>NC_067475.1:85077596-85740096 GCF_947179515.1 Apodemus sylvaticus | reverse complement strand
ATTTGATTAGAAAAGAAAACTCACCTGTTCTGACTCAAGAGTCTGTCTGAATTCAGGAATGGCGCTGGTGGGCCAGTTAGCTAATGTTTCCTGACGTCATTTTCTGAAATTTCCATGGGACTCCATAGCTCCGCCCTCTTCTGCTTGTCCTCTTTGGCCTGAGAAATTCCAGTATTCAGTCAGGCCTTCTTTGGCTTTAGCTACTCTTGTGTTGTACTCAAATCAAAATGTGTGCTTCCCCCCCCCCTCCTTTTTGTTACTTTTGAGGTCATTTCTTGTTATCAGAGAGCTGTCTGTCTATTTCTCACCAAAGTTTTTGGCCTGTGTGTTACTGAGTCCTGTCCTTGACTCCATCTCCTGATGCACCAGACACACTGGGGTGAAGTACTCAGTGTCGTGGGTGTTGATAATGTGTTTATTGGCAAAATCGTTTTTTATCTTTAATCTTGAATATTGAAGGCCAACAATGTAAGTGTATGATTTCTTTCCTCCTTGTTGAAATAAAGGGAGGTTTCCAACGAAAGCAGATTAAAAAAAGAAGGGTCTGCTTTGGCTCACACTTTCAGGGGACAGTCTCTCATGGTGGGGATGTCATGGTAGCATGGGTGTGGAGCAGCTGGCCACACTACATCAACAGCCAGGGAGGGAAGCACACAGATACTGTATCCCAGCTCACTGTTCCGTCTTTACTCATTCCAGAACCCCAGCACATGACACAGTGCCTCCTAAGTTTACAATGGGCTCCTTACTCAGTTACACCTATGTAGAAACACGCACAGAAATATGCTCAAAGGTTTATTTCAACAGAAATTCCTAATTCTAGTAAATGTACAGTCACAATTACAGCAGTCATAGTCACTATTATGAAATCAAATTTGTGTGTGTGAATTATAATTTTCATGCCTACTCATATTTTACTCATGAAGAAATTGTAATTCCCAGACATATGTCTAGATTCTCTTTTGAGCAGAAATAAAACCAAGGTTCTGTGTGGGAAAGTAAAGGTTGGAAGTTGAAGAAAATGTTTCAAATCTTAATACATTTTTAAAACTTTGGGTTAAAAACACTGAAACAGCTTTCCAAGCAGTTCCTGTTAGCAGGAATTTTCCTGATAAGTTGGGTGGCCTGCTTTCCGAGCATTTAGTCCTTAAATGGTAGCTACAAGCAGTGAGTCCTCCTGGATAATGCCAGCTGGAGAGCAGTGTTGGTGAGTAAGGGTATTAAGGATTCTTCTGGCTTTGCAGTAAGGATTAAAATATATGGTAAGTAAAACTCAGCTTATACGTCCAAAAAAGCGTCAATTTTTTATAAAATCATGTCCTCTGTTGAATTAGTTGATTAGAGATTCTACTGTTTTCTTACTAGGCACGTTGTATACAGAATCTACAAAATCCCTTTGTTTCACAATGAAATGAAACATTTTAAAGTATGTTACAAAGCAAAATTGAGTCATGAAACACTCTCAATTCCACTGAATATTCCCTAAAGGAAAGCTAAACTGCAGCCCTCCCAAATATCATTACATCCTTATTCAATGAGACAAGACTCCTCCGTGGCTTATTATGGGATGTCTTACATGCTACCTGAAGGAGAGGGGAAGGGGAGGAAGGGGAGCCACGCTCCTGCATGGTGGGCTTGGCTTTCTGCTCTTGGTCTCTTCTGAGCACTGGCTGATGATCGTCACTTTACCTTCACCTTTCCCGTGGAAGGCGGATGAGAGACTCAGCTTTTTGATACCACGACAAAAACCACCATGGAAGGCCTACTAAAATAGAGGAGAGCTGTATGCTTACTTAATGTTCCTGTCCATGCTTGGCTGTAGCTTTGAATCTGAGGAGGCATAGTACTCTGTGAAGCATGCAGTAGAGGAGACCTGTTTGTCTCTCTAGAAAACAAAAGGGAAATGCCAGGGCCCTAACTGCCCTCCACCAGTGACCAAAAGCAGTCTGTATTCTTAGCGTAGGAGGACATTAGAGGCTAGAGATGCAGCAAGGGATTCAATAGAAGCTGTCTTCATGCTCCCTTCAGAATAATCTTCACATGCCACCGAGTGTGTGGCTTCACATACAATGAGGAGCTTTGCCTCAACACTGTGATGGCTCATGCTACGTCTTCATTAACCTGTGTATGTGTCCGAGCTCATTTATATATAAGTAGATTATTATAACGTGTTTAAATGAGTGTTTATGATGAGCCACAGATATCTAGGTTATCTCCTCCAAGTACACCTCATCTGTGTCTGCTTGAGAACTTTCATGAAGAGGTGACTTTGAGAGTAAACAATCTTGTTCCACAGATATTTTCAGGTTATTTTTAGCTTAAAGCACAGATCATCTAAATGGAAATATAGTAAAACCTGTAAAAACCTCAGATCTGATAATGTTTGTTCGTTAATCCTTCTGACCATTTACTTGTCCTACAATTTATTTGTCAATTATCCTGTGTTAGGAACTGATGTAGATGCCCTTAGTGACACGTGAAGAATAATGTATGTGGGGGGCCTCCGAGAGGTTATATTACACTGACACATGTCACCTCAATAGTTATAGTAGTTTTGAAGGTAGAAACAAGTTCATCCAATGTACTCTAACTGAAAATAAACAGCATATTATATATGTGGGGTATTATAATTCATTTTAATAGATTCTCTCAATTCATAAAAGCACATGTAAAAATGATCCCATTTTAATGAGGGATATCATAAGTCTCATCTTCTTATCTGGGATTTACAATTCCCATGTCTTGAGAGAACAAGATCATGTTGCTTGTAGTCTGTGTATGTTTGTTCCTGCTTAGATTTACCAGACCTTCCAGAGAGAACATTCTTCCATGCATATGTGGAACAGATTTGTTACCCACCACACTTGAGGATTTGCCAGTGAGGACCAATAAGATCAAAGCTTAACAAAAAATGAGCTCAGAATAAAGAGACCTTACAAGATGGGCAATGGGGTGACTTCATGCAGCCCTAGGTACTTGACAGGCTAAAGCAGGAGGGTCACTGGAGACATGGAGTTCAAGACCAGCCTTGGTACCTAATGAAAAATTCTGAGGAACAATTATCAGCCAGGCCTTAGGAATCCCGGTGAAGAGAGAAAAGGAGGAAGTCAAGGCAAACTGCTACTTGGGAACTAATGGCTCATTTTAAATAGCAAGAAAGTAAGAGAGTACAGTAAATTGCCAGGTCAGATTATCAGCTTCCACAGCTTCCAGAGAGTTCCGTTCTTCCCAGGAGGCATTTCTTTTCTGCCTCTGTCTGTAAAATATCATTTTTACAGACATCACTGGGCCACCGCGGCATCTAACCTTCCCGTTCCTCAACTGGGCTTGGTAGCTTTGAACATTCTTCTTAGAGAACAAAGGGCCCAAGAAATTGTTCCTCAGAATTTGCCTTTTTTGCAGACATTATTGAAAGGAAAAAATGTATATGTCTAATTTGGTCTTTATATTAACAACCAGCAAGAAAAAAAGTTCTCTGACTGTTCTCTAGGGGGTAGACTGAAGACCTCCCTAATACCCCATGGGTTTCTAGTTGAAGATATCTGTGACTATCAACTGTCATACACAAAACAATCCTGTGCTATGTTGTTTCTCCTGCTTGGAAAGGTGTGGATAGTCAAGACACCAGAGGTGGAATGAGAGGCTTTCTGATCTCTCGGAAAAAATGTCGGTTTCTGAAGAATGTTAAAACTCCAGCCTAATTTCCACTTGAGAGCAGTCCAGGCCCCTTATCTGCAGTGCTATCTTTTATCTCTACCAGATGCGAACAGCTCTTTCTGCCTCTGACTTCCAGTAAACATTGTTTTTGTCTTTTCCAACTGTGGGATTGGAAGCATTTCCAAGCACTAAAGAAACAACTTTGCTAGGCCAGTAAAGCAAGTTAGTAAGGAAGAGATTCCATAATATTATCACACAATTAACTGGCAGGGGTAGAAGAAGCTTGGCTGTCTGAAGTCTTTGGAAGGGTAACAAGATAGGGTTTTCTAGAGTTGGGATCTTAAGATGCAGTGTTGATTAGAGACGTTTGTGGGTGTATGATAGTTATCAAAATCAAAGAGGCAGATTTTCTCCTATTTTTTTTTATAAAAACTGGGAATTTTCCTCAAATTCTTTATCCTTAAATTCTCTTTCACTAAGGCATCAGATATCTCATTGTACATCAGTCAATTAAACAAAATAGAAAGTAGGTTGCTGTAGTTGTCTTCCCATTATATCTGTTGAAAGGCTCTTGTTTGTTACTCTGATTTTTCTTGTATAAGGACTATCTCACTTCCTCTTCATGTCTTTCCCTCTTAAATACAGTTGTGATTCCAACCTAAGTGCTGGAGTGCAGTTCAGTGGTAGGATATGTACTTCACATATGTAACGCCTCATATTCTACCCCAATTTGCACTTGTGCACATTGCATGTAGCTTTAGAGATGGTTACCATGTACCTACACACCATCATAGCCTCTGCTGCTTTATGTTGGAACTCACTAATTCACCATTAGCCTGCTCTCTGTCATATGCAGACTCCCAGCCGTTAAGGCTTCGAGACATTTGCTTCAGCAGTCCAAATTGGAGGGCACGAGTACAGTGGCTGGAAAGAACAGAAAATCCCAGAAATGAACTGCAATTTCAAACACTGTGAGCCTCGTGTTAGGTTAAAGCTAGCCTTGCATTCTGCTCTGAGATCGCCTGTTCTGACAGCATTGCTGTATCATGAGTACAATAGCAGACTGTTTGCTGTAGTAGCTAGGCTTCATTTGTAGTACCACAAGAAATACTTGTTGCATTCTAACCTAAGCAAGGTGAAAAACCAGGGTCTTTGAATGAGGTTTCCTATAATGTTCTGCTTTTAAGAATGAAGATAGAGCTTGAGGATATTTAACTGGGCACTTATCCTGCTGTGATTGCAATATGTATATGTGTATGTATACATGTATATGATGTGTATGTATATTCCCAACAATATTATAGTTAGTCCCTATATTCTGCTAGTAACCAAATTTGTCCATGAAGACAGCGGGGCAGAGATTGAATACGTACCTTTACATTGCATTTTGATGGTAAGACATTTATTTCAGTTTATTTCAAATCTTGAGCCCAGGGAGGTAAGAGGATTCTGTTTCCTCAGAATCTGGTAGGGAGGAGTTTTTAGTGTTACTAGAGTTAAAAGGAGGGAGGTGAAATTAGGGTAGCAACAGAATGACACAGAACTCCAAGACTTCAGCAGTGATAAGTAGACTGTCCCTGGCAGAGATCTAGAGGGCTGAGGAAGGCAGGAGTGATACTACTGACATAGGGAAGCCTGAAACTGGTGTCTGGTATAGCAAGTGAAATAGATCATCATTCACAGGAGCTCTCCGTGGGTGGCTGCTGCTGCTGTGAGAGCCACATCTTAGAGGAGGTCTGGTAGTTGTCTTCTAATCATTTCCAGTTAGGTCTGCAAGTATTTGCAATAGATCAATCTTATGTTGTTTTCTTTTAATACTGTTACTCTGCTTGGTGACCAGATAGTCTGAGCTTCACAAACCCCAACATGCTGTAGATCCCAGACAACACACAGTGTCTTGTGGAAGAACTCCATGTCATTTGGCTCCCTATTAGGTTAAAGAGATTCCTTATGTTGGAGTTTTCCTGTGCTAGTGCGTGTACCACTTTTGTATCTGCTCCACTTGATTATGATGTATTGTCTGCCTGAAATGCTGTCAGGTTTTGATTTATTAATATTTCACTAAGGATTTTACATTTATATTCATGAGAGTTATTCATGTGCAGTCCTGATTTCTGGGGATGACTCTTTCTGGTTCGGACTCAAGGTCACATTGGTCTTGTTTAAGTTGCAAAATATCCTTTGCCTTTGTTTTCTGTCATATTTATGTTATTTCCTTCTTATTTGGATGGAATTCATCATTGAAGCCATCTGGAACTAGTGTTTTCTTTCTGGTCAAATTTTATTACAGTTTTAATGCTGTAAATTGATAAAGGTTCATGTTTTCTATTTTGTCCATGTTCTTAAGCAGTTTTTCTACTTCATACAAGTTGTAAAATTTATTGGTCAAAATAATTAGTTTCCTAATGCCAGAAGCATGGTAATCACAGCCTTTTCCTGCCCAATATGGTAATTTATGTGTTGTTTTCACATTTTACCTCATCCCAGGTACTCACTTATCAGAGAACAGGAAGAGCCAGGCTCGGCCATAGACTGCAGCCTAACACTGACCTTGAATGATAGAGATAGAGAACATCGAGACAGAAATCCTGGTTTCTTGTTTGGTTTTGTTTGTTTGTTTGTTTGGGCTTTTTGCTGGTTTTTGTTTGTTTGTTTTCTGCACAGGTCAAATCTCCAGGTGGCTGTTATTTAATAGTAATCTATCAGAAGACTCTCTGTGTCTGTCTTACATAGCCCGCCTTAGAACTCAGACATCAGCTGTTTGCCACCCTAACAACCGTAGCTTCCTGCAGAGGGTTCCTGACAATTCTGCCACCAACAGCTCAACTCCCACAGATGGAGGCTTGCCACACAAGTTCTCGCAGCTGCATGTGGCCATGGCTGACGAGGGTTCCAAACACCCTGCATTCTCCATTCCTGCCCTGCCTTCTCCAGCTTAGGAAAGTAATCAGCCATCTTATGAATGATTGGTGGCCTGTGTTATCACTCTTGTCAATGAAAAATTGCCTTCTAACTTTAGTTTTATTTTTGGATGTATATCTGTGGGTTACATTCAAACCATTGCTTCTCCACAAGCAAGTTCCTGAAACTCAAAACGACTTATAAAATTCACTAGTTAGCAGTCCTTCTAGTCACATTCAGTTAGAGCAAGACCATGTTGAGTCTCAGCCATGATTTTGCTGAAAATCAACAGGCAAAGGTCATTAAGAGGGGAGCCTATGGAAATTTCACATGTGTCATTATAAAAAGGCAGATGGCTGAGGGGGAGATGTTGTGTTCTGGACATGTCTTCAGTGTGGGTCACATAGTGATAATTCAGACTGATAAACGTGTCCTTGTTTTGCTTACTGTTTTCTAAGTCATAAACAAAAGCACTTAAGTGCAAAAGTCAATATATACACAGGCTAGCATGGAGAAGAGTGGTCCCTGAATTTCCTTGTAGCATGCGTGATGAGCCGGTGTTGGGAAATTTAAGGATCTTTATAGAAAAAGCAAACCTAAGATAAATTTTGATGACACATAGTTATGATTACACTTTTTTCTTTTAGCTAACTAGGAAAACCAGGCCTTCTTCTGGGGAGATTTTTAGGACTGAATCTTTTGTAAAACCTTTTTGTCCCAAATGACAATCTTGAATTCAGCTTAAAAGAATGGACTTCATTCGTTTATTAACTTAGCCCCTTTTTAGTCTTTGTTTCTCTGCACAGAGGGGAAAAATGCATGCAGGACACATTTCCTATGTATAATTGTTTAATTACAGTATGTCACCAGTGTCTAGTGCTTGTCGACACTTTAAAAAGTATGTGTGTGACACAATGTCAGAATGTGTGGGGAATTACAGAATTGCAGATGCATACAGCACATTTTGCCCAGCCTGAAAAATCAGATTTGACATTTGCACCCCAAAAAATACCTCCAAGTTAGTTATACATTTATGACTTCTGTAAACTGAAATAGTAGATATATCAAGTTTGTTTTCCTTATTTTAGGAAAGCCTTAATAGACACCGATACTTGAATTCTTTTCCTCGTGAAAACTCTACTGCCTTCTATGGAGTAAATCAGTTTTCTTATCTGTTTCCTGAAGAGTTTAAAGGTAAGGTCTGGCAGTACTTTTGATTAATTTACTGATTTTATAAGGAGTATTTTAATTGAAAATTTCATAAATCATGTGATGATTGGTATTTTAAGATGCCAACTTTGAAGTATGTACCATGTGCTAAACATAAGGGAAGTGAATTAAGGACTACTTCTCACTGATCATTATTTAATAACTAAATACATTTATATGCACATCCAAGTAGCTGCAATTATCAATTTTCTCATCATGCTGGTAGTTGTCTAGCACCATTTCTGTTTCAAATATTCATGGTTTCATGAGTAATAATAAAAGAAACAATGTCAATTATACACATTTGTCATGAGTGGCCTAATTCTCTCAAGCAAGTCATGTTACATCAGCTCTAGTCCCATTGTTAAAATTGCATTCCTAGGTTTCAGTAAAGTGCATTTATTGTTACAAAAAGCACTGAGGAAAAAAATCCCATGTGACAGGCCAACTAGGTAGTGGCTGTTTTGCTTTACAAGGTATTTCAAAAACAAGTCCCCAGAGAAGCCCTTCATCTTATACTTTCTCCATTGTGTTTTCTCCTTTCTGTACAGCTTTGTATTTAGGCAGCAAACCTGCCTGGGCTCCCAGATACCCAGCAGAAGGACAGAGACCTGTCCCCAATGTGTCTTTACCATTGAGATTTGACTGGAGGGACAAGCATGTTATAAATGAAGTAAGAAACCAGAAAATGGTAAGCACGACATCGTTTTTTTGCTCTTTGTCTTCTAAGCATTAGAAGGTAACTATTGGTCAAATTCAAGGAACCCATGATTTTTTTCTATGTAGAATCACGCCTCCATTATAAAAAAGAGAAGAGAAGTCTCTTTGATGAAGGAGAGATAGTTATGTAGGTCTGACTTTTAAACCTGCCCGAGTGTGCTGATTTACCCATGACCTTTGCCCTGGATGCATATACACCTCAAGGATATATATATATATATATATATATATATATATATATATATATATATATATATATATCCCAGTAGCCATACTACTATGCAAACCAGGAGATCTAGGACTAACTGCTGGAAGAAAAATGCAATTACTAGCTGTATAGATAATTCAAAAGGAAAGTGCACCAGAGAATGAACTGAGTCTAGTCACACAGTGTCTGGATTTTAACCTTTACTTCATCCTGTGAGCTCTGTTGGAAGGCAAGTTCTGCATACTCACCTATAATGTCATATATCACCCAACCTCTGTCCCTAGAAGTGTCTTCGGAATAGATTCAAGATTACATATGCTTGTTACAGATCAGCTAAGTCCAAGTTTGATGGTAAGGGGAGAGTGGATATGGAACAACCAGATTAGGTCACAGTGCTTAAAAGCTTTTTGAAACATTTTTAAAACAAACACAAAACCTAACAAACAAAGCAATACTTTTTGGTTTTGTTTGTTGAAGGATCTACAAATATCTAAGGACAACAATAGACATAAAAATGTCAATGGAATATAGCATGAAAAGGACCCACAGTATGCTTTCAGATGTGAGTGCTGAGAGGGAAGATTTTTTTGGAAAGTGACTTATGTAGGAAAGAAAATGGCAGCACAGTGTGGGATGGGTGGGGCTTGTAATACACAGTGGCCCATGTAGCTTGAGGAAGTTTCAAGAGTATGTGCCGTTTTTCTTTTCAGATCACATTTCCTACTACAATGTATTCCACCATCAGCATAGGTTATGTAGCCAATCACAGACGACCATACAGCCACAGGATGGCACTCACAGGTGGCATCAGCAGCTAGGTCCCTCCCCCCCTCCATGCATGGGAAGGGCATTGTACCCACTAGGGTGCTAGTTTCTATCTGGTTAAACTGCTCTTTCCTAGTTCTCAGGTTAGGTGTTTATAGTTGGTCATTAGAATCTGCCACCAATTAGATTAGAATCATTGCATCTGTGTGTGTGTGTGTGTGTGTGTGTGTGTGTGTGTGTGTGTGTGTGTAAGTAAGTAAGTAAGTAAGTAAGTAAGTAAGCAAATAAGTAGTAGGTTATGTGTGAATCCAGTCCTTCCCAGAGGAATTTAAATACTCAGCAGTAGTGGGTTTCTATAGGATCCTCCTCAGTGGCTCAACTGATGGTAGCTATGGGTGTGTTGTCCCCAGTCACGCTCACTTTTCTCAGATTAGAAGATCAGTTCATCTTCAGCTGGTGACTATTTTCCTTTGCTGTGGGACTGAGGTTAGAGACCTAAGTAAGACCTTTGAAAAGCACAGTTTTATTCAGAGCATCATCCAACAAGTACACTCAAGACTTCGTTGTGCTAGTTCTGCAGGATATGGTGTGGTTTTATGATTTCGCCAAGTTTTTGAATTCTTACCCTTCCCCTCCCTCCCCCTCCTGCTATTCCTTCAGACTGTAAAATTTTCATGTGGGGACTGCCTTTCCTTAGAACCCATTTACTCTTTTCCAAGAAGCAGTGATTCATAAGCAGAAGTTACTGACTAATCATAAAACAATCATCCCTCTAAGTGTTTTCTTGACCTCCCCTGATTTATTAACCTGGCTTACTTAGTTTGTAGTAGTGACATTGCTGATTTAGTTTTAATAATTAATGAGATGGCAATGCTCAAGAGAGAATCTTAATTTCATTTTGAATGAATGGTTACTTTATATGTTTCTGATATTTGGAAACATTATTATTATTATTATTATTATTATTATTATTTTCTTTGTATGGCTGTATCTACAGACACTGGTTAATTTAACTTAGATACTGTATGCTAGCATTCACTAATCCTGTCTTCTGAGCAGTGTGGAGGATGCTGGGCCTTCAGCGTGGTGAGTGCAATAGAGTCAGCATGTGCAATTCAAGGGAAACCTCTGGATTACCTGAGTGTGCAGCAAGTCATCGACTGTTCCTATAATAATTATGGCTGCCACGGTGGCTCTCCTCTCGGTGCTCTGAGCTGGCTAAATGAGGTAATCATCTCCACTTTCTACTCCCCCATTTCCTCTTATGTGCTGTGTTCACAGAATCCAGTTACTCCTCCTATATTAAGCAAGGTTCAGTGTTCAGAAATCTAAGTAGACAAAGCTTGAATGACTTAATCAGGAAAATTATATACTGTAGGGAATCAAACAAGGCCAGGCATGTGTTTGGCCAGAGCTCAAGTGTGTTACATCCCATACCCTGAAGATACTAGAAGTAATGGCTTCCAGGAAAATTAGCTATCAATCTATCGAGGGGTGAAGACATCCTAAACACATTTTCAGAAAGGTATTGTAAAGATTTCTTCACTTTTCTTAGTAGGTAATTTTCGCATGGAAACCTGTCATCTAAATTCTCAGAAAGATGAGGACATGCAGAAACTTGTTTCCATGGTTGTTCTGAATGACTTTTGGGATACCACAAGTTGGAATTATGTCACCAAGCCAGATAAAACTATATGCTGACACACACACACACACACACACACACACACACAAGCGCGCGCACACACACATACACACATGCCACAGCAGCCCTTTGTCACAGCCTGGGTTTGTTATTCTTCCCTCTGACTCTTCCACATTCAGCACCAGTAGCATGAAGTGAGAAAATAAGAGGCCTTTGTAAAATTCATCCAGTCAGTGTTGACCAAACCCAAATGCCCTCCAGTTCCACATTCACTTTACAGGCCAGTGACTGCTCTAGCCACATTATAGAAAACAGTGATTGTGCCTCCACCCTTTGAAGAAGTTCAGCCTGTGGACCTGTACAGGCAACCACAAGAAATGCAGCACATCAAGAGATATTTCGGCAGTATGAAGGAAGAATATTTGGCTACTGTCTGGCCACAGCGCATTACTGCCTTGGTCTTAGGAACCCTGGAAGGAAAGTGTGTTGCCCTAGTATGCCCTCAGGAAATGTGATCCTGAGAGGGAAAGCATAAAAAAAGTAAAAGTTGAGGATTCCTACTTTCTTGGATGTTTGGTACAAGCACCTAGTGATGGCAGTTAGATTATTATTTTATTTTTAAATTTATTTATTTATTTATTCATCTATACTCCATATTTTATCCCTCCTCTGTCCACCCTCCAACTGTTCCACATCCCATACCTTCTCCCCAACTCTCTGTCTCCATGTGGATGTGCCCATCTCCCACCCCACCTAACCTCTAAATTCCCTGGGGCCTTCAGTCTCTTGAGGGTTAAGTGCATCATCTCTGAATGAACACAGACCTGACAGTCCTCTATTTTATGTGTTTTGGGGGCCTCATATCAGCTGGTATATGCTGGCTCTTTGGTGGTCCAGTGTTTGAGAGATCTCAGGGTTATAGATTAATTGAGACTGCTGGTTCTTCTACAGGGTTGCCCTTCTCCTCATCTTCTTCCAGCTTTTCCCTAATTCAGCAACAGATGTCAGCTGCTTCTGTCCATTGGTTGGGTGCAAATATCTGCATCTGACTCTTTCAGCTGCTTGTTGGGTCATCTGGAATGTGATCATGCTATTCACCTTTTTGTGAGTGCTCCACAGCCTGGAGACTGGATCCCACTTTGGGCCTCCCCTTCAGCTGGATCCCACTTTGGGCCTCCCCTTCAGCTGGATCCCACTTTGGGCCTCCCCTTCAGCTGGATCCCACTTTGGGCCTGTCACTGGACCTTCTTTTCCTCAGACTCCTCTCTATTTCCATCCCTGAAATTCTTTCAGACAGCAACACTTATGGGCCAGAGTTGTGCCTGTGGGATTGCCCCCTCTCCCTCATTGGATGCCCAGTCTTCCTGCTGGAGGTGGGCTCTATAAGTTCCCTCTCCCTACTCTGGCATTTTATCTGAGGTCCCTCCCTTTGAGTCCTGAGAGTCTATCACCTCCCGGGTTTCAGATAGAATTTTAAGATTAAACTGTCCACAAGCTGCTTTGGTTAGGCCTGACCTCTTTGGCTGCATTGAAGTTAAGCTCTACTTAACCTTTCAAACTGGCAGAGAATACTTTCTGTTTCCTCTAGACGCAGTTGAGGTTGGTGGCGGATTCACAATACCCATTCAAGGCAGAAAATGGCCTGTGCCGCTACTTTCCTCCATCACAATCTGGCGTTTCTGTCAAGGATTTTTCTGCATATGACTTCAGGTAACTGGTGTGTGTGTGTGTGTATTTCTACACAATCTGTTTTCAGAATTAATAACTTTGTTGAAGGCACACTTATATTGCATATTCTCAGTTCAGAACCAACTTCCTACTAAAGAATTCAACTGATGGTCACAGTGGGGTGTCAAAGAAGGCTATTAAAGTTAATCTATACATTCTATGTACAGTCACACTATAAATAAGAAATTTAAAATGAATAGCTTTTAACTGAGTTTAAAGTTATAACTTATATCTACCACCACTCACAAAATTCAGATAATTAAACAATGAGCCCTTTTCTCAGTCTTAATATTTGAGTCTATCCAAATTCATATTATATGAAATACAATGGATTTGGATTGGATGTGGAATACAAGTGTTTTGGTTTGGTTTGGTTTGGATTGGGTTTTTTTGTTTGTTTGTTTTGTTTTGTTTTAGTTTTTGTTTTTTGAGACAGAGTTTCTTTGTGTAGTCCTGGCTGACCTGGAACTCACTCTGTAGACCAGGCTGGCCTTGAACTCAGAAATCCACCTGCCTCTGCCTCCCAAGTGCTGGGATTAAAGGTGTATGCCACCACTGCCCTGCTTACAAGTGATTTTTATAATCTCTCAAAGATACATACCAAGAAACCCTTCTGAACATTATATTCCTTGGAGTTTTCAAGTAAGCAACTATTAGAAAAACTCAGGCCAATCACATTAAAACTTGGAGCTAAGATTGCAGCAATGTAGATAAAATGCGAGACATGCTTGTAGTGTGAGTGTGGCAATGATACAGGATGAGTAAAGATGTCAAGAGGGAAGGAAGAGTGCTGGAAATAAAAAAGCAGGGGGAATCTGGGTGAGTTCAAGAGTAAATCATCATTAAAATACCTTTAAAAATCACATAAAAAAATCAAAGTTGGCCAGAGAACTCTTTAGGCCATTTAGTACCAAAGAAGAGTAGAATGGATATTTAGAGTAGGAAGTTGAACAACAGAAGCAAGCAACTCCTGACACCATTGTTAAATACTTTTTGGATTGTTCTGTCATTATTGAAACATCACCAGGAATAAAAGAATTTCGTTCAGACATGGACATAGAATGTCTTATGCCTTAGTCCCAGTGCCATCTACATGGAACATAATTGCAATTAGGGGTAAAATTAGATCTTTGAACAAAATATGGCCCTTTAAATCAACATATAAGTGCCCAGAACACTAAAGATTATCAATGAATTTCCTGCTGCAAAGGACATGAACATGACCCTAAGAGCACACAATAGAACCTTGCTTTCATGGCTGGCTGCACAGGTTCTGGCTATAAGGACCTTGGCCATTGTCCCCTTAGGGAATGAAAGTAATCCACTTCCTGAAATAAGAAAATATGTCCTTATTAGTTGTCAATTCCTGGAGGGTAAAGGAAAGCTATTCAAAGGAGAAGCCAGACTTCTACATGGAATCAAGGAAATAGCTATTTCCTGGGTACAAGACAGTAAGTGGAGAATAGGAAAGAGAAAGAAGAATAGTTTCACC
This sequence comes from Apodemus sylvaticus, assembly GCF_947179515.1. Classification (NCBI taxonomy): domain Eukaryota; kingdom Metazoa; phylum Chordata; class Mammalia; order Rodentia; family Muridae; genus Apodemus; species Apodemus sylvaticus. The sequence goes on along the minus strand of NC_067475.1, from coordinate 85,725,771 downwards.
TAAATGGGGGAGGGGTGATGAATGAGGATGGAGAGAGAGAATACTCTAGTGCTATATAATACCTACAGCCATTTTCTGAATTTTTTCAACATTTCATAGTAACCTCAAACTGCAAGAATCAGGCTTCATAAAGACCATGAATTTATGTTCATTCCTTTAGTCTGATAACTACTGATCAGTGTTTATTATTGGAAATTGAACAATAAACAATATAAACAAAGTCCTGTCCTTGAGGATCATGCTGTGGTGATGGAGACAGACAACACAAATAGAAACATGGTGTGTTTGGTGAATGAGCTTCTAAAAGGGACAAAATAAAAGATTTGGACGAGGAATCCTCTCAGGGAAAGGAGGGTATGTAGTCCAAGAAAGGGCTGACCAGAGGAGCCTTCCTGAGGAGTGAGCCCGAGTTAATGAGCTCATGAAGGTAGTATCATTGCTCCACCAGAGGAGAGGAGTGCAGAGGTCCTGAGACAGAAGCCTGCTTAGCTTACAGAGCAAGGAGGAGACCAGTGTGTCTCCAGTAGAAAAGAGATCAAGGCCAGTATATGAGGACCTGCCAAGGGACTAGAGGTGAAAATCGGGGTGTTCTTTTTTTGAGGGCCTGGTACTGCACCCTTCTTGATGGAAAAGTCTAGTCTTTTCAGACTGAAAAAAAAAATGAAAATCCGGAATTAGCAGAATGAGGTAAGAATGTCTCAGGCAGGAGGAGATTATCAAGGAAATATCGGCACAGTTGAGAGATGTGGGCAGTGTCCACAAGACACCATGACAGGGGAGAAGAACATGGCAAAGTGCTCTGTTCTTCAGCCAGGATCTTACTTATGACTTCTGCCAATGACTGAGGAACTTTGCGCTTGCATGTGAGATGCATACTTCTGAGCCTTATCGAAACTGCTATCAATCACCTTATAAGACCCTTTAGATGAGGGTGCCTCTGAGGTAGAGGTGCCCATGCTGCATGATTCCTGGGTTTATTGGAAGGTCACCTTATTCTAGGAAGCAGCAGTATGTACTGCTGTGCTGGGAGCTGGGGCTGGAGGGTCTTCCTTGGTATCTGCCAAGGAAAATACCAAGGAAGATATATCGGTTAGGGTCCAGATCCCAGGCATGGCTCGCTCCTTGTATCAGATGTGAACCTACGACTTGGGGTCACTGAGTTATGGACTATAAGGCTGGGATGAAGATCATGCCTTGTTACCTCTGAGCCTGTTCATAACCCTCTCTAGATCTGAGATCATGGTCTACAGTCTTCACAGTCTAATTTTCAAATCATATCATGCAGGGCAAAGTGAGTCACCAGTCCTCCACAAGACATCATGCAGAAACAGAAAAGATCAACAAAGAGGGTAGAGTCAAAATACAGACAGCACCCAGGCTTAAGGCAAAACACCATCAAGCTAGCTGTCTCCCGTGGACTCTTGCTCCTCAGATCCAGGACTCATACTACTCAAACTGTCCTGTGAGACCTTCTATGCAGATAACCAAAGGGAAGGGAGTGACTGCCCTGCAGGGGATCCAGACACAGGACAGAGCATATTATCACACCAAGCTCTCAGGAAGAGGAGATAATATCCAGGTGTCAGTAACAGAGAGTATTGACCTAAAACAATAAACCTGGTGACAAGAAAATTTAAGGGTGTTCTTTGATCACTATAGATTTTATTAAGTTCTTGATTTGTAGAATAAAATGTCACCACATGGAAATCCATACTGGCTCTCAGCAGTGTAGGACATATGGGACTGACAAAGGGCACACATAGGGCAGGCCACAGAGTTTAACTTGGAGAAAGCTATGCTCTCTGCAGAAGAAATGATGGCAGTGTCACTTGTTCAGATATCTGAGAGTCATGACTATGGGCTGGCTTATATCTAATCTGCTAGCACCTTCCCTGTTTCCTTATCTGGCTCTAAGCAGAGATTGTTACTAAATTATGTCGATGACTCCCTACTTGGCGCTGAAGAATGGTGACATTCTGCATCTTCTCTGCCTGAGTGCTTAGCATCTTTCTTGGTGTCCTTGAAACTGGATTGTTGATGAGAGGGACTTATTATGTGTTTTTTGTTCTCTTAAGTAGACAGGGGCTACTGTATTCGTGTAAATATAGATAATATATATGAATTACAAAATATTCAAAAAATTTTAAGACAAAAAGGTTGAATTGTATACTATAACCTAGACTGAGCTGAATTAGTTCTTGGGTAACTGAGAAAGCAGAGAAAGATTATAAAGATTAAAAACCATATAAGATTCATTATAGATTTATTGTATAGAATGAAAACTCATGCTAGACATGCCACCCAACATACAGTCTATTAAATTCTATAATTTTTTAGGGGGTGGGTGGGTTCGAGACAGGGTTTCTCTGTGTAGCCCTGGCTGTCCTGGAACTCACTCTGTAGACCAGGCTGGCCTCGAACTCAGAAATCTGCCTGCCTCTGCCTCCCAAGTACTGGGATTAAAGGCATGTGCCACCACACCCAGCTAAATTATATAATTTTAGACTTGTGTAGTGTATGGATGGTAGATGGTATAACTACAGTATACAGGTGGGATGTGAACCCAATATTCAGAGAAGTCTGAAGCCAGTCTTTGGGCATGAAAATTTTTAAAGTTTTATATTTCTCTCCCCATATTTGTAATGCTTCTGTGCACCAGTTATTAGAGCAACAATTCCAAAAGCCAAATATCAGTTTGAAAGACCCCTGTGTACAATGAGGTCATCGTTTCTGTTGTAGTCAATTGTACTGATAGGCTTTCAGAGGACCTTCATCTGTAGACTGTCCCCTCATTGGAAACTGGCTGCAGCTGGCTCAGTAAGGAAGCATTTACTCTGAAAGCCGCTAATCCTTCATAGCTTGTGGTAGCAATAAACCACCACATGCTATCTTTACGGCCTTAACTATCAGTACCATGGTTTCAGTATCCTTCACCTGGCCTTTGAAAGATGTAAATAGTGGCTTGATCATACACATTTAGGATGGATGAAGGCCAAATGTTGAGTAGCATTAGATTTTGCTATAAATCAGTAACTGTTTGCTTTGCAATCTTGGTAACCTAGCACCTAGTTCTCTTGGCATCTTGAAGTTTCCTTATTTTTTGACACCTCTCCCAGTGTTCCTCTGAGTGAGTCTTCTTTGTAATTCCAACATTGAACATTCACTGACAAAAGTGGATCTTGTTGTTTTTCAGATATTCATCTCTAGAGGTGTCAAAGTATTTACAAATATCAAAACTTTACACCTTCTTTTATTAAAAGGAACCCTGAAGTTTAAAGAAATGCTTTGTTTACCAAATATAAAACTTTTTTCTATATCTCCTTACAAGCCTGAGCTGGTCCCAGAGTTCTGTCCAATGAGATTCATACACCCAAAAATGTTATTTGCTGGAAATCTTCTCAACAGGGATGCAGAGTTTCTCTTTTGTGTTTCATGCTGATTGGAATATGTGTTACATGTCTGGAAGGCCAAAATTCCTGGTCCCTGGGAAGACTGTAAAACAGAAATAGTTCATAGCAAAAGATATGGAAATAGGGTGAGCTCCTAACATCCTTGAGTCCTACACAGTCCTGGACTGTCATTTTTTCTTGCATTTTAATGTCATTGTGTAGTCTTTTGTGGTTGTTTTTAAACATACACTGATGTAACACAGATTTAAAATGTCATTTTTACTTTTACCTTAAAAGCTAAATTCTTTACCTATGTATACATTTTCATTTGATAGTAACCAAGAAGACGAAATGGCCAGAGCACTTCTGTCCTTTGGCCCCTTGGTTGTGATAGTTGATGCGGTGAGCTGGCAGGATTATCTGGGGGGCATAATTCAGCATCACTGCTCCAGTGGGGAGGCAAACCATGCAGTTCTCATCACAGGCTTTGATAAAACAGGTAAGTACTAGGTCACCAAATCCTGCTCCAAATTGGGCTCATAACTAAGGCTATGTGGATGCTGCTGAGGTGTTCTGCTGTGCCTCAGAAGTTGCCTGTCTATGGTCTTCATGGAATTGTCTTGACAGATCAATAGGGTTTTGATAGCCCCTTCTCTCCCCACCTCCCTCTCCCCTACTCTCTCTCTCTCTCTTCCTCCCCGTCTTTCTTTCTCTTTCTCTCCCTCCCTTCCTTCCTCCCCCCCACTCTGTGTGGGTGTGCCAGTGTGTGTGTATGTGTGTGTGTGTGTGTGTGTGTGTGTGCATGTGGTTCTAAGCATTCAATCCCGTGGCTTTCATATACAAGACCAGCACTGAGCCACAGCCTAGTCTGTGAATGATAATTTTAAATTCACATAAAGTGAATGTTTCATCTGTGATGTTTAGGGTAAGTGTTGGCAGGAGTGAAGTACCTGATAGTTTATCAAACGTGTTTAACACTCCACCTGCTAATTCCATGGGAACGCATTTGCCTTGGGCTGTTTGCTTCTGTAATAAACAAAATGAACTTAGAGACCACCTGCAGAAAATAATTTACAGAAAGTCAATGCACATTATTGCTGTATATTTATAGTATGCTTCTCAAAGCAAATACATTGATGGCATACTCAATTTAAATACGGAAATGTATTTGTTCCTAATCAGTATGGGTTTATCAGTGTATCATCTTACCTTTGTAGGAAATACTCCATATTGGATGGTACGAAATTCCTGGGGAAACTCTTGGGGAGTAGAAGGCTATGCCCATGTGAAAATGGGAGGTAATGTGTGTGGTAAGTCATAAATTTGTGTTGAAAACTCCAGGCTAAATATGAAGGGTTTTTGAATATATTATCATGACAGACATGAGTGCTTCCAATGGGCTCAGTGTACTTTTGTAGTGTTAATCTCATTGTTTACCCTGTTAATGAAATGAGAAATATATATATTTGATCTCCGATGTTGCAAAAGCAAAGAAAACATGAAAAAAATTGGATTTAGGTTTTCTTTGTGTTAAAGTATGAAAATTTGTACAACCACTTCTTTTGACTTAATTTGCAACTTGTCACCTGGAAAAGACTTACACAATGCCCATAGAAACTGCAAGACTTACCAAAATGGCAGATGCCTTTATATTGTATAACAAACCTAACAAAAGAGCATCTGGAAAGAGGTGGTTCAGTGTCCACCAACTGATGCTGAAACCTGTATTCAGAGCTGTAGTGTAAGATTTGGGTGTGGAAAACCATCATATTTTCTAAATCTTTGAGTTAAACTAAAGTGCATGCAGAAACACTTGTTTCTCATTGTAATGAGTTCTAATCATGTGGCACACAAATCTTCACAAACGTGCAGGCCCTTTAAGCCTCTGAGACAAACAAAATTGGAGAGTTAAGTGTTTTGCTACAATCTAGTGATTACTGTTCACTTAGCCCATAGCATAGAGTCTATGAAAATTAATAACTGACCTGTCTTATTAGACAGCGAAATGATTTCCATTTTGGAAATAGCCAACTTCTCAGAGCAAGGCAGTCACCTGGACCCCTGCTGCTCAGTCACTTGGTGCCATTGGGACTCACAGCTGAGAGTCTGCTGCCCATGAGCCTCTGCGGCTGACTCACATAGCTTCTTAAGGTGGCAGGGAGCTGTGTCTAGTTTGCTTTCAAAGTTGACTGTGTTCAAAGCTCTGACCGGAGTGTGGGGTCTGGTGAGTCCAGTGCACACAGTGAAGATGTGGTTCAGAATTACCTCCATGGCTCTGCCTTTTCTCACCTCTCAGATGTCTTCTTCCCTCTAGACATAATTGCTAATTTGTTAGAAGACACTAACGTATGCCAAACATGAGTGAAAATTCAAATTGTAATTCAAATTGTGTAGAGGAAATTGATTACTGTTAATGCTTTTTTCCCCTTTTTTTACCATTTGTATCAGGCATCGCAGACTCTGTTGCTGCTGTCTTCGTGTGATCATGAAATGTTTTGGATTCCTCAAGAGATAACTACTAATATGATGCACTTCATGGTGTGATTTAATATAATATTCAATTCTAAGCATTATGCACCATCAGGTTTCAACATCTTGTCTATGGACAGGTTCTTAGAGCCAACTAGCATTTTGTAAAGCAGCACGGGACATTCTATTTTTGCAGAGATGAACAGCAAAAGTTTATAGAAATTCCCCAGCACATTGACTGGTCAACAGAATCTGTGGGACAGTATACTTCTGAGAGTTGGGTGGGAAGTCACAGAGTGTCCTCCATCTGGAAGCAGTTGGGATTTTTGCTTGCTTATTGTCTTTCTGGCTATTTTAATGAAGTACTTTGGTCAGGTTGAAGAAATCTCATCAAAGAAATGATGAAGTTTGTTTTCTTTTGTGACTTACAATCACCAGCTTTAGATTACCTCATCTACAAGAACTCTCAGTCTGATTCGGTGTGTACCGCACAATTAATTACAGTGGCCTTCTGAAATGGGAATCCACGTGTACAGATTTGAAATATCAGTTGTTTTATCTCAGCAAATGGACCTTACTCTAGATAATAGAACAACTATGCACAAAGAAGAAATGTGAGAATCCCATCTTCAGAGAGACAACCCAACTGAAGTTTAGTGAAACACACAATGGCTATGTGATAGGGAGTATCCCGTGCTACTTCTGGGGAGGCATAATGTCTATAAAGCTTCACTGTCAAGCATCCAAAATGTTTAGCTTCTTGCCTTCTTCCTGATGTAGTAGAGAACGAAGTATGGTCCACATTTATTACCTTTCTTGTCCTTTACCATACAGTTTCTATGGTTTCCTGGTGGTTCACCTTTCAGTCCAAAAAAACCTCAGTCCCATTGGTTATATTCCATTTCTGTTACCCAATCTCTTATTTAAAAAACAAAGTTCTCCGACACCTACTCACATTGTTCCTTGTTTATGTCTTTTAGAGGAATAATAGCATCAAGAACAAAACTCCGTACTCTTTTGTCTGTACCACTGAGAAGCAATCTCAAACAAATGTGCAAAAGAGTGTAGGGAAGTGGCAGAAGAAAGTTCTTAACATTTTTAATAAGGTAGTCTAATTACTGAAGGAATCCAGAAAGGAATTTAGTCCAGCTATAGTTGTTCTTAATGACTTTCAGTATGTTATCAGCAAATGTCTAATACCCAGTTTCAAATGCAGAAGCAGTTTTAAATTTTCAAAATGACTGTTACCTCCTAAGTGTCCTGGATTGATAACATTTATAATAAAGAATCCTATATTTGACTTTGACTTAAAAAGAACTCTTTTTTTTTTTTTTTGGCATGTTAAGTCAAGGTGGGAGTGGGAGGATCCATATGGGGGTTTGTACTCAATGGAATGGAAAGAAGCAACTATGCTTTCATTGTTACCTATAATTAATGACTTGGAAGTCATGAGGTGCCTCAGGTCTTTAGAGAGTTAGAGGCTTGTCCAGCAGTATTTGTTGTTGTCCAGCAGTATTTGTTGTGCCCAGAAGTTGCATTCAACTCTGTCAAGCCATATGACAGTTTGCTTTGGATCCTTGACTCTGCTCCTTTGAACTACACCACAAGATAGGAAAGTAGTTTCAGCAAAGAGAGGCAGAATACATAAAAAGATGTGTGGATCTTGAACTATGCCCCTTTCTAAAAAGAACTCTTAAATATGTGGTCTATAATTAATCATTATTTATGAGCACTAATATATTTATTTATTGGTATCGATAAGCTTTATATATTCACACATTTTCTTGGATTCAAAGCCATGTATCCAATGTGGTTTCTGCCATAGATACTTCTAACCCCACCATGCCCAAGATTCCCCTTACTATCTTCCCATATCTGTTGTCAATGCCCAGCGTTCCTTTGCTCCTTACCCTTTTCTTTCTGTCAGCATCATTGCTATTGTGTAAGCAGGCCATAGAGACAAAAGGAATTCTAGACCTCAATCAAGGTGACTCCTCCTTAGAACCCATTCCTACATCTGTCTCCATCCTCTCTTTCTCTCATCATTTCTGGGAGGTACACTTTTACTATCTCCTATCTACACTTGTCAGTTGTCTCCAGCCAACCTAAAATTAAAATAACTAAGGCTGATTGTGTGGAGATAATGAGTTTATTGTTCCACAATGAATGCAGCTGGAGATGTGTATGAGTGTGTCTAAGAGGTAAAGGGAGACAGGGGATTTTACTGGTAAAACAAAGATCATTAAGCTGTTCTGTTATGACTGTAAATGACTGCCCAGAGTCTCAGAGATCTGCACTCAAGCTTAACTAGGTAGTCACCAGGGAGATATCTTCATGAAAGCTTAGTTTTGATTTTTTGGTTGGTTGGTTGGTTGGTTTTTTGTTTGTTTGTTTTTATATGGAGCTATGATGACCTTTGATGTGATGTGATATACTTCAAACACATTTTGTGATAGTTTTTGCTATGTAGCAATTATATGCAATACCCCCATTCAGTGACTTGTTAGCTTTATTACTTTTGTTTTCTTATTAGAGCCTGGTATAAGTAACTCCCTTTTATTCTGACAACCTTTATTAGTAACTAAACTCTATGACCTTTAACATAGTAGGTCGTCAACACTATCTCCAGAACAGAATCCAGATGGCTGTGAAAGATACTATTATAATGTATCTATTGTATTTGCCCAGATTTACATTTCTAAAATAATGGTATCATTTTACTCATAAGTTTTATACCATTAGAAATCCCAAAATATCTGTAAAATAATATGCATTTTTTTTTTCAAATAAGCATCATGGTAGAGCATCTCTATCTTTGTATCCTCTGTAAATGAGTGATGACTCATATATACCAGCTCATAGGTGCTCCTGCCCCAGAAAACCAGAGACAGAGCAGCTGAATGTGTTACTTACTACATAGGATTCATACTGAAGGTCACCAACAGGTCCTGGAAGTGATTTGACAAGTTCCCCATTGCAAATGTTAAATCAGTCAACCTTGCAGTGACTTTGAAACTCCACTAAGAATTATCATTAAATTGGGTCCTTGGTCCCCAGAGAAAAGGGGAATGGGGTCCAGTGGAGGAGTCATTAGTACAAATATGATATTTGCATTAAGTACTCTAAATATGAAGCGCAGTCAGACTGTGATATTTACACTCAGAATTATTGAATCCTTTGGGAGGGAGAATTCCTGTAATGGTTTATAGCTTAGGCACTAAGAAATATAGATACAAAGAACTCAATCATTGAGTTCTATTGTAGAAAGCTAAACATTGACAGGTATCACTTATTCCAGGATTCTAAGGCAGTCAAGTCATAAAACAGCTATTTTTAAGCCTTTTCATTATTTTATGAGAGAAAATGAAGCTTACAAAATAAGTATTCCCCATTTAGACAGAAACTGGTGTTTCATTAGGATCATACCATGCAGAGAGTTAGCAAAGCACAATTTCAGCATTGGCTTTTCAGTCTAGTGATTTCTCAGATTCTGCCATTAGTACCCGTGGTATTTTCCTATGTATTATATCTGTTTAACCCTCATTGTGTGTTATGTAAGTACACATGTGAGTGTGCACACATGCACATACTACATACACACAAGTGGTGTAGTTGAAATCCATGGTCATCTTCCTTCTACAACCTTGGAATATCAGTTCCAGGAGCCCCACAGGTCCAAAAATGTAGGAACACTCCATTTTTATATGTGAAATATAATTTATTTCGATATAATCTGGGCATTTTCTATACTCTTAAGTCATTTCTAAGTTATCTGGGATAAAAGAACACAATGCATGCTATTATAGTGTGGAGAATACTGACAAAAAGTCTGCAAAAGTACCATATCTCTTCTCTTACATATTAAAAATTGGAAAGTAGACACTTCCACACTGCAGAACCTAGTACATAAATGGTCTCACTTTACATGCATATCACAAAGCAGCTAAGAATGAGTTTAATTGAGACTGATTTATAGTCTGTTTCTTTCAAGAACTTCCTGATTCTTGGAAATAACTTGTTAATTCAAATTTTGAATCTTTAGAAAATTTATACAATATTTTGTAGTTTCTCCCATATCAGGAACTTAGCTAAATGCCACCAACAGCCAAAACAAGCTAGAAAAAACAAAGGCTAATACTTGGCACCTGACATAAACTGTAGGCATCATATTCTTGTTACAAGTGGACATGATTTCTGTTTATTCAGTTGACCTGTTCAGTGGATTGGAAAGATCTTTTCTTCCCATAAAAGTGCTACTTATTTCTGCAGCATTTCTATGTGTTAGCATTAACCATGTCCCTCCCAGTCCAGCACTTGAGCAGGAGAAAGTGTCAGGGTCCTCAGTATAAGTAACAAATGCTGTTGCTGTTGACACAAGAGAGGAGAGCATCTTCAAAAGGTATCAGGGGTAACATATTTTGGGAACTGAGCTGGGTTCCTGTGATATATTTAAGTGCCTTTGAGTTCTGGGAGCAGGCAAAATAATAGTATCATAGCATCCCTCAGGTTAAAGTTCAGACAGATTTCTGCCACTGCTCATAAAGATAGTCATAAAAAAATAAGATTCCTGAGTTCTTACAAGCAATGAACAGGCAAAAACTAAATTTATTAAGGATTTGTTTGGATAAATTTTGTACAGAAAAATAGCATTTATTGTATCTATAATATAAAGTAACTGCTCAACAAGCTTTATAAAGTATGAAGCAATAGGGTAATAATTTCATGAAGTGGTTCTACTGAGGTAAGTGTCTGGGTAAATTGAGTCGTAACAAGAATTCATCATATGTATGACAATGCTAACATTTTACTAAATTATTTATCACAATGCATAATCTGCTTACTCACACATCATCATAATATGCAAGATCATGAACGATTTTCCAGAATTGGACCAAAACATCATGTCACTGAAGTACATATATAAATATATTACACCAATCATGTATTCATAAAAATTTATAAAATAAAAGCCAACTGTAAATCCTGTAGTTTTCACTGATATTCAGAAGAACTCAATCCGATTCATCGCTGCTGAAATAAGAACTGTCACTGTACTCAGCTGTGTAAACGAATTTGTGAAGGATCGGATTCATCTTTGGTATCCAGTGTCGGGGAACCAGATATGTTGAAAGGTTAAATAAATCCACAAAAACCTTGTACCTGTCACTGGAAACATATACATGCATACATGTTAGATTGTGGGTATGAAAACTGTTTTACTTCATATTTCTTCAAAAATATTTCACATAAATAGCTAATATTCAACATACCTTACATGTACATTGTACATAGGTTGGTTTCTAGATAGCACTGGTAAATATTATGTAAATTTTAATCACATCCTAGATTAATGTTTATAGATAGTAATGTGTTTGATTCAGACCAGAGTGATAGAGATTAATTATTGTGCTATTGTATTCATGTAGATAAGATTGTGCCCTTATTTCCTATTTGTTTTAAGATTTATTTTTATTAATTTAAAATACATTTATGTATATGTCTGTATGCAGGTATGTGCTTGTAGGTACTAGTGAGGCCAAAGGTGTCAGATGTCAGGTCACTCTGGACTTGAAATCACAGGCAGTTGTAAACTGTAATATGGGTATTAGGAATCAAAATCTAGAGGAACAGTAAATATTTCTAACTGCCAAGATATGGCACTAGGCCCCTCACTTTTTATTATAAAAGGCTGGTATGTAAAGTTAGACATTTAAAATATAAAGTTCTTAATTACTCATTGGAAAATATTTTCTAATTGCAAAGTAGCTATCATATAACTTCTATGAAGGTTTGGTAAATTTAAAGATCATCTTGGCTTTATTACACATATTTATAGACTGTTTTTCATATGAAAATTACTTTTTTGTTTGTTAGCCAGCTATTTGAATGAATAGTTTTAAGGTAGCAAACCCTGGTAAAGTTTTATAGAGGAAGAACCTTTCTTTGCCTTTGAAGTCAACTAAATCTGGCTTGGACTCCTGCTTCGGTCACTTGTCCACATCATATGGGGCCATGGATATGAAGCAGAAGAGGGGAAACTCTCTAAACCAAGCCTACAATACTTCCTCTGGCCATGATTTCATGAGAGTTAAATGAGATAATGATTTATCCATCGTCAACATTCATTATGTCCCTGACCATGCTGTACAATGTGCTCACTTTGTAAAGAATCATTTTGTAAAAAACTATTGGTTTTTTTTTGTTGTTTTTGTTTTTGTTTTTGTTTTACATAGAATTCATTTCCAAGGGAAAGTTAACATGTATAACAATGATAAGAATTTCAACTTGGCTGGTGGTGGTACACGCCTTTAATCCCAGCACTTGAGTTCCAGGACAGCCAGGGCTATACAGAGAAACCCTGTCTTGATAAACCAAAAAAAAAAAAAAAAAAAACATAACAATAAAATAAAATAAATAAAATAAAATAAAAAATAAAAAATTGTAAATATTAATATTATACAAAAAAAGAACAGGAACATGAATTTCCCAGAAATTGTGCTACCGTGTTTTAAGTCCTTAATATACACTGAGCATTTTCTTATAGACATTTTTTATAAAGGCACTCTGTGAGTAGTTGAAAATACTTTTAAAATAAAACAGGTATATGAAGAAACAGAGTTGTCTGGCAAAGACATTAGATGAATTAATGATAAGAATTATAGTTTAATCAAAATGAGCTATAATCATAAATAGACACTTATACTTGCCCCCTAGCTGCCTGATAACCTTCGGAGAATATTTCAGAAAAGAGGATAGAAAGAATATAAGGATCAGAAGATAAGAAAAGCAAGGCCATGGGATGGTATTTTCTGGGAATGACTCAGCCACTAAGTTCTTGAATCTGATGCAACTGTGCTTGCCTGCATCAAGCCTGCATGAGAATTGTCAGTCAACAAAAAACCATGGATGGAGAGTCCACATCTTCCCCCACTGAGCTGATGGTTGCTGATACACTAGGGGGATTGGAGAGACACTGACAGCAACAGAGTAAGGACTGGTAAAACCACCAGGCTCCCAGGGAGAGTTCCAAACCCAGGGTCAAACAGGTGGCCTTGGGTAAATGGATAGGATCTCAAAACAAACAAAACACATGAATAAGAGAACAGTAGGGAAGAGAGTAGGTTTATATGAAAGAAAGGGAGGAGAGAAGGGAGGATAAGGGATGAGAGTAATCAGAATACACTTATGAAAATGCAAAGAATAAATTTGGTTAAAAAACAAACAAACGAACAAAAATTTCATCTGGAATTTATTGAAGACTTTTCTTTCTGGATATAAGGACTACTGATTCCTCTATACCAGTAATTTTCAAGCCTCCTTAATGCTGTAATCCTTCAATATAGTTCCTTACGTTGTGGTGAACACCATAAAATTATTTTTGTTCCTACTTCATATCTGTAATTTTGCTACTGTTATGAACTGCAATGTAAATACATAACTTCTCTTGGATGGTGTTAGGTGACCCCTGGGAAAGTGTCATGGGGTCACTACTGGCATGTTGAGAATCACAGCTCTGTACTATTGCTGATTCAGCAGCCATTGATACTAGACCACTTTTCGACACAGGGTAAAAAAAGATGAAATTCTTTGACTGAGGTTTTTGACCTTCCGTTTCCACAGGAATAGTAGCATCTAACTAGAGTGTGCTGTTAGCAGTTCAGACAGAATCAAACATAACTTTCCCAAAATGATGTGCATTGCCTTGTAGATGTCAAGATTTGCAGACCTCCACCGTGATGAGAAGCCTGACTTACCTCACAGTTGAACGCAGGTAATGATAACCTGAGGATCCCCCAGTGCCGGCCTTGGTGCCCAGCATCCTGTGCACCATGCACACGTGATTATCTAGACAAACATACAAATTTACTGCATGAATATGTTTATGCCATTAGCTTCACAGAGTTCTAAAACCAAAGGGTTGGTAATGATTATTGCTTCAGCAAAGGCTGACACCTTATCACTTAGCCAGATGGAAAGGTCAAATAGGAGCACCAGAGGAGACCATCCGGTTGCCTAGCACCCCTGTGGTTTAGCCTATACACATTTTAATTCATTCTTCATTGCTTTTGGCCTGTGATCCCAGTAACTCAGAGGGAGGGTCACATAGTGGCTTTTGAATCCTTCCCATTTGTTTCCCTGAGGGATCCTTCTTCCAGGAAAATTAAAAATAAAAAACAAAACAAAACAGTGTTAGTTATGCATTGGAGGGTCATCATGTTAACTTATATAAACCAAGACTCAGGATGGATGGAGAAACAAGGGATTGAGGGAGTCCTCAGGAGTAAGATAAAAAATACTGAATGCTTTTCCTCACTTGGCCACATTTTAATTGCATGTACATGAACATACAAAGGGGGACATGTGCAAGGAAGAAGGCATCAGATAGAGATGGAATGAAAGAGAGGTTGTTGGCAGGAGAGCATATGGTACAATGATGACTGGGTTTGTAAATGTCATAATGAGACCCATTATTTTAAGCACCAGCCAAGAATTAACTAAAGGCTAATGTAATAAGACAAAATAAAACAAATGATTTTAATTTACAAAGCATTAGAATGAGGATTAAGATATATATTAAAACTGACAGAACGTTCATTTTCTTTTCACTCTAGAATACATTAAAATAGTTTTTTTTCCTCGATCCCTAAAATGTCTAATGGTAAAGGCACAGGGTGCAGGTGAGGGGATTTGACAAAGAAGGGCTTACATCTCCATTTGGTCATGAGTGTGTCTATATCCATAAGTGAGGTCAGCAACTGGAAAGGGACCTGGAATCGAGGCTCCTCCCTATAGGACAAAGCAGAAGGAAGTCCTTTCTGATTAAGAAAATCCAGTGCATCAAGACAGGCCGAAGTGTCTGTGTATTGGTTGGCCTTGATTAACTTGGTACTTAGGAGTGTCTTCTCAGTCACCATTCAGTGCCCAGATGTGTAGATAGTTCCATGTAACTTATATGTAATTTATATGAAGTGATTAGCCAAAGAGCCCTACCTAATATGGTCTTATTTAAAAGGAGACACGTTACAATATCTTATATAGAATGCTAACAGTTACCAAATGCTTCTAAGCAGATACTAAACTGTGCAAACATTTCTGTGTCCCCTAGTGTCCTGGGATTTCTTTTTTCATTGAAGCCATAAACATTCTTGATACGTATTGTACTTAGGGTATCTATTTAGAGAGGATGGGTAAAAAGCTAAAAGATTTTGTTTCTTCTGATGTTAAAGAAATAGGTCCAAAAGAATTTGCAAAATATTCTACAGATTCTACAAAAAGCTCCTTGAAGCTTGTTTGCCAAAGGAGTGCATACTGCCTGAACACATATTCTTGGGATCCAAGGAGAAGACCAACAATCAGCAGAACCTGAAAACAT
This sequence comes from Apodemus sylvaticus, assembly GCF_947179515.1. Lineage (NCBI taxonomy): Eukaryota > Metazoa > Chordata > Mammalia > Rodentia > Muridae > Apodemus > Apodemus sylvaticus. Next base: position 85,710,540 of record NC_067475.1, on the reverse strand, counting down.
TTTAAACATTAAAGGTGATTTTATATAAAACCACTGACCAAGGAGAAAACTGCTTATGAAACATTTTCCTTGATGTACGTTTTTATTTTAGCTTTCATTATATTTTCTTTATGCAGGCTATGTGCATGCAATGGCTGGAGTGCCTTTAGGCAGAAGACAACTGGAGGGAATCAGCTCTCTCCTACCCTGTAGTTTCTGGGAATCAAACTCAGGGTGTCAGCTCCTTTACCCACCTGCTGAACTAACTGGCTTCTAATTTTCATTTTATAAAACAGAGAAATCTCTGAAACTATTTCCTAGTAAAATAATAATTTCACAATTGGGCTTCTAAGAAAAGATTAGCTTTGATCTTTTAGGTCACTTAATGACTAATACACAATGCTTTCTGTTAAATATATAATGTATATTTGCTTGTCTGCACATGTGGATAAGTAGCCTTCTACACGAGTAAAGACAGACTTGTTATTTAAAGTAATCCTTTTCAGTGTTTTTACCAAAAAACAAATTACTAAAAAACTAAATTAAATTTTGATTGCAATTGATAGACCATATCCACTCTTCAATTTTCCTTCCAACTTTTTTTATAATTTTCTTTTTACCTGTAAAAATATATCATCAGTGCTCCCTGCAGTGCACGGTATGACAGTCTTCGTTCACCTGTAGGATACATAGGAAATTTTCAACATTAACATTTCTTCTTGATTCTAGGGATAGAGTCCAAGGCTCTAGCTTGCCTGAGCCAAGGACTTTTAGCACTGATCTGAAGTTCACAGCAAGTCTCAACTCGATAGTTTCAGACAATCATATTAATTTGAATTGTCATCTTAGTTAAATGTACTATGTGTTTTCAGAGAAAGGAGCCAACATTTAGTTTAGATTTTTATTCCTTAGCTTGTACTTAATCTATAGTTTTAAAAGTCAAAATAATATATTGTCTATTTTTAGTATTATATATATATTATTTTATATTCTGAAATGTTAAGTGCTATATTAGGAAAGCCTGATATAAAGAATAAGTAACCCCCATGGCACATATATTTTCCAATCACTTCAAAAACTAACCAAGATCCCTATTTGAAAGTGATTTGTTGTTTGTCTATGTTTGATTTGTTTGTTTTAGGTGTGGTGGTGAACATCTGTAATCCCAATACTTAAAAGCTGAGGCAGGAGAATCATGGATTTAATGGCTGGGGGTACATACTAAGATTCTATCTAAAAAAAAAAAAAAGAAACCCAAAAATTGTACTTTTGGTTTGTGTTTGTTCATTCTAATTTATGTAAAATTGGTTTTCTAGAGTGTGACTTGTAAGCTAAGAAAATGCTCTGCCCTTCATGGTGAGAGGTAAATGTTAGTACGCTTCACTAAGTATCTCTAGATAATGGAGGCTAGCAACTGGTGCGGATGAAAACACGTTGTTTTTTTGTTTTGTTTTGTTTGTTTTTTTGAATTTGTTTTTTTCAAGACAGGGTTTCTCTGTATAGCTCTGGCTGTCCTGGAACTCACTCTGTAGACCAGGCTGGCCTGGAACTCAGAAATCCACCTGCCTCTGCCTCTGCCTCCCAGAGTGCTGGGATTACAGGCGTGCGCCATCACCGCCCGGCTGTTTTGCATATTTCTAAAAGCTTTCCGAAATACTTCACAATCACAGTTTACCTTGGTACCCTTGGGTGTAGCACATAGTATGGAAATGTTTGCTAGAGTCTTGTAACTACACTGAACATCAAGATGGTTAATGTAGGCCTGTCAGAAGCAGTATTAACCCACTTCTCACTTCTCTGAGTAGGTAAACCATTTTACCTGATTCCCTCCAAGTTAGTCTGGATAGACAGGCTTATGGCTTGTATTTAATCTTCCTGCATGTGCCCTTGAGGTCTGAGACTCTCGGACAGCACATTACCTTTACTCAGTAGGCAGTCATGACGTTTCTCATCAAACAAGCAGAGCAGCACCTCCTTCTGCTTCCGGAATTCTGCCATCTGTTCCTCTTTTTCTTCCGAGTCGTTTTTAGCCTTATGGGAAAATATTGCATTAATCTTCCCCAGCAGAGATTGCATTGATGTTTTAAATTGATTCTTTGAGAAAAAATAGATTCTCAGCTTATAACAAGTGTGTACCTCAAGTATTAATCTTAACAGCCAATAGTACACTATGGAAGACAGGTCCAACAAGTAGGAATCTTCCATATACTTGCTGGTCTCTCATTTTCTTTATGTTTAAATAAATTAATAATGCCTAATTCTCTTGAGAAAACTCCTTAGAGATGGATCAAAATGATTAACAAGTGATATGTACTGATCTTATTTTATAATAATCATTTAAGGTAGAGATAATGCCAGTCTCAGAAGAATGTTACTTCTTAATCAGAACTAGTATTAATGCTATTTAAAATCCTTAAAAGTCTCTGATTGGTTAACGAAAGTCTGCTTTATCTGCATGCCTACCCCCCATACCCCCATTCAGTTGCACTTGGTCATCTGGATGAGAGCTGAGTGGCCGGCCCACTTATCCTCAATTCGTCTGAGCAAGTACACCAGTGGTGAGAGCCTGAGTGCAATAATATTGCCAAGGATTATTCATTTACTAAGTAAATGTCCACTGGAAAGAAACAGCCATAAAAGTTGTGAGCAAAAACTGAATCACCTTGCCTCAAAAACATTCACTTAATAGGAATAAGATGGGATGCATTTAGTCACCCAAGCACAGCATTAAAATCATGAACAGCACTACACAAAAGTCCAAACATCATCATAGGGAGTGGCAGCAGCCAGAAGGCTGGCCAAGTTAGAATGCGTAGACCTGCTGGCAAACATTTTAAACTGAGAGGATTCAGAATACTGAGCTATCTCAGCTAGTGGGAGCAACATAGTGAGGTGGGCCCACATGGTATATGAAAGCTTTAGGTATATGTTGTGAATAGCTTATCTTTTTCTTGCAAACAGCAATGGAATGCACGAGGTTTTAGGCAACAGGGAGAGACCATCAGGTTTGCATTTTGGAAAGACAATTATGTCTGCAGCACAGAGAATAAACCAAAAGGCATACAGTGGGGAAGGCATGGGGCAGTCAAGAGACTTTCATGTTAGTCTTGGTGGTAGGTGTAAAAAACATGTAAGAACAATTGAAAGATACAAAGCTGACTCAGCCATCCTACAGAAATATTGGTGAAGGACTAGAGAGATGGCTCAGTGATTAGGAATCCTTGTTTTTACCCATGATTCAGTTCTTAACACCTACCTGTTCACTTACAGCTCTCTGTTATTTGAGGCTCAGAAATCCAACACTCTCATTTGACCTTTGAGGGCACCACCTGGGGCACACAATTCTATGCAGACAAAATACTCATACAAATAAAAATAAAGTAAATAAATGTTTAAAATAAAAAAAATCGTTGTTGAAAAGGAGTAGGAACAAGGACCACTCCTAGGTGACTTACTTGACAGTTGAAGGCTCTTGGGAGGAAAACTTACTTAACTCTGAAAAGACTGGGTCAAGGTGAGGACTCATGGGAGGGAATTTCCCTTATTAATTTTCTTTTCTTGTTTTAAAAGGATCAGGAGAAGAGACTAAACAGAACATTAGATGCATGATTTGAGATCTAAGGGGACATCTAAGCTGGGGATAAATGTTTGAGCGCCACTGGTTGAAGCAGAAGGTAAAGTGAACAGTAAGAGCTGGGGAGGGAGAGTTAGAGAATCGGTTGGAGTCATAGAGAAAATTGAGATGGGTTGTTGGACTCATGTATATGAATGTCACTTGAGAATGCGAAAGTACAAAGGCAGGGGGATGAGAGTTTCTTGGGAAACAAAGCTATAAGTAACCTAACATCAAAATGCTTTAAAACATGAATACACAATCATACTCCTTGGGAGCAGACATCCTTACTTTATATGTTGTGTGAAAGAAAAATGATGCAAGAAGTAATGTTTGCTGTCACAGAGGTCTACCGTTTAAATGAAAGTTGAATCTATATCACATGATTTTGAAGTAGATGGTTTAAGAACCAATTCTCAAGCTGCCAAAACTGAATGGCTACAGAAGTTGAATCATGAAGACAGGGTGTGAGACCTATATTCTGAAGAAAATTTCGAGATGATCTCATTTTAAAAGATCAAATTAGTATTGTCTGTAGCCAATGCAGAGATCCTAGCAAAAATAATAGCAAAGGAAAACATAGGTGGTTAACTATATTTGCCTAGTTTCTTTCTTCTGTGCCACTTGGGCCTTGAATTATCAAAATATATAATTTTCAATTAGGATCAAAATATATCAATACCATGTAAACAATACTTGATTACAACAGGTAAAAATCTTTCTTTATAATGAAGGTCTTATTTTGGCATAAATTTTACACCTATGGAGAAAGTTAAATCAATCATGCAATATATAGTCTAAGAAGATACATTTATAAAAGGAAAATTATGAAAATAACAGATAATTTGGGGTTAAATTTCTAATTCTTTCTCAGTAAGTTTATTATATGAATTCATAATTACCTGAATCCTTAGAAATTCCTCTTCCAGGCCTTTCAAGATATTTTTTTCAAACTTTCCCCAGAAATTAAATCCATGTGGCTCTAAACCAGGTGTTCTTTCCAGCCATGCCTTAGGTAAATAATTATTTAGGTTAATACCTGTTAAACTTAAATTTTTAACACCTTCATAATTTTGAGAAACATGATAACTTACTTGTAAAACTTAGTCTTCACCTTCATTCTGTTAATTTAGGAAATAACACCAATATGTTTTGTCTACTATTTTACTGTTTTACCAAATGACTAACCCTGGGAAGATGTAAGCCTTTTAACCACTGAGCCATCTCTGCACCCCTCCTGTAATCATTCTAAGATTAAGAATGGCCTTGAAACCTAGAAATCAAACTAACTTTATACTTTACACATTCTTAATGTGCATTAGTTTTGAAATTAGCTTTTTATTCATTTTTCTCCATCGTAATAAGTTCTTTAATAGTATATAGGCAATAGTAACCCAAATTCACACTTATTATACCCAGGAGATTAAAGGACCAATTCGTTTGAGAAAAATTTTAATTTCTAAGAACAAAGCTTAGTGATAAAAATCAAGACAAGTCTTGTATTATGCTATCATAAAAAATTAAATTAACCATCCATAAACACCATTTATAAATTCCCAGAAAATTTGAATAAGAAAGGAATTTTCATGAAGAGAACATTTTTAGTTATTTAATTAGTAAAAATTCTTGGTACATTTTTTTAATTATGTAATATTACAGAGAACCAATGTTGACTGAATAATCAAGCACAATCAAGGCAAGAAATCAGCTAAGTGCATATTTCTCAGTAGGAATATTTGATGATGAATCTCTTAGATATTGACATACTATTATATAATTTTTTTTAAATTTATCAGTCAGATTCTAATATTTTAAATGTTTCAGTAAGCTCAATTACAAGTTTAGTATCTTTTATCCTGTCTTTATCATGAAAGCAACACCATTTTGATAAGAGTATTAGAATTTTTTCCATTTTTATTAGATATATTCTTTATTTTTATTCTTTATTAGATTTATCCTTACATTTCAAATGTTGTCCCCTTTCCTGGTTTCCCCCCCAAAATTCCCTATCCTCCTGTTCACCAATCCATCCATATCTGCTTCCCTGTCCTGGTATTCCCCTATACTACAGCATCGAGCCTTATTAAGACCAAGGACCTCTACTCCCTTTGATATCTAACAAGGCCATCCTGTGCTTCACATGTATCTGGAGCCATAGGTCCCTCAATGTGTACTCTTTGGTTGGTGGTTTAGTCCCTGGGAGCTCTGGGGGTACTGGATGGTATAGTTGTTCCTGCTATGAGGCTGCAACCTCCTTCAACTCCTTGGGTCTTTTTTCTAGTTCCTCCATTGGGGACCCTATGCTCAGTTCAATGGCTGGCTGAGCGTGTCCTCCTCTGTATTTGTCATGCACTGGCACAGCCTCTCAGGTGACAGCTATATCTGACTCCAGTCAGCAAGTACTTGTTGGCATCCAGAATAGTGTCTGGGTTTTGTAACCCTATATGGGATGGATCTAGGATGGCAGTCTTTGGATGGTCTTTTCCTTAGTCTCTGCTCCACACTTCGTATTTCCCTCCTGTGGGTATTTTGTTCCCCCTTCTAAGAAGGACCAGAGTATCCATACTTTGTTCTTCCTTCTTCTTGATCTTTACCAATCCTACATCTGACAGAGGGCTAATATCCAATATGTACAAAAAACTCAAGAAGTTAGACTCCAGAGAAACAAATAACCCTATTAAAAAGTGGGGTACAGAGCTAAACAAAGAATTTTCAACTGAAAAACATCAAATGGCCGATAAGCACCTAAAGAAATGTTCAACATCCTTAGTTATCTGGAAAATGCAAATCAAAACAACCCTGAGATTTCACCTCACACCAGTCAGAATCTAAGATCAAAAACTCAGGAGACAGCAGGTGCTGGCAAGGATTTGGGGAAAGAACAATACTCCTCCACTGCTGGTGAGAGTGCAAGCTGGTACAACCACTCTGGAAATCAGTTTGGCGGTTTGTCAGAAAATTGGGCATAAAACTACCAGAGAACCCTGCTATACCACTCCTGGGCATATTTCCAGAAGATTCTCCAGCATGTAATAAGGGCATATGCTTCACTACGTTCATAGCAGCCTTATTTAGAATATCCAGAAGCTGGAAATAACCAAGATGTCCCTTAATGGAGGACTGGATAGAGAAAATGTGGTATATTTATACAATGGAATACTACTCAGCAATTAAAAACAATGAATTCATGAAATTCTTAGGCAAATGATTGGAACTGGAAAATATCATCCTAAGAGGTAACCCAGTCACAAAAGAACACCCATGGTATGCACTCACTGATAAGTAGATATTAGCCCAGATACTTGGAATACCTATGACTGTTAGAATTCTGATACAAGAGATGCTATGCTACAAGCAGGGTGGAGCACTACTTGAGAGTCTACTCATGTGCTCTTACCTCCACCAGCTGCAACAGCGTCTGTTCCTGCTCTGATTTCAGCAACAGCTCATTGTAGTCTCCTCCAAAGTTATCACGATAGTGTTTCCTATTGTAAGGGACTCTCAAGCTCTGAAGAACACCAATCTTATTTTCTAGCAGCCGGAACTGTAGACTCTGGAAGCCTGATGCTGGAGATAGGTATTCTCTGAGAAGGGAAGAAATAAAGCAAGGAAAATATGTGATTTCTTTATCCTTGTAATGTTTTCTTCTAAAAAGATGGTTTATCAAAATATCAGGAGCTGACAGGCACCTGATTCTACATAAGGAGCTCCTTACATAAATAAAAAAAATGAGGTACTTAAACATCATTTTAACTGTGGACCAATTTGAAGTTGGTTAGAACGTTTGATAGTTATGAAATGCCGTATATTTCAATTTATATAGAATATATACTTTAGTATATAGTAATGTATAAAAATAATAAAAAAATTTCCCATTAGAAAACATTGATTAAATATACACATAAATAACAGTGTATATTCTTTCCTAAGAAAAAGACAGGTGAATATTAGTAAATTGTGTTTTTCAGCAGTGGCTAAAGATTGTATACAAATATGTAATCCTACCTACCAATTCTAGTCATGAATATTATCATCCATCCTCCTACCTAGATGGGTATCAGTGAGATAAAATAGCTTTAAACAATGAAATTCTGCCTGGTCCAGTCAAAGATGACCAGAAACGTTACTAAACCATCAAAACTCTTATATCTTCTAAATCCCCTAAGTAATGCTAAGACTTTAATTTCTTAGCCACTACCACAAATTATTCAACTTCATTTTTTTTTTACTTTGAAACTTATTTGGAATTTTGCCTATTACACAATATGATGGATTCCTTTTAAATTTCTTGAGAATTTTTCTTATCTAATTTTAGAAAAAATGCTTGCATGTGTGCTTTTTAAAGATGTAAGTCTGTACTCAGATGTAGATATAAACACACAGACATATGCAGATGGCTTTGTGTGTTTAAGAGTTTGGAGCTAAAATTGACAGTATATGATGAACACTGACATTTCAGCTGTTGTATTAATTTATATACTCCTGTTATTTCTCGTATTTTTATATCATACGCTTACTTAAGCCATTTTACAGCTAATAACCTTTGTTGTAAAAAATTAGTTTATCATCTAGTTTTGAATTTAAAAATGAGTCATGCAGTGTTTTTAACCACTTCTGAATTGCTTGTGATCCAATGCTCCCAGTGTCCTTCAAGCCCTAACAAAACAGGCTTCTCCATTCATTCCATATATGTTCTTTTTTTATAGAACCAGGAGGAGTGTGTGAGCCCCATTACACTCTGAATTGGGAAGCACACACCTGAAGTCATTGAAGTCCAAGGCAGTCATTGTTTCCAGAACGGAGAACTGCTGTACCAGGAGCTTGAAGATGACCACCACACGGTTCATCCGAGCTATCACCTTGAGCATGTTTCTCTCATCCCTGACCTGATGTTGGGATATTGGGGGATAAAACACTGAGTGGTCAAATGGATTTAGAGAAGATGCAGAATAGATTTGGAGTGATAATGTTTGCTATTAGTTTTGTGTAAACATTAACAGAGAAAGTTGGAACTGAATTTTGCCATATTTTAAGATAAGAACAATTTTGAGTTGCATGCAAGAGATTAATACAAAGTGGTTTTTTTTTTAAAAAAAAGAAAATAAAAGTAGAAAATTACATAGATACAAGCTAGAAGGTGTAAGGGTGGTTCCGATGCTAAGGTCCAGTTTCCCAATTGGTTCTTGATCTGTCAGTAAAGAAGCCATTGGCCAATTGCTGGGTGGTACTTCCAGATCCCTGGAGGCAAAGAGACAGATGCAAGGAGAGGAGAGAAGAGTTCACCTTGCTTCTGATGGATAAAAGGTGACCAGCTATGTGAGATCTCGGATGGAGTGGCCACACAGGCCACTCCTATAGGAGAGTGGTCAGGAGTGTTTAGCAGCGACCAGATGTATCTGGGCAACTAAAGTTTAGGGCAGGTGGAGAGGTACAGAGCTAAGAGTATTGATAAGGGCACACTTTTCCAGGAGGGAGATAGTAGTGCCCAGCAATTGTGTCAAAAGGCAAGTTGAAATTCAACAATTGGGTGTGTCTGTGTCATTAATCCATGGAGTCAAGGGAAGGTGGGTGGGGGTTGATAGCTCCGCCCATTCCTTAAGCTTAGGTGCGGTAGTAAAAGCTACAAGCAGCAAGAAGCTATCCAGGAGAGCAGCTTTAACTGACTTCAAAGCCTCTTTCTGCTTTAGTTTGCTTTGTTCAGAAAAGAAAGCTGAAGGAAACCCTTCTAGGAAAGGATTAGATAAATGACTAAATCTCTTCATCTATACTTCATTGAAAGCCTAGGTGGCCACTGACAAGTCAAGGTCTTGTATTCACATGAGAGGGAAAGAAAGAGTAGAAAAGAAGTAGAGAGAGAAAGAGGGGGGGAAGGAAGAGAGAGGAGAGAGAGAGAGAGAGAGAGAGAGAGAGAGAGAGAGAGAGAGAGAGAGAGAGAGAGAGAGAATGAACCACTGCTCTTGGAGCAGAGACTCAGAGAAAGGACCTATGGTAGTGTTTTGGGACAGAAGGAGCTGGGAGTGGGTCTCTCAGTTACAGCTGCACTTCTAGTCCCTGGGTGCTGTTCTCTCATCTTTCCCCCTTTCCTTACTCTTCCAACTCATCCTCTTTCATTTCCCTCATCTAGTCTATCTTACCTTCCCTTCACCTATCTTGCCATAGGTAATACTAAATAGAAATAGAATTCTGTTACCTGCTATAGGATCATCACTATCCGGGTTTGCGATATACCCCATTTATAACAACTTAAAGTGACGAGTAAGTCTTTTAAAGGAAATTGAAGATGTGAAATATGTAGAAACTTCTCAGAAAAAAAATATCCAAAACTCTTGATTCGTTTTGGGATTTAGTTAAATATATGTTAAAATATTAACTTCATACTTTCTAAGTGCTTTTAGAAGTTATGCAAAAATCAATCAATTTAATGACATTGAAACTTACATGACCATTTTGAAAGATTTCACGAACAGAATCTAGTTCCCAGAGTATTTGTTTAAACCAGAGTTCATAAGCTGTAAAATTTAAAAAGTCAGTCAGAAAGTACCCTTTTGATTACAATTATAGGACAAATGCATAGGACAAATTAAAAAATGAACTTTAAAAATAATAAATGTGATCATGGAATCATTTATGTTAGAGATGAGCATTTAATTGTAATCATCCCTAATTTTTTGAATTTCTAATATACTGGATATTTTACTTTAAATGGTATCTACATTATTATTACAGTGGTCCCTCCTTAGAAATGTATTTCTTTGGGTCTTTTAGGATAGCCCATTCTTCCTTCTTGCATAGATGCATGCTCCTCAGTGTCACCCCTCCACAGAGATGAACAATTTCCAACCTAAATGAAAACTGTAAGGTCTTATATTTTACAGTAGTGTTTCATTGTTGGTGGTGGTAGTGGTGCTTGCTTCTTGGGATTTGTTGAGTTTGGCTGTTCTTTATTTGAAAAATTCTAGAGCCCTGTGGTCTCAAAACAGAAGAGAAAGCAGACAGCCCCCTGAAGCATCACATGAATCACATTTTGAGTTCAAATGCCCCTGTCTTCTAAGTGAGTCAGCCAGTCCGAGAATTCCTGCTTTCACTCAAGGGCCCCTTGAGCCTGAATTCTGTGAGAGCATTTCTTTTGAAGAACATAAGTTCTTTCTTTTCCTTCCAGGATGCCACCAAATAATACAACTGATACTAAAAAATCCTACAACCTAGCATAGGAGAAAATGCATAGTAAGGGCCAAAATATCTGATTAATTAAATTTTTATTTGGGATAAAGAACTGAATTTGCTTTATTATCAGCTAGTTAATCCCTCTATACAGTGAACAAATTTTATCTTTCTTTTTTTTATTAGATATATTTTTTATTTACATTTCAGATGATTTCCCCTTTTCAGGCCCCTCCCCCCCAACTCCCCGAAAGTCACATAAGCTCCCTTCTCTCCCCCTGATCTCCCATCCACCCCTTCCCACTTCCCTGTTCTGGTTTTGCCCTATATTGCTACACTGAGTCTTTCCAGAATCAGGGGCCACTCCTCCCTTCTTCTTGTACCTCATTTGATGTGTGGATTATGTTTTGGGTATTCCAATTTTCTAGGCTAATATCCACTTATTAGTGAGTGCATACCATGATTGATCTTTTGAGACTGGGTTACCTCACTTAGCATGATGTTCTCCAGCTCCATCCATTTGCCTAAGAATCTCATGAATTCATTGTTTAAGTGGGAGCTTGGTTTTTTTTTTTTCACTCCACTGTACTCCCAACTTTCTTTCAAATTGACAGCTTCCTTTTTCTGTCAGTTTAGATCCTGAAATCCTAGCACTCCATAGCTTTATTATTATTATTGTTGTTGTTGTTGTTATTATTATTATATTTTTATTTTCTATATTATAGTAACAACATGACAGACCTGGGAAGGCAGTTTGTTTCACTGTGTTTCCAGACTGCTCGTGGCAAAGAAAATGATTGTTTTCCATTAGTTTGCCCTTCACCTAAGTGTATAAATCCCACAAAAGAAGGATTTTCATCTTAGTTGTCTATGTTTTCCTTCAGTAACCAGCACAATGCTTGGCACTGGCTGTCTACCTAATGAATTAGCAAATATATTCATCAGTGTAATAAGTAGATGAGCATAAGAGCTAACATTCTGATATCCCTGGTAGACTCCATGTGGTACCATTCGATGGATAAAGGCTGTATCTGTGATAATTAGGAAAGTAAGATCAACTATAATTTCAGTTATGGTTAAGATTTGGGGAAGATCTAATTTTTATATTTAAGTAATGAACAAATCAGATGCTTGTTAATTATTTTGCATGTCTCTTTCCAGGTCTAACATCATGTGGGTAGCTCTATGAGCCACTCTTAGCACATTGTAACCAAAGTGCAGAAAACTAGTAAATCATGATGGCCACAGCCTGTTATAAGCTTAGTGTGTGCTAGACTCTCAGTGTTTACTGAGAATTATTTCATCTCATTGGCATGGAAACAAGTATGAATACAGAATAACTCCTCAATTGGTATAAGAGGTCTTAATTCTAAGAAATCTAAGATTGTGTAATTTGCCACAGTAGAGATGAGATTCAAATTTATCTTTGAGTTCCATTTATGCTGATTATCTGGGATTCCTCTCTTACTGATTTTATGTTTAGTACAACCCAATAAAAATTAAAGAGAAACAAATGAAAGACAGACAATACAATGAGCCAACTCTTTCCAATCATTAATTTCTTCACTTAAAGAGTTTCTGATGTTAGTAACTGAAGTAAGAACTCATTTGGACAAAGGACAAGAACTCATGGAAAGGAAAAAGACTCTGAGTGTATAGAATAGATAAGAGTTCCTGGATGGATGCACAACGTCACATGGAATTGTCAACCATACAGCAAACATTCTTAATATGTGTGAAACTGTTCATGACATCTTGGAGAACAAGGCCCTTCTGAAAACACAGACTTCTTGCCTGAACACTGCTATCTAGAAATAAGAAATCTGAAAAATATCACAAAATATAAAAATATACATTTTTGCTTATTATTTCATTTTTACAAACTTATATGAATTTGTAAAAAAGTTAAAAAATATTTCTGGAACACAGAATTTTAAGTGCTTCATGAAAAATAAAATGGCTTCTTCACTTGCAAATCCTCTGTGAAACTTAGAGAACTGAAAGGTCTCTCTTGAATTAAGGACAAAGCTGGGAGACTAGTACAATCTGGGCACTGAAAGGAACAGAAAGGTGAGGACAAAAGTCCCGAGAGGCTCCTGGGAGATTTTTCATGACAAGAAATATTCTCAAGAGTATATAGCGACAGCTTCTCAGTCACTTACAGCCTTACAGATAAAGACACATTTGCACTGCTGGTGATGAATAATTGCAATTCTCGCTAGTTGTTTCTTACCCTCACGATTACTTTGATGACTACTCATTAGTTGTTTCTTACCCTCACGGCTTACCTTGATGAGTTATAATAAAAAGGTGCTCGTCATGGATTTTATTCCCTTTTATTTCACTTTGAAGTTCTTGCGCATTCAAAATCTTGTCCAACTTTTGATAAGAAAATGAGAAGACTGATGTTAAGATTTCAGCTCTTGGGTTGTGAGAGCAGACATTAACAAGAAGCAGACTACAATTCTGGAAAAAGTAACCCCAAGTCCAAAACTCTCAAATTGTGATCTGTCTTTTTTAAAAAATAGTAAATGCATTTCATCAAAAAGAGTAGATTAAATTTGTGGTTTTAGGAATAATTGTAGTTGCCATTCTTCTCCAAAATATTCAGTGAGACAGCACTGAATCCTCTCAACGTGAGCATCCTCTCAAAAGCCTATGTTGTCCGGCAAGTGTGGGGAGAAGCTAACCATTTGTTTGGCCAGCTTCAAGTCTGCAACACTTTCCTCTCCTCCCCCTGAAAGGGTTCTGGCAGGTTTTACATGCTTTATCACTTTATCCTTACAAAACTATCAAAAAAGGGGTGAGGGGTATGAGAACTTTAACCACTTCCACCTTAACTGTTTATCTGAAAAGTAACCATAAATTCCTGATGGAAAGCTGTCTTTTATTTACTAATGATTTTGAAAACGTTCTGTGTACCCTTAACATTTCTACGCTGTAATGTGGAATTTGCAGACTTCCTATGGTGATTCAGAGTTCTGACCACATTTTTTTGCATGTGCTGTGCAGAGCCTGTCTGCTATCTGCACTGTGCTTTATCTTTCACAGTCTTCTGTCCAGATACAGAACTTTCTGCTCTTGCTGAACCTCTTCTAGGAAGGTACACTTCACCCCTTAACTTGCTATGGCAAATTTGAAAAGGCACAGATATCTATGGCTAGGTCCTAAGGTTAAGAGAAGTATTGATGATTGAAAAAATACAGGCAAATGAAAGACCACGGAGCCAATTTAGTAGCTGATGACAGCAGCGAACCCCAGTGAGGGCTTGCCACCACTTACTTACCTGCAGGTAATTCCCATAGATAAGGCCTCCTTTGCTGGCTCTGTTTACCCCAGTTTGAGCTCTGTCTTCTTCATTGTCTTCCATAGTTAATTTTTTCAAAGTGTATCTGCAGTTTGAGCAAACAACATAAAAAACAAAAACAATCAAAAAACAAAAACGCAGAGACCATAAAATAAGGAAGTGTAATTCTGTTACTAATTCTGTCTGGATTATTAATAAGTGAAGAAAATAATGAGCAAGGAGTTAACTTTTAAGTCCAGAAATTTAACTGTGTGTAGGCTAAGGCTGGAGAGTTTCCTTCCATTTGAACAGAGATAAACACTCACCCTACACTGGTTCCTGAAAACGGGCACCCACTCATAGTACTGAAGTGTCTCAGGACCACACAAGTTTGCTAGGTCAGGAGCAGGGTCGGCCTTCCCAGATACTTTAGTACTCGCCTTTTATGTGTTCTGATTACCAGACACAGCCAATCAGCACCCAGCTTACACTCTTAGCCAGGATCTCATTTGTACTGGTTCAGAACTGAACCTCTGTAACTTGAGGGTGGATTTGTGTTGGGCACAGCCTTGTTTGCTAGCAGGGTGAGCCAAATCGAACCCTCTAACTTGCCAAGTTGAGCTTTTATATCCAACATAGAAGACATCAAATAAATCAATAGAGGCCAAGTCCATAGACATTTACATTTAACTACTTAATTCCAATAAAGTTCTTCTAGTGTTGTAAGAATCCTTAAAGAGAATGACATTATAGACAAAAGTTTAACCTCTCCCAGTAGGGTCATCTTCCAACTCCTGAGAAACAAGAATTGAAATGTCAGTCCTACTCAGTAGTGGGTAGACACTAATTTTGGGGAAGTAGAGGGAGAGAGGCATGTAGGAGGGAGAGAGAAAGGGGAGGGAAAATGGGGGAGGGGCAGTTCAAATATGGGAGGAGATGGGAGAGAAGTAAAAAAGGGTCAGGAATTTGAAAGTATGTGTGCCAGGAGCCATTCTCACATAGATCTCAAAACCTCCCCCTTTCAGCCATTTCAAGCCTGCTTTCAGTAGGAAAAATACTAGCTTTCAAGATTAGCCAAGTATCCAGGTGGTTAGTACATGCAGAGCTCACCTGAGTGGGCTAGAGCAAACAGAGCTCACCTGTGGTTAGTTTACCATAGCAACTCCTTTCCACCTCACCTCCTTGTGGTCGATTTACTGTGCCAATTTCCTGCAGCAATAGCCAGCCTTTTCCTGAAATTCTGAGAGACAATTCTGAGAAACTGTTCCTGAGAAACAATGTGCTCCCTGAGATTGTTCCCCCAAAACAATGTCTTGCCCCCTTTACCCTTCCCTACACCTTGCTTGCTTCGCTTTATGTTGCCATGTATAAAAAATAAAATTTGACAGCTTGATCAAAATACTATCCTGCTGTCCATCTCTTGCGTCTCTTGTCTCACATTTTCTCCTAGGTGGTCCGTGGGCCCTGTTGACTGTCCTGCGGGTCAGGACATACATGTATAGCAGTTGGAAAGAGGGAATTGGGAGTAGCCACTAGAAAATCCCAGAGGCCAGGAACCCAAGACGTTCCCGGAACTCAACAGGGAGGACATTAACTGAAATACCAAACAAAGGGGAGAGAGAACCTGTAGAAACCATAGCCAGTGGATAGTCATGGCTCCCAGTTGAGAGATGGGGCCACCACCCACCTCAAAAATATTAATCCAGAATGCCTCCTGTCAAAAGGAACCACAGGGACAGAGTAGAGCAGAGTCTGAAGGAAAGGCCATCCAAAGACTGCCCCACCTAGGGATCCATCCCATCTGCTGGCACGAAACCCAGACACTATTGCTGATGCCAAGAAGTGCTTCCTGACAGGATCTCAGTATAGCTGTCCCTTGAGAGGCTCTGCCAGAGCCAGACCAACACAGATGCAGATGTACAGAGCCAAACATCAGGAGTGTGGAGACCCCAATGTGTAAGTTAGGGCAAGGACCGTAGGAGCTGAAGGGGCTTGAAACCACATAGGAAGTACAACAATATCAACCAACCAGAACCCCCAAAGCTCCCAGAGACTAAACCACTAACCAAAGAGTACACAGGGGTTAGCCATGGCTCCAGCTGGATATGAAGCAATGATGCCTTATCTGGCATCATTGGGAGGGAAGCCACTTGGTCTTGTGGAGGCTTGATGAACCAGGATAGGGGAACACTAGGTCACTGAGGCAGGAGTGTTTGGGAGAGTGGGGGAGCACCCCCATGGGGTGTGGAGGGAGGAGTGGATAGGGAGCTTGTTAAGGGGAAACTGGGAATGTAAAAGAATTGAAATGTTCTTGGAGAATGAAATTCACCAGAACAAGCTGCTGCTGCTGAGAGCCACATCCTGTCCATATTAGAGCCCATCTGGCTTAGCTCTTTTCTTGTAGTCAACAGAAGCACACTGTACCAACCTTAAACATGTATACTCGGCTGAGGCTTGCCAGTGACAAGGAGTGACCCATTCATGCTGGTGCCTGGTGAAAAAGCGAGCAATTACCACTTGTCTACAGTTCTGAGAGACAGCAGCGGCACAACGGCCTTTCCATCAACGTCACTGCTCTCACACGTAATGGCTTCGAGTTCTGTTGAGCCAAGTCAGAAATTCCATCACCCTGCCCATAGGCAATTCGCACTGCTATTGGGAACTTGACACAGAGCATGTTGCCCACTTAGCCCACTCCAAAAGAGATACTTCAGTTTCAAGTTTCTCAGAGTAATCAGAAGCCAGAACCTGTTCCTGGGTTTAGCTCTAACTGTAATTTGGGTAATGTGAGGAAAAAAGAAACTGATTTAAATTTTATAGTAACTTCCTTAAGCTTTTAAGTTTTGTGATTTGGTAGAATCCAATGCACATTCAATTCTTTACTTTATTACTGTTTGATAAATTTAAATATTTAATTGATAAATAGTATATGATAAAGAAACGCTGTGTTACTGGAGAAGTTGGAAATTGCCACACTCCTCTGGTGTACCAGCCTCACAAGCTCTATGCTCAGGCACTGGCCTAGTCATTCCTTACCCATATGAGACAGGGCGTTTTATAGGAAAGGGCTACGCTCACTGCCCCCTGTTCTGGCCCAGAGGGTGTGGGTCAGAGAACACCTGATTGACTTAAGTTTGCAGCGAGGTAGATACTTAAAGGAGAGAGAGAAATGACTTATTTCACTTTCTTTAAGGCATCAGTGCTGCAAAGTGCTCTTTACTTACTGCTCATCATAGTGATACCCAGGGATAGAAAAGGGCTCTTGGTCTCTAAATTAGAGAAAGTAGATTATTTTAAGAACAGAATAATTTCCCTTTTTGTAACATTGCATTCTGCATGGATCTCCTAAGAAGTGTCAAGTTAGTGGTTCATTTTCCAAATTCTAGACAAATCATCCAAATATTTAAAATTGATGTGTCAGAGAATGGGACCTCCACTCCGGGTGGGTAAATTGCTGTTGCAGAACCTAAATACATTCACTGTTGATAATATTTTGCTATAACACCCAAATAGTCTGGCCAATACACAATTGTTTTTCTACATGGAAAATTTTATGATTTGAAGTTTACTTCAGACTTGGAAATTATTTCTCCTTTGTTTTTTATTTTGATTTTTGGTTTCTGTTTGTTTCAATATGGGGGAAGGAACCCAGTACCTTGTGCATGTTAGGCAAATTCTGTTACTAAGCTACATGCCCAGCCCTCTTCAGAATCTTATTTCAAAGTTTTACAGTTATCCATAGGTGGTGCCCAATACATCTTATAGTCTCTTTGTCTTCCTGTGTTTCTCCATCCCTCCCTTTCTAATCTCCTCTCCATTCATTTCTCAGAACCTGGGATGGAACCAAGGGGCACGGGCGTGCTATGCAAGTTCTCTGCCTAAGCTACACCTCCACTCTTATATTGGGAATTTTCCACAGCTCTTGACAAAATATGCTCTAATTCAAAGTAGCAGATCTAATTTAGGGATTATGGCAGATCCAAAGAATACATGGGCACAGGTAATGTCCTTTAGTCATATTGTGAACTCATATTTCAAGTGCATGTAACTATATACACATAGATATCCAAGGAGCTGTCCTGGAGGGAAAAGTGACCAACATGCAGAATTAAAAGATTCAAATTATAATTACTTACCTGGCTAAAATGGAAATCTTTGAGATAAAACATTCTTTCATTGTGGTTTGGAGTAACAGAACCTCAAGAATGTGAAACAGGCATAATGGTTTGTTGTCAATGTTGAAAATAGATATTTTTTTCTCACATACCTTCATTATGGTGTCTCCAGTTCCTCTCCACCTCCCTTGCCATCTGGATCCACTCCCTTCTGCCTCACGTTAGAAATCAAACAAACAAAAAGGTTTTTAAGGGATAACAATAAAATATAATATAATAAAAGACAATGTAATAAAACAAAAACTAACACTTTGGAATTACACAAGACAAACAGAAGGAAAAGAACTTAAGAAAAAAAGTCATGAAAACAGAAACCAACTTGTTCCCACACTCAGGAATCCCACAAAAACATCCAACTGGAATCCATAATATATACACAGATGACCTGGTCCAGACTTGTTGCTGGCTCAGGGCATACTGCTGTCAGGTCATAGGAGCTTTTATCTGAAACATAAAGAATCTTTAAGGCAAATTGTTTATCTCTAGGTTTCCTTTTGTGATTTCTAGCGAGCAGACATGATCTTGTGGGGTTAGAACCATGAAAAGTATATGCAGGGGGTTGTGTTGGGCTACGCTGAGATGCTAAACACTACCAAATGCTACTTTTCCAGACATGATGGTGTTCCTTTAACAAACAGCCCGTCTGCTCTGATGTGCATGCTTCATTGTCTTCCACTGACTGCCTCCACCTTCCAAGCCAATTGTTGACTTTTTTAAATGTAGCAATTACATACTGCAGGGGACATGAACATTCTGAGCGAGTAGGAATGCCGCCATGAATCCGTGCTCCGGTGTTCTTAACTTTTAGAAGCGAATTCTGAAAGAACTTTATATTTTCATTAAAATATTCCATAGGAACTGCCTAGGTGTCGGCTGCCCAGATCTTTGTTGTGGTCTTATGATTGATTAATTCATTGATTGGTTGATTTATTTTATCAACCTGACTCAGTGACTGTTTGAGGAAGGGTCTGATTATGTACTCTAAGATATCTTAGAATGGAGAAAACAGCCTCCAAAGCTCTGGGATTACAGAAATGTCTACCATCCATATCTGTTTATTTATTTTGTTGTATGTACAAGTGTTTGTATGTATATATGTATGTGCACCACACATATTCCCAGCACCCAATAGGGCTAGAAGAGGGCACCAGAGTTTGTGGAATGGGCTCTTTTAAACAGCTGTATTAGTTCTGGGAACTTAACCCAGGTCTCTTTGAAGAACAGCAAGCCATCTCTCCAGCCCTCACCCCCAAGTACATATTCTTGTTCTGATTTCCTCTGTTTTCCTAGTGACTGTACCTCCACACCCTTTCATTATGTTTACCTAAAAACATCAGCCAAATAGCTCCCCAGGTCTACTAAGGCTGTGCTTTGGAAGAAGGAAAACACCTGTATACTTACACCACAAGGTCTAATATATTTAGAGACTAAGTGATTGTTTTCTATTAAGTTTTAATCATTTCCCAGCAAAGCAGTGTCAGCCATTCAATGCAGCAGACAGGTTGAATCACTGTATTTGAAGTAGCTTTCTGTTGGTGGTATTTGGTTTCTTTTCATTGATGGGAGTCTAGAAGGAATAAGTATCCTTTAACTAGGTTGTACCTTAATCACACCAATTGGAGCTCGCCAACACATCTTTTGTTAAGCCAAAGAACAGATTTGCTTGGTGGTAATTGTGTTAGACTGGAGAAAAAGCAGGAATGAAGCTATCAAAGAACAACTGTAGGACTTTTTTCTTTATTATTTTTCAAAGGAGAGAGCAAAGCATGCTGGGAAGGTGAGTACAGCTGTATGTTCTCTACCAGTCCTGTAAATAAGAAAATAAAGGCCTAGAACAGCTTCAGTCACCAAGGAACCAGGACCTGGGGCTCTGTCTTAGAGAACAAGGAGTTCGTGCAGAAATCTTAGAAACACACTATTATTTTATTTCTCTGTTTATTAAAATGTGTTCTGTAAACACAATTACAATGAGCTCTGAAACACAAGTTCAGTTATTTTGACCCAGACTTATTATGAAACCTACTTTTTTTGTTACTGATGTAATTTGTGGTAAAATTTTAATGAACATTTTGACAAATAAGTTTTCTTAAGATTAAGGTGATACATTGGCCATTAAGATTTTTTTCAACAAAGCCCTGAAAATGATTTGCTCATTGGTAGATTGCTTGCTTAGATTATATCAGATCCTGGGCTCCATCTTCATACTTCATGAATGAATAAATGAATGAATGAATGAATAAAATGTTTACTCAAACAATAGAACTGGTCAAAATTGATTCTTTAGTGTACAGTTCAGTAGAATTTTAAAAATAATGTATTATTGAGAAAATATTAAAATTAACAAAATATACATTATATAAAAAACTTTCATAAAGATCTTATTTCATTCATAATGTATGATTTTTGGAAAACTCTAAGAAGCACAATGATCACCCACTATATTACTATCAACAGAATGACGGAAACCTCTGTGGCCTTTACTGCAATACACAGTTTGAAAGACTGGGTTTCAAGCCCAATTGTTCATTGGGCCTTACTGACTGAATGCCAGTAATATCAATGTTTTTTGCTTTTGCCATTGAAATATGATGAAGCCTTAAACATTAGACATATGATAAGAAGTTGTGACTCTGGCAAACTTGGGAAATGCTCCAGTGGGAAAGTGCAAACTTCAGAAAGAAGAAGTTGCTTGGATGCCACCTTTCTGAACTGTGAGGCACCCACACAGAACATAAGACTTCAGCCACGCTCTTCAGCTTATGATTTGTAGGTCCCAAGGAGGGTGAGCATGGAGACCTTAGGCTTGTGGTCTCAATGCCGATGGGCCTCCTCCCCTGACCCCAGACATCTTTACTCATGGTCTCTCGGCCTTTAAAACATGGATCCGACCATTTTCTAGAGGATGCTTCCAAGAAGTGATTTCTTCCTCCTCAATAATTTCACCTACTTGTTTCCTATTCAAATTCGTAGCCCTGATCAAATTTGCTTGTTATCATCTAGTTCTATATCGAACTTTTTCAGGAAGCTGTATTTA
Source organism: Apodemus sylvaticus (assembly GCF_947179515.1). Classification (NCBI taxonomy): domain Eukaryota; kingdom Metazoa; phylum Chordata; class Mammalia; order Rodentia; family Muridae; genus Apodemus; species Apodemus sylvaticus. The sequence goes on along the minus strand of NC_067475.1, from coordinate 85,689,292 downwards.
TAGTACACAGGTTCTGTGTGTCACTTCTTTTTATACCTTCTGAACTCAGCATCGAACGGGAATGTAAGGACACAGCTTGCATTTGTCAACAAAACTGAACCTTCCTTTTGCCCTTTGCTCATTGCAATCACAGATGAATGCAAGTGAAGCACAGGGAAAAACTTACCCATCCATGGAGCCCGGAAGAAAGAGGCGCCAGGAACTCAAAGGAAAGTCAGTGCACAAGATTAAAGCTTTGCAGCCTTGTTTATGTCTCATCTCTGTCCACGTGAATGAAAGTAAGTCTACAACTCGCTTTTCAGTGAAAGTTGTGGCTGTGGCCCAGTCATTCCTGCCTGGTTAGTTGATGTTGTTGTTTTTATTATTGTTTCTTTCTCGATTGTCACTTTAACCAAAATACCCAAGAGAACGAAAGAAGACTTCATTTTAGTACACTTGTAGCAGTTTCAATCAATAGTCTGTTGCTGCACTGAATCTGGGCCCAAGCAGGGCACCATGTTAACAGGTATATGCATGCATGCGCGCGCGCGCGCGCGCGCGTGTGTGTGTGTGTGTGTGTGTGTGTGTGTGAGAGAGAGAGAGAGAGAGAGAGAGAGAGAAACAGAGAGACAGAGAGACAGAGACAGAGAGAGAGAGAGAGAGATGGAAGATACTTTCATGTCCTGATAGAGAGCAGAAGAACAGAATGAGAAATCAGAAATAGGTAAAACTTCCAAAGTCAAGCCTTCAGTGACGTACCTCTTCCAGTGAGCCCATTGCCCCTCGTTTGTAACCCTTCCTAAAATTGTACTATGAGCTGGGTACTAAAGGCTTAGCACATGAACGTGTGGAAGACATTTCATGTCCAAATGATAACTTTTTTTTTAATTCTCATGATTGATTTATCACTGTCTTATGTTTGCAAAGTTACCTGTATAGATGATTACAAAACACTTATTGAAGTCTAAAAACAAAACAAAACAAAACAAAACTGTATGTGAAATGCATTTCCTATGCCAGGTTCATTTTATTCCTCACTAGGTTAATTCACTTATTTATTACCTAGCAGCTAGCTATGCCTTGTGTCTGATTTGGAAGTGGGTTGTCTCTCCAGACTATTCTGAAATTTCTAGACCCAGGAACTTCTCAACTAGCCTGCTACTGTATTCTGCCCTCTGAGAACTCATTTTTCCTGGGCTGCATTAGCTGTCTATTGAAAGAGCCAGTATGCAAACCAAGCATTTGCTCATGTGATGTCCATGTTCTTTCTCTCATGCAGACTGTCACGTAATTCTCAATGATTAGACTCTAGTATATCTTTATCAATTCTCTTCTTTTACTAGGCCATGAGAAAATAAAACAGGGCTAAGACAGGGAGGCACAGAAAGCAACGGCGATTGGAAGAGGCGCCTGGGTAAAGGAGACGCCAGCTGAAAGCCAAGGAGTCACGGGGAACAGATCTGTGTGAGGCACCAGACTGGGTGTACTTGTTTGATCAAAAACAAACTGATCATCCAGGGCATTCAAATCCACAACTCTTATTAACATTTTACTGGAGCCAGAAGAGCTGCAGACACTGCCGGCACATGTCTCAGCACATGTGGTTCTAAGCTTTGCTCATACACGACCACGGGGTCACATGGCAGCTCAACTGGTTGAGTCATTTTGTGTAATCTTATTTGTGAGAGTGTTTTTCAAAAGGACACACTGATGTGCTCCACTTTCCCCTTGGAACAAGGGGTCAGATGAACACTTTTTCCTGCATTTTTGTCTCCTTTATCTCAGCTACAGAAGTCCTGGATGGGGACAGGAGTGTGAACCGAAGTCCAGGCCTTGCCGTTCCTAATGGGTAAAGCTAGAGCTGTCATGCCCAGCATCTTCAGAGCTCCAGGGTTACAGTCAGACTCCTCGTTAGTTTCCACTTGCTATATCGAATGTTGTTACGTGCTAACAGATACAAAACAGCTAAAATTCTGATATGAAATGATGTAAATCCTTGCCACTCAATTGGGATAAATAAACCACTTTTTAAATTTCATTTTAAATCCCTTTTCAGGGGTTTCAGAAAAATATAAAGTGCAGAAGAATAATAAAGGTGGACCGTGTAGTATTTATTTTACTTCAGATATTAAAGTGGATAGTATGAATCTGTTTTAAAAGTAATTCTGATTACACATAAAATCTTCTATTCTACTGCCCCTAAAATAAAATAAAATGCCACAATCTCTGAGATACCTAATAAGATAAGCAATAGTTAATGTTAACAGTCAAGATGGCAGAAGTTAACATCACCTAGGAGACTGGCCTCTGGGCATCTCTATGGGGTATTATCTTAATTGGCTTAATTGAGGGGAAAAGACTTGCTCAGTGTGTGTGGCACCTTTTCCCAGTGCAGGAAATCCTGGACAGAATAAAGGTGGAGAACTAGAATGTGAGCTGAGCACCAGAAAGCAGTTCCTCACTGCTCTACAGTGACAGAAGTCACAGTGTGACCTGCTACTTTGAGCTCCTGCTGGCTTGCCTTCCTTCCCCTCCATGATGGACTAGAATAAACTCATCTCCCCTTAATTTTTTTCTTTTCTAGAGTATTTTAATAAACAACAAGGGATTAAAACAAAGCAAAACAACAATGAAAACAACAATGAAAAATGGTTAGCTGACACTACTTGCCAAATATCTTAGTACAACCCTGGCTCTGTCCTCACTTGTGAGAGAATCGATGCAACATCTTCTCCAGCCAGCGTGTGAGGAGTCCTCTAGGAAACCCTTTGCATTAAGAGAGGTTTTCTAGAGTCAGTGAATCTGATTAAATCCACCACCACCACCACCACCACCATTATTATTATTATTATTATTATTATTATTATTATTATTATTATTGTTTTCAAAGACAAGGGTTTGTCTATGCATCCCTGCCTAGCTTGCAACCCATTCTGCAGACCAGACTAGCCTTGTACTCAAAGAGAGTCACCTACTTCTGTCTCCTGACCGCTGGGATTAAAGGTGTGCACCACCAACACCTGGCTGTGTATAACTCTTAGGAAGTTGGTTTGCAGAGACTGACCTGCACACAAATTCCCAAATCAAATCTACACAAAATTTCAATGAAATGTTATCTAAAAATATTTTTAAAACTATCATTTCATTAAATTTGGAAAAGGTGTTATTTAATTTGATGGTTGTTATTTCTGGGAGCCAGTACTCTGAGATCTAGCATTTCTACAATAGTTTATCGTTTGATTTGTTTTTGTATATTTTTTAGAAAATTTCAATCACCTCTTTATTTTCCTAACATCTTTTGACCTGGCATAACTTCTCATCTGAAAGTCTAACCAAATGCTTTTCAGGACTTTTCTTTCTAAAAGATGCTATTACTTGCATGGTATTTTCTCTTCCCTTGTGTTTGAAAACTTCTTTACATGTTTATTTATTTATTTTTGCATGCATAGGTAGGTCAAAGGACATTTACAGAAGTTAGTTTTCTCCTTCTACCATATATAATAATACTAAAATTCAGATAGTTATTTTCTATGACAAGTATATTTACCTACTGACCCATCTCCAGGACCATTTGTGTGTACTTTTTTGGGGGAAGGGAGGGTTTCCCCAGAGACAGGGTTTCTCTGTGTAGCCCTGGCTGTCCTGGAACTCACTCTATAGACCAGGCTGGCCTCGAACTTAGAAATCCGCCTGCCTCTGCCTCCCAGAGTGCTGGATTACAGGCGTGCGCCACCACTGCCCGGCTTTGTGTGTACTTTTAACAAGTAGTTAAAAATAATAACAAAGAACCACCAAACAGGGCAAACAGTAGCAATTCTGAGTGTTCAGTGAAAACAGTGCAAACACAAGATTTCACTCTGAAATAGGAAAAAAACTGAATGAAGCAGCAAAGCAAACATCTGCAGGATGAAATTCAACAGTAGACACCCGTGAGATGTTAGGAGATTCACTTTACTGGGAACAAATGCCACTGGAAAAATACATGATAGTGTAAGTATTTAGGTCAAGCCTTAATGTTTAAGGAAGTGTTTGAAGCTGCCCTTGGAATTTTGAACCACACCACAGCATCTTAGGAAACTGAGTTTGTTCCTTAGGGCAGTGAAAGAGACATCCATCACCCTATAAACTCAAGTTCCTTCTTCTTCTAACACCAGGGACTCTAGTGAATGTTTTTAACCTACTTTTCCTCTTGCTTCTTGAGAAAAATTACAGCACTAAAACAATTCAGTAGTTATCACTGTGTAGTAGTATTAGTTATTTTGTTGATGTTGCTGTAATAGAGTATTGTTATGTGTACTTAAAGAGAAAATCTCCCAAGAGACCTGAATAAGTTAAATGGAGTTTTCATTAACTGTTGGAGGGACCAGCCCAAACAGATTAGTGGGAAGCAAGCATTCTCCAGTTAGAGTAATTTAGGGCAAAATATACAATGTGTTGTATACATAAAGGCAGCTCTGGACATCTGCAGAGAGCAATTCATTGTTTACAGAAGTGTAGAGATAGCAGTTAAGTGGTCTAGCAGTTAACCTTTATCTCAGGGTCACAATTTATAGGAATTTAGGGCTGATCCAGAGACCAGTTTTACAAAAGCTACTTTAGAGTACAAAAGCTACTTTAAACTTTTAAGAATGTTTAGAATACTTTCATGAGATGACAAAACTATAGCTCAGTAGCTAGCTACAGTACTATGACCAAAGGCCACTTAAGGAAGAAAGTTTAATTTGGCTTAGAGTTCCAGGGACCTAGATGCCCATAATGATGGGGAAGACATGAAAACAAGAGCAGCAATGTGAGCAATCACATCTCATACGCAGGCAGAACGAGGGGATGGGGTGGATAGGCAGACTCAGTGGAAGGGGGAGAAGATAACTGTTCAAAGCCTGCAGTGACTCACTTCCTTCATCAAGGTTCCATGTCCCAAAAGTTCTATTAACTCTCCAAATAGTGTTACCAGCTGGGAACCAGCTGTACAAATCCATGAGCCTGTGAGGGATACTTTTTATTCAAGCTATAGTACTAGTCACACTGTTTGTCTTTCTCATTTATTTAACTGAGTCAATTCAGAAAAATGTAAATCTGCAAATGTGATCTTTAGGTTCTGATGAGCTTTGGGTTGGGCTCAGTCTTTCTAGCTCAGGACTTCCCAAATTTTGCTCCATGTACTAGCTCTTTGACAGAATTCTTGCAACGTTTCAATGAGAGTCATTTAAATTTAAGCCTCTCCATCTGTTTAGTCATGCAAAGGTTGTATGTTCATTTCCTATAGCCCTATGGCTTAAGACCTTACAGGTATAAACTTCCCTTTACAACAAAAAAATGTGTAGACAAAGGAGAAATAAGTGTATTTTTAATGAACTACCTGCATGCATTCATTTTCTTTAATGAGCCCACTGCCCTCCTGCTCTGTTGTGAAATACAGCAGAATAATTATAGCATACTTGCAGTGATGAAACTTTCAAGTATTATATAAACACATTCTTATGAGATAATTAAAACTAAATGTTTTCATTAAGATTTCAAACTAAGGAATTTAGCCTGGAAGTTACAACCAATTGTTGCCTGCTGAAGAAAAGGAAATAATCTTTTCCTTCTCAAGTTGCTTTTGGTCATGGTGTTTTATTACAGCTACCCCAAGATATTTATATTTCAACATCTTGCTTTTCATTGTGCAAATGTACTATCTTCTCAAACTCTCTCCTTCAAATATTGTACCATGAACTACTTAGACACCTTAAAAATTCTACCCTATCCTGGGAATGGTGACATGTACTTGTGATTCCAGTACTGAGGAAGTCAGGTCAGGAGATCCACAAGTCCAGGCAAGACAAGGCTACATCACGAGATCCTGTCTTCAAACACAAAGCCAAAAGAAAAGCAAAGAGATAAACATACTAGACCACTCTAATGCTCTCTCTTACTTTCCCCTCATAGTTCCTTGATCAGATAATTTCTGTAAATGTGGATAAAGCATAAATAAGTATGCTGTTATTCCTCTAGCTTGTGAAGGCTTTTACTGATTACATTTTCCACCCCAGAGTCTATTGCTTCACTCAGCAGCACTGCTCCGGAGAGCAGTTTATATACACTATGACAAGCTTCTCATGGTAGTTTGAATAAGAATGGCATCCATGTATCATGTGACCGATGTATTTGAAATCTTGGTCAAAATAGTGGTGGAAGATTTTGGGAAGGATAAGGAGGTGTGACCTTATTGGAGGAGGTGTGTAACAGGGAAGGGCCTTGAAGATTTTAAAGCCCATGCCATTCCTAGTTAGTGCTCTCTGCCTTCCACTTGTGGAAAAGGATGTAAGCTCCCAGCTACTGCTCCACTACCATCCCTGCCTGTTGCCATGTTACCCATGATGATGGTTCCAAACTCTAGCCCTCTGCAACTGTGACCCCCCCCCAAATAAAGGTTTCTTTTTATAAGTTATTTTGGTTATGTTGTTCTGTCACAACAACTGAAAAGTGACTAAGAGTTGGTACCAGGGGTTGACTGGAGTTTGGATTAGGGAAGTGGTTGAGTATTCTAAGTGGGCTTAATAGGCCATCTCAGCAGGAGGTTGGTAAACATTAATGCTGAGAACTATAGAGGTCCAGATCAAAAGGGTGGTTCAGAGGGGACTAATATTGGCAGCTGAGCTAAAAAACAAAACAAAACAAAAACAAAAACAAAAACAAAAAACTACTCTTGTGATATTTTGACAAAGTATGCAGCTGCTTTCTGCCCTTTTCTTTAAAAAATATACCTGAGACCAAACTAAAAAGCTTTGGACTAATTTCATTGGCAGAGAATGTTTTAAGACCGCTTACTATTGACTCTGTCCCACAGTTATTACTACTCACCCATTTGCACATCTACAATGAGAAGGTTCAAGGGGAAACTCATAGTTTGGGTAGAAAAAGGTCAAAAGGAAATGAAATGTTGGAGTCAAGGCTTGTGCTGAAAGAAATAAGAAGCCTAATAAGAAATAGACTAAAGGGATAGATGGCCTCAGGGCAAGACTCTACTCACCTAAGATTCTAACTTGTGAGAAGGAACTACCTGAGGGACTTTTATGCTTCTGAAAAGCAACAACAAAGAAAAGAGTATGCAATTGTAATTCAAGAAAGGGGTCAGTCTCCATTTCTGCAGCCCAGCCAAATCAGGTGTAGCATCAGTCATGTGGTTCTGGCTTTAGAGTCATGAAGAAAACACAAAGAAAGGAGTTGTGGCTTTCTCTCTGCACAGTTTAAGAGAGACATGTAGGCCAGGCATGTGACAGGGAGTTCCTGAGAGGGCGTTTCTTGAAGCTCTGACATGAAACTCTAGGATGTTGGAAGTCTTATTGCTGTAGCAGTCAGCTTTAGACAAGAAGTGGAAACAGATCATCCTTGTTGCACTCAGCAAAGCAGGAGGAGTAGAGCCATCTAATCCCTTGACATCAGGCATTGCATGGGTGCTAGGAAGCAAACTCTGAAAGGGCAGCAAATATTCCTAACCACTGAGCTATCCTCCTGGTTTCCGTTTTCAGACTTCTTACTGCAATGGACCTAAATAAGATCTTTTCTGGCGTGCTCCCTCCAGCTTCAGGCATGGCTGGCATTCCTTAGCCCAACGGCTCTAATCTCTGCATCCGTTTCTCTTTCTATTGCCTTCCTTTCTCTTTGTCCTGGTGTTCACATTGCCTCTCATTCTGTCTCTCACAAGGACACCGGTGTTTAGATTTAGGACTATCATAACTCCATTAAGATCTTATTACAACATCCTTGAAGAATTATCTGGCAAAACCCCCTACCCAAATGAGGTAATTTTGTGAAATTTTGGAGATCCACAGATATTTTGAAAATACTACTTGTTCCACTGTAGTATGCAAAATCCACATGATGAAACTTCCTTTGTAGTATATTTCCCTCCATGGTCTGGTTTTGTATTTTTATAGCTTGTATTTTGACATCTTTAGGCTGTCTTTGTGTTTTGCTTTGCCATCTTTAGTTTTGTTTTGCTTTGTGTTACAAAAGAAGTATTAAGTACACAGTTTATAATCTTTATTAGAATAATGTTCAAATGTACTACAATAATAACAAATAAATATTTTTGTTCTAGGTTGTTGGAATACAGGAAACTATTACCCAGATGTTCCATTGGACAGAACTAAAAGGTCAGAATTGAGAAAGCAGAAAGGAACATAAAATTTCTGGGTGAATATTTGAAGAAACTTTTCTCATGTAACCTTGACCCACAGTGTCATATGCTGTATGGACACATCATTTTGCAATCTTGTGAGCTTGCAAGTTAAGCATTAGTGGAATCCTTCCCCCTCTGTTGACCAATAGCAGGAACATTTTTGATAACTGTGCATGAAGTACCTCCTAGTTTTTAAGGACGAGCTGTGTCCTTCCTGGCCAAGATGTAGCTGTGTGACAAACAGAACCCTCCCACAGACTGAGCCAATAGCAGGCCGCCATGGACTAATGAATGAGAAGAATTAGACACCCATTAGCATTCTCCCAAGTGCCTTTAGCTTTCAGAAAACTGAGCACAGTATCTTTGGTGTGTGGTTTTCAAATGCACAAATAATTAGAAAATGCATTTACATCATGTTTATTAATGACAATGTCACAGATACAATATTATTTTGTCTTCTTTGCTCCTGTGTATAATGCAAAGAAAAGCTACTTTTCACATTTAAAGATCTAAGTAATGGCATTTTCTTCAGTCTATGACAGCAATTCTGTTCAGAAACAAATTCAGCCTCTCGTTAGCTACAGTCATAGAACAGACACATAATAAACAATAGAAGTTATAACATACAACGTTTTCTGACCCAGGAAGTATACAAGTTTTGTTTTCAATATATATGATATAAAATTATAACATTTATGAATGATGCATGAACAAAATAATTGAGTTATTTAGAAGAAACATCTAAAAGTTTGTTGCCTATGCATCGCCTCATATATCTCTTCATAAAGCTCCAATAAATGAGAGCTGAAATGGTATTAAGATAGCTCCTTTTCTACACTCAAGGGTCATAGCATCAGTGTCTTAAGTATTTCAAATTTGAATTATCAAATGATCAGAATTTTTCTTCCATGACACATTTTCTATGGAAATTTTCTTTGGAAAACTATACAGTAAACTCATTTTAATTATTTTTCCAGGAAAATTACAAATTAATAAAATTTGCATGTACTAACTATCGAATATGGCTGAAGTTATAAAATTATACAAGTCTTTGAATTTACATACACAATTATGTTTTAATCAGGAATAACAGAAATCAAATAACTTCAATCACATCATTGCAAAAGGATCCCAGTCAACAAATACAGAAAGTGTGATAGGAATCAATACTGTTACTTTATAAATATTATAGGAATAATTCTTTTAAGATTCTTTGACTCTTTCTGAAAGCCATGGCATAAGATGATTTGGAAGGAGGTAGTCTTTTTGTTAAGTCATCTGCTGCTACAGTTTGCTTACTAATTTGGAAGGGAAGAGATATCCTCACCTGGAATACGCCATCCAATGGAAGAACTACACTCACCAAATACAGGAGAATCTGAGACCTTGGGTCTCTCTATATGATGTCTATGGATCATGAATATTTGACCTGAAGCTACAATGGAGGAGACAGGAAAATCCTGCATGAAGATGTGCTGTGCAAAGCATCTAGCAGGAGTTTTTGAAAATAAACACCAATGAAGTAAAAAGTAAATGAATGACTTCAGATCTCTTTGGATTCCACATTACTGAACACACATGAAACTTACAATCTATTCTCCGTGATTAGGTCCTTCATTAGAGAGAGACTATAGAATATTTGAACATTGTCTCTCAAATAACAGGGATGCATCGAGGCTATGCATCCTGAATGAGCTCCATAGATTCTATTCATTCTGGGGACTTCTGGCTTTAAGACATGAAAAGCTTATACTTTTAAGAATAAAGATAACTCTAATGAGGGAGGTGATACATTGAGGTAAAACACTTAATTTGTGTACTCACTGTATAATTTCCTAAGACCAAAGGCATATGCATTCATTAACATGTCAAAGTAAGCACAAGCTAGTGGCCCCATCACCAAACATGGTCACTGAACAAATAAAATTAAAAGCATAGCAACCTTCTTTCTCTACAGGCATGACAGAAAAGTGTATTTCAGGGGTCTGGTAAGTGATATTTTAGATAAACTCAAAGTATTTAAGGAGCAGACCCTGACATTGGCTAAATACCTTTGAGATACAGAACAGGTAGTGGCTAAGATGCAGAGATAATCTTTTTATATTGCCATGTATATACCAAAGTGCAAGGCACAGTCTTTTCAAGAGGTTTACTAATATGGTGTGAGCTGTATTTATGGAACCCATAGAAGTGACTGCAAGTGAGTTTTCCTTTGATAGGGCTGAATTTTGACCTGATAAGAGGAATTTGCAGCAAGCTAAGAAAGGCGTGGTGGGGGGTGGGAGAGAGAAGCAAGTGTGGGTTAAAAAAATAGGAAATAGGGCAGGCTCTAAGACTTTTAACTCCTTCCAGAATTTTCTCTCGGCATGCCACACTTCTGTAGCTGTGTTCTAAGAGGTAGTGTTTTGTGCTTAGTTTTCATTTGTTTCAGTTCTGAAGCTGATGCATTTTTTATATGTGCTTGAATAGATTTATTCTTCATTTCTGGAAGACTCTGCTACGACATTCATTATAAACCATCACAAGGGGATTGATCTTTGGTTCTAGCTTCTCTTTCATCTTTATAGGTAATGAGTTAAAAGGAAACATCTGAAGGATGGAGATTCCAAACTATGAAAATCAATATTGGTGAGAGTTTTCATAGTAGCCGGTGACCTATGGGAACCTTACACTGGCACATTTGATGAGATGGAATGAGGACACCACATCGATTCTATTCTGTAAGGCTACAGCACAGGGACATGGGTCAGGGTGTGAGCACATTTTTCTGTGCCATCCTCAGGCAAGTGCTGGCATTGAGTACTGTTTCTTTGCTGACAAGGACCACTTTACCTTCGCGGGTTTTCCTCCATGCTTCTTGAATGAAGCCTCTAACACGGCTCTTACTAATTTTTGAGGCCATTTCATTCATAAGGATGGTGTGAGCGTTTACTGAAAAATTTGTCCAAATTGTCCACCATCTTGTGAACTAGGTATTTTTCTATGGTAAATGTTCCCTGGTCTTGCTGCACAGGAAGAGCCTCAATACCTGACATGTTCTAACCCTTTGTGTTCCTATATCCCACTCCTGTAATAAGGCAGTTTACTATAAGTTTCATTTTCAAAATAAAATGTTGAAAACATCACAAGAATTTTCTTCTGATATAAAAATGAAAAGAGTACAAGGCTAGAACGAATCACTTAGTCACCATCAAGTGTTGGCAGATTGTCTCCTACTTGCTACCTATTTTTCTAATGAGCATAGTGGACAACAAACTAAACAGGCTAGATGTTGGCCTCATAGACCTCTCACTGTCTGCCCCTGTTTCTGAGCTGCCCCCTCTGTTAAATGACCTAGGCTTGTGCAAGGACACAAGGGCTGATTTTGAATACTAAGATTTCTTTACATTTTCCTTAAGATATGTGAATTTTGTTTTAATTAGATATATGACATATTGACTAATTTCCTCTTATTTGTGTCCTATAAAAATAAAACTGAATATACACATGATGTTTCAGGCAGCTAAGTATGCATGAACAAGACCTGAGAAAGATGAAGCCAGGCCCAACCCCGATGTGGGAGGGGCTCATGAAGTCCACATCCTCCCCAGCTAAGAAACACTTAGCAGTTAATGGCTCCTGGGTGGGAGGAGTCAGATCTGTTCAGGGATGCAGTCTCTGGTGGGTTACTCACTCGCTGACAGACATCTCTTCACCCATGCATTTACTGACAGCACTAAGTGGATTTGGATTTAAAAAAGTATACATAAAGTTGAGTGGGAAAAATGGTGAGGGGGAAGATGGGGAAATTTGGAACTGAGGAACTGGGGAGTGAGCCTAAAATTTGTATATGAATCTATAAAATTCCTAATCCATAAAAGAAAAATGATCAGTCTGTCTGCCATTTCAAGAATAGCAACTAGCATCAATATGCCACTAAATAAAACCTCTGTAGCCAGCATGAAATTCAAGCTTTGAAAAATTAGTCGTCTTAATTAACAATGATCTTTATGTAAAGAATGCTGTAACAAAAACATCACCTGTACTTGCTGGCTGTAAGAACTTGGTTCCAACAAGTTTAATTTTATCGTATTTTAGACCCAAATCCATAGATACGCCATTAAATTATTTATTCTCTTAAAAACAGGTAAGCTGATAATTTATTTCCAAAGTTATTAAGAACAAACCAAGCATCTATTTTAGGTAAAATAAAATAATATACATGCTCTGAATATAAAAGGAAAGAGGAAGGCAGGGGAAGGGGAGGAAGAGGAGGACAAGGAGAGGGAGCAAAGATGAAGAGGAGGAAGAGGGGAGGGGAGGAAGGAGGGAAGAAGAAGAAAAAGAAGGGACATGCATTTTCCCAAATAAAACATAAAAGTTTGCTTCAAATCAAAATTGCAAGTAGGAGCCAAATGAGAGAGTGGCTGGCCTCTTGGCAAGGCGGCAATTGCTTAGTCTGAGCTGAGGCCTGGGCCAGAGCAAACACTGTCCTCTAGACAGTGTCATTGACTGCAAGGGCCGCTCATGCCCAGATCTAAGTGAAAGGCCAGCTGGGTTTGCTGTCTACTTTTCTGTCCAGCATGTTTTATTTAATCTTTTATTATTTGTCAGTATTAATACGTCATCGTTTGCTGTTGGTGCTACAAGTGCATCGAGGGAGATAATGAGAACTCAGAATTCTCTCAGTTAGTTCTAGTGAGACTGGCTTTATTAGGCAATTCTGTAGCTTTCTTTGTGTTTGCTGAGAAGTGGAGTGGGGCAGGGAAAAGGGGCTTAAATGTCTATCTTCTGGCACGTACTCTTATTACAGACAGCCGTCACCATCCGAGGAAGGAAGGGTGTATCTATGTTTAACTTTAATTGGGTAACTTCGAGAGTGAAAAGGTCAGGTTGACAAAAGAACAAGGTGTCTGTGAGGAGACTCCGTGGTCTTGATTTCAAACAAGAAAGTGAGGGAAAATGGAGAGGAAATCATAACATATACAAACAAGTTGAAATTCAAATTTGATTCAGTCACTAAGAGGGGAGAAGCAGGCAAGAACGACTTCTTGACAAAGAATGTAAGCCCCGTTTCAGCTCCTCGACAAAGAGGCTGAAAACATCCAATGGAAAAAAGATAGCCTTTTCAACAAATGGTGCTGGTTCAACTGGAGGTCAGCATGCAGAAGAATGCGAATTGATCCATCCTTGTCTCCTTGTACTACGCTCAAATCCAAATGGATCAAGGACCTCCACATAAAGTCAGACACTCTGAAGCTATTAGAAAAGAAACTGGGGAAGACCCTTGAGGACATCGGTACAGGGAGAAAGTTTCTGAACAGAACACCAATAGCGTATGCTCTAAGAGCAAGAATTGACAAATGGGACCTCATAAAATTACAAAGTTTCTGTAAGGCAAAGGACACCATCAAGAGGACAAATCGGCAACCAACAAATTGGGAAAAGATCTTCACCAATCCTACATCAGATAGAGGGCTAATATCCAATATATATAAAGAACTCAAGAAATTAGACTCCAGAAAACCGAACAACCCTATTAAAAAATGGGGTACAGAGTTAAATAAAGAATTCTCACCTGAAGAACTTCGGATGGCAGAGAAGCATCTTAAAAAATGCTCAACTTCATTAGTCATTAGGGAAATGCAAATCAAAACAACCCTGTGATTTCATCTTACACCAGTCAGAATGGCTAAGGTTAAAAATTCAGGAGACAGCAGGTGTTGGAGAGGGTGTGGAGAAAGAGCAACACTCCTCCACTGCTGATGGGGTTGCAAATTGGTACAACCACTCTGGAAATCAGTCTGGCGGTTCCTCCGAAAAATGGGCACCTCACTTCCAGAAGATCCTGCTATACCACTCCTGGGCATATACCCAGAGGATTCCCCACCATGTAATAAGGATACATGCTCTACTATGTTCATAGCATCCATATTTATAATTGCCAGATGCTGGAAAGAACCCAGGTATCCCTCAACAGAAGAGTGGATGCAAAAAATGTGGTATATCTACACAATGGAGTACTATTCAGCCATTAGAAACAATGAATTCATGAAATTCTTAGGCAAATGGATGGAGCTAGAGAATATCATACTAAGTGAGGTAACCCAGACTCAAAAGGTGAATCATGGTATGCACTCACTAATAAGTGGATATTAACCTAGAAAACTGGAATACCCAAAACATAATCCACACATCAAATGAGGTACAAGAAGAAAGGAGGAGTGGCCCCTGGTTCTGGAAAGACTCAGTGAAGCAGTATTCGGCAAAACCAGAACGGGGAAGTGGGAAGGGGTGGGTGGGAGGACAGGGGAAGAGAAGCGGGCTTATGGGACTTTCGGGGAGTGGGGGGCTAGAAAAGGGGAAATCATTTGAAATGTAAATAAATTATATCGAATAAAAAAATTAAAAAAAAAAAGGAAACAATGCTCCTGAAAGATCACCATGACAAAGCCACCAGGCACGAGCAGAGACACATGTAATTACTGTGCTTGGACAACAGATGGCAGCATTTATACACGTGGATATATATAAACATTTTTATATTAATGGTAAATTCTCAAAGGTGATACTATGAAAAGGCTGGCCTTTGTGATTTGGCAAATTTATACTATTTAATTATCATTTCTTTTTAGTTAGTATCTTTTCTTTTGTAATTTTATTATTTTCCTATTTCCACTTGTCACTTTGTTACAGTTGTATCTCTTTTATGAAAGAAACTTCAAAACAAAGATACTTTACACCTACAAACACACACAAACACCCACAAACACACACACACACACACACACAATCACAGTTGATTTGTATAAAGCTGAATGTTAAGTAAAATAGGAAGAAACTGTCACCTGAGTATACACTAGTGTGATCAGAGGCCTCTGTGAGGTCACAGATTCTTCTTTGTTTGTTTCTTTCTTTGTTTTTCAGGAAATGGGTTTTCAATGTTGCTTTCTGGATTTTAATCTATGATGGCCTCTTGCCAGTCTATAAACTCCCATGGCTGGTTCTGTCAGTGTTTTTTGATTTACAGATTAAGTGCTTCATGAGGCTTAACATAGCAACACAAACATTTAAATTGCCCCCACATTTACAACCTTAATTGCTGTATTTTATATAAAAGGCACAAAATGAATATTGTTATTGAAAAATTGGGTGCACCCAGAGGACTTGGGATCACAGAAAGCAAAACATGGAACATACTGAGAAATCAAACATGCCCACGGAAAAAGGTAGGAGATCCTTAAACAGCAACATCCGCCATTCCTAAAGACTGGAAATAAGCAGAGAGCAGGGGTAGGTTTCATCCTTGGAAAACTGGACTCTCAGTATTATGTTCACAATAATAAATATGAGTTTTAAAATGAATAATACAGTTTTAGTAGCAAAAGAATAACTTATGACGAATAACCCAAAATACTACTAAAATATTACTATATGTCACAATCAACTTTTGTTGTTTCTTTGTTTCTATACAGTATGCTTGTCTGCTGTTCCTGAAGTGTTTCTATAATGACCAACCTTTATAATGAGACGTTTTGTTTATTCACTGGATAAAATATACTTTCCTCACTTTTGTGAGGGAAGTTCAAAGCCTCAACTGTGTGGATTGGTGGGTTCTGAGCTTCCTGACAGGCATATATCACCCTGTAGTTTCTCTTAATTTGAAATACTCAAAAAAATCCACTATGCTTGCAACAAATAGTAGGAAATGCTTCAGTAAGGTTAACACAACTGTCAATGTTTATATATTAATTAAAAGAGTTGACATCCGAAGGTAAACCTGAAATGTATTATTTGGGTAGTGTTTGCTGTACTGTTTAAGGCAAGGGACTTATTCCTAAACTATTCTTCTCCCTAATAGCCCATGTCCCTTCTGTAGGAAAGATGAGAGTTGCTAGAGACTGAGCTGTTTCTTTAATCAGGGTGAAGCCTTCACCAGTGCTTCTAAGCAATTATTAAGTAATAAGAATAGATCACAGTTGAGCTTATTTTGATAACTGATATTGTTTTTCAGCCTTCTGCTTTTATCTGAAACTTTGACAGTTTTTTTAAAATATGCGCTGATTAACCTGATATAAAAGAAACATTAAGTAATGCTGTTATAGATGATAGCACAATTCCAGAAAGTGAGATTGATACAAACATGACAACACAGTTTGTAATAGCTTTGACGGTGTAACAGTATTTGTGAATGCTCAGATACATGGCATGAAATGGGAAACTTTAGAAAATGTCAAAAAAGGATTGGAGAGATGGCTCAGCCTCTACAGGCTAGGCTCACAACCAAAAATATAAGATATCAAAATCAAATCTCAATATCAAAAAATGTTGAAAAATGCATTTTATGTCATTAAATTATTACAAATTGAGAAAAAAGTATTGATTAAAACTAGTAAGGTATTAAATTAAACTTAATGATAAAAAAGATTGGATCATTTTGGAAGAATATTAATACTGCAAAATTGACAAAAATTATATTTATTGAATTAAAACAAGGATTTAAATTTTTAAATAACTTTGTTGTGAGAATTTATAGGCTTTTAAAGATCTCATTTATTTCTTTTGTTTCTAAGGATTATGTTGTTATTTTTATTAGTAATATTTGTGTGTGTGTGTGTGTGTGATAGGTGCTGGCTGCCTAGCTGCCACTATGGAGTTCAGAGGACAAATCTATGCAGGTGGTTCTCCCCTTCCTCCTTTATGTGGCTTTCAAAGACATGACTCAGGTCATCAAGCTTGCATAGCTAGCACCTTTACCCAGTAAGAGACAGCCATCTAGTCATCTGGCTTGCCCAAGAACTCATTTTGGAAGTAGGAACTTTAAATCATTCCTTAAACCCCTGAATATTTCACCATTTCCTGTATCACTACAAGAAAAATAAAAATATTTAATAATGCTGAGTACGTCTACTGGTCTGTGTTACACACTGAATGCTCTCCAAGCATTATACTATTTAACATGAAAAGCCATATGGCAGATGCTATTGCTGTCAGTTAATAGAAGAATCAGAAGGCGAATGCAAACATGGCTAAAGTTGCTTAGGTTATGAGCGAGGAAACCTAGACCTCTTCCAATGCAGATGGACCTCATCCCATTAACTTGACAGAGAGGTTTTGCAACCTCTGTCCCCAAATCAAAAGGATAGTAACCTAAGGGAAATTCAGGATGGCTATTTTATATATCATCAAATATATTTTACTGAAACTCTCACTGATCCTTACCAAGCACTATCAATAATCATTTAATTGATTGCTAAGAATTTCAAAAGTACCAGTTCATTTTCTAAGCAGGTAGAGAGCTGATCAAGCCACCGAACTGCAAACCTGACATTCTGATGAGCCACTAGAGGAGTAAAACAGTTGTGCACAAAGCATACAATACACAAACATCACAACACCAAAAGTTACAGCATGGTGACAAAGATTAGCTATGGAACTGGTTGCTTGTGACATCACTTAGGACTCCTTGGAGAATAAGGGTAATCTAACACAAGGAACCTTGTAGTTACTTGGGGAGAAAGACTAATTAAAAGTTAGGACTATTTTTAAAAGTTCTAAGTTGTTACGAGCAACTCATTCGAACTTGGACTTGATAATACACCGATATGCTTCTTCTACCAATATCTTTTTCCTAACCAGAGCTGGTTCTAGATGGCATTAGCTTATTAGCAGTAGATTTACCTAGTTGGTGCTTTTACTGATTTCGGAATAAATCATCGACTGCAAAATGATTCTGGGGCCTTTACAAATTGCATATTAGAAAAGTAACCTGTTTAGTCACTTTTGACTTGTAGATTTTATGAATAGCTTTAAGTTTTTCTAACTCATTTACTTGGTATTGTTTGTTTGTTTCTATTTTGTGGGCACTAGGTCTCTTAGGAAAGATAAAGCATTACCTCTCAAAGAGACCACTGCCCTCTCCAACTGACCGGAAGAAGTTCTTTCAAGACTTTGCCATCTCTACTTCCTTTCATGGGATGCATAATATTGCCCAGAACGAGAACAAGGTTCGAAAAATGATCTGGCTGTCTGTGGTGCTGGGCTCTGTCTCACTCTTGGTGTGGCAAATCTACAGTCGTTTGGTCAATTACTTCACGTGGCCAACGACAACTTCTATTGAAGTTCAGTATGTGGAAAAAATTGAGTTCCCAGCTGTGACAGTCTGTAACTTGAACAGGTACATTCAGGTTTTGTTGTTTTAATCATGGTTTTTAAAAATTAGTTTAAGTATAAATTTACTTGGATGATTAACATGTTTTCTGATGCAGTATTTAAAGCACTGGTGTCTTTAAATTGAACTTAACATACAGAGAGAAGAAAGTAGAGAAGCTTCCGGATGCTTTCATTCATCCTTTCATTTCCCTTTCCCTGTCCCCTTGTGCAGTAATATTCTAGGTAAGATAAGCATATTAGTTAAGCAGTTGCTAAATAATCTGGTTTCCTGAACTTAAGCATGCAAATGATAGGGAGTATCCCTAAGTACATGAATAATTATTACACCCATTATAGCTATATTCCCAGGCTCTCTATGTGGAGGGGAGGAGATGAGGAAGAACTAACAAGGGAACTAATGCACAACATATGAAGAAAGAGGTTTGGTTGTTTATAAGATGAGATGTCTGCTTTAGTAGAGGCAGGCTAGCTAGAGACCAAAAGCTCGGTATTGTGGCCAACGCCTTGGGGCCCTGATCTCTGAGGAACATTACACTCAGCTGAGTTCTTGCCTCGACTCTCAATCTCTGGACTGCAGTCCACTGTAGAAAGTTTTAGTCACTGTAACCAGGCCAGCAGTGAGAAGGACATCTTCCTCCCATGAGGTCTTCACAACAAAGTCTTGGAACTGTCCATCATGAGGCTTGAAAGATCATAGGTAGGAATTTTGCAGGATGGAGGTGCTCTTTAAGACAACGTGTTATCTACAGCAAGGTCTGCATGGAAGAGGTTAATTTTTAGATGAGTTTAACTCATCTAAAGCTGGGATACCCTTTGACTCCCCTGTGTCAGAAGGAAGAAAGGTGTCAGAGGTTCTGCTTTCAACACTTCCTGTGTCAAAACACTTATTAGTAGGAAACTGACAGCCAATATGAGGAGACATTGCTCAGAGATTTATGATATCTACAAAAGGTTCAGAAATTTTTAATAAGTCTCTGGTGGCCAGGTATGTGTGAAGATTAGAACACAAATCATACGCTTTCCTTATCCTGACCTAGCTGACACAATTCTCTTCACTAATAACCAAGTTACAAAACAGAAAATTATGAATGTGTAAAAGTGCTGAACACAAAAAGGAAAACAATAAAAATTTAAGAAAAAAGTAACAATACAACTATCATTATTTTATTTTTACAAAAGGACTACATTCTTTTTTTTTTTTAAATATTTATTTATTTATTATATGTAAGTACACTGTAGCTGTCCTCAGACACTCCAGAAAAGGGTGTCAGATCTCTTTATGGATGGTTGTGAGCTACCATGTGGATGCTGGGATTTGAACTCATAACCTTTGGAAGAACAGTCGGTGCTCTTACCCGCTGAGCCATCTCTCCAGCCCAGGACTACATTCTTATCAATTACAGTGCTTAATAATAATATGGCATTTCTTTTAACAGTAATGCAAAATTTTCAATGACTTTATCAATATCAGCCTCTTAGAGCATTAATGTCTAGTATACTCAAAGTCACATTCAATACAGTCTTCGTATATTAAACCTAGTAGATGCCTGCTGGAATTGTCAATCTGTTTCACTTATAAATTATTTAAAATATCCATTAATTTAAAAATTGAATAGTTTCTTTACATCAAGCAATGTACAGACAAGAAGAGCTAATCTCATATAGTTATATTTGGCATAAAGTCATAAAAATTAAGTTGTACAATGGGTTCTTGAAAATGAGTTATTATTCATGGACTTTTTATTTGGAACCACTTTAGTAAATTATTAATAGCTCTGTATCAAATTCCTGCTAGATATCATTATAGAATTCAACACATATTTCCATTACATTTTGCCAAAGCTATCCATTTTTGCCTTCTTCTAAAACTAGAGAAATGCCTTATGAATAAGAGCGTATGTGGTTAACCATTATTTCACAACCCATGGCTCAAGTTCTTCTGTGTCTCTGTCTTTACAGAGCCATAAGTGAGTTATTGTGCTCACTTATGGTCCCCAAGTCTGTGTAAATATATGTGCATGTGTGTTTATGTGTGTGTGACCATGTGTGCATGAGCATGTGTGTGTGTGTGTGTGTGTGTGTGTGTGTGTGTGTGTGCAGGTGTGTGAATGTATGTGTATATGAGTTCATGTGTATCAGATTACAGGATTTTTAATGAAATGTGAAGTTTAATGAAAATAAAAAGAAGTTTAATGAAAAATTTTGATGAAAAGAAGTTTGTCAGTTAATGAAAGGGCAAGTAAAATGTTACAATATGCTCGAATTCTTCTCCAAATCTCTTCTCTTTAAAATTATCTGTAAAGTACACAATTCTTGTTAATGCATGCTTAGATATCTTGACAGGACTCAGTAAAGGGCTGTACCAGGCATTAATTCAGAAATCAAGTGAAGAATATTAATTTGTGTCATATGATTTTAGGAAGTCAATTTGGAGCCACCAGTGTGTATAAAAATGCATTTAGGAATTGCTTTCTGGGTATTAGTTGGTTTATGGAAATCAATGTATTGTTTTACATTTAATTATATATTCTTCATATACTAGGCTCAATAGATACTATGCATGTGTGACTTTGAAAGGACATGTTCCTTAAAAAAGATTAATGCAAACATTGTGAAAACAAGGAGCGAGCTTTGTCTTTCAGTTTAAGGTTCTGAGTCTAGTCCTGTGGATGGGAGCAGACAAGAACGCTACCTTCCTCCTAGACCCCAAGCCACTAACAACAGGTTTTTAAAGAATAGTATTTTAAAGTGTGCATCAAAGTTGAAAATAAACTCAGAGCACAATATTACATCTTATATGAACTTTATTTCTCTGTTTCTAATACTACTAGGCTTTACTTACATCATTTACTGTGATAAAATACCAGAGTATTCTCAAACTTCTCAAAAGTTTACATTTAAATAAATAAAAACATAAATGCAATGATAATTATTATCACTACCAGGATAATATCTGTAGATATAAAAACTTGGGAAATATATAGAAAGTTTTTGTTGTTGTTGTTGTTTTATTCGATATATTTTTTATTTACATTCCAAATGATTTTCCCTTTTTTGGCTCCCCACTCCCCAAAAGTCCCATAAGTCCTCTTCCCTCCCCCTATTCCCCAATCTACCCCTTCCCACTTCCCTGTTCTGGTATTCCCCTATACTGCTGCACTGAGCCTTTCCAGAACCAGGGGCCACTCCTCCGTTCCTCTTGGACATCATTTAATATGTGTATTATGTCTTGTGTATTCCATGTTTCTAGGCTAATATCCACTTATCAGTGAGTGCATACCATGATTGATCTTTTGAGACTGGGTTGCCTCAATCATGTTCAATGGAACTTCCTGGTATCATTTTGTATATAGCTCAACAGAAACTACTAAGTAAATAAACAACTCCCCTTTGAAAAGGAAAAATAAATGAAAATAAAATCTAGGTCAGGACAACCATGAGCTATCAACTCCTTCCATGCAAGAATGCCTATTTCTAAAAATATAACCACAAACAAGAGTCTGTGAGGCTACAGGAGAAGGAAGTTAACGTCTTACAATTATGTGAAAGTAGGACTGCACTTACTCAATAAACTAAATATAAAACTTCTCAGCATCCAGAATGTTGACTACTGGCCAGTTATTTAAAGAAAAGAAAGTTAATATTCACATCCAGGTATGTACATGCCAACAATGAGCCAGCACCATTTAGTGACCAACAGACAGGAAGGCTATCAGCTGAGGAATGGATAGCAAAGCTATAGTACATTTGCTCAATATGCGCCCTTATATACTAAGCATTAAAAGTGAAAGTCTGTACCACAGATAGGTTCGGAGTATACTCAACTTGCATAAACACTATATAGTATATTCATAACTTATTCCTCTAATGAATATCTAACTTGTACCTTTATAGATCAGTTAAGCCATATTTAATAGTTTTACAAAGAAATAAACGACAAAGTCTGGACTATAAGAAGATTCTAGAAGGGCATGTTAACTATGTGGTGAGTGGCATGGAACTCTAGCAACAGTAGACCACACGTTCCACTCTGTGCTAACAGTCAAAGAGAAGAGAGGAAACCTGCTCACTTCAGGGTTTATAGGGTTAAAATATGATATAATTACTGCCATTTTGAGGAATGCAAGGAATGAGGCATGCATATAAAAATCTAAACACAATGCACAGTGGAAATTGCTTCACAAATATAATTCTTTCCTAATGCAGTTTCGCCTTGTTTCTGTCTTCTAGAAAATTGTTTTATCAATGTAACAAATGTCTTCATCCCTATTAATAGATTCCAAACAGAAGCAGTATCTAGATTTGGCCTCATTTTCTTCTTATGGGACATAGTCTCCAAAGTTCTCCGCCTTCAGGAAATCAGTTCCAACAACACTGACTCTCCAGAGACCTTACATTTTGTTACAAATCACCAAAACTTCAGCATTACAGAGTTTGTCAAGAACAATGGTTTTTATCTCAATCATGACACTTTGGTGCACTGTGAGTTCTTTGGAAAAACATGTGGTCCAAAGGTAATGTTTGAACATTTCTCTCAAAATAGTAGACTATCAGCTTGTTCTGTTTTATGCTCAAATAAAACTAAATCCATTGAGAAATCAACCTAAGTTTATGTAAGCACATTTCATTAGCTCTGCTAACTCCTGCTTTGTAATATCAGGAGATGTGGCATCCATGTGAGATACATTTCTTCTTTCAAGAAGTTGTATATAAGGGGCTAGAGAGGTGGCTGATGGGTGAGAGAATTATTTGCTGTACAGACACAGTGATTTAAATTCAGATCCAGGACTCTTATAAAAATATCTGGTGGTCTGGTGGTTTGTTTTGTGTGCATATAACTTTAGCACTGTGAGTAGCAAAGACTAGACTCTTGTCTGGACTGGATACTAGCCAAGCTCCCAGACATAGGTGGAAAGTGACAAATCAGGGCACTCGGAGTTGTTCTTTGGCATCACACATATGTGTACATCATACACAGTCACATACACTATGAGAGAGAGAGAGAGAGAGAGAGAGAGAGAGAGAGAGAGAGAGAGAGAGAGAGAGAGAGAGAGAAGAGGAATGCGAGGGGGCAGTTTAGGAAAAATGATAGAAGACAAATAGTTTGAAAACCTTTATTGAACCATAGTTTTTTTAAAAAAATAAAAGTCTAGCACAATAGAATACTTTGAATTTTTCCTTATGTGTCAGCAACATATTTGAGGAAAGCACTTCTATCCATGTTAAGCAGGTATCACACTGTATCTAAGTTGGTAGCACTTTCTGAGAATACACAGAAAACAAGCCTTCTGGCTTTCAACTAAAAATTATATGTCACATGCATGAGATGTTGAACGAACTTCATATGAACATGTAACTTGTAAAATTCTGTTTCAATTACTTACACAATTAGTCTAGGATGAAATACAACATGCCCGGATGCTGCTCTCTTATTTTCTACATTTCCATGTCTCTGTGCTATGAGATAAATTCAAAATAAATATCAGCTTCATTCTTTAATGATATAATAACAAATATATAAAAGAAATCCCGAAGAGAGACTTGATGGGGATGAAAATAAGCAGCAGAGATGACCTGACCTCCAACCTAACAGGGCTCCTCCTCACTTTGTATTCATTAACACAGAAACCCAATTCTAGTAATCTGTGATGTAAAATATATTACTTGGTTTAGTTAACCTAAACCAATTACCTGGGTAATCTAAAAGCAGAATGGGCTTTAGAAAATGCTATACCCATGAGCCCACTTTCCATCTCCTAACTTTGCCTACCTACTTTTGGTATGTTCTTGTCACTCAGAGAGCCAAAACTTCAGCCACCAACCATTTTCTCACAGTGACACGTTACCACTCAAGAATCCAGGTGATAATTCAATGGAAGTCTCATCATCTTTTCTTAAACCAGTTGCATAGAAAAGGGCTTGGGATATGCAGATCATCTGAGCTTATATAACACACATATCTCTGAGAATGGAGTGGATTGTCAAAAGAAGTAAATTGGAAGCAAAATATAACTGCTCCCCAGAGAGCATAAGAAGGGAGCAGTGACTGCTCAAAAGCAGGATGCGGAAGTCGCTCACCAAAGGCTAACTTCATGTTTCTGTGAATCATTAGTAAAAAAGTGAGACGAGTCATTTTAAACTGGGGGGAGGGGAGCTTAATCATATGTGAAAATGTATCACTTAACATGCAAATTGACCTAAATGTTCATGATACTAATGTAAACTGTTGATCAAAAGCATTCATAAATCACCAAATCTTGCTGATATAGGCATCCTCATATAAACATTTGCAAGTATAAAAAATGATAGAGTAATTAGAATTTGGAGACATCGAGGAATTTCCTACTGATTGTGCTCTATTTGATTTGTTTCCCTATTGGAGGATTTCAAACACATCTTTACTGAATATGGGAATTGCTACACTTTTAACCATGGTGAGAATATCCAAAGCAAGAATAAAGTGAGTGTGTCTGGAAGAGGCTTAAAGCTGCTGCTTGATGTCCACCAGGTATCCACTTCTCTTCATCTTAGTCTGCAGGGAAAGCAGCAAGAAAGGACACAGCTTTCCAGTTTTAGTGGTTTGCTCTGTCAAACAACTTCCATCAGTTTAGTTTATCTCACACCTTGACAATTGATTCGAGCATTCCATGGATTGTGAATGACTGTTGTCTTAGAGTTTCAGAAAGGCTATCATTCGGGCATAGGCTAGACATTGTCAGAGTTCTACTTCCTTCTATTACCATGATGCCAGGACTGTGCATGCAGCAGACTAAAGAAATGGCAAGTTCCATCACACTGTACTCATAGATAATGACACTTTAAAAACACAATCATAGTAGGATTTACATTTGGACATTGAAGTATGTTTTGAGAAGAACTCTGTGTATAGTTTATTAGTCATAGAATTCTTCTCTAAAAAGAAAAAAATACACCTGGTAAGAATAGTACGTGAGTATACTTTACTTAAGACTCGTTGTTCAATGGTTTGTTTTTGCTTGGTGATTGATGCTAGTAACTGACCTAGGGAGTTATTTTGACTTGGGGCTCGGGTATTCCAACAGCTTAGAATTGTGTTAGATTTATTGCAACGGTGCTAGATGACCAGCTCCTATCCTATGCTTCCCTATGCTAACAAGGCTTTATAGATCATGATTTCTGCCATGTGGATATACTAAGTATCCAAAGACAAGCAAAAGAATGGCAGAGAGCAATGGTCACCTCATTGTGAATCATAGCAAATTGCTGTATTCCCATAAATATTAATAAAGGCGTGGCTGCTTTTAAAGAACTTCTGTTAATATTTTTACAACTTCCTCCTGTGTCCCACTCAAAATAATTATATTCATGCCCAAATACAACTCCACACTCAGCAAATATTTGACCAATATTTAAAGTCTTTAGATAATAGCCCTAATGTTAGTTTAAACATTAATTATAAATTTTATTAGGACATAATTCAAAATAATTGTATAATACAATTGAAACCTACAAATGGAATATAATATTTCATAAGCAAATGTCATCTAGCTATTTCTCTAAACCAACCTTGTCAATGCTACTTAGAGGGTTTTAAAATGTCCAGTAGAAAAGGGCCTTTGAATTACAGGAAGCTAAAGCATGCATCCTCAAGGATGATTACACAACAGTGGATTGATTGACTACAGAATCCTTATATGCACACACACACACACACCTTCTCTTTATAGCCTGAAACTACATCGCATCACTAGCAATTTACCTGTATTTATACCTGACATAGATTAATATATTTAAAAATCAAAAGGTTTTGTTGGGTTGTAGAGATGGCTCAGTGGTTAAGAGCACTGATTCTTCTAGAGGTCCTGAGCTCAATTCTCCGCAACCACATGGTGGCTTACAAACATCTGTAATGGGATCTGATGCTGTCTTCTGGTGTCTTTGAAGACAGCTACTGTGTGCTCACATACATAAAAGAAATATTTTTTTAAAGAGTTATTAAAGAAATAGTGTTAATTTTAAATACTGTCTGGGCTTTAATTAGAGTGAGGAGAGTGTCCAATGATTCTCTAATGCACTCATAGCAAAACAGAAGAGGCAAGAAGGAATTTCTGAAAGTCTGAATTTCTGAAAGTGAGCTAAGGAAGGGAGGAAGGGAGGTCATCAGGGGGAAACGATGTGGATTCAGTCAGGAGAAACTGAAATAGATGAAGTTGCACACTCACTCAGAAACAGGAACCTGTGTGATCCAGCCTGAAAAGGGGTGATTTACATCACAAATTTCCACATCTCCCACACACAGTAATAGATTTGAGGCCTAATATGATGTAACTGACTTTAGGAAATTGAATACAGTATCACTTGATAAAACTACCTGTGTTCACTTCAGGAGGAATTCACTGACAATCCAACCCCTGGTTTTGCCGACGCTGGGGTCATCTTTGTTATTCACTCTCCCATGAAGGAGCCACAGTTTGACGGCTTAGGTTTGTCTTCTCCCGTGGGGATGCACGCACGGGTGACCATCCGTCAACTGAAGGTAAGAAAGTGGGAGCTATGGAGACAGTGGGAGTTAGCTGGTGATGAAATGCATCACACACACAAATAACCTTTCTTTTGAGACACCTTTCTCCTGTGCTTTTAACCATGACGCGACAGGCCAACATTCCATTTCAGATTCCATTTCATTTATCTGTAGGCTCCTAGGGAGTATAAGGCAGTGTATTTCTATGTGCAACCCAAGTTAGCCTATTTAGGAAAAAAACCACAGAAGCCTATTAAATCCAAGGTAACTTAAGATTTTATTTAAAATCTATTTAGAATCGAATGTTCCTCTGGTAAGCCTCCTAAAACACTAAAGTGGAGGAGAAGCAGCCGTGGCCACTAGCCAGCGCTTGTGGCACCTTCCACAGGACAGCCTTCTACGTGGGGAAATTCACTAATTAGCTTTCTGAATTCGCATCCACTCCCTTGTTCTCTTGGCGTGTGGATAGATTTTCTTTTCCAGAGTTAGAACGTTTAAAGTGAAGTAACAAAAAAAGGCCCTTGCTTGCTGCACATTAGATGGCTGATGCTAAGTAAAAACCGATTTCTGTCATATTGATGCGATGGTTCGTCAGTAGCCTGAGTCCTATGGTGACATAATATTCTCATACATGTTTTTTGTTCTTGTGTGAATTAAGTTTTCGAATGGCTGGCCTCTCCTGTGATTTCATTAACGTTTAGCTTAAATGTTTAAAGACTGCTGTCGGATAGTGACCTTCAGGGACTTTCAAGATAGAAGTGTGAAAAAATGGGTAAACTTAGTGTGTCAGAAAAATAAAGGAGAAACGGTGAAGTAAGTCAACGTGCACAGCGTCCATGGATCGAGAAAGGTCAGTCCCCTAAGGAGCGTCTGCTCTGCCTTCAGACCGTCCATCAGGAGTACCCCTGGGGAGAATGCAACCCCGACATCAAGCTGAGCAACTTCACCACCTACAGCACTTACGGCTGTCTGAAGGAGTGCAAAGCCCAGTACATACAGCAGCTGTGCGGGTGTCTGCCCTTCCTGCTTCCAGGTAGGTGGACACTGAGAGGCTCTCCCCGGGCTGCTTATTTTGAAGAGTAGTCAATTAGTGTGTCCTTGAGTTGTTTTCCATTCCCAGATGGTATGACCTCAGATGGCACATTTGAAAGCATGGAAACGCCACAGAGAATTCTGGAAGAGAAAGTGATGCTGTCGGTCTTTGTCCTCAGTTCTATTATTTAGAAGGTTAAAAGCTTAAACCTTAAGTTGAATGAATGTCAAGTGTTTTGTCATTTGAAATTAAAATTAGGTCCCATTTATATATAGCACTACAGACCCTAAAGATCTCACTGTTTGGAAAATTATTTTCTCTGTTAACTGTGAGAGAAACTTAGACATTTTGCAATCTGTCTTAAGTATTTCCAAGACCAGGGATCTCTCAGACAGGGACTGAAGAAGGCAGCAGAGCAGAGGGCTAAAACTTGGGTGTGATTTCACAATTTTTTATCTAGCTGATGTCACATCTTTTCTGTTTTCTGTAAAATAGGATAAGTATGTCCTCAGGGGCAGGGGCCTTGTAAGGAAGAAACAAAAAGTTATGAACAATTTAATTTACATTTATTCTGCTGCCTTTCCTTAGGGTATTCATAAAGGGATGTGGGCTATTACACAATTGAAAATGGAGAGACCAAAAATAGTTTGATTGTTTCCCTTGCTACTGTGGGCTTTCTAAATCATTCATATTCTTTTTCATTCTATCTATCTATCTATCTATCTATCTATCTATCTATCTATCTATCTATCTATCTATCTATCTATTTTTTATGTCTCTCAATAAGGCTCACAAAATTATTATTTCATTGAAAAGTAAGGAGAACAGGGGGAGGGAAGGGGCTTATGTGACTTTCGTGGAGTGGGGGGCCAGAAGGGGGGAAATCATTTGAAATGTAAATAAAAATATATCGAATAAAAAAGAAAGGCCTAAAAAAAAAGAAAAGAAAAGTAAGAAAAATGAAAATGTATACTAGCACATTATTCCTCTTTCCTCTTCTCTTTTATCCCTCCCTTCCTCCTCCTCCCCCACTCCTCCTCCTCCTCTTTCTTTTCCACTTTTTTAAAAAATTTATTGATATATTTATTTACATTTCAAATGATTTCCCCCTTTCTGGACCCCCACTCCCCGAAAGTCCCATCAGTCCCCTTCCCTCCCCCTGTTTTCTCACCCAACCCTTCCCACTTCCCTGTTCGATCCTGCTATACCACTCCTGGGCATATACCCAAAAGATTCCCCAGCATGTAATAAGGATACATGTTCCACTATGTTCATAGCAGCCCTATTTATCATTGCCAGAAGTTGGAAAGAATCCTCCTCCTCTTTTAAATTTCTTCTACTTGAGACACAAATAACTCTCCTCTCTAGTCTCACAAGCATTCTTACAATTGTCCACAACCCTCAGAGGACAGTCTCCTTTAGAGTTTGAGGATTATTGAGTAAACATTGTGGCTAATCTCAGAAGTCACATGTGTTATACCAATAAACAAATGCCTGTTAGATTCAAGGGCCATTTTTGTTTTGTTTTAAATTGTTTTAATCTGCCCAGGGAGTAAACCTACATATACTGTAAGCTGATTTTTCTTCTTTGTCTCAATATCTGTGTGAGGTGCATGATGAATATTGGCTCTCACACAACCTCAACATTTTGTGCATCATTGTGTGTGTAGACATTGTGTGTGTAGACATTGTGTGTGTAGACATTTTGTGCATAGACATTGTGTATAAAGATATTTTGTGCATGTATTTATGTATCAGTATTGATCGCACAAATGCTGTTAATATGTAAAGAGAGCAGGATACAAGATAGAGTACTCCAAAGCCTCTCTAACTACACAGGCTAGGACAAACCACTCTGAGATTTAGTTCTTCATTTGGAAAATGATGTTTCCTACATCATAAGATTATGAACAGGAAAAAATAAGACAAAGTTAAGCAGTTGTAAATTTAAAATCTACAAACATTTAAAAACATAAAAACTTGATTTGACCAGACAAGAAAAACACGAATCAAAACAGTCTTCTTAACAAACCATTACCTTGGATTCTGATATGTCTGTGCATTTATATTCCAAGGAATAAACATCCATATGAAGGATAAATAGGCAGGAAGATATAGTAAAGAAATGTTCTTTTGATTCAGGTTGCTAATTTTATCAAAAGTCTGGGGCCCATGTGTATCTCAATGGTGGGGGCGTCTCAGTGTTGGAGGTTTGCTTGGCATTGTATAAGGTCCTGAATTCAATAAACTGCACCCTCAGAAATAAAGACGCCAGTGAAATCAAGTAACCATGTCTAGAATCAATCTCCAAATTACCTCTCCAGATAGCTGCACATTCCAAAGCTTCATCATCTTTAATGGGAGAAATTTACATCCAGAAATCTCTTTATATGTTACACTTACTGTTTTTAAGGAATTGGTGTAGAGTGTGACCTACTAAAATACTACAACTGTGTGAATCCCATCCTTGGTAAGTGACTTGATTGTTTCTTTTACTTTGAAAGCTTATATTATTTAGTTCTGGGGGCTGGAGAGATGGCTCAGTGGTTAAGAGCACTGACTGTTCTTCTGAAGGTCCTGAGTTCAAATCCCAGCAACCACATGGCGGCTCACAACCATCTGTAAAGAGATCTGACACCCTCTTCTGGTCTGTCTGAAGATAGCTACATTGTACTTAGCTATAATAATAAATAAATCTTTTGAAAAAAAGATTATTTAGTCATAAGATATGAAATAACACTGTGGTTATACCAGGAATGAAAAAAATAGCTCCATAAAGAATGTTTAGAAGTTCCTTAACACTCACTACCTAAACAGAAAGAGTAAAAGAAAATTCCCTCTGACCACAGGTTATCTCTGTTAGAGGCCATGATAATAAAGTGCCAGCAAGAGTTTACAGGTTTATTTCCAAATCTTTATGTTGTTTATAACCTCTACTCACTATATTATCAAATTATCCTTGATTTTTATAGCATTACTAAAGCATTTTTACCACTAGAGCAAATATTCCAAATTAGAAAATGAAGCACATAGTACTCAGTAAAAGCTTGTTAGTTTGAAAATAATTTATATTTTCTAAGAACCATTCTTGTATTTAATTCACACATATGTCACATATAACATTTTTGTGTAAATGAATTCAGAAGCATACGTGTCTTATTCACTGACAACAACTTAAATGCATTTATTTTGCCTATGTATTTTCATAGATACCAATATTCTATGCTTGTATAATTTGAGCCATACACGTAACTTCATATTTATGTTTTGACATCATTGGTCTCCCTCTTAAAATGTAATATATTGTATGTCTTTGTCTTATGTTTGTTTCTGTTGTGAAACATAAGAACTCATCAAAATAACCAGGGGAGAAAGGAGAAAGCCTCCCAATTCCAGCCTACGTTCAGTCCATCACTGTGGGAGATCAAGGGGGCAGGAAGCAGGAAGCGCTGATCACATTACATGTTACAGTCACAGTTAAGAGCAGGGAGGAGTGAGCTGGTGAAAGCAAACTTGTTCTCACTTTACGTCCCCTACGCGTGCATTTCAAGATCCCTTACATCAGTGGTTGTCAACCTTTCCAATGCTGTACCGTTAATACAGGTCTTCATGTTGTAGTAGCTCCATACCTCAAAAGTATTTATGTTGCTACTGTATAACTGTAATTTTGCTCCTGTTATGAATTGTAATGTAAATATCTGTGCTTTCTGATGGTCTTAGGTTACCCCCATGAAAGAATCATTTAACTTCCAGAGTGGGTCGCTACCCACAGGTTGAGAAACTGTCTCAAATGTTTCCTCCCAGTTAGTAGCTGTTCCCATTTCAATTAATGTCAGAATAAATAATGTTCATAGAAATGGCCTCAGCCTACCTGATCTAGATAACATCTGATGGAAATTCTCTTCCCAGATATTTCTAGGTTTTCTCAAGGTGACATAACTAGCCATTATACTCTTCTATGAAAGCCTTCTTTTCTAACCCATTCTAGAAATACCTTTCAAATGGCAGCAACAGAATTAACATTTTCTTTTAAGTTGTTATAAAATATTTCAAGGTCTAGTGACGAAGTAGAATTTATATTTTCTTTAGTTTCCAAACCAAATATGCAAATGTAATATTGAAACCACAAAGAATAAAACTTATGTTGTCAAACTGATGATTTCTTACTACTGGTGAATGCTGCAGAAGCCAGGAAAACAAGTCACACACCTAGCAGCTTGGGGACTGCTGTGGGCAAAGAGGATCACAAAGCTCTGCGTGTGAGTTGTGAGCATATGAGCGTGCCAGAGTGTGTGAATGTGAGTGTGGGCATGAGTGCCTGTGTAAGGGATTAGTGGATATGAGTGTGGGAGTGTATCAGAGAGCATACATTCAAGTATCTGTATGAAAAAACGCTCCTGAGTGTGTTGGATCATGTATATCTAGGTAGAGAAATGCATAGTTAGAAGGTTAAAAGGTGACAACTTGGTAGCCGGAGAATCTTGGGGCCGCCTGAAAAGCTATGGGACAATGAAAACAAGGAGCCTTAAGCCAACAGAATATTTGACTCCGATTTAAGATAAGTCGAAAGATAAGGGTAGCTGAGAATTGTATCTTGGAGTTCCTCTCACAATGGCATGGCATGCACTACTCTCTATCCTGGTCTGTCCAAACAGTTGATCATATTTGGAAATAGTCCAGGAGCTTATTAGACGTTTTCATTCCTAATGAAGATATGGTCACAGTGACTTGGGGGCGGGGGTGAAGGTCATAACTTTTATCTTCTGTCTTGTTGGTTTTATTAACAGTAAAATATAAGCATGGTTTACTAAGATATTAAGCATACTTAACTATGTTTTCAATACAGAAGGCAAAATCATGAATTTTATCCTCCCATTGTGGAATCTTCTATGAGCCCGTTGTACTGGCTTCCATTTCAGATCACATCGAGAGTAAAGGACTGTGCACAATGGGAACACACAAATCCAGCTGTCCTGTGTCCTGTGAAGAAACAGAATACCCAGCTACCGTTTCTTATTCTACTTTCCCAAGTCAAAAAGCAACAAAATTTCTTGCCAAGAAATTGAATCAAAGCCAAGAATATATCCGGTAATCAAGTTAATCTTACAAATTATTCATGATTAATAATAATCTTTCTTTACTGAACATTCAAAGTCCTCGGAAAATGACATGGTGGTTGATGGAAGAAGGCAATGCAGATGTCATTGAGCCGACAAAGAAAACAATAGGGATTTAAAACCAGGTAGGATCACATGTTGCCCCTTACTTTAGCTTTTAAATGGAGTCATAGGATGTTGAATAAAGACAATGGTTTGTGATTTTCCCTTCACTGACCTAATGGGAGAAAATATGAAGGCTAGCTAATATTAGCTTAAAGTACAGCAAGCCTTTACCTGGACACACTGTGCTTTGAGTCTCCTAATAACTACATAAAATAAGTGAAGAAGAAATTATTTTTATTTTCCCACATTGAATTGAAGCTCCTTGAGTTTTAAATAACTGACTACCAAGGCAGTCAATGATATGGGAGGAACTTGGCCTCTGCTCACCAAATTTCAATGACATGGGAGTCTAACTCCAAAATTTAGTGCCAAATTAATTCCTTTTCCACACCATGTTGCTCCTGGCAATGTTGTAATGAAATTTTAGTGTCTTTCAGAGGAAGGAATCCCAACATGTCTCATTTGAAAAAATATATTTTACCATATTTTAGTAGCAAACTTTCCAGACTGGCATAGACAGAGGACATGAAAAGTCCATTAGTATTAGACTACTAAAGCAGAAATTAATAGTGAAAATAAGGGAGCTGGAACAATTGTATGGTAACAATACTACAAATATTGGCTAGTGGCCCTCAACAAGGAGGTGTGTTCTCCAGAAACAAAAAACAAACAAACAAACAAACAAAAACCAAAAATAATCCTATAACAGGTTCATTTCTCATTGTTACAAAGAGAAACTGCTGAGACTTGTCCAACTGACAAATGCTGACGTTTTCTTTCCTTGCTCTGCCTCCCTGAGTTTATATTAATAATCCACACACAGAGTAAAACAGATGATTGCCAGTATCTAATTCTTGCCCTTATTTTTCTACTTGGAACAATATACATAGGTGGATTATTGACTCCACGGGGTGGGGATCAAGCCTTCTGAATTATCGATAACAAGAAAAGAAGCCCTTTGTTTGGATGAACCATTTCTAGCCACTGTGTATTGTTAAGCAAGCTTTCTCCAGGCATGTAGGAGGCTCATCTTTGAGTGTAACTGTCACATAGTAGTAAACAGGTTGTTATCCTTAGAAATCCCAAACAGGTAGGGAGCACCAAGAAACAAGGACAGAGCTCCAAAGGTCTGTTCTGAGGCACTGAGCAATTATTTTAAAAGAGGTTGGAAAGAGTTTTAAAGCCATAAGCTATGATACATCTATTGTACAAGTGGTCAGGCTACTAAGCCTGTAATAAGCTTTGGTTTCCACTCCAGGGAACTCCCTGGCCAGGCTTTAGAGACAGTTATCCCAGTGTTTTACCAAAGGGCACTTTGGCACCATAGGTCAGAGAGCTGATAGTGTGTGTGTGTGTGTGTGTCTGTGTGTGTGTGTCAGTTATGTTTATAGACTTAGGGCCTCAACCAGAAATAATATGTTGATATTAGTACTTATAACTATTAAAATAAAAAATACATTAACGGAGTTAAAGTTCACTGATACTTGCATGACCAAGTACCTTACAGAAAGCATGATTTGATTCAGTTTATCTTAGGGTTTGTTTTAATTCTTATGTAAAATCATACACAATATTTCTACTAATCAGAAATTTTTAAAATACATTTCAAAATGACAGGTCTTCTGAGTTATAAATCACACAGCATATAGATTAAAAAAAAACAGACAAAAAATCACAATCATATCTTTTTAAAACACAGACATCTGTGTTCCTTTTAAATATGTTCTGAGTATAGTGTTATGCCAATATCATTAAGCATGATATAGAAGACCATTTTTAAATGTCTTCTTAATTCAGAATTATTTTATTTGTAAGATGTATATGTATGGTCCTGGAGATGTACTGATGAATTAAAAATACAATCCACATAAATATATGCCATTATCTGTTTCCTTTTTTAACCCACCAACTATTACTAATAATCTGCTCTTAATTAACTTGGACATGACCTTGCGTGTTTGGGACTAGTGGAAGCTGTGACCAGGATGAAAAGGCAAGCAGCAGAGCAGGACAAAGGAATTGCCAGACGCAGCCAGCGCGATGTTAGAAGGATCGACAATCATAGTGTTAGGAAACATGCCAGATAGCATCTATGGAATTCACAATAGGATGTAAAGAGAAGCAACCTCCCGGGCAATCACGATGCACACTGTACATCTTTCTTCCTGGAACAGACTCTGGCTGTCCCAGTGCTCCATGCAGCTGTTGCTGAGCACTGGTGTGTAGACAAAGGGAAGTTTAACTTACCTGAGGATGGCCACGGTGTAGCAGGGAGTTCCTGTTTATTTGTGGCAGGGTTTGATGAAATCATACTGGTTATAAAAGTGGGTGTTTTAAATTGTCCGATTGGGGGAATTTTTGAAATAAAGTTGTACAAAATGGCTTGCTTTGTGCATAACTAGGCCACTTCCTCTAATGCTGTACTAATGCTCAAGCTCCTAGAGGTTAGTAATATAGACACATGATGAGTTTTATCTCTTTGCTGTTATTAAAACTGATTTTATTTTATAACAATTTTTTTTTTGCCTAAGACAAGCAAGTGTTCTTGTACTTAATAGAATGATTTCCTTATTGCCCTGAGTCTCAGTTGCAGGGGCCCACACAGGTGACTGAGTCAACTACCAGAGAAAAGCTGCATAAATATCACAATATTTATGTAGAAAAGGAATTTATCATCCCAGAAGACACAGATGGATAGTCTCTGTAAATGATCATTAATGTTTAGCTTGGAAAGTCAAACAATATTATCAGCGTAGATGCAAATTAAGAGCACAGTAGAGAACACAAAGATGAAAATGTTACTAAAATTTCTGATTTCCCATGACAACGTGGTTACTTCTTTCACTTTGGTAACGGTTTCATCACTTGTAAATATTACAACCTCTAATGAGGATCTGTGTAACTATTGTACATTTTTCTGTTACAGAGCATTAGGATTAATGGAAATTGACTACACACATTAATGGAGTACTTTTAATTAAGTACATTAGAGTATTGATTCCCCAGACTGCAACCAATAAGGAAAGTGGCTTATATCCATGTTTCTTAGCTATGTTAGAGAATGCTATGCTCTTTCAGGAAATGTTGTTACTAGGGTTATTTCTCCATTAAAATTCTTATTGACATCTGAAGATCATGTGGTGATTGGTTTCAACTTCGGTTTACAGCATGGACAGGTTAATATTTAGCCACACATTTGTTGGTTTCATCTTTATGTTTTTGCAGTTTTAACAAATATACAATGAACATGTATTGGGTGTTCAGATTCATTGACTCTGATAGGCATGGGATGCCCTGATGAATTAAACATGAAATTCATGCCTTCTTGCACATATTTCTGTTCTGGAGGACATGGATGGCAAGCACATAAGTTGTATTAAATAGTGTTAAGTGCTGTAACAGAACAGATGGATGAAAATCATCTAAAGAAGCCAGAGTGAAAAAAGACTTGCCTTCAGGTTTGTGGACTGTGAGTGGAAATGACCTTGAGCCAAACTCTACAAAAGTCCACGCCAATGTTTCACTAACAGTGCCACAGGTGTGTCAGGGGAATAAGCCAGCATGACATGATTTAGCAGGTTGAAGAATTATTATTGTGTGAAGAACAGAGGGTATTTGCTGAGGTGGAATACCTCAAATTGAAGCATAATCTCCAGCCAGACAACTACTGCAGAACTTCTAGTGAGGTTATGATGTGTTAAGTGACAGTGAAAGAGTAGGGTATGAAGCAGTGGGTGTGTGTAAGGCAGTGGGTGTGAGGCAGTGGGTGTAAAACAATGAGTGTGAGGCAATGGGTGTGAAGCAGTGGGTGGGAGGCAATGAGTGTGAAGCAATGGGTGTGAAACAGTGGGTATGAGGCAATGAGTGTGAGGCAGTAGGTGTGAAGCAGTGGGTGTGAGGCAATGGTGTAAAGCAATGAGTGTGAGGCAGTGGGTGTAAAGCAGTGGGTGTAAAGCAATGGGTGTGAGGCAATGGTGTGAAGCAATGAGTGTGAGGCAGTGGGTGTGAGGCAATGGGTGTGAAGCAGTGGGTGGGATGCAATGAGTGTGAAGCAATGGGTGTGAAACAGTGGGTATGAGGCAGTGAGTGTGAGGCAGTAGGTGTGAAGCAGTGGGTGTGAGGCAATGGTGTAAAGCAATGAGTGTGAGGCAGTGGGTGTAAAGCAGTGGGTGTAAAGCAATGGGTGTGAAGCAATGGTGTGAAGCAATGAGTGTGAGGCAGTGGGTGTGAGGCAATGGGTGTGAAGCAGTGGGTGGGAGGCAATGAGTGTGAAGCAATGGGTGTGAAACAGTGGGTATGAAGCAGTGAGTGTGAGGCAGTAGGTGTGAAGCAGTGGGTGTGAGGCAATGGTGTGAAGCAATGAGTGTGAGGCAGTGGGTGTAAAGCAGTGGGTGTAAAGCAATGGGTGTGAAGCAATGAGTGTGAGGCAGTGGGTGTGAGGCAATGGGTGTGAAGCAGTGTGTGTGAGGCAGTGGGTGTGAAGCAGTGGGTGTGAGGCAGTGGGAGTAAAACAATGGGTGTCAGGCAATGGGTGTGAAGCAGTGTGTGTGAAGCAATGGGTGTGAAGTAGTGGGTGTGAAGTAGTGGGTGTGACGCAGCGGGTGTGAGGCAGTGGGTGTGAGGCAGTTGGTGTAAAGCAATGGGTGTGAGGCAATGGGTGTGAATCAATGGGACTCTATGTAGATGCTGATGGGTTCACACACAGGATTTCCTGTTAGACTTGTTAGAGGTGCCAAATGGAAAATAGAAAATGTTTACTTGGAATACTTTGGAATGTATCCTTATTAGACAAGCAAGTGTAATTATCAAAAATCAATCAAATAGATGATTGGAATCCAAGGTAGAGGTCTCAGTAGAGAGACGAGATAATTGTGGCCTCCAACTATATAACAAATAATGGTTTTGAGGTGGCATTGAGCGACTCTGACACATATGAAGATCTGTAGAGGACATTAAGAAAATAAAGCCTTTGCTCAAGTACGTCAGCAATAAATAAGAATTCCATTTATCAGTAGGACAGCTGGTTTATATTTACTCTGGTTCATATTTATTTAATTTCTCACTAAAAGCTTTAGGCTTTATCACACTGATCTTGGACAAGGAAACAACACTACTTGTTTAGGATCATCTAAGTAACCTGAAAAAGTCAAGACTAGAATTAAAATTATAATCCAAAAGTTTGTAAACGTATTGGGCCACAGTTAGATTAGTACATTTGCTGTCTTTCTTCAGTTTCTCAAGAATGAGGCATAGAAACTTTATGAGATGTTGGGGAAAGAGGTGCTTTTGGTTTTGTGTGTGTGTGTGCGTTCTAAATATCACAATGGCAAGATAATGCTAATGGGATTAACACTGAGCAAGCACAGGCTGGAGCCAATGCAATGCTAAATGATCCCTGGACCTAAGACAGGGATGAAAATCTGAGGTGACGCTTTCAGGCCTTGTTCATTCTGTTTTCATCCCCAGGGAGAATCTCGTGAACATTGAAATAAACTATAGTGACTTAAACTATAAGATAACGCAGCAACAAAAGGCAGTGAGCGTGCCCGAGTTACTTGGTAAGTGTGTTCACTCCTTCCTCAACTCTCAATGTCTGTCAGACTACTTTTCTGTACAGGACTCAGGTTGTCAGTGGAGAAAAAAAAGTCAGTTGTCCTTGTCTCCTACCAGTGTTTATACTCCCTAGGAAACACTGGTCACTGTGACTTCACCACACAGGATTTTACCAAAGAAGATGTGGATCTTGAGTTTCACTCACAGTTGCTTTCCCTTCAAATCTGCCCATTATGACATGACATATATATATATATGTGTGTGTGTGTGTGTGTATTTGTATATACATGCATATGTGTATACACAGATACATACATACATGCATACATATATGCATGTGCACACACACACACACACACACACATATCCTGTGTGATTATATTATTTTACCTTGGAATTCCACAGAAGATTTCATCCCAGGAAGAAGAAAAATGGTCCTAAGCTTCTTAACGGTCTTAGCTTTTGCTATTGCAACATGGGGTCTTTAACAAACTACTAGTTTCCTAGCTGCAGTTACACACTCGAGGAAGGCACACAGGAGTCAGTGGAGAGCTTTAGATCCAGGCATAAGCCTGGTCAGATCAAGCAGCTGAGAGTAGGGCAGTGAGGTATTATCCAAATTCTTCAAAGCTCCTGCAGAAAATACACTTCCATAGCATATTTAGCAAACACCAGTTTCCTAAAGATGAGTCCAAGTAGACTATTAATAAAGTAATCTTCAGAGGGCAGTACTAGAACAGGGACATCTATGGGGGAAAGCAAAAGGCAGATGGCTGGGATCTAGAGGATGGAGGGATGTCTTCTTTATTATTAATTAATTAATTAATTAATTAATTAATTAAATTTGTACACTTCACATTTTATTTCCCCCACCCCCCAACCACCCTCTGACTCTTGCACATCCCATACCTCCTCCCCAACCTCTGTCTCCATGTGGATCCCCCCACCTAAAACCTCTAAACTCCCTGAGGTTATTTTCAAGAGAGTTTTTCTGGAGAACGTGAAAAGGTTTTAGAGAAGGTTCTTAATGCCTTAGAAGCACACACTTAACAAATTGTTCAGATGTAAATGTTGTGAGTATTGATGTAGGTTAAAAACTTGTTTTAAAATGCAGTGTTTTAAATATAGATTTTGGTTAAATAAACCATCATAATGTTTAATATAAAATTTAATTAGGATACTAGCAGGGCCATATGCATGAAAATTCCCTTCTTGGAAAACAGCATAATCCTGTAAGGCCTTTTGGTACCAACTGCCAGTTCTGCTTAGTATTTCATGAGTGCGCATTACATTGTAGTTAAAATTTTCACCTAGAATTCTAGTCCAAAGTATTGGAAACAGTTTTATACCATTTCCTTTTTGAAATGATTTGTATGACTATTATTGATAGGTATCACTAGTGAGTATTATTTTATTTATACTAAATTTGAAAATAATATAATTTATGTGTCTTCATATATCAGTTATAATAAATTATTGGATTAAAATGTTATATATGATAATATTCACTTTTTGTTGTATAAAATATAATTTCTCTATGAATTTTTATTACAGCAGATGTTGGCGGTCAGCTGGGACTATTTTGTGGAGCTAGCCTGATTACAATTATAGAAATTATTGAATATGTGTTCACCAGTTTGTACTGGGTACTCATTTTCTTTTTGCTGAAAATACTTGAAACGACCCAGCGGACTTCTCCACCTCAGATAGTTTAGAAGAATATGAATATTCTATTAGAATAAAAGTGTTGGTTTTCTTTTCATACTACATATAATTATATAATTATAATAGCTTACTCATTGTTATGAGACTTTATGACATAGTTTGGAAAGACTAATAAAAATCATTGAAGATTCCCATTTCTGTGCACACACTTTTTTGTTTAAAATATTCTGTATTGTTTATTTTTACTATTGTAGCTTCAGGACTTAAATTAGTAACAATTACATGGTATGCATATCTTAATCTTATAATAATTAGTGGTAAAATCTTTATATCTAAGTATGTTAATCATACCCAATGAAGTGTATATATATGGCTGTGATTAATTTTGTTAATGTCTACCCACCACAACCTAGAATCACCTGGAAATAGAGCAGCTGTTCTTAACCTGTGGGTCACAACCCCTTTGATCAGGTCAAATGACCCTTTCACAGGTATCACCTAATATCACTGGACAACACAGACATTTACATTATGATCCTAACAGTAGCAAAACTACACTTATGAAGTAGCAGTATGAAAACTTTTGTGGTTGGGGGCCACCACAACATGAGGAGCTGTATTGAACAGTCATAGCATTAGAAAGGTTGAGAGCCACTGGAATAGAGCCTCAACTGAAGAATTGCGTAGTTCAGCTTGGCTCCTGGGCGTATCTGTGGGGATTGTCTTGTTTTTCAATGGGCTTATCTCAGTGTAGGCAGCACCATCCCATAGGGAGAGCCCTGCACTGTGTGATAGTGAAGAAAGCTACTTACGTCAGCAAGTAGGCAGGCCAGGACCCAGATGCCTGCCCATCCTCTGTCTGTTCTTAAGGACAGATGTGATTCCTCAAGTTTCTGTCTTGACTTCCACTCAGAAGTGGACTGTGATCTGGAATCTTAAGTCAAATAAACTTACTTTTCTTTAGTTCCTCTTCATGATGGTATTTTATTCATAGGAACAAAACCAAGCCAGCACAACAGACAATCAACACAACTGTCCATTTAGGAAATATAATTTGTGCTCTGTGAACTTTCTCAGAATTTTTATTTTCATTAAACCATAGTATTTTTCTTCTTTCCTCTGGATGGCTTTATTGTAACTGACTTGAGGGGGCAGGAGTCTGTATTTTTCTGTATTGGCAGATTCATAAATTGAATGTAGTTGAAAATGGACTGGATCTGTGGTATAGAGGGAGACTGCACAACACTTCAGCATTTATTTAATCTAGACAGAAATCCAACCATTCCACTGACTATGCTTTAGATGATCACCTGCTTTCAACCTCTCAGAATCTTCATTCAATGGTGAATCACTAAAAAGCCTTCTTTAACACACTTAACAATAATCACGGCAAAGAGTTTGAACTTCCGTGCTGTTGGTACAGTTAACCTGTACTTACCACATCTGAGGACCTGAGATCAGTCTTCAGCAGGGACGAAATGGATCTAATTCCCAGTTCTTTCTGTATCGTTTTGTTTGGTTACCTCTCCTTCCTGACCTCGTGGCACCTTCACTCTTTCTTGCTGGGTAATTAAGAGAGCAATGTTCTGAGAATTAACATATCCTGACATGGAAGCCACTGTTTGGAATGAACATTGATGACCAATGTGACTGTTGACACTGTGTCCAGATAATTCGGCTGGCATTTCAGTGAAGGAGAGATATCTATTTGGGAATTAGTGGTGAGAAGATAAAGTATTTGTCCTTGAAAATCAAAGTTTCAAATGTTACCCAGAGAAAAGTTGAATAACCTCCTAGAGCATTGTGAAATCTGTGGTGTAAGCAACGCTGGTGAATGATTACAGCGACGAGCCGCCCCCAAATGATTTAGTTTTGACCCAAACGGAAGTGGATAGGAAGCACCAAGCACCTTCTTATCAAGAAGGGACAGGCAATATAACATCCTCGATCTGTAGGTTACCTTCTCTGTCCAAGTCATGTGTGCATATACATAATGGACAAAACATCTGAGTTCACCCAAGAAAGAGCTTGTATGACAGGAAAACAAGATGAATGATAAGGAACACTGGAGAAAAAAATACTGAAATGGATAAAACTTATGAGAGGCTGGGAGAAGCGTGGGAGTGAGGGAAAGCTGGCGAGATCACTGTGACAGGCACAGTGACTTTGCAAAGGGACTCCCTTTTTAGATCCCGCATAATCTCAGTTGGAGTGCAGAACATTCCTTGCTGCCCCACCCACCCCGCAGAGGAGTATTCTAATAGTGACAGAAAGCCAAGTTGGGGAGGAAGGAATTAGATATAAATGCTGAGTGGTCTTTGCTCAGAAGTTGATATATAACCTACCATGGTTATTGCTAAAATTCAATGAGCTAGTAGTTATAAATAAACAGGCAAGCTTAGCCTTACTTATGGCGAAGCAAACGCCACTTCTGAAAATACAAACAGAAGCTCAAAAGCACAGAGCTAGTATAGTTGGTTATCAGAGCTAATAACTAAGTGAACACAGCAGGTTAAGAAGCAAGAGATGCCTGAGAACAAGGGTGGCCCAGCCTGATTGGG
Source organism: Apodemus sylvaticus (assembly GCF_947179515.1). Lineage (NCBI taxonomy): Eukaryota > Metazoa > Chordata > Mammalia > Rodentia > Muridae > Apodemus > Apodemus sylvaticus. Next base: position 85,646,460 of record NC_067475.1, on the reverse strand, counting down.
CACAGGGAAGGCAGTAGTCATGCCAGAGCCTGGTGGGACTCTAACTGCTTGGACACAGGACTTTACTATCACTGTCAAAGAATCTCCATCATTTCTCATTTCTTCTCCTCCACCACCATCATCTTTCTACCACGTGACTTCATCCTGATATGATAACAATCTCTAAGGACTCTACACTGTTCCTTAGCTAATTATATCATGGGGTACAGTGTTAGAAAGCAATTTTAAAATAATTCTACTTTTGTGTTATTTTTCAATGCTTAATTCAATATATTTCACTGTCTTATGGTCGCTTATAAGCTAATCACATCATATCTTAAACACCATTTTAAGCTATTTTTTTAAAAATATTTATGCAGGTTTGTTTGCTAGGGCAGTATACACTTCAATGTTTCTTTCACTTCTCCTATTTCCAGAATAATCGCCTCATGAAAATATCTAAATTTCCCTGACTTTTGACGGTATGCATTCTCTGATAAATGTCCCCCACTTTATTCAATCACAATTGAAATAGTTTGTATCTAAATGTAAAACCTTTGAGCAAAAGGAAACATTTACTTACACAGTCGATCTGCAAATGCAGCTAGACACTTGGATATATTCTATGTAAAATTTTTTTTTTTTTTTTTTTTTGTCTTTTTTTTTTATTTGATATAATTTATTTACATTTCAAATGATTTCCCCTTTTCTAGCCCCCCCCCACTCCCCGAAAGTCCCGTAAGCCCCCTTCTCTTCCCCTGTCCTCCCTCCCACCCCTTCCCAGTTCCCCGTTCTGGTTTTGCCAAATACTGTTTCACTGAGTCTTTCCAGAACCAGGGACCACTCCTGCTTTCTTCTTGTATCTCATTTGATGTGTGGATTATGTTTTGGGTATTCCAGTTTTCTAGGTTAATAACCACTTATTAGTGAGTGCATACCATGATTCACCTTTTGAGTCTGGGTTACCTCACTTAGTATGATGTTCTCTAGCTCCATCCATTTGCCTAAGAATTTCATGAATTCATTGTTTCTAATGGCTGAATAGTACTCCATTGTGTAGATATACCACATTTTTTGTATCCACTCTTCTGTTGAGGGATACCTGGGTTCTTTCCAGCATCTGGCAATTATAAATAGGGCTGCTATGAACATAGTAGAGCATGTATCCTTATTACATGGTGGGGAATCCTCTGGGTATATGCCCAGGAGTGGTATAGCAGGATCTTCTGGAAGTGAGGTGCCCAGTTTTCGGAGGAACCGCCAGACTGCTTTCCAGAGTGGTTGTACCAATTTGCAACCCCACCAGCAGTGGAGGAGTGTTCCTCTTTCTCCGCACCCTCTCCAACACCTGCTGTCTCCTGAATTTTTAATCTTAGCCATTCTGACTGGTGTAAGATGAAATCTTAGGGTTGTTTTGATTTGCATTTCCCTAATGACTAATGAAGTGGAGCATTTTTTAAGATGCTTCTCCGCCATCCGAAGTTCTTCAGGTGAGAATTCTTTGTTTAACTCTGTACCCCATTTTTTAATAGGGTTGTTCGGTTTTCTGGAGTCTAACTTCTTGAGTTCTTTATATATATTGGATATTAGCCCTCTATCTGATGTAGGATTGGTGAAGATCTTTTCCCAATTTGTTGGTTGCCGATCTGTCCTCTTGACGGTGTCCTTTGCCTTACAGAAACTCTGTAACCTTATGAGGTCCCATTTGTCAATTCTTGCTCTTAGAGCATACGCTATTGGTGTTCTGTTCAGAAACTTTCTCCCTGTACCGATGTCCTCAAGGGTCTTCCCCAGTTTCTTTTCTATTAGCTTCAGAGTGTCTGGCTTTATGTGGAGGTCCTTGATCCATTTGGATTTGAGCTTAGTACAAGGAGACAAGGATGGATCAATTCGCATTCTTCTGCATGCTGACCTCCAGTTGAACCAGCACCATTTGTTGAAAAGGCTATCTTTTTTCCATTGGATGTTTTCAGCCTCTTTGTCGAGGATCAAGTGGCCATAGGTGTGTGGGTTCATTTCTGGATCTTCAATCCTGTTCCATTGATCCTCCTGCCTGTCACTGTACCAATACCATGCAGTTTTTAACACTATTGCTCTGTAGTATTGCTTGAGGTCAGGGATACTGATTCCCCCAGATTTTCTTTTGTTGCTGAGAATAGTTTTAGCTATCCTGGGTTTTTTGTTGTTCCAGATGAATTTGATAATTGCTCTTTCTAACTCTGTGAAGAATTGAGTTGGGATTTTGATGGGTATTGCATTGAATCTGTATAGTGCTTTAGGCAAAATGGCCATTTTAACTATATTGATTCTACCGATCCATGAGCATGGGAGGTTTTCCCATTTTTTGAGGTCTTCTTCCATTTCCTTCTTCAGAGTCTTGAAGTTCTTGCCATACAGATCTTTCGCATGTTTGGTAAGAGTCACCCCAAGATACTTTATACTGTTTGTGGCTATTGTGAAGGGGGTCATTTCCCTAATTTCTTTCTCAGCCTGCTTATCCTTTGAGTATAGGAAGGCCACTGATTTGCTTGAGTTGATTTTGTAACCTGCCACTTTGCTGAAGTTGTTTATCAGCTGTAGGAGCTCTCTAGTGGAGTTCTTTGGGTCACTTAGGTAGACGATCATGTCGTCTGCAAATAATGATAGTTTGACTTCCTCCTTTCCAATTTGTATCCCTTTGACCTCCTTATGTTGTCGAATTGCCCGAGCTAGTACCTCAAGTACAATATTGAAAAGATAAGGAGAAAGGGGGCAGCCTTGTCTGGTCCCTGATTTCAGTGGGATTGCTTCAAGTTTCTCTCCGTTTAGTTTGATGCTGGCTACCGGTTTGCTGTATATTGCTTTTACTATGTTTAGGTATGGGCCTTGAATTCCTGTTCTCTCCAAGACTTTAAGCATGAAAGGATGCTGAATTTTGTCAAATGCTTTTTCAGCATCCAATGAAATGACCATATGATTTTGTTCTTTGAGTTTGTTTATGTAGTGGATTGTATTGATGGATTTCCGTATATTGAACCAACCCTGCATTCCCGGGATAAAGCCTACTTGATCATGGTGGATGATCGTTTTGATGTGTTCTTGGATTCGGTTGGCAAGAATTTTGTTGAGTATTTTTGCATCGATGTTCATAAGGGAAATTGGTCTGAAGTTCTCTTTCTTTGTTGGATCTTTGTGTGGCTTTGGTATCAGCGTAATTGTGGCTTCGTAGAAGGAATTGGGTAGTGTTCCTTCTGTTTCTATTTTGTGGAATAGTTTGAAGAGTATTGGTGTTAACTCTTCTTTGAAGGTCTGGTAGAATTCTGCACTGAAACCATCTGGTCCTGTGCTTTTTTTGGTTGGAAGACTTTCTATGACTCCTTCTATTTCTTTAGGCTTTATGGGACTGTTTAGATGGTCTAGTTGGTCCTGATTTAATTTTGGTATTTGGTATCTGTCAAGGAAATTGTCCATTTCCTCCAGATTCTCCAGTTGTGTTGAGTACAGGCTCTTGTAGTAGGATCTGATGATTTTTTGGATTTCCTCAGTTTCCGTTGTTATGTCTCCCTTTTCATTTCTAAGTTTGTTAATTTGGATACTTTCTCTGTGCCCTTTGGTCAGTCTGGCTAAGGGTTTATCTATCTTGTTGATTTTCTCAAAGAACCAGCTCCTAGTTTTGTTGATTTTTTGTATGGTTCTCTTTGTTTCTACTTGATTGATTTCGGCCCTGAGTTTGATGATTTCCTGCCTTCTACTCCTCCTGGGTGAAATAGCTTCTTTTTGTTCTAGGGCTTTCAGGTGTGTCATTAAGTTGGTAATGTATGCTCTCTCCATTTTCTTTTTGGAGGCACTCAGGGCTATGAGTTTTCCTCTTAGCACTGCTTTCATTGTGTCCCATAGATTTGGGTATGTTGTGTTTTCATTTTCATTGTGTTCTAAAAAGTCTTTAATTTCTTTCTTTATTTCTTCCTTGACCAAGGTGTCATTGAGTAGAGTATTGTTCAATCTCCACGTGTTTGTGGGTTTTCTGTTGTTTCTGTTGCTATTGAAGACCACTTTTATTCCATAGTGATCAGATAGGAGGCATGGGATTAGTTCTATCTTTTTATATTTGTTGAGGTCTGTCTTGTGACCAATTATATGGTCGATTTTGGAGAAGGTACCATGAGGTGCTGAAAAAAAGGTATATTCTTTTGTTTTAGGATAGAATGTTCTATATATATCAGTTAAATCTAATTGGTCCAAAGCTTCAATTAGTTTCATTGTGTCCTTGTTTAGTTTCTGTTTTCCTGATCGGTCCATTGAGGAAAGTGCAGTGTTGAAGTCACCAACAATTATTGTGTTAGGTGCAATGTGTGCTTTGAGTTTTAATAAAGTTTCTTTTATGAAAGAGGGTGCCCTTGCATTTGGAGCATAGATGTTCAGGATTGAGAGTTCTTCTTGTTGTATTTTTCCTTTGACCAGCAAGAAGTGTCCCTCAGAGTCTCTTTTGATGACTTTGGGTTGAAAGTCAATTTTATCTGATATTAAAATGGCTACTCCAGCTTGTTTCCTGAGACCATTTGCTTGTAAAATTGTCTTCCAGCCTTTTACTCTAAGGTAGTGTTTGTCTTTGACCCTTAGGTGTGTTTCCTGTAAGCAGCAAAATGTAGGGTCCTGTTTACGTATCCAGTCAGTTAGTCTGTGTCTTTTTATTGGGGCATTGAGTCCATTGATGTTAAGAGATATTAAGGAATAGTGATTGTTACTTCCTATCATTTTTGACGTTATTTTTTAAATTTGATTGCTTAACTTATTTGGGTTTGATGAAAGGTTACTATCTTGCTTTTTTCAGGGTGGAGTTTCCCTCCTTGTATTGGTGTTGTCCTCCTATTATCCTTTTTAGGGCTGGGTTTGTGGATAGATATTGGGTGAACTTGGTTTTGTCGTGAAATATTTTAGTTTCTCCATCTATGGTGATTGAGAGTTTTGCTGGATATAGTAGTTTTGGTTGGCATTTGTGTTCTCTTAGAGTCTGCATGAGATCTGCCCAGGACCTTCTAGCCTTCATAGTCTCAGGTGAAAAGTCTGCTGTGATTCTGATAGGTCTTCCTTTATATGTTACTTGGCCTTTTTCTCTTACTGCCTTTAGTATTCTTTCTTTGTTTAGAACATTTGGTGTTTTGATTATTATGTGACGGGAAGTATTTCTGTTCTGGTCCAGTCTGTTTGGAGTTCTGTAGGCTTCTTGTATATTCATGGGCATCTCTCTCTTTAGGTTAGGGAAGTTTTCTTCCATAATTTTATTGAAGATATTTGCTGGCCCTTTAAGTTGTAAATCTTCACTCTCATCTATGCCTATAATCCTTAGGTTTGGTCTTCTCATTGTGTCCTGGATTTCCTGGATATTTTGGGTTACAAGCTTTTTGCACTTTGCATTTTCTTTAACTGTTGAGTCCATGGTTTCTATGGAATCTTCAGCATCTGAGATTCTTTCTTCTATCTCTTGTATTCTGTTGTTGATATTTGCATCTCTGTCCCCTGATTTCTTCCCAAGGCTTTCTATCTCCAAAGTTGTCTCCCTTTGAGTTTTCTTAGTTGTTTCTACTTCTGATTTTAGATCCTGGATGGTTTTGCTTAGCTCCTTCCCTTGCATGTTTGTGTTTTCCTGTAATTCTTTAAGAGATTTTTGTGTTTCCTCTTTCATGAGCTCAGCCTGTTGACCAAAGTTCTCCTGTATTTCTTTAAGAGATTTTTGTGTTTCGTCTTTCATGACCTCAGCCTGTTGAGCAAAGTTCTCCTGTATTTCTTTAAGTGTTTTTTGCATTTCCTCCTTGTTGGCTTTTGTATTCTCCTGGATTTCTTTCAATGATTTTTGTGTTTCCCTTGCAAGGGCTTCTAACTTTTGATCCATTTTCTCCTCAATGACCTTCATGTGTTCCTGTACCAGCATCATGACCAGTGATTTTAAATCCAAATCTTGTTTTACTGGTGTGATGGGGTATCCAGGACTTGCTGGTAGAGGAGAATTTGGTTCAGATGTTGCCATATTGCCTTGATTTCTGTTAGTGACGTTTCTGCGTTTGCCTTTTGCCATCTAGCTCTCACTGGTGTTACTTGGTCTTGTCAGTGCTGGACTCACCAGTGCAAGCTGCCCCTTCCCCGTTGGCCTCTGGTGCACAGCTTACACTCTGCACTGCCTATAGACAGGGTGCTGTTTTCCAGGCTGTTCAGATCCCAAAGCAGGCACCTGAAGGCTCCCGCTGGGGCCCGCAGGATTTATCGGAGCACACCGACTTTTCCCAGCTGGCCGCCTGGAAGCCCCCACTAGCCTCTTGAGGGACCTGGAGATGTGGCGGCCACCCAGGCTGATCTGAAGCGGAGAGATTTGAGCTGGGGGCTTCTGCCTGAGGCCTTGCCCCAGATTGTGTCTGTGGACCAGGTGGAACCCGTGTGCACCCCCAGGGAGCTCCGAAGGTGAATGTTGCTGTGACCTCCCCTGTGCTCCGCTCACTCCGCTGGGCAGCCGATTTCCCCAACCGGGCTGGCGCACACTAGGTTAGCCTTGTCGCCTGGGCCCTGAGTCCAGGCAAACGCCTGGGAGGCCAAGGTCCGAGCAAAGTTCCCCTAGGGCTATGTCTGTTATTTGGGTCCGCCAGGTGACCCGGATGGCGGGCGTGCGCGTCCGCGCTCCGCGAAAGCACCGGGAGAGTCTGTTGTGCTAATAACCTCCTGGGCTGGTTGACACACAGATGGCCCACCAAGCCGCCCAGTTCTTGGGGTCAGTCCTGTGCCTTTTGGGGCCTAGACCCCCGTTTTGTTAGCCTCAGGCTACGCTTGTTAGCAGTCTCTGCCCTCCCGAGCACTCTGGCTCCTGTAGGCAAAATGGCGGCGCGTGCACCGGCCGGGGCAAAAAAAAAAAAAAAAAAAAAAAAAAAAAAAAAAAAAAAACTCCTGGCTGGGTTGGCGCCCCGATGGCCACTCGAACAGCCCAGGGCCTGGGTGCAGGCCAACGCCCGTCTGGCTCAGACCCCTGCGGTGTTGGGCCTAGGATTATGTTTGTGTACCTCAGTCTGACCGATCTCTGGAGCCCGGGATCAAGATGGCGGTGAGTCTCTCCTGACTGGCGGGCAGCCGAGTTCTGAAGTGGTTTCCGTGCAGCGAAAGGCTCCGCAGAACCGCAGTTGCTTGCCGCCCGGCTGGTCAGCGAAGGTCAGTGGTCGTGGGCGCAGGGCCTAACTGGACCCTGTGTCGCCTTGGTTCCACTGCTGATGGCCCTTCAGCTGGAGCAGCCACTGCTACCGCCGCCGCCGCCGCCGCCGCCCCCCGAAAGTCCTATGTAAAATTTAACATATAAAACTATATGTATGTAATCTTCACTTTCTCTTTTGAATATTAGATGTTTCCAAAAATGGCAACTTCAACTTAAGAATGAAATGAAATGGGTCTGGAGAGATGGCTCAGAGGTTAAGAGCACCAGCTGCTCTTCCAGAAATCCTGAGTTCAATTTCCAGCCAACACACAGTGGCTCACAACCATCTGTAATGAGATCTGGTGCCCTCTTCTGGCTCCAGCTGACTGGTATTTGTACCACACATTCTATTTTCAGTAGACTTTATTTGTAGGGGATACACTTTCAGTTTTCTAATGAAATCAATATTTTTATGTGGAGACAAAATATTATAGACTATAGAAAGGCATAATGTTCACTTATTTAAATTTTCTCTATACTTACAACATAACAAAACCAATGAGTACATGTTTTCTTAATATATCATTGCACAATCAAACTCTAAAAACTTTTATTAAATGCTCAAGGATATTAGCTCCTTAGTAGACTGTAAAACTAATAATAATAATGATTGAGATAATGATGATGATGAATTGGAGAAATAGCCAAGTAGTTATGAGCAAATGCTTTGCTTGCAGAGGACTTGTTTGCTTCTCAGGACATGCATGGAGGGCCACAGTTGTCTGTCTGTCTGTCTGTCTGTCTGAGCTCCAGACAAGCAGGGGATTCATCCAGGCAAACACTCAAAGCACACTTTAAGTGAAGTAAAATAATACATGAACTGTGAGGAAGAAGGGAGTTGTATTAAGGGTTCTAGAAGGAGGGAACAGGGGTGGGTGTGTGGGTGTGTGGTCTAGATACACTGTATACACGTTTGACATTTTTAAATAATAGAAAAATAGAAAATGGGCTAGTTAGGGCTCTTGTCATATGCTGAACTCAAATTGTATACGCTCCCTCAGATTTGAAGTTTCTTCTGACCTTGTCCTCACCTTGTCTTAGAATCTGGGACACAGAATCATCATGGCCACTGGTGTATGCCCTGGCACTGTCGCACTGCCAAGGGAGGAGAGGACTCAGTAGCAGGCTTGGCACATGCTGAGGTGAAAATGAAAGAACTCTCAGTTCTATGATTTGTACTCACACCCCACACAGTGCGTCATCACAAAGCCAGCTCTTGCAGAGTTTTAAGACTGTGTTAATTTTATGGGCATGGGTGATTACGCTAAAGTTTGTCTGTGTGAGGTAGAAAATCACAGATGGAAACTATTAACAAGTTTTGAGGGATAAGCTTTATAAATTAAATTTTTGATTTCCTGTCTCTTCCCTTCAATGATCCAAAACTACCTGATGGGCACTCATGATCCTTACCACACAAACGGGCAAGAAGGATCTGCAAAGATGGGTCAGTGGGTAGTTGCTTCCTTTACAAGAGAGCCAACAAAAGTTTGGGTCCCCAGAACCCATATAAAAGCCAGATGTGGTAATGAACATCTGTAAGCTCGGTGCTTCTATAGAGAGATGGAAAGCAGGGACAGAAGAGTCCCAGGACTCACGGGGAAAGGAGGCAATAAGCTTGCCCTTAGATTTCTCTATTTCTAATGAGTTATTATTCAGATCCAGATTGTTAAAGTTATTACAGTCAAATTTTTAGATGTTTTCTATAAGGCCCAGACCAACTTCACTGCCTGAGCACACAGGCCTTTGATCAAAGCACTTTTGTTGTCAAAGAGCATGGTTTAGCTCTTGGTAGTGTCGGGATCAGCTTCCTGAGTAGAAACCTGGGTCCAAACAACTGAGTTGTGAAGACTGTTGGGGGAGGACCTCAGTGTAACTAGGTTCAGGATCTTCCTTCTCTATCAATGTTTTGTTTGATTTTGATCCCTGTCATGGTAGTACTTCTGTTTAATATGAGAGAAATTCAAATTTAATGTAAATTAAGGCATTAAAGCTACTCTTTAACATCCTCAGTTTCTTTCTTCAGAGACTTGAAGTTCTTGTCATACAGGTCTTCCACTTGCTTAGTTAGAGTTACCCCAAGATATTTCATATTATTGATTGCTATCATGTAAGGTATTATTTCCCTGATTTCTTTCTCAGTTTTTTTTTTTGTTTATATAAACGATGGTTACTGATTTTTTGTTTGTTTTTAGTTAGTTTTGTATCCAGCCAATTTGTGGAAGGTGCTTATCAATTGTAAGAGTCCTTTGGTAGGGTTTTTAAGGGTCATTTTTGTATCTGAAGGTGATAGAAACACCACAGGAAGGCTAATAGAGTTAACTAACCTGGACCCTTGGGGTCTCCTAGAGACTGAAGCACTGACCATGTGGGGGGACCTAAGCCCTCCATACATACATAGCAGATGAATAGTTCAGTCTTCATGTGGGTCTCCCAACAACTGGAGTGGGGCCTGTCCCTAAATCTGTTGCCTGCCTGTGGAATCTGTTCCTCTAACAGGATTGCCTTCTCTGGCCCCAGTGGGAGATGGTGTGCCTAGTCCTGAACTTACCTGATGTGCCAGGGTGGGGTGATACCCAGGGCGTCTCCACCCTCTTAGAGGAGAAAGAGAAGAGAATGGAGAGAGAGGCTGTGTGAGGGAGGGCAGTGATTGGGATGTAAAGTGAATGAATGAATGAATGAATGAATAAATAAATATAAATAAATAAATAAAAGGAAAAAAGAAAACTCTTGCTTCTACGTGACAATTTTCAATAGGATGTAGGTAAACTTTGCTTACTTCCGTGCTGTGTTATAGATTCCATCACAGATTGCTTATTCTACTAACGTTATTCACCTCCCTACAAATAAGCAGGAAATACTTGGTCAGAATTTATAAACAAGGCGTCTCATAATAGATTTGATATCTCATAGTGAGTAAAAGTTTTGTAGCATTCATTTGAATCTGTGGGAGAGTAATAATGAATTCCAGGATGCACACAGAAAGAGACTGCTAGATCCTAGTCAGGAGGGTGCAGTGTCCTCCAAGAATCTGCCAGTCCCTGACTGTTCATGGTCTTAATGCCAGATAGTGTTCTCTGCTACCCTCTAGTGGTTAGCAAGCCCTCTAGTAGTTCCTTACAGATGACATATAAAGACACCTACTTTGGTAAAGTCTGCAAGAAAAAAAAATCCCTATTTTCCCCCTTTCAAAGACAAAGAAACAGTACATCCCCTGGTTAGCCGATCTTAGATTCAAACAAAATGAAATAATTAGCTAGGAAATATAATAAACATGTATACTCACATGTATTCATGAAAATGTTTTTATTAATCCAAACTGACCAACTGCTGTCTTTTGTACTTGAGTTTAATTTGCAGAAAATTTTCATTGCGTTTGTTTGAATATTCAAACCCATCCTAGGTTTTGCTTGCTGACCCTACCGTTTTCTGACGGCATGTCCTGTCTGTGATTTTGCATTTACAATGATTCACCAATGATTTGCAAATGTGTATGTCTTTGGTTATATTTCTATCCTCGATATGTTGAACCCAGGTTCTAATTCTATAATGACTTGATTTAAAATATCAACCAATAATTTCAGCAACAGTTTTTATATTCTCACTTTTATCAATAGAAGGACGAGGGCATAACAAGATTGGTGGAGTTATCACAGTCGTGAGCTACTGATAGACTATGTGGTAATTGAAACTATATGTGCCCAAAAATATTTTTATACTCATCATGTCCACGGAGAGAATACTCTTTACTTTTATAAATGCAGCCATAGACACTCTACAACCAATGTCTAATGTTCTCATGACCTTTCCCCCAAATTCACTTTCCTCTATCTTATTTAGTGGCTGTGTCATCTACCACCTAACTGGACAGGGAGCCTTCTTTTTACCTTTCTCCTCATACCCCTTGACCCATATCTTACTACACACTTTGAGTGATGAACCTTGAGTGCCCAACTGGCCTTCTGCCCTTCCATCATTTGAGTGCAGGTCCATGCCAAAGCACAGTCACTCCCTAAAAGCACTGACTCTAGTTCTTCACTGTTAACTCACTCCCCACCAAGGGCAACAGGACCTCCTTCAAGAACCAGTTTAATAATACCTTCGTAACAGTGTTTCTGTCGCCCATCCTTCCCCACAATCTCATACATTTCCCATGCTTCCTGAAAATGTAGTCCCTACTCACTTTACAATCTGCTCCCTCTCTTCCTTCACTCAACATTTTATTGTGTGGTAGGTGCAGGCAACATGTAGGAAAAGACGATGGATATTGGCTGATTTATAGTGAACTAAAGAGATATGCAAACTGATAATGTTGTCTTCTGGACAGAGGAGGCACAACCTTGGACAGGCGGCAGCTAGCAGATGACACTGGCTAAGGTGACACTGTTCTCTGAGGGGTATAGACAAGGACTAGAAATGGAGTTTACACAGGAAGGAAATGTGAGTGTGGAACAGAGAGGGAAACTGAGAAATGGGTCATTTAAGGGAAGATTTGGCAATTTTTCAGATTGGGTGGTTTATACCTATTTGTCATTTTAGAACAATCAAGTTGTAAAATTTCACAAGTAAATGCTTTAAAGGCAGAGAAGTTTTGCTTATTAGCACACTTCATTTTAGAGATCTCTTAATGTTACAGAATGCCTAAGAAGACAAGGGGAACGCTTCGACTTCAGACTGTGACTATAAGAGTTTCAGTCCGTGGTCTTTTCTGCTTTTGCACCCGTGATGAGACAACACATCACAGAAGGAATGATGTCACTCTTCTTCTAGCAGTGAAGAAGCTAGTGTGATGGGGGGCACTGAATCTCTCAGGCCAGGGTGCTTTTGCCGTGACCTAACTTCCTTCCACTTGAACCTTTTATCTGAAACAGCACCAAGATAAAGGGCATGCCCCTTATCTACAAGTTGTGTGCAGACAGGAGTCTGAGAGAAACAGTCAGATCCAAAGACATGCCCCAGACTCCTAAGACAGTGCAAGCCAGAAGGAATCCTTGCTAATATGTATTGTGCCTAGGAAGATGTTAATGTAGTTATAATTTTCTTTAACCAATCCTTTGACTCTTTGATTATCATTTCTTTATATTAAACATCTGGACAGGTAGCCTTCGTTTTACCTTTCTCCTCATGCCCCTTGACCCATATCTTACTACACACTTTGAGTGATAAATATTAGTTATAAATATTAAACACCTTGATTATATGTGCAGTGACTATATTAATAAATAGTGCATAGTGTATAGTACAGTATATAGTTTAGTACAGAGTATATAATATATAGCATATAACATATAGTGTATAGTACATATTACATAGTGACAGAATATAATGTATAGTATATAGTGTATAGTGCATAGTAAGTACATAGTACATATTACATAGTGTAAAGTATATAGTATATAGTACATATTATATAGTGTGTAGTGTAAAGTATACAGTATATAGTATGTAGTGTATAGTATATAGTACATAGTTTATAGTGTATAGTACATAGTATATATTATATAATGTGTATAGTATATTGTACATAGTGTAGAGTATGTAGTATATAGTACATATTACAAAGCATGAGACCTTGTCTCAAACAAATACAAAACCAAAATATTAATAAGAGGAACTATTAAAAATTGGTAGTACAGATGGAGAGTGGGTATAGGTCACTGTTGCAGCATTTGCCAAGCATATGCCAAGCATGTGCCAAGCCTTCCACATCTAGCTCTGAAAACAAATTATAAAAGTAGAAAAATCAGAATTAATTGATAACTCACAAACAAGGTTATAAAATGCCTTTAAATACACGACTAAGCAAAATCACAAGTGGTGTCAATATCATTTTATTAAATTAAAGCACACTGTAGACAAGTGGTAAAAATAATTTATTGTAGATTTTTTCCACAATTAACATGTAACATTTATACATACATTGATGTGCTGATATGAAATACTAAATTTAAAGACAAACGTTTTTACACAAAAGTAGTTTCATTCTATTTTATAAAGATGGATATCAATAAATTATCAGAGACATTTAAAGGATGATAGGTGCAATGGAATGCAGTGCATTCTATGTTGGAATTAAAATTATTTTATGAATATTCTGAATATGATATCCTGGATATGTTGACACTTTTCTAAGCTAATAAAGAAGCCCAAGTCTGGAGCTAGGCCCCAGGGGGGGAGGGGGAGAGGGAAGGGGGGGAGGGGGGGGGAGAGGGGAGGGATGCTCCAATAGCAGAGTCCTAGCTATCTATTCCGAGCCTTGTTCTTGGACATAGTTTGGTCTCTAACACTTGCTTAAGCAAATGTAACCACTCAGTGTGAAACGATGCAGCCCCCATCACAGCCACCAGTAGTGAACAAAACTCAGCATACAAGGACTCCAGTACAAATCAGGGCAACAAAGACTTTAGATAAACTGTAGTTGGCATAAAAATTTGAATGAGCAACCAATTTTTGTGATAATAGTGCTCCAGAACAGAACCAACATACTTCAAAATAGCCACTCTTTTTCCTAATATAGCATATTAATTCTTACTTCAGAAGTCTAGAAATAAAGTCCCTTTTTTTTCCCTAAAACTTAGATTCGCTCGTTTAGAAAATGATTTCTAGAATGGCATGCACCAACACGATATAAACTTTGTTTTATATTATAGTCATTAAAATATACATATACACACACATAATACATGAAGCATAAAACAAATCTACTGAGTCATTGATATATACACACATGGCCAGATACTATTAAGTCTCATTTTATCAGATTTAACAAACTTAACGTAGTGGGTGCTTGCCACTTTTAGATCATCAGTCTATGTAATGTTTGTAGCAGAATTTAAGAAACAGCTCAAACCATCCACATCAAAAACCAAACTTTAGAAAATATAGTGAGGCCTTAAAAGTAATCAAAAGCAGAACTAATGTCAAATAAATTATAGTGAGAGATCTGTATAACAAGGAGAAAGCCTTGGGTCACTAAAACAGGAAGTAGAAATTGGTATCCACAGGGAAGACGTGCTCCTGGATTGACACACATTAGGCTGTCACCAGAACCAACAGTACTCTTTGTCCCACAGTTTGACTTTCAGTTTTCATCCTGGTTTGTTTCCTTAAATGGGTGGAAAAATATTATTAACCGTCAGTCTTAATGAGTGTACAATGTCCCCCCAAACAATTTCCCTGTTTCTGACCGTAGGATATGCATTCATATCTATAGTTTCTATAAACCATCTTCACCCTAGGTTGAGAAGAAATTATTCTTAGGGTCTTCTGACTGAGAAAATGACACTAGACAGTTTGGTCCTTCTGAAGGGCACCCAGGAACAAGCCTCACAAGCAAATTATTTAGCAGAGTAAAAACAACCGGAAAAGGTTAAGTATTTAAAAGAGGTCATTCTGTTCCCTCTAATATTGCTTAGATTCTCGGAAAACACTTTTAGGGAATGTATACACACAGGGAAAGATATGTGTTCAAGCTATCTCACGCCCTCTGAGGATGAGTACATATATCAAAGAGGGAACAGACAGAACTTGGGCTTCTGATTTGACCTCTTGTGAAGAGGCCAGACATGGCTTGCACAACACAGTCCTGATGTGAGTTGTGACTGGAGTGGAATCTCACACTCAGGAACCTACATTTTCCCTAAGGAATTATTTGAATTCTGAAAAATCAAAATCAGGCATCTCTTCAGGAGACACTCAGAAGAGACCAGGCTTTCAAGAGTCCCTCAAACATTGCACAGGAGTTTCTGCAGCCCTCAGGAGGACTGCATGGTAAAACTGCCATGCAGACTTGCTGAGATCTCAGAGGCAGCAGCAGGGGGACACAGCACTTGGACTACGTTTGAGCTGGACTGCAAGGAAGGACACTTCAGTTGCCCTCTGCCCGAGGCTTTGCTTTCTACTTCATCCCAAGACCCAAGCGGGAGACGTTACAGAACCTTCTAAAGCAGGTCTTGCTCTAACTGGTCAGTCAGTGCTACAGTGTCATCCCATTTTACTGAGTTCCTTTCTGCGAGCAAGAACTCTTCATTCCAAGCGCATTACTGGTGTTTCAGTTTGAACTCCCCATTTTATCATCTCTCTCAGGGAAGGACATAAACGAGCACTGCTCTGATGAGCCGTACACACCTCTGTGCCTGTGCTGTTCCTGGACAGGAACCAGACTTGCATCGGTTCCTTCTTGCCCTTCATAGACACTGGGCCTCTATGCTCCAAATGGAACTGTGGATCGGAGTTTTCTGGAGACATGAGACACCTAAAAGTTATGAGATGGAATAGAGAGGAAACTTGATAAAGGTTGCATAGACCCTGATTCCAACACTGCAGTTGTAATTAGAGGTAGTTCGGATTTTAGTAATAGTGTTTTATCAGAAACCTTAGGGTGAGGTGGTGGATGGTTTCTGATGGAAAGAGTGGCACACTCTTCTCCAGTGAAAAATAATTGCAGTAGCAGAGGAGAGACACGGAAGCAGCAACAACAGTTTAAAGGGAGCGGAAGCACACAGTCAACTTGCACGGTACCCGGCAAATAGCATGGCGTCCCCCTCCGCACCTGTATGTATATTCAGAAACGTTTATCTTTCCCTTTTCTCCTGTGGTTTCTGTCCTGCTTGTGAGGTTGACAGTGTTCCCAAAGAGACAATACCGAGGCATCCGCTGTCCAATCACACCCGTCACCACCTCCCCAGTGTGGATCCCGATTGTTATCTGCAGAAAGCAAAGTTTCGCTTCAATAGCCTTGCCGGTTAACATCTGTATTTTACAGACTCTCTCAAGCGCCTTCATACAATATCTCTCTGTGAAGAGAAATATTCCTGAAGTTGAAAATGGCAATGAGAAGGAGTGGGTAACTTCCATGATGAAACAATAAGACAAACACAGTGGGAACTTTCCTTATCCACTCCACGGGACGTTCTGCCCACAGGACAAATGAGCTATCCATGTGCCATGTCTATGGGAGAGTGAAATGCAATCGGCTCATTGCGTTCAAAATGCCCCTCTTTGTGCATGCTAACCCTGTCTGCAGAAGGAATATGAACCAGTTGTCAACCAAGCTCTCCTAGCAGAAAGCTAATCTTCCATTTATTTACTCACCTGAACAGATTCGCCATCTACTTGAACTTGACCAGCAATTTCCATCATGTCCAAAGCCAGGTGGCAAATGGACCGTGCATGGTGAATACAAGGTTCTGGCAAACCACTCACTGTCATATACTTGTCACCAACTGTTTCCACCTAGGGTGATACACATATTCACACATTCAATGGTTGATATAAAGTGATAGTCTATCATCATCATCATCATCATCATCATCGTCACCACCACCACCACCACCATCATCATCATCATCATGACATCATCAAACCCCCTAGCAGCAAAAGGTCTAGCAGGTTGGAACCTTCTAATTATTTGGAACTTACATTTTGCCTGCAGCTTGGGTCTTGATCGCTTCATCTGAGATCCCCTTATAACTCAATAGAATATTTATGTGTGCTTGCAGCTATATGTAAAAATGCCCTTACCAATGTGTGTTCAAGTGTGTGCATGTGTATCAGTAGTAGATTATTTTCCTAAGCAATATAGGCTATAGGTTAATAGAGGGTCTCTCTCTCAATGTCTCTCTCTTTTTCTCTCTCCCAATTTTGCCATTTTTCTTCATATGTGTGTGTATATGATAGAGAGAGAAAGAAAGAGAGAGAGAGTTAAAGAGAGAGAGATAAAGAGAGAGAGAGAGAGAGACCTTATTTTTGATGCAGGGTCTCTTTCAAAACCCAGAGCTCTGAGTTCAGCTGGACTGACTGGCCAGCACGTCCTCAGGATGCATCTGTCTCCATCTCCCCCAACACCACAATTCCGGAAGTGCATGGCCATCCTGGCTTTTCCAGACTAGGGTCCTCCTGCTTGCACAGGCCCCAGTCAAACATTCTACTATTCTCCTTCTTCTGGAGCAGCATCAATTCAATAACACAGAAGCCAGCGACTAGAGTTCATTGATCTACTCCTGGCTTCTATTCATGTCTTAATTGTTCATTTAATTACATGTTTAATGTTTAAATATAATGTTGTGTGTGTGTGTGTGTGTGTGTGTGTGTCTGTGTCTGTGTTCATATTATATAGGTCCGTGTCTCTGGGAACATGAATGTGGAGGCTAGTGCATGACCTTGGGTACCATTCCTCAGATACCGCCCACGTTCTTTTTCAAAATAAGCAAAGTTAGGTTAAACCGTGGCCTGTTATGATGTGCTCACCAAGGGTAGCACTGTGGCTCAGAAAAGAACCACAAGATAAATAGTTCTTATGAAGTTATATTACCCCAGGAGCCTAGAGACACTCAATAACATTTTTGCCTTTATAAAGCAATATTCCACTGACTTCATTTTTCCAATATTATATTTGTTTCTACTTAAAACAAAGGGCAGAGATGTCTTGTAAATGTTTATCTTCAAGTTGATGGTATCTAAAAGTAAACCTGAGGCCCAGGACCCTTCGCAAGCTCCATGGCTTCTTCACAGTGCAAAGCATTTATGTATTTTAGGAAAAAAATGTCTTTGGCTGAGTACAAAAATGAATGCTGTGTTTATACTAAATGTAATAAACAATCCGCACAGACTCGTTAACCTAAGTGCAAAGAAACTGCCGGATACTTCATGTCAGCCAGAGATTGCTCCCTGAGACCTCATCATGGCTGCAACGAGAAGAAAGTTTCCTAAGTGGTAGCCACTCCTTGTCCAAGCTGATACCATAGACAAGTGCTGTCCTCCGCCTTGCTCAGGAGAGCGTTCTTTTTCTGTGATCAATGCAGAGACTCATGGCTGGTCAGGGGACTTCAAAAGACTATGGTGTGCCCAACACTAAATGAAACATCTGTATCATCTCCAAATCTCAGTGCACATCTGCAAAGAGGGCACAGAGAAAAAAACGGAAAAGCTGATGATGGGGAGGAAGTCCCTGACATTTTGCCTTCTGGGAATGGCGTGGCTGTTGTACTCTGGCTCGTAGAGCAGCTTCAGGTGCCTTCCCAGGGCCTGAACAAGGCTTGGGCATGTCAACATTAGATTATAGACCTGGGATTTTTCCTGAGGAAATGAGGGTCATTGCTTTCAGTGGTGTGGCTACTGGCGAGTTGTCTGTACTTCTGTGGATAGCTCCACACCCATGCCTGTGCAGCAGGCCTGGTCCAACCCAATGGATCACAAAACAAAACACAGGAATAAAAGACAAGAAAGTGGGAGGGGCACTTGTCAGGAAGATTGAGATGGTAGGGAGGTAAGAGAAGACATGTGTGAATATGATCAAATGCATTAACCTCATGTATGAAATTATCAAACAGTACACTTCTTTACAATGAGGAAATTATTTAAGCCAGTGACGTGCAGTGACTCTTAACATACTAGCAAAGCAGCTACAGTCCAAATCAATAACCATGGGCTTCTGCGGGGAGTTGTCGGGAACCCAGCCCTGTGCTACACTACATCAGTCTCCCCCGTTGAGGACTTGCCTTGTAAACAAATGGGTTTTTCCGTGAGTCAGTCAGTGTGTCAAACCGGGTGTAGAGGTCATTGAGTAGATTGACAATCTTCATGGCCCCTTCTCCAGATGCGTGCTTGCTACAGAAAGCATTGAAGCCCACAATGCCACTGAAGAGGATGGTCACATTGTCGTATCTTTTGGCAGGCACTGGGCGCTTGTGTCTCAGCTCATTGGCCACAGATGGAGGAAGGACAGAATACAGCAGTCTGTGGGGATGAAGGGAAAGCACTGTAAGATGCGGGTGAGCCTTTACCTCTCTACTACATCAGTGCCATTGGGCTGGGCTTTATTAAGACATCCTCTAAATCCAGCATCATTCATTAGCTACATACAAAACACAAGAACACACCAACCATTTGTCTGTTGTGGTCTCAGATATTCCCCGATCCTGAACCATTTCAAACCATTTGAAATACACCAAACAAATGAAAAGGTGGGGAAAAATGCAAGGCCATCACTAGGTCCTCACAGTTTTCGTTTGTAGTCCTTGCTTCTTACCCTGTTCTTACGACCGCACCAGGCTTGGCATTGTCAGTGTGAGCATCTAAAATGTTGCACCAATAGCATAATAAGAGAAACATATTCATGTAACAGGAATAAAATTTATCTCAAATACTGCAAAGCCACAGCACACAAAGCAGATTTGTTTTCTAGTCTTATTTCTATTTTACTCCTTCCTGGAAGAAAACTGGCAAAAGAGATGAAAGTGATGCCGATGAGCAGACATTTTATATCTGTAGGCAATACCGCTACCACGGCATTGGAAATCACACTGAGGAGACTGTGGCCAGCACACAGTAGGAGGGAAGTGGGGAGATTTAGAAGGAAAGCAAAAACCTCTGGGCTCACAGCCTGAAGAAACAAGAAGAAAGGAGACCTTCTTATCCTTTTCATCCTTTTAGCCAAAGGGCAAAGTTCAAGTATGAAAAACAGACCTGAGCTGTCTATTTCCTCTCTAGTGCAATGAAATTTTGTCAGTGATTAATTTTAGCTTGTAAACAGAAAGCATTTTAGGTATCATTGAAGTTAGATCTTAATATTGAAGGTGAGCAGTACAATAGCTTAGTTTTAAATAAAACTAGATGGTTTATAATAAAGTTGCCTTAAGATAAAGTCTCTACTATAAAATTGAATCCTAATCCATAAATCTAAAAACCAGTCATGGGAGTTAGAGAACCACAATATCCATAAACAGTGCAAATAGTTTTTGAAAACCCATTCTACCTTGGGCAAAGCAAAACAAGGGGTTCTGTGATGGATACATATTTTCTGGTTCAGAAATCAAACTCTAGTAACAGTCCTATCAACTCTGAAGGGGAGACCATAGACTAGTGAGAGAAGTGTCCACTTTAGTTAACAGTTTAGTAGTTACATGAATCAACAGCATGTCTAGTATGTAGAAGATATGGATAATTTCATAATTTAAAGTCTACATCTTTGTAGTACTTGATGTATGATTTACTCCTGGTATATCCTGAACTATCCCCCGAGGGCCCACATGTTTAAAGCCTTGGTCTCCAGGCTCTGGTTCCATTGCAGACTGGTGGAACCTTTAAGAGGTGAGACCATTCTTCCTTCCAGTGGGAGGAACTTAGCTCACTTGGAAACACCCTTGACTGAGACACAGATTGTGTCCTTCCCTTTAGCATCCCAGCCAGCACGAAGTGAGCAGACTCCTTTGGCATGCACCCCTACTGTGGTGCTTGATTTCGTCACAGCCTATAGTAATAATTATGAGGAGACTGGACCAAATAGAATTCAGGGACATGAGAGGTCCCAGGCTCTTTCAGTGCAAGAATGAATTGTAACATTATGCAAACGATAGAAAACTGTGAATAAAAGCCAGCCTTTTTGTCCTCCCATTCTTACGTGTCTGTCTTTTTCTTCTCATCCTCCAAGGCCCGTAGTGTGAGCTGCAGCCTGTCGGTGAGGATTTCCAGCTCTTGTGTCAGTTTGTACTCCTCCCGAAACTGTTCTCCCAAAAGGACCAGGTCTCGGGTAGCATCGTGGAGAGGGATGTCACTCAGATACAGGCCTCTTCTTGTTAGGTCGTCCAGGTTCATCACACTGTCACACAGAGCTTGAGTTAAAATCAGCACCACCTGTCTGCATGGTGGGGCCAGCCCTAGCCACAGCAAGAGGCAGCCAGCTTTCTCTCTCTCCACCTTCACTGTTCAGAAGACCAGGTTGAAGAAACACAAGGAGAAGCTGACCTTACATGGCTTTGCTTTCGGTGTATCTACAACCTCACGAGCAAGTAGCAAACTTGGAATATATGTTTGTTGAACTGTACTTTTGAAGACATCTAGCTTCACTGAAGGGTAATGCAGAAAGCTGCCCCACAAAAATTGCCATAGGTATTAATACAAGGCTAGTGCATTAACAACCTTACCTGCTCTACCTTATCATAAAAAACAAAGAAAAATGGATCTCCAGGTTTGTGTCAGGAGTAATGATGTTTCTATTGAGAAGTCTCTTCCTTTTGCTTTATCACTTTAAGAATCTTATAATTGCAGTGCTACTTCAGGCGATGATTGGCTTTCCAAAGTTTAGTGGTCCTCCTCAACGTGCATTTTAAAGACTCCTTGCCTACCTCTGTGCTGTTCTTTCTGTGGGCTTTCCTTTCTCCCTCTTTCTTTACTTTCTTTGGTTTTGAAAATGTTTTATTTGACCTCACAGAATTCTATGAATCTTTGTAACCCAAAGCTTATCTTTTCTATAACTTTATTATAATAATCTTGATTGATTAATTAAAATTCTGGTGAGTAGAATGTTTATTTAAATATATTCTAATTAGCTAAACATTTTAAAATATTATTGGTTTGAGTTAATTCTTAAAGTGTAAAATTATTATTTCTTGTTACTCAAGAGAGCATTTTTTTTCTAAAATGAAAAATACAGGCTATAACATTACTAAGAAATTTTGGATTAAGAATAGGAGCCCATGAATGTGTTCTCAAGAGAAATATTAATGTCATAGCAAAGTAAAGAGTATATGCAAACACAGAATAATCCAGGGTGCTATTGACAAAAATAGCTAATTGTTTTGTTAAAGTGAATATATGTTTTAAAGAAGTCTTGCAAAAATAAAACCGTCTGAAAAGACGACAGTTCACTTGCCAAATGATCCAAACAGGGCCAAGCAAGGTCTACTCATGAGCAAAGACAAAATGAAATAACCTCAAAACTGAAGTGGATACTTTACTGCTAGGTGTAATATATCCTTTTGGTCAGGGAGGCCAGAGAGCCTCTTAAGACAACACAGATTCTTGTTACTCTTCTTAGCTGCATACTACAACTTACTGCTAAAACTCCATTGCTAAATATACCACACACCTTAGCTATAGGATGTAAAGAAATCAAGCTGGACTGACCCGGAAGCTTTCTTCCCGCTCTGTGGCTTTCTTAGTTCTTAAAGGTGTTGTAAGGGCAACTGGGGGAACAAAGGTTTCAATAGTCATATCCAGCTGTGAACTCCGTGGTCTACACCATCAATCCGCAAGGCAAGATGTAGTTGCACAACTATAAAGGGAATAACCAACTGCTCTCTGATTGGATTTGAAGCCTGCTCTACATGAGTAGCTCCTTAAGCCTGGTCATGGCTAAGGAGGTCTTAGGCCCTAAAGGAGAACTTAATATTATTGTTTAACTAAATTGTCAAAGAACCAAGCCAAATCCTAAATAAAATATTTATGTTTATACCTGTAGACAAATGTCACTCACACCTTTAACCGGAGACCTCAGTAAAGGTGGTCACTTCAGACACAGAACTGCTCAAGATGCTAAGGAGTGACTGTTGAGGTTCTGTCTAAACTCCACCCCACACCTACCTGGCAATAGCCAGGTATGCCCCACCCCAGAGATCTGGCCCACTATAAGAGGAGCTACTTGCTCCTCTTCTCTCTCTTTGCTCTCCGCTCTCCCACATACTCTCACCTCTCTGCCCCTTGGGCTTCCTCTCCACGTGGTCATGGCTGGCCTCCATTCCACTTCTCTACTCTCTCTCTCTCTCTCTCTCTCTCTCTCTTTCTCTCTCTTTCTCTCCTTCCCTAACTCCCATCCTCTACTCTGAATAAACTCTATTCTATACCATGCCTGTGTGTGTGTGGTCCCTCAGGGGTCAGAGGTGCCCAGACAAGGGCCTGCCTGAGCACCCTCTCCCCCATGCCGCCGTGCCACACTCCCTTAACCCCCAATCCTCTCCCTTTTAAGCCCCCTTCAGTGACTGTTTGTGTTCAGACCTAAAGGGAATATTTAGGTAATTGCCATCCCTGGGAAGGCTCAGAAACATCCAGAAAGATGGCAGAAAGAGTGTAAGAACTGGAAGAATGTAGCACCTGAAGAAGGGCTATGAAATACTGTGTTCAGGAATGCCATGGCTAATGTTTGCCTAGTATGTAAGAACAGATCATATACACTCCTCAAAATTATATAACTTAGTGTGGCGGCGCACACTTGTTATAGTGGCCAGGGAATACAACATCCACTATAATGAAAGTCTGCATATCTAGTTTGAGGTCAGCCTGGGCTACATGATATTATGTCTCAAAAATTAAATTCTTATTATTTTTCTAAGCTTAAATTAATCATCTTGGAATTATGTTATAAATGAAACTTATTCCATTTGAATAGATTTCATGGTAATTGGTAAATGTAACACTTATAAGACCAATCTTTTAATATGAAAGTTAAATTAAATAGATGGTTCAGTTGGAAAAAAATATGAAAGTTAAAACATATACTCTATGGCTTGAAATTCTCCCTCCAAAGAAATCTTTCTGTCCTTGGATAGAAACGCTCCTTAACATGAAGCTGTTACTCGACTGATACGCAATCAGAAAAATGAAGAGAGAAAGCAGGTGACATGTCATTGGGTCCTTGGATGTTACTAACTTTAAAGGTGCTAGATAATCAGTTTTATCTCTGTTGTCTGCATGGTAAATGATTGCCAGAGAATAAATCATAATTACTGTTATATAATATCATATGCAATGTATCCTCTAATAATAAGTATCTCAGTTATCTTTTCCTATTGCTCTATATGTACAACCAGCATATATTGATCAAAGATGTTTACTGAAGTTTCACTGAATTTGTTTTAACCTATACCAATTACAATTAACTTAAAAGTTGTTACCTTGGTGAACAGAGGAAGAGGATGCTATCTGCTTCTGGTAAATAGATCATTTGGCCTTTGAGACGTAAGCAGCTAATTTCTGCTCCAGTCAGTTCATCCTCACATTCAAGTTTCTCAACATCCAGCAACCCTTCCTTAAACAGGAAAGACAGAACATTAGCTTCTGCCTGACAACGCAGCAGGAGGGATCTAACAACTGAACTTCTCACCAGCCCTAAGGGAGAGAAAGCTCATCCCTTCCAACAGGAGAGAGCATTGTTCCAGGTCAGAAGCACAATGCCTATGGCCTTCTGTGCATTCATGATGGCAGCAGCTGAGCAGCTGTGCCTGCATTCACTGTAGCTTCTGTAGTTTTCCACTCTGGCCACAACATGCAGTTCTGAATGGTACCAAGTCAAGCCAAGCTAACCGTGTATTCACAGAACAGTGGAAAGTATCAGTCAGTCCCAATAAAACACGTGTAGATGTGTCTTTGGAAAGCAATAGGGGAATATGAAATGTGTGGATGCTCTGGAAACTGTGTTTGCTACAATTATCCCAGGAGCAGAGCGCAATGGAGGAGATATGGAAACCATCTAAACTACCAATTACGTGAGTTTAGGAGTTTTCAATCCTTTTTCCCTAGAGAAAAAGACGTTAGCCCGAGTTATAAACAATTTACAAAAAAGTAAATCACTGGTGACATTATCAAAGACTTCTTGTTAGGGGAAAGAAGCATTGGAACTTCAAGAGTACTTGAACTTACAGTGTTGGTTTTATTAAGTGAGACTGAGATGTTCCCAACCAGACACTTTCTCAAACTTTTTTTTTCAGTCATTCTCATCAGCTGACAGAGGTCCATGTCCCCAGCTAAACATTGTTCTCTTGAAAGTTCTATTTTACTTTCTTCTATTTCCATCTCATAGACTATGCTCAGAGATGATGTCCCCTTTCCTTTGCTGCCAATGGACCACATGCCTTGCTTACATTCAGTCAAATGGGGTCTTGCTTACCTTGCTTCTCAGCACAAAGACTGTGTTGATGTGCGAAAGAATCCCATGGAAACTGATGTCGATGTGAGGGCGGACCAAAGAGAAGACAGACAGAAGGCTACAGTTCCCAGGCTGGAGCTAAGACACAGAAAAAGAGCAAAGACCATGCTACTACTTGAAGTTGATTTCATGGTTAGCTGTCGGCCTTGTAATTAAGCCAATCAGTTATATTTATAAATGAAAAATAATTTATAAATGAAAATAATCATAAATTTTCCCTGACTGTGGCCTCAAATTTTGCTATATGCAACAGAGTATTTAAGCAAATGTCAAATAGTTGCAGGAACAAGAAAGAATTTAGGTTACTAATATGTAAATATAAATATAAAGCTCATGAAAATAAAATAATCAAGAGAAAAAAGAATTAATCTAAACTGAAGATGCCTATGATATCTAAGACCAGTAAATCAAAACACCAGTAAATACTTATAATACATTGAAAGAGAGATAATATTAATAGAAATACTAGCACAAAGTGCCTACTCATGATGAAGCAAGTAACTGACTAAAGGGACCTCATGTCAGGCAAGGTCACACACCAAGAGAGAGAGCCCACACGAAATACAAAGGACTCTTCTGCTTCCAGATCTACAGCTTTGCACAAGACCCCTGTATTCTAGTCCTGCATTAAAACAAACGGTGCCTCCAGATGCATGCATGCCAGAGACAGATCCTAACATGGGATATGAGGGAGGTGAGTACACAGAAGTTTTCAGATGATTCCTGGGAATGTAAGCCCAATGTGGCTACAGAGCCTGGGTCCTTCCGGGCTCTGCCACTCTTCCCATGGTAATGTCTACATTTTTCATCTCGAGTGTTTGTAAATTTCCTTCTTCCCCTTGTCAACAGCTGGCTTTGAAAGCTATTTTTGGAAGGCAGCTAGGCAGTGAATATTTATTTAGTAAACAAAACTGGAGTGAAAGCTTACTGCTCTTAGCAAGTTCCTGATTTTCTCACAAAGCAAGTCTACCATTCTCATACGACTTCCTCTTCTCCCTTGAATGATGAAAGCAGAACAAACAAGCCCTAAGGAGATCAATGCTTTCAAATGCATTTAGGCTATAAGTGCACGGGTTAGGTCCTGCTAAGGAAGGGAACCTGTAGTGGGAGGGAGGGTCAGATCCCAAGGTGATAGAGCTGCGCATTTTACCTGGGGGAGCACTCTGTAGATGGCATTCCCACACTGAGTGACCACTAGGTCCCGGTCAAAAATGATGTGAAAAGGAAATGCTTTGCAGAAGGTGTACGGGCTGATCCGTGATTCCTGGGTACCGTTCTCTTCAAACCTGTCCAGATCCTCATAAAAGTCCTCTTCTTTCGATTCTTTTTCTTCAATTAAAAATTGGGTATGATCACAGTCTTCATTTCTTTGCTGAATAACCTAGATGTCAACGGGAGAAGATGTGGTTAACTGCTCGTTTTTGAGCTTAGTTGTAATATCTGAATATAAGGGACTGTTTATGAACATTTCTCATAATTATTAATACATAATTACTACTTATAAATTGGTATGGATTTCACATTAGCACACATGGCCGTTTGAGTGAACTAGGAAGAGAAAACCCTCTTGGCGTACTGGGATAGGCCTCCTGAATAGGCACATTTGTACAATGAATCTATGGTTGAAGCTGAATATGATAAGCAAAAAAAAAAAAAAGGAAAGAAAGAAAGAAAGAAAGAAAGAAAGAAAGAAAGAAAGAAAGAAAGAAAGAAAGAAAGAAAGAAAGAAAAAGAAAAAAGAAAATGAAAAAGAAAAAGTACCTGATTACGGGAAACTACAGAGGTTAGAGAAAAATGCAAATTGCTTCACTGCATAGTCTCCATATTGATACCTTAAAACTGCCCCTCAAAAATAACAATGGGTGTTACCAATAGCATCAGGGAAAAAAAAAAGCAGAGATAGCTTGGCTAAGTTCACCAGCAGGAATTGATTAAAAGCAAAACAAAGAAAGAACACAATCACAAACTTTTGGTTGACAAAATAAAATGTTCTAGGTACATTCCAGGAAAGAGAAAAGAATCCACATTGAATAAGCGATCTGTAAAATCGGCTAATTTAATGTTCTTTACATCTCACTATCCACAATCTGGTAACTTGCATGTCGTATGGCCCATCCTACCTCCAGCTGGCGTGTTTTCACAGAGAGTAACTGAATTCCGTCTTGCCTTAAGCAGCATATAAATAGAAAGAAAATCTGTTGCAAGGGGGAAATCGCCCACTATACTGCATTTTAAAGCCAAATAGAGAAGACTCCTGGGGTTTATACCATTTTGGCTCACAAGTACTACTAACATAGCCCACGAGCAGCCATCGGTGTGGTATCATTTCAAATGTTCCAATATTCAGGAACATCTTTGTGGGTGGACATTACCTTCATGTCTATCTCGGTGCCATGTATCTGCTGAGCGACAGTCTTGATGATCCCAATCACGATGTCCTGAAGCCCCTCTCTTTCCGAGTAGTAGTGCAGAATAAGCCCTTTGCCTTTTTCTGCATCGGTGCACCTGAAGGAAGGTGCGCGCATCCCTGGGTAGATGGTGGCGAGGTGGTC
Organism: Apodemus sylvaticus; assembly: GCF_947179515.1. Taxonomy (NCBI): domain Eukaryota; kingdom Metazoa; phylum Chordata; class Mammalia; order Rodentia; family Muridae; genus Apodemus; species Apodemus sylvaticus. The sequence goes on along the minus strand of NC_067475.1, from coordinate 85,619,027 downwards.
ATGCAAGGCATCGAGGTTCTGTAGTAGAAACAGAAGTGTAGTGACTTGGAATGGCTATGAGGTCATAGCAATCAAGCAGCAGAAAGAAGCTTCAAATCTGGCTTTGCTGGGCAGATCACTAGAGTAAGCATCTACCTAGGAGATCCTCCATGGCACCCCTGAGGTAGCTCTGAGTAAGTACAGTAGAGAGAATGAAAAGAGAACAACAGAATAGTTGAGATGAATATATGTGACTGATAGTTGTAAGAGTCAAGAGCATATTTAAGGAGGAAAGCAGGCATCTATGACTTGTTCACACACATCGTAGTAAGCAGGAAAGAACACTGTGTAAATCACCCACATTCTTTTCTACTCGTACTCTAATCCCCATCAGAAGTCAATAAAAGAAAATATCAAGATGTCAAGGATAGTGAAATATAAGCATATTACTTTGATGAGTGACTAAAGTAGAGGTGTATAAATTCCTTGTTCATCGGTAGTCCCCAGTCAATAGCAGAGCCCATGGAAAGCAGCGAGATTACCATCTCAGGTTAAAGACTTAGAAAAATTAAGCATTCTAATTTTTTGGAACCTTGTCACTTAGAACATGCTAAGTTTCTCAGCATCTATTAGTTCCTAAAATTCAAAACTGATTTATACTCAGATTGACCTAAGAAATAAGAAAGCTACACTTCTACGTCAGTCCAGCATTTAGCTGATAACGTGTCTCAAGCAGGAATGAAGAGATTCAGGAAAAACACCCAAGCACAGAGAGTCGTGAAGGCTAACCCTGTGTCAGTGAGCTGGGTAAATCCAGTGTCATTCTGGGTGCTTCAGACTATAATGAATTCTGTTTTCTTCCTTCTAATATCCCCTGTAAAAAGCAAATCAAGGCAGTGTTGAAAAAGGAAAAAAAATAAATAAATAAAAGAAAGGGAAAAAAGGCTTCCTTCTGACCGCCTCTAGGGGCCGCTGTTGCAGTGTAAAACTTATGAGGCAGTCTCCTATTCCTGCTCCATGCCGTTCCTGGACCCTACCTGCCCCAGAATTTCATGTTTCTTTCTTTCTACTGAGTTGAATCATACAACAGATTCTTTCTGTAACAAATTGTTTTTTGTGGAAATCTTTTCCCATACAGAGAAGGCCTGAAAGCTCCTCTGTAGGACCTTAAGAACCCTGCAGAACTTTTGATTTAACAATCTTGAAAGAAAAAAATAATCTCTTGAGAAGAAAATGTATTGCTAAGAGTTTTACTTTTATCTCCACTTTCCACAAAGTCACATCTGAGTCTGTGGCTCCATTAAGAACACAATTCTTCCAAATTACAGTCCAAGTATTGTGTTGTACTCGTGTGATAGAAAGTCATCATAAATAGGTGGATCAATGCTCTTTTATTTTTCTAAACAAACTATTTAAACATTCCCTAGTCAATAGGCACGTGTCACTTGCTTACTATCGGTTTCCATTTTGGTTTGCTATGTGCCTCTGTACATTCCTACAAGCAGTCAAGACAATCACTTGGCAGTGACAAAGGTACCATTTCTACCGGTGGCCATCTTGATGTTAAGGCAGCTCTGATGCTAGATTGGCCACCCAGGATGGGTGAAGCATTAAGGATAGCACCCTTTTTGCAGGACCAGCCATTTGAATCTGGGCACGGGTGTGGGCACTATTAAGATTTGGATATTAAGCCGGGCGGTGGTGGCACATGCCTGTAATCCCAGCACTTGGGAGGTAAGGGCAGGCGTATTTCTGAGTTCAAAGTCAGTCTGGTCTACAGAGTGAATTCCAGGACAGCCAGGGCTATACAGAGAAACCCTGTCTTGAAAAAAACAACAACAACAACAAAAAAAAAAGTTTGGATATTAGAAGTACAGCCTTACTACGATGCATTCCTAAAGGCAAGAGGGTCACTATAAATCCTGAGCTGTAGTGTTCATGGTTCAAGCCTTTTTTGTGGTAACCGAGTCTCCAGAGACTTCTTGTTGTATTGAATTTGCTACTAATTAAATGCACAAGCTGAGTGCTTTGTTGGAGCATGAGAGATTTAGCACTTAATGTAATATTGATTTTCTTTAGATAGTATCCCACATAAAATACGCCCTAGGGATATCTTCAGTTACAGCTTTCCCTTACTCAGTTTTACTCTATCGAGTTTCAAGCGATTACCACAACCTGTCTCTTTTAAGAAATGAGATTATGATTTAATTTAAATTATTTTTACCACACTTATATTGCTTGTAAATGTGCACTCTTCATATTTGAACTACTATAGTTGCAACGGCCTCTGGAACCGGTAAACAAGGACCCTCAGCATGGCCAAGAGAAAAGCTATTTACATGTGATAGCACTAACTAAACACATTTGACAGTTCACTAACATAGCTATATTGATACATTCTGGGCAATAAACCTTTCATCACAAAACTAGAATTGTTTTATATCTAAATATACCCATGGAGGTAAGTACGGGAAGAGGCAGGCTGCAGGGCCTGTCACAAGGAGTCCGCGCATGTGTGTAAGAGCCAAAAAGTCGTGGGAAAATGTAAACACAGATGCTTCAGCATGAACAATCCCCAGGGAGCAATGAAGCAGCTTCAGCTATGCGCAGGCTTCTCCTCCTTAGTTAGCATCATTTAGAAGGGTGGTGTTTTTGTTCGATAACTAAAATTTAGTCTGAGGTTTTAATTCCATTTCTAACTGTGCCGGTGCTATTCCGTGCTCCCTCTCTCAGAAAGAGAATAAAAGCATGATTTTTTTATGCAGGGATCCAGTGGCTGCCAGGCCACTTTACCAGTCTCCTGGTGTTTGTGCTTTGTAGAAGGAAACCGATTCCTGTTACACTTGGGACATGGGATGAGGTGGAGTGTGCTCTACAGATAGAGGAAACCATTGTTCTTTGGGAAAATATGTTTAAGGTGCATATTTTTTAAATTTTTTGGATTACTTCAAAGTAATGCAGATTGTTTTGAAATATACCAGGCATGCCAAAAATAAGCTCATACATAATTACAGAGGCAAAATATGCAGAAATCCAAGGCCTTCTTCCTTTGCTCCTACTACAGCTAATCAAAACACTTGTAAATTGGTCACAAAAAATGTAGAGGTAAAGACTCTGCCTGGAAGGCAAACTTTTTTTTTTTCAGTCTCCTTAATCCTTAATCCTTATTCTTGTGGTTGGAAGGAAGTTATTTGTGTGGATAATCCACTGAGGTTCATCCCTGAAAATGAAAGATGTTCTTGCAAAGCCTTCTCCCTCCTTCCTTCCCCTCCCCCAGCACGTTCTCCCCTCACATCTCTGAAAGGCAGGACAAGCGTCAACGGTGTTTAATGTGAATTGCGGACCCTGAAAAATCCCTTGCTAAGCTTAATGAGAAATGGGTCATTTTGGAAGTTGGAAAAGAAAGACGCTGAAACAAATGGTGAACTTCCCCCCAAATCGGATGGAAAATACAGAGAAAGAGCTCTGTAGGTACCCATATCATCATGGCCAAACTAATGGAAATGAGCAATTAATTCAAACATTTTTATTTGCACACAGGGGTTACCTCCCCTAAGGTGGGTCTCAACAGGTCAGCACTGGATGTAATAGTTCAGGAGTAGATGGTTTCCAAATCAGGGGAGGAGTAGGGCAAAATGGCTAGGGTTATAAGAAGAGAAAAAACAAGTGAGTCCTGATGACTCTTGAACAAAGGTATAGTTAGTGGCAGGGTAGGCATAACAAGGTAGTCATGGGTAGTCACATAACCTTTTGAAGCACAGAGGGTTGCGAGATGGTTATAAACAATTTTTTGAAGAAAAGACATGACTGCCATTCGTGGAACAGGAGTTACAGGCCCATTTGTAGTTAAGGATTAACTACAAATTAAGGATTTGTAGTTAAGGCATAGCCCAATTCCTTGAGTAACAGAGGTTTAATCATAAACAGGAGTGAGCCTAGCTTGTCTTTAAGATAAGATGTCTTTTAAGCCTAAGATGTAGGCGAGTTGGTTCTCTGCTTCTCCCTTTCCTTTTGGGAGCTACTCCTTCAAAAATAAATGGAAAGATTTAGTGTTTGTAAGAGAAAAGCATGGAGTTGGGTACAGAGGTGACTTGGTGCCACTTAAGAGCACTTGCTTGTCTTGCACAGGACCCAGGTTCAGTTTCCAGCACCCACACAGCAGCTCACAATGACCTGTGACTCCCCCTCAATAGGAGCCTGGCCTTTGTGTACACTAGGTATCAATGTGGTGCACGGACATGTAGGAATTCACACTTATGCATAAAGAGTTTTAAAAATAAATAAATTGTTTTTAAAAAGCAAAAAGAAAAATGGAATATTCTATTTGTAAAGAAATTTATCAGAGCCTTTAAAATTACTTAAACAGGAAAAATAAACTAAAAATAATAAAAATAAATTTAAAAATGATTTAAACAGAACACACTTTTAAAATTGTAGTATTAGCCCTGTGGTAGTGGTACACACATTTAGTCCCAGCACTTGAAAGGCAGATGCAAGAGAATCTCTGGAATTCAAAGCCTGCCTGGTCTACAGAGCTAGGTCCAGGACAGTCAAGGCTACACTAAAAAAGCCTTTTTCTCAAAAGAACAAAAAACAGAAAAACATAAAAACCAAAAACCCGAAAAAGTATGGACTATTCTCACATTTTTCTGTCCTTTAAAACTCATGTTAAAAATAGAATCCTTCTAGATAATACCAAATTTAACAACGGATCTATATTTAGTGCTACCACTTATTCAAGGAAGAATCTTTCACTTTTAACATATTTCTTTTCCTTCTGAAGTTTTGTTCTGTTTTTCTGTTTAAAATAAAAATGAAGTCATATTTTAATTGTAGGTTGTAGAAATTGAGTTTAGATGTTTCTTTGGAGTTAAAATAAAGTGTCTAGTGCATTTTTCTACAGAATATAAATAATTTAGGGAAGTATTAGGGCTTTACAGCTGTTCAGGAAAATCCTAGTATTTCCCAAAATAGCCCCTTGTACAAACATTTGAAAATTTGAAATTGGATCTGCTGTGAATGCCAGGATGCTGCTGGTGCGCTGTGTTTCATAAGGCCAAATCAGAGCTCCGCAGAGCTGGAGACAATCCTGCTTCAGGCTGTGTGCTGTGTTGGAGGAGGATTAGGAATATATATATTGAGGGAGTGGGCTGAAAGTGCCACAAACCCAGCTGAGACGGCCAGCTTTCCATCCAAGAATGAAAGTCTATTTAAATTTTTATATGCCATCCTTATGAAATAAGCTCATGAATACAAATCTTAACTAGTCTCTAAAATAGCATTTTTCCCTCTGTGTTTTTTAAGTGAACCTGGCAGCCTTGGGCCATAAAGTATAGACAAGGTAGCAATGCAGCATCACAGAGAATGAGTGAAGCAATAGTCCCACTGCCAAATCTGTGTATCATCTCACCAAGGATTTAGTCAAAGTCCTTGACTCATTACATAAGTGCACACACATATATTAACAGAAAAATTCTACAAGGAAAACTAAACAGCCTGTTGCTATTGGCCTTATGGTATAGCAAACCACACCAACACATAATGATTGAAATCCTTATTAATGATGATTTATTGTTATCTTTAATGGTTCTCCATGCTGTCTGAAGGTATACTGGACTCATCAGCACATAGACAGGATGACTTTTTTTTATGATGAACACTTGAAATGGCCAGCAAAGTGACCAGGTCTTTGCCAGGGAATTCCATGAAAGGAAATCAGGCTGGATTTTGTTCTGACCATCTCTACATAGTCTGTGTGGCTTGAACTTCTCATGTTAGGTTTCTGGATCCGTAACGGTACCATCCTATAGTGATCCCTCTCCCCCCAGATATCCAAGAAACAAGATGAAGACTTCTGAGTCTATGGCCTAGGATGTTTCACAATGCCACCTTGCCGTAATCTGTTGGTCAAATGATTGCCAAAGCCAACCCCTATTCAAAGGAAGGAGAATTGCATCTCCTGATGGAGGCCAGGCACAGGAGGGACAGAAGATACTGTTTCTATGACCACTGGAAAATGTATTCATAATGCAGAACAGATTGCAAACACCACTGGCTGGCAATCCTTACCAGTGATGTTCTCAGGGAGCTACAAAGCATGCATACGCAGGATTGCTTCATTCTGTTCATAAAAGTTCAGAGAGAAATTTATGTATGCCTAATTTAAGAACATGAAAGTATAAAATAGTGAAAAAAAATCTTGCTAAGCTAGTTTTCTCTTTCCAACCACAGTCTCAATTAAATTCATATAAAATCTAACTATCACAGTAAAAGTTTTTTAATCTTCATCTTATTGTTTATGTATTCAATTCATAATCCACTTAAGAATAAATTCAAAAGATGACTTTTATTAACAGCCGCACAAAGTGATAGCGTCACAGACTTAAGAAAAATCACTTGCAAACTATTTGATCCCTACAGACAAGTGGAAAAAACTCCCTCTAGAAGTATTCTTATATTTTATCATTGGGTTAATTTGGAAACCTCATTTTCAAAGTCACCATAATGGAAAAATTTAAATATTGAATATAGAAGCACAAGTGAAGTTGTATAAGGTCATGAGTCTGGAGATGGAAACAAAGGCTCTCAGCTGAGAAGGCAAGTGCTGTTAACTGTTTAGACAACAGTCACAGGAAATGTCACAATGTTATAGAACTAAATTACAGACATTGACTTTACTATGTGGCCTGGAATATACCATTCCTAAAATAGAACAAAGGTATCTCACTGATAGAATTGATTTGCAAAATATTACTAATACTCCAGAATTATGCTGAGACGACTCAGTGCGTGAAAGCATTTGCAACCACACCTGATGATCTGAGGTTGGTTTCCCAGAACCCAAAAAGAAGGAGAAAGCAACCTACTTTAAAATTGACCCACGACATCCACAAACGTGCTCTTGCATGTACATACGTGGGTGTATACTCACACACTAAATAAATACGTGTGAAAATTATAAAAACAGTCACTCTAGAATTAACTAATTCCTACAGAATTGATGATTGCCAGGCATACATACATACATATAGTTTTTGAAATTCAGAAATATTTAAAGAACATTTCATATTATATATCTGTGAGCATATGTGCATGTGTATGCATGTATATGTATGTGCATATGTGTATAGCTATGTGTGTGTGCTGGAAAACCATTCTTGCTAATATATTCAAAGAGACAGGCAGAGAAGATCTTCATCCTAAGACTACTTTGTTATGATGAAAGAGATGAACACCAAATCCTGGTAAAACAGTCTCCTGATCTATAACTTTAGTAGCAACGTTATTGTCATCTGACATGTTTAAGTGGCAGTATCAAAGTTGACATTTAAAAATGTGGAAATATATTTAATGTAAAGATAATGCATTTTAATGTATATATGCATTACATTTTAATGTATATATGCAGGATTGTAGCCTGAACATTGAAAATAGCATAAATTTACCTTGACAACCTAAGAAAATGACCAATGTATCGTATTTTATGTGTCAATTTCAGCCTCACTTCTATCAACTGAAATTCTCAGAAAAAGAAAAAACAGCATAGATATATTGAAAACTTTACAAAGCTGACTGATCAATTAGAGCTTTGAGGTTATAAAATTGAGATGCTGCATTTCTGTGGAAAAATAACCTAGAATTATCTTTAGTCTTTTGATAATCTTTTTTTTCCCATCTTGATCTAACATCTTTGTGACTATCAAGTAAAAGCTCTGAAATACTGAGTATTAGTGTCCACCAAGAGTTAAGCATGTCATCGGGTAACATCTCCTACAGCTTGTAGTGTAGTTTCCCTCAGGATGTTCGAACCCATGCCTGGATTTGTGATTTGCTCTTATTCTCTGACTACAATGTATGTATAGCCTCAGCCGTGATGAAACGTGTAATCAAATCTGGCAACCTGAATCTGTGTTTCCAGGTCATGGCCACTCATTTTTGGCTCAGAATAAGCTCTCTTAATTCCTTTAAGATGGAGGCTACATTTTTTTTCTTGAAAAAAAAAAAACAAAAAACAAAAACTCTAAATGTTGCACAGCCCCACTTCAAACAGATGATCCTTGATGGAATCATTACTTCTGGATCTGCTTATTGGATGTTTTCTTCCTTCCTTTCTTCTTTTGTGTTTAAGCTGTTGATTCATCTCCCTCCTGCAGCATTTATCCACTGCAGGGTCTCTGGTCTCTTGTGGTTTACATTCCAGTGAAAGAAACAGGAAATGATGGCTCAGTGCTGGGACTGAGACTGGGGACAGTCTGCTTTGAAAGCCTGAGAAAAGCCAGCGACCACCTTGCAAGAAGAGCAGAGTTTAGACAGAAGAGAAGTCTTCCTGGAGAAACAATGGGAGCTGGAAGACTGACTGACTTCACTCTGGGAATAGATAGAAGGCAGAGCCCTCCCTGTCCCAGGAGGAGTGTGCACAATACCCCAGAAGAAAGAGGGGGCATGGAAAAGAAGAGTCCACAGCGATTAAGTTTAACTGTATGTTCTAAGAGCGACTAGAGATGAATAGTATGGTGAGAGAAGTCCTCTGCACTGCCTTAAACCTGATATGCTTCATACTTCCAGCAAGCCATAGATAATCACTCGAGGGCTCAAAAGAGAAAAAGGATATGATGAGTTTACTTGCATTTTAGACAACTCATCAGAGTGAAGAGAAGAGACTGGAGAAGTGAGGAAGACTGTCTAGTCTCTAAATACAGGAAGACCCTTCCTGGAAAGTTTCAGAGAAATGTCAAAAAGGCTGAGTTCTCCAAATTTAGTATTTAAGATAGGTTCAAATATTTGATTATTAATTAAAATTAGGGAGTAAAAGAGAAAGAAAAACTTTTGAACTCTCTGTATGATGAAGCCCAGTTTATCTCGCTCTTCTTTGATTGTGGAAGTACATTGTGAAGAGTGTTTTATTAATATATGCTGGAAGAAAAATGTTATATGTAAGCTGGGATCTTAAAACAATCTGTGAAAACCAGGTGCTTCACTTTACAACAACAGACACAGGAAAAGGTACACTGAATTTCTATTTGTTAGACTAACCATAACAAAGCCACCTACTCCTAAGTAAAGTATTATCTTAATGTAGTAAATTTGTCATGATAGTAGAGAGTCAGAAGACAAAAATCCACTGTTCAAAAGTAGGAAATAACAAAAACTTTATAGTCTCCAAAATTTGTAGTTTTCAATCTTACTTAAGGGGATACAAAATGAAATCATATTTAATTTAAAGATGTTAATAAAGTTTCAATATTAAATTACACATGATTCATTTCTATTCTTTTGCATCATTTTTGAGACTGGCTGAGTTACTACTTAGATCATTTCCAGTGTGAATGTTCTTACCAGATGCTGTGATCAGGTGAAAGGCCATGGCTGGGAGGCCACAGGTGAACCTACCTCTTCTGTTTTGCTAAATGGGCATTTTGACAACCTAAATTGCTAACTTCTTACTGATCGACTTGCTCTGTCTTCAGCCATGTTCAGGGGATCTTCATTTAGTAGTAACAGTAGTTAGGAGACTCTGACTGTTCAAGATCCTAAGAATACTTGACTTTTGAGTCACTTTGACCAGCCCTCACTGTGATGACCATATTGCTGCCTCCCCGGGGAGCTCAAGGAAAATCACAGAAGAGAGGGCAAAGTGAAGGTAACAGGGGCCACACAATGGGGAAGATGGCCTTGGAGCTGTTTTCTGAGCATGCCAGGCACATGGTACTTGTCATCTCATGGAAACTGAACTTGTTAGTATCCAGTCATGAATGCTGAAGGGATGCTATAGAGCCCTGGCCTTGCCAGGAGAGTTAGGACCCCTTGGTAGTTGAGGTCGCTAAGGGAAAGGCCATCACTGTCTTCAATGATGCAGCCACTAGCCATGCCCATGGCGGGCAGTCTTGGGTAAACTAGTGGGTCAAAATCAAAGCAAAACAGAAAGACACAATGGCAGGATGAAGACTTGTTAGGAGGAGTGGAGGTATTGGTGGAGATGGAGGGGACCTAAAAGGGTTGGATTTGTGTGACTGGAGTGTATTGCATAATGCACAAAACTGTCAAATAATAATTAAGCTTTTACAGAGTGTTGAGGAGCCTCCCTAGCTAGCGTCTCTACAGCTTGAGAGTACATAAAAACACCTCCATAATGAGGTGGGAGATGGTAAAAATGAGGACAGGTTAGATAAAGAAATGAATACATCTACTGAAACCTGTGATCTGTCTGTTGTGTAAATCTAATCATTGAGGAGGACATTAAAATGGAGAGCTATTGGAAATTGAAACTTCACTCTGGGAGCTAAAGAGATGGCTCAGTAGTTGTGGGCATTTACTCCTCTAATCGAAGACCAGAGTTCAGACCCCAGCATCCACAGGTGGCTCACAAATTCCTTTAACTCTAACTCCAAGGGATCAGATTCCCCCTTCTGACCTTTGGGTACCTGCATGGATGAGCGTATGAGCATGTACACACACGTGTGCGCATGCGCGCGCACACACACACACACACACACACACACACAAACCATAATATTTTTTAAAACAATGTTTCTGTTAAAGTGACAGTAGTCAATAAACATACTTTAAAATGGACTTTATATTCAACGAATGTAAAATCCCCCCCCCCCCCCAGAATTTTGAAGTCTCAAGATTCAATCCATTTGAAATCATCAATTTAAACACTCCCAGACTGGCTTGGACTTTAGTAGCTACTTCATTTGGAAGGGGCAGCTTTCTTCGAATAGCAGGACTGAGTGAGTCCACAGCTGGAGTCTATAAACCAGTGTTCATCTTGATTTAATGCTGCTTTAAGTTTATAAGAAAAATGTCCCTGTGTAAACAACAGACATTTTGATTAAACACCAGCGTTCTTATTTTGGCTGTTAAATCAATAATGCAGCTGGTCTCAGAGTGGTTTACATTCTCTCAAGCCTGGGCTCCAGTTCAGCAGGGACTGCGCTGACATCACTGTCCAGCCTGTCTAGTGGCTCTCAGCAGTCAGGTTGGAAACACTCTTTGTGACCCAGCTCCACGATGCTGAGCATTTACACGGTCATCCGGAGGGTCTCACAAACGCCAGAGCTCAAAATAGCACAGGCAGTCCAGAAATAGCATCTCAGCAAATGGGGAATTTACTAGTATAGATTTCTATGGTCACTGTTCAGTTCTGTAAGATAAAGGCCTTGGGTGGTAGTGTTTGCTTTTTGTCTTTTTTTTTCCTAAAACCAACTTTGAATTTCCTCATATCTCTTTCTTTCTGTGTTAGATCAACTGATTTGTAACTCAAAGGTAAAGAATTAGTTCTCCTCCATGAGATACCTGAAGCCCTTGCTGCTTTCTCCTAATAAGAAGCCTAGGCAGTGCTTACTAAATACTCATACACTGTCCAGTGTATTCAAAAGTATGCTACAAAAAATTAAACCATATTATATATTGAAAACAAAAGACCTCATGATTAGCATATGTAATTTCTTCTTAAAGGCAATTGGACAGGTCACAATAGACCCTGTGCACTTTAAGAGAATACTAATTGAAGGCTTGCACATTCAGAGTCAACAACCAGTGATTGTGAAAATATATGATTGAAAATTCTCAAATACAAGTAAAGTCACCTAATAATTGCATCTTATGTGAGAATGGTTATAAGGGTTCCTTGCCAGCAGCAAGACACTCTTGTCCAGCTGGCTAAATAGAAGTATTTGAGAGTTCTAATTTAACAATAGGCACTGAGAACTTTCACTTTCAGGACCTCAAACTTCTCACCTGCAAAAATTCCCTGACATTAGATCCTAGGACACGCAAGATGGTATCGTAGCCAGACTCTTGGCAGAAGACGAAAAACATCTTCCCAAACATCTGCAGGATTTCGCCAGCATTGAGGTCTGTTTTGTAGATGAAAAAGAAAGAACAGGCAGAAGACTGTCAGTGAGAAGAACAAGCACAAATGTATAAGAAAATGATTGAAAATACCCACAATTATTATACAGTGTGAATATAGACTAGGAATCTCTGACCAATGTATTACAATGAAATCTGAGAAGACTACATTAACATGTCAATGGTATGAATCACAATATTAGGGATATAACCATTTTCTCAATTTATATACTAACACACTTATGCTACTAGGTTTTTATTATATATTTAGTGTATTGTTTCTTTAAAAATATATTTATTCAAGTCAAAGACACAGCATCAGTAAAATGATTCTATGAAGATTAGTGACCAGATTTTGATGTCCAAGCCCCACATGGTGGAAGGAAAAAACTGATTCTCAAGTTCTCCTCTGACCTCCACATATGTGATGTGGTATATAAACATCTGTATAGCTCATGCATGTGCACACACACACACACACACATACTAAATACAGGTGGTAAGATACTTTGTTGCAAAATAACTTTGCTTGATATAAATATGAATATTTAACTACTTGCTCACATATAAATCCTAATATCCTGCTTTTTCTTGGAAAGGAATCATTAATATTTCATGAAATTTATGTGTATACCTTTCTTTTGAATTTTGACTGATCTCTTATTCAACATGAGTACAATAATTTATTCAATGAATCTTTTATTGAGAAGATAGACCTTTCATTTTTGTTAATATATGTAATTCTAGGAAAACCACTTACACATATCTTTGGTGAAAATTCCTTAACACTGTGAGGAGGCTGGACAAATGGCGTCTTTGGCAAAGTGCCTGACTCACGGTATGATAACCTGCACTTGGATCTCCAGTGCTCATACAATCGCCAGATATAGTGGCTCCGGCACTGGTGGGTTGGAGACAGGTGGGTCACTGGAGCATGCTCGCCAACCAGTTGTCTAGCCCAACTGTGAATTCCAGATTCAGTGGGAGACCTTATCTCAAAAAGGAAGGTGAAGCAACTGCCCAAAATGAACAGCGTGAAGAATAGTCCACAGTACTACTAAAGACTCAGGGATCACTTCAGAAGAGGGACCAGGAAGACTGTAAGATCCAGAGGAACAGGGAGTTTGCTGTGAGACTGTCTTTCCTCAATATGTCAGAAACTACATTGGCAAAGTCTCACCATCATACCTTTCTAAACAGAACAGGAACCAAACCAGAATGACATCTTTAGACATATTAATGTGGATGGGTGGGGGAAGCTCATGAGAGTTCAGCTCTGAACAAAGAAGTACAGGCAACTGAGAATGCCGAGACCAGAAGAAACAGTGTGTCCCACAGAAGATCACACCAATTGCTTACGTAATAGCAAATTATCAGCTTTGAAAACTTGGACATACAAGTAGCATTATATGGGCTGAGCAGCCATGGGTATTCTCTGTGAATTTCCTTTGCCACTGGCTCTCCTCTCCCTTTTTGCTAGTGCTTCACATAGCTTATTAGTGTAACACACAGTTGAGAATAATGTTTCCTGCACTCTACATTTGAATGCTCACTCTGCGGTTGGCACTGTAACTGAAGTTTTTGGGGCTGAAATATTGGTAGTTGTTTGGTTTTTGTTTGTTTGTTTTGCTTTTTCCTCCACATAAGACCTTGTACAGGAGATTTTCATTTTCTATTTTCTGTTTACTGAACAGCTTATACTGAAGATGTAAGATTTAGCATAGCCACAGCCGAGCATCCTACATCAAACCACCACGTCTGTACAATGAAAACCTTGCATAATGGTTCACTGTGGTCCTGGAGCACACATTCCTTTATAGACCTGCATGTGACTAACACAGAGAAGGAAAATTGTTTTCAACCTACTGAGGACTTTGCTTGCAGCAGCCACCAGGTCATATGTTTTGGAATCATCGTATATTATTCTGACAAGGAACTGGCCTTCTTCATCCAGCTGTGCCTCTTTTCTGGAAGAAAATGGAAAGGTGATGGAGAGCAAAGTTAAAATTAGAGTATCTGTCAAAAATCATGGCGGTGCGAATAATAGACCTATTTCTGAGACAGGATTAGTAGAGGCAAAATTGCTTAAGTCAACACTATGTACCTAACAACCCAGTAATTTTGGAGGAATTGCCACAGGCTTCTATCCAAATTAAAACAATACATGCAATACATTTTAGTACTCTCATGGATAACACATTGCAATGTAGTTATGTTTAAATTGGGAAATAGTAAGTATTGATTCCCTATAGGTGTGGGGCACAGTATTAGGAACTGGAGATGCAGATTTTAGAGAAATAGACTGGAATTCTCTTATCTCGAAAAAAATACACTCTAGAAGGAGAGGCATGTTCTGGTGAAAAGGTAGGTAGGGGATCAAGAGAGCCAGCAGGGTTTGTGAGCAAGGACTTCCATTTAGGTGACTGTTTAGATAGATAACAGCCTGCTGAGACTGGGCTGGGGGAGGGTAGAGCCTTTGGGTGACAAGGAGGTTTCTGGCCTGAACAACAATCGTCAGTAGCGAACTGGAAAAGGCTGTCTGCGATGGTCTGGAGTGAGAGCAAGAGTTATGCTTTAAACACATCAGATTCCAGATGCTGAGTGGATTGGCCAAATCTTGTCACATATCGTTAACATATTAAACACAATAGCTCAACCCATGCCCAGTTAGTGCAAGGGAATGTTGGTTATCATTTCTGAACAGCCATCAGGAGTCTATAAATACATTTATTTTGATAGAATTTGGATTGCTTTTCTCAAGTAAGTGTCCATGCAGTGGAGAAAGCCATCCTTCAAACACTGCTGGGTGGAGAAAGCGCTGACTCGTTCCCAGGCAGCTGTCTCCACACGAGATTCACACACAATGTGGAGAACTGTCTCTGCTTCATCCCACCTCACTTGAACCCTGTATGCAGACACTGCCACAGTGACATTTTCAAGGTGTGCCCCAGGCACTCTTCCCTCGGGAGCTGTTCTGTCACAGCTGCTGCTCTTTGTTTATTCAAGGGAAATCTCTCCAGTTGTGTCATGTCATATGCATGACTTAGCAAGGAAATATTTGCAAAGATTTTCTGTGTTCTTCAGAGCATATAATTTATGATTTTGCTGTAATTATGCGTAGCTGGGAAGTTGTCCTCCAATAGTCACAAGGCCCTGAATCCCATTCCCTGTACCAAGAAAGCACGATTTCAGAGCTCAGAATTTATTAGTTGGGCGAACTTAAACAAATCACATATATAGAATGAGCATGAAAACCTAGCTTTTCTAAAATGAGAAGCTGAATGTAACTGGCCTCCCATGACGATAATGACACAAAGTCATATATGACTTTATGTTCAAAGCCATTAAAGCAGTACATGTTTATTAAGATAGAGCTTCATGTATTTGCATTATCAATTACTGAGCTATATGTCAAGGGTGACCTTTTTCTGTGTTCCAAGCATATATAAGTATCAAGTGAAAGGAACATAGTTCTCCATAGAGCTTACATCTTCTTAATATCATACATTGGCACAAGATGGAAAAATGCTGAACATTTGATTTACATATGTGTACTCTGAAAATCCAGTGATTCAAGTTAGGTACTCTTATTGCTTATTGCAAGAATTCATAAGGCACAGGGAAGAAAAGACTAAAAAAAGAAACAAGAAGCTGGCCTTAGCCTGAAATAACTGCTCTCAGTACTATATCACATTTTTCACACTTGAATATATAATGCTTTTTAATGCAGCTAATTTTAGTGTCATCTTTGATGGCTATCTTTTCAGTTTAACAAATTCTTCTTGGAGTGCTTTTATTTTCTTCAACAAGTATAAATAATAACGTCACGATGAATATATTTGTAGCTAATTGTATTTTTATATAAAAACAGAATAAATTCCTAGGAATGGAATTAGCTGTTTTAAATGCCATGACTATGTCAATTTTGTTATTTTCCCAATTTTGTTTTTACTGTGAACCAACCAACTCTAATGTCCACATGGGAATTTAGAGACAACTGACCGAAAATATACTAATAAAATATGCATAAATGTTAATCAAGTCAACAAAAAATATGCTAATTCACTATAGTCACCATGTTCTGATCTTTCAAATGAATTAAATCAAATCATACAATTTTCTGTAATATGTGTAGTTTCTATAAAACACCCACCAATCCATAGTAACTCTCGAATGAGTGAGAAACATCCACACTCCATATGCAGAAAACAGAAGTGGCTCTTTCCAGAGAAACCAGCTAAGCGAGGGCCAACCACCAACCAGACCCACATGCTCTCTGTTTATTGAAACAAGCTCCTTTATCTCTTAAGCATTCCTTCCTAAAATGATCCTGGTCAGGCTCCCTGGGGGGGGCTAAAAACAAAGCAAGCAGAGTGCAGACCAGGAAGTGTCTTCTTGTGGAAATGTCATGCTGAATTCCATTGAATTATTCAGACACTTAGAACTCCTTATTTGCATTTATCTCTGAGGCCTTAGGGAATATCCAGTTGCTTGTTTTCTTTTTTTTATTCCCTGCTCCAGACATTTTTCCACACATATTCTAGGCCTTTTATGCTCTAGGTTCTTTTTCAAAGCATCCTGGTATATCAGTAAAGAAAACTATGGAAGATACCAGTCCTCATTGACTGGTATTGTAATTGTAGAAAGAAGTAATATGCAAAAAGTGTTAAATTGCGTACTATGTTATAGCATGCTATGGCTTAACTTCAAGCCAAGAAGTCAAGGTAGACAGAATAAAAATGGGGGAGAAAGAGATAGCACTGAGATTCTGCATTCCATACTGTAGTGTTGGGATCTTCAGGGATGATGTGACACTTGGGGCATAAAGAGGTGCAATTGCTGTCTCCCATCATTCACCCAGCCTGCTGGAACCAGTACTCTCCTCTAGGCAGCCCATCCATCATTTCCTGCTGTATTCATTGGAAACACTAACTAGAGAATCGCAGAACCCCAAATGTGATTGGATAACAGATTAACCTGAGAAGGAACAGGCATGTGCAATGATGAAGGGGAGGCAGGCAGTATCACTGCAGCCCCCGCTGGAAATGTCCGGTCAGTGTTCAGAACCACTCCTACACTCCTCACAGATTCCTACTGAGTCAGGCTTTGTGCTGCCTAGCTGCCTAATGCCCTAGTCTTCATGTGGTACACAGAGGTGATTAACACCTCCACCACCAGCACTCTATGGATCCCCCCAACACCTTCAATCAGTATTCTTCATAACAGACCCCCTCTAACACCCCCAGTCATTGTTCTTCATGACCCCAAACCTCTGAGCAAGCACCTTTTATGCAGACCCCCTAACACCCTCAGTCAGCGCTCTTCATGACAGACCCACCATATTACTAGGTAGAAACCATAATGCCTCTCCTGCTTCCATTTCTGCTAAAGATTCTCTCTCTCCATAGTTTAAGAAATCACCCCCCCCCCCCGACTTCAGTTGCTACTGACTGAAATCAGAGGTGACCAGAGAAAGAGAAGCAAATATAAGAAAAGTTAGGGTGCAAGTTAGTAGACAGATTACATAAGCAACATACATAATTCAAGTTATGCCAAGTCTGTAGATAGATTATGTAAGTAACATACATAATTCAAGTTATGGAACTTTAAAGTTCTTCATCTTTTACTTTCTTGCCCTGTAACATTTATACCTTTAAAAGCCAATACCGAAAATAAATAAATAAAAGCCAATACCGAATATACACCTCTCTATCTAATATATACCATTTCTAATAATTTAATATTTATTTATTTATTTAATATTTATTTATTTATCTATTTATTTATTTATTTATTTATTTATTTATTTATTTATTTATTTATTTTGGTTTTTCGAGACAGGGTTTCTCTGCGTAGCCCTGACTATCCTGGAACTCACTCTGTAGACCAGGCTGGCCTCAAACTCAGAAATCTGCCTGCCTCTGCCTCCCAAGTGCTGGGATTAAAGGCATGCACCACCACTGCCCGGCCACATTTATTTTTTTAGATGTAGCATTTCCTTGGAGGTTGAATTAACCAAATCCAGGTTTTCTCACCATCTTTCTAGAATCAATTTTTCAAAAAGTATCATCATCTTAGCATCAACTTTGCTTAATTTCTGCATCACATGAAGCAGCCACGGGCTTCTCTGGGATTCATAATTCAAAAATTTCTCTAACATTTAATATTTTAGACATATTTTTATTTATTTATTTTGCTTATCCCCCTTGCATTTGTTCATTTGTTTTTGTTTTATTTTTTTTTCTAAATAACGAGTCTGAAGTCTTTCTGCACAGCCCATGCAAAATAAAGAACTACAGCTCTGCTGTATGTAGCTGGACTTGTCTGAGGGGGTCCACTCCTGGGGTTCCATCCCATGTCTTTTGTAGAGCACAAGGTAAGCACTCTCCTGCAGTCACCAGGATGGGACTGTTAGCACAATCAGCCTGTCTCACACAGAGGTGCAGCAGTTGAAGAAGCAAAATATGAAGGCTCCAGGGGAGGGAGAACGAATGTCCAGGGGATGAGGTGAGAGGAGGAGCAAGGCAAAGAGGAGGAAGAAGAAATGTGCATGGGAGAGGCAAGAGGTGCAACAACCAACTTAGAAGTCCCCATTCTGCATAAAAAAAAGCAAGTGTGCACTTTGGTGATTCGCCAGGGAAATTTATGAATTGTAATTAGCAAAAGCAAGATCTCTTCCCTTATGTGATTTAGAATACTGATTAAATTCTCAGATGGGGACAAAATGATAATAGAATCATATGCTCTCTGCCATAGTTATGCATCACAGATAGGTGCCATATTTGCCCCAGAACATTTCTGCTCACTCTCTCTGATTGACAGGTGTTCTAATGTAAGCCCATTTTTTCATATCTACTAGTTAACTCCAAAATTGGGTAGTGAGTAGCTTTATCAGGATGGAGTTTGGTGGGTTGGCTGAAATGCTCACCTGCTAAATATATGCATACACATTTTTAAGACAAGGGAAGGGATTACTCAAATTTACTTTCTCATAAATTTCTATACACTGTACTATAAAACAAGCTTTCCAATATAACTGTATAAGAATATACTTCATGTTTCACATTAAAGACTATTTTATGTGACTTAAAGAAAAAAATAATCAGATATATAATATGTCCAAAATGGCCAAGCATCATTTCTCACAACTCTGCTTCAAGAGCTTCCTCTTGACATCATGTATAAACAACAAAATGATGGACTGCACATCCTAACCTGAGCCGATGCCGGGCTAGTGTACTCCAGGGACAGTCTGTGTTTTTGGTAAAGAAGCTTCCCACGGAGGTCTCAAAACAAAGGTGAACTCTAACCAAGTCACACTTGTCAGACCTCCAACATCCCCAAGTGCTACAGATCCTGAAGCCTTACTGCTGTACGCAGATTTGCTCTGTATAATAAATTCTAGGAATGCCCAGGAGAAAGGGAGGGAAGTATATTAAACACTGAGCTGTATCTAGTCATTATGAAAATTAAAATGTTCCATTAAAAGCCACAGACAATAATCACAGGCCACATTGAAACTGCATGTGGACTTTTTTTTGTAGATGGCAGGGAAAATAGTTGCTGTATTTTCATTATCTAATTACAAGAATTTTAATGAGTCTCTGAACCTCCAAGGTGAGATTCCAGTGGAAGAATTTGGCCAAAGGAGAGACAGATCTTGTAAGTCTAGAATCAGATTCCATTTCATACTTTAATTGAAGGTTGGTTCCTGTAAGCTAACCTGTCACTCATCCATGAATGACAAATGGGTCTCAATTTTAAGCAAAATAATGCCATTATTCTTGGCATATTGTGGGTGGGGGCTGTTGTGGTTGTCCTCACAGTGACTATCCTGACTATCCTGACATGGGAGATGCATCACAGTGATGGCCGCCGCTCTGAAAGCCACTCACAAATATCTTAAATAAGGGCTTTCTACAGCCTTATCAAACAGATGAATCTACTTCACCATCAACCCTGCCTGGAGCACCTGATTTCATAGTTCCTCTCAAAGCAAGCAATCTGTCCAAAATTTAGAAGGGTTTGATTTTCTTCAACACATATGATGGTTGGTAAATCAAAACACCTTCCAAACATTGTAATCAAAGTTACATTGTACATATTGCCAGGACATTCCAGGAAAGCAAATAGAAATGCAGAAGACACAAGCCCACAGGTAGATGGTTAGAGTCCTTGCTAAATCAGTCCATGCTGGGAAGCAGAGTGCAGGTTCTTGTTGGGTGAAAACCCATAGTGGCATAATTAGCAGTCTGTCAAAATCCTTACACTGTGAATAGCTGTATTTAAGGAGGTCACTTAATGTTCCCTGTTCTCTCGCTTGTAATGTGACAATAAGGAATGAATTTGACAATTTAGTGATTCTATGAGCGGGAAGCATTGGGACACAGTAGAACCACAAATAAATGCCCAATATAAATGAGATAGTGCATTCAAAATGGAATGGCATTATCCCAAACCTAACTGCAGCCTGACATATATTTCTCTGCAGTCTATGACAGTGGCTTTGACCAGCATCTTACAAATTAAGGACCTAGATACACACACACACACACACACACACACAATAAATATGTGTTATTCATATGCTCTTTATTTTCTTCAATTAATACTGTAAAAACAATTCACATACATATGTATGTATCATTTTCATGGAGAAAGAGAGAAATAGAGCCAGGTAGGAAAGGAAGAAAGGAAAAGAGAAAGAGAGAGAGACAGAGAGAGAGAGAGAGAGAGAGAGAGAGAGAGAGAGAGAGAGAGATTTATAGGTTTTTCTCTAAGAATAGTAAGAAGGACAGACCCTAGTAAGCTGGGTCAGACATTAGATGAATAATTCCAAGCATAATTATCAGCTAACTCATGTACTAGGACTAGGAAGGTAAGGCAAGCTGGATACATGAGATGGTTCCTTCAACAGCATCCACTGTGATATATCAAAGCTGAGAAGCAGGCATTTACAGAACAAGGAAAGGATATGGAAAGAAAGCAACCATAACTGGGAACATGTGTTCCAAACTCTAAATCTCAGCATGATTAAGTAGCAGAGATCAGTTCGCAAGGATAGATGCTCAGTATAAATGGGATAATGCATATTGACCTTAGCCTCTATTAAAGTGTTATCCTTAGATCATAGTTTGATCTACGATCAACATCTTTGACATAGTTTATGAAGAAAAAAGAAGCCTTATATTTTTCTAGATACAAGTAATAATAATAACACTATTTTCCTATTGTTTCTTCTTCAATGCATAAAGAAGCAAAACAGTGAACACAAAAGCTGCACGACTTCAAGTCTGCACTGTTGCCAGGGAACTGGACTGGAGAGATTCTTCTTTATAGTACTCATTTCCTTAAGTGTGCTTTCCTGCAGACATCTGCGAAGCATCAACCCCTAACTCTCACCTTCCAACATGTTAGACAGAAACATTTGCCAGGTCTCTGATTCTAGAGAAAAAAAAAGAGAGAGAGAATACAAAGGACATCGCTCTTGCAAACGGCAGCCATGTTTAGTTAAAGCTTGTCACCATCCAATCTTGACTTAGTAGGAATGAAAGCGAGGGCTTTCTGGTTTTTCTTATAGTCCTCATTGCAATGTACAAAACCACACCAAGTTAATATGATTCTAATATACATTTAATACACAAAAAGGAACAATATAAAGCAATGAAGACTCCCCAAGCCCAGCCAGGGGGTTGCTGCAGATCATAAAAACAAACCAATCAAAAAAGCTGTGGCCTGCCTTACCACACAAGACCCATGTTGTTCCCAAAGTGGTCTGGGTTGGAGAAGACCCAGTTCAGACAGCTCACCAGCAGCTGTGTGAGGTGATTCACAATTAAACCTTTAGTTGCCTAGCATCAAGCCTAGTGTCTTCTTCCGTGTTTCAGGCTATCTGGAAAAATTTCCTACAGAAAAAATGTCTCATCCTAACCCAGAACTTATTAATTAATTAATTTGTTAGTCTTTATAGAAATTTGTTTAATTTTTTTCCAGAGGTTGTTTTGAGTACTAAAATAAATATGTTGCATTAGGTAACTTCTTCTCTTTGGAAAATACTTCTAGGAGCATGAAGCCTGGTATTAGCGGAATGGTCCCTGAACTAAGTAGTGACTTTTCAGCATCCTACACATAATGCTCTTGACAGACAGTCATTTAATTTCTTCAAAATGCAAGTTCATAGTGAAAAAGAAAAACCACAACAATGGCAAATACACTGAGCTGGAAAGTCATTTCCTGTTTCAAATAGATGTTACAGGGCTCAGCTGAAAATACATACGGAGGAAGCAACTCTAGAGGATTTAAATAGCTTTATAATATGAAGTGTCATTCATATTCATAAACATATAGGCTGTTTCTTACTTGAACTGTCGTATAGAGGTGTAGAAATTTAACTCACTCCATCATGAATGAGAAAAAGCAGAAGGGATTAGGGACAGGGGAGTGGCTTGAAGAATCACAATGTAGATGGTATAGTGAAATCATCATTTTCTAACAATCTGCAGAATGTGGAGGATGAGACCAGGGGCAGGCACGGAAAACATAGCAAGGGGCTTGTTTTAGAGGAGGGCAAGGGAAGATGATAAGGACCAAGGGGAAAGAAGAAAGGCCAGGAGATAATTCAAAACAAATCAGAACAGCCAATTAAATAATGGGATAAAAGAAATGAGAAATAACCCCCTCCCCCGATGCCTTACACCAGAGGGTAGGAAACAAGTGGAAACACCATGGGCTATTGTTCTTAGTGTTTTGTTCAGGTGAAGTGCTAGGCAAGCAAGGGCATCCAATAACACCCCTAGACCCAGGCCGCTGTCACTCAAAAGAAGTTTCACATCTTTCAATTGTACTGAAGAAGAAAGATGTTGAAAAGCCCAGTTACCAGAGAGAATTGGAAAACAATAGATGCCATTTCTTCCGAAGCTATCTAAGAACCACATTAAGCATTTTTTTTCAGACAATATTGTATGCACTACAACAACTCAACACATTAATTTTTTCCACATATAACTGAGACTTGGAAAGTTTAGGCAGGTTGGAAAGTCATATAACTATTTCTTTTAAAAAAAAAATGCTTGTTTGGGTCCTAATATTCATTCCTGATTAGCAAACTACACGACATATATGAGTTTCAAAGTGGAAGATCAGTATGTGCTATTCGACAGTCAAGTTATTTCCTTATTTGAGTGACAGAGAAGTTTTATAAAAAAAATGAATAAGACTAAAAATATCCTGATATCACAGACTTTTCAAGACAAGAATGACATCATTTGCTTTTCTATCCTCAGTGCCTGAAGTGCTAAACTATGTTCACTAAAGATAAGCTTGACAATAAACAAAAGAGAAGGAGGACTAATGAATTAAGTAGGTAGCGAATTGACGAAACACATGGAAGGTGACTGACAGCAAATTAACAACAGCATCTCTTAATTAACAAAGCTGTTACATTATTATAAAACCTACAGCTTTAATGCCAACATTTATATCTAATTGCGTATCTCTAATTTCTCAGAAAAAAATCAGGCACAAGTAATCAATGCTTTGGCCTGCCCACCTGCAGGCAAATAAGTAGTGTTCTGGAAGGTATTTGTGTGTGTCTGTGTGTGTGTGTGTGTGTATGTGTGTGTGTGTGTGTGTGTGGTGTATTTTAGTATTGGATCCTACCACTGAGCTACATTTTCAACTGTCACTTGTTTTCAATAGACTTTTAATCATCTTAGAATTTCCAGTCTTTTGAATCCAGTCTTAGAATCCATATAAGTTCCAGGGTAGATAGAGAATCTCAGAGCTCACTGACACAATACAATTATCATATCAACCAGGGCTGACACCAGCATAATAGAGAGGGACTTACCAAGCATTTAGATTGTATTTTAATATGCATAAAGTCTGATTACATTTTCTAAATGAATGATAGATATTTTTTTCATCACCTAGGAATCATGGCTCCTTAAGAGGATCATTTGAAGATTCAAAATTTGCAAAGCAAGATTTGAAACAAATTTTTTTCCTCTTATGTTACTGTGTAGATCAGAAATGGATGGGGAAGCTGGATCCAGACGTTGCCTAATACAAGAGCTAACAATGTTTATGTGTTTACACTATTACATTTGAGTAGTTATGCATATACATCCATAATACCCTGTGTCTAGACTTGGGTACAGACACCAAATCTTTTGTCTATCTCTTTAAGAGAAGGTTTCTGAACAATTTTTCCTTTTCCTGAGAAGAAGAGACACGATGTTTGTGAAATGATAATACTATTGGCCATAGTCTGTGTGGACCCTGAGTCTACAAGGAGAGATTTCCTGCTCTTAGCCATCTAGAATTTTCCATCTGGAACCTAATACTTAGAGTTTTATTTGTTATTTAGTGTTTTGCTTCCTTTCCTATAAATGATGAATGCCCACTTCTTACTAAACTTCAAAAATATTACAAAACATTTTATAACTATTTATAGTTTTTCACAGGTAATATTGGAAGAAAAGGATAAAAAGTTCTCTCACATATTTAGTTTTTCATAAGTATTTAAAACTGAAAGCATCTTGGACCAATAGCTGCAGAGAGTTCCCTGGAATGGGCTGGGAGGGGAGGAGACACCTTCATGACAGTAGCCTTATCAGTTACATTTCCCTCATCCTCTGTGAGCATCTGCTGATTAGGCAAATGCTCTTCCAGGAGGCAACCTCTTGGGAAACTAGGCAGGGTAGTAAGGAACAGTTTTAGTCCTCTAGGTCCAGAGATCCAAGCCAGACTCCCCAGCAAATGCACAAAACTGCACCCATGCCAGCAACAAAAGATGTCTTCCTAAAAAGAGAAAACAAGAAACTGGGTAGCCAACACTGGTTCTATTCCTCTATTGTAAGGACACTGTCCTTACAATAATTTCAGAGGAAGCCACCCATATGGCCTTGTTCACAATTATTATCAGTTGATCAACCTACGAATTGTGCACAGTGCTACTTGAAGGTGAGTACACATGTCTGTGGTCCAGACACATGAGAGACAGAGACAGGCAGACTGCTGGAAGAACAGGACTAGCCCAAAGTTACATAGCAAGAACATGTCTCATCTCATCTCCCCCACTGTGTGTGTGTGTGTGTGTGTGTGTGTGTGTGTACAAATTACTTGAAGTAACATGTATTATTTTCAGCCACCATTTGGAAGTGTGAATACATACATACAATACATAGAATGTATGTATTTTTTAGATTATAATCACCATAAATAAACATTTTGACAATTTAATTTTTAAAATAAACCTGTTGCTGCTCTTTAAATCCTAAGCATATCCATTGTTATAGTTCATCCCTCATGAACCTTGGAGAATTCATTTTTAAAGATGAGAGCCTAACATATGGGGGATACATACACACATGAATGCCTTCATGCATCCGCAAAGTGGCTTGTAGACCTCCTCATGTTGGGTGGCACTGGGAGGGCTTGTTCTTGGTGTCTGCCTTTTCTATACTGTCTCCACAGACAATGAAAATTATGAAGGAAAGGATAAAGTCGAAAGAAAATTGCAACCTGAAGGCAGCCTTGCTTCTTAGGATTTAGTTTGATAGAATAGTAAGTGCCCCATCTTGACCTCGTTTTTTAATTGGATGCATCGCTGCCCTGCAGCTAATACAGATGTAGATACCATGAATGGCTTATGGAACGTGGATTAAAGCTCAAACCCCAGAGAGCTAGAGGGAGAGGTTGGGTTCTAATGCTTAAATTATAGACCTGGTCATTTCTATGGAAACAGATTAAATCCAGAAAATCATCATTCTCTTACTACATAATAAGACATGTTGAAAATGATTGCTAATTAAAAATGTGCTGAGAAAAATAGCAAGGGCGAATGGCATGGGTGGGTACAGGAACTCAACAAATAATCGAAACCTGTTCCCCTCTGTCTTTCTCTAATCCCCACCATAGACTTGGTGATTCCTGCGTATGATCTTACAATTGTTGGTAGCAACATTCAGATAAACAGGAGTTAAATCCAAGTTTCAACAAGAGAGAGGGGAAAAAGATGAATTCTGTTAGATTGCAATGCTCCACGAGGCTTGGTGACGCATTCCTCTAAAGCCTGCACTAGGAGAGGGCAGGAAGATTGGCAGTTCCAGGACAGCCTACGCAGTGTGTAGGGAGATCCCGTCTCAGAAACATGAAGGCCAGACATGCAGCTCAGTGGCACCGCGTTTGCCTGTCAAGAACAAGGTTCTGGCTTCAATCCCCAATATACCTCCTTCTTAGACCCACAAAAAAGCTTAAGAGATGACATGGGCCTTAACATCTCAGAGAAGTGTATTTTCTGGTTTCATCTGAGTACCAGGCTCAAAGCTCTACAGAAACTAGGATGTCCTGCTAGGGTTGCCAGAAGAAAACAGAGCAAAGCAAGGGTGATTTGGGCAAGTTAAAGGGGAAATGTCCCTTTATTAAATATGGGTTTCTCATGACTTATTGGAGAAAAAAATCTTGGAGTGTATAGCATATCCAAATGATTTAATCATATTATGTGTACCTAGTGTGTAAATTGCAAAGGAAAGCAATCTTCTGTTCATTTCCTGCCTCTAGTTCCAAGACCTTGCAGAGGCCTGGGAAGCCCCCAGGTCCCTTTGCATGGGAGCTAACCAACCCTCTGAACCTGGCCTGGGAGCCACAGGGCTCTGTCTATCTGGGTGTTCCCACGCTCAGTCGGGGTGAGGAGGCCGCAGCGACCCCAAGGGGCTTGATCACACGGCCACGCCCCGGCCTACCCTCCTCTCCTAGTCCGGACTCCGGAGCGTGGGAGCGGAGACTGGAGGATGCGCACCACGACCCTGCTGGGAGCAGCCAGGGAAGCGGGCGCGGGCGCGGTGCCAACGCGCGGCCCTGGGAGCGGGGCTGTTCACTTACTTGATATCTTCCCACACCTCAGGACCGTAATTGCGGATCACCAGCAGCTCCAGGGCATGGTTCACGAAACCGTACTGCAGGGCAGAGAGAGACCGCGGTCAGGGACCCGCGCCTTCGCGACCCGGTATTCCACCCGGTGCCTCTGATCTGCCAATCGCCTTCTGACTACGCTTTCGGGGTACCCTATCCTAAAAGGGGGTTGCGGGATCTTTGAATTTTTGTATCCCCCTCTCCTCCCCCATCTTCTTACCCCTGCTCACCTGTCACTGTGGTGCAACAGGGACAGCACAGGAACCTGAGCCCTGAGCCTAGCACCCAGAATCGCCTGAAGTCAGAGGCTGCTGGGTTTGAGCGGTGGGGACCCACTCGGACCCAGAGACTCGGAGCACTCCAGCAGATCATATGTCCCCACCTCCCACCGAAGGCGCTGTTCCTCGCGGCCCTCCGCTCTGTGTGCCCTGGGCGTGCTTCTGCAGCGCAGCCCGCTCTCTAGTCAGTCAAGGTCCACCCGCCCAGGTATGAGGTTCCTCTGAAGGTCCTGACAGCACTCACCATGGTGTCGGCGCCCGGAGCCTGGGAGGCAGCCTCCAGGCAAGAGTACCGCGGAAGAGACCTAGACAGAGAGCGACTACAGCGGCGACAGTGCACCCAGACCAGCACAGAGCTGGAGCTAGGGCATCAGTCTCGGCCAGCCCTGATTGCCACCTCTTCTCAGCCAATGGCGAGTGGAGCCGCAGGAGGCTGGGTGCCTTTTCTTCCCATATCTCAACCAATCCGAGACAGAGGAGGGAATTCAGATGGGCTCAGAGCTACTGCGCTCAAACATTTTCCCGCCCCAGACTGGTGACAAGTCATTCTTTTGAGGCCTTAAGGCAGATAGAACAGAGCCAGCGCTGCTCCTTCCAGCATGGATGGGGGAATTGTCATCTTAGTACATCTCTGTTCTAATCCAGAGGTCTGCTCTCAGCCTTGTGAGTGTGTGTGTGCGTATGTGTGTGTGTGTGCGCGCGCGCGCGCGCGCCCATGCATGTGTGTGTGTGTGTGTGTGTGTGTGTGCACGCGCGCGCGCACACAGGTGCATGTGTCCAGTGTTGATCAGCATTGTCATGTTTACTGTAGTTATGCACATAAACATTTCCTCTGCCGGTGTACCTAGCAACAGCTGGCAAATTTAGCTAATCCTACAAAACTAACATTTTACTTTTAGTCAATGAATTTAATAATCAAGTGCACAAACTAAGACGTTCTGTAATATGCAAAAGGTTTAGCAACTGTGTTAGACTTTTTGTCATTGAGACAAAATACCTGACATTAACCAGTGGAATTCGTTTTTTGCCTGTATTTTCAGAGGTACTTCGCTTTTGTCTCCTGTTGCTTTGGGGCTTGTGAGGAGGTGCAGCTTCATGGCGGCCGAGCAAAGGGCAGAGGCTCTTCAGTTCATCACAGAGACACGCAGATGGGCCTGAGAGAGGCTACAGTTCGCAAGGACACCCACAGCTGGCTACTTTCAAACTCCTAAAAAGCTTCCAGAAATTTCCAAAATGGAATTTCTCGGTTAAGGATTATGCTTTCAAGTACCTGAGCATCTTGGAGGACACGTCATACGCAAACATAATTGTGAGCAAAATGTTAAGCCATCTCTGTGTGTCTGTGAATGTCACAGGACACACCGTATTACAACCCAGGAGTTAGGATTCCAGAAGTTTTAGATTTGTCTTATGTTTCTGTTCTGTCTGCTTGTCCATCCACCCATCCATCTATCCAACCACCTACTCTCCTGCCTATCTATCTATCTATCTATCTATCTATCATCTATCTATCTAATGGCCCATTACAAATGTGTGAACATTTAATCCCTCTCCAGTATGTCTTCCTTCCTTCCTTCTTTCCTTCCTTCCTTCCTTCCTTCTTTTCTTCCTTCCTTCCTTCCTTCCTTCCTTCCTTCCTTCCTTCCTTCCTTCCGTTCTCTTTCCTTCCTTCCTTCTTTCTTCCTTCCTCTTCTTTCTTTCCTTCCTTCCTTTCTCTTTCTTTCTTTCTTTCTTTCTTTCTTTCTTTCTTTCTTTCTTTCTTTCTTTCTTTCTTTCTTTCTTTCTTCTGTCTTCCTTCCTTCCTTCCTTTCTTCCTTCCTTCCTTCCTTCTTTTTTTCTTTCCAGTTGTCCTTGCTCCTGTAAGTACACACTCATCCACATTCCCAATGAAAACTCGTTGGTTCTCCAGGGTGGACAGTGACGTAACCGTCACTCATCTGTCCTGGCTTCTCACTCTCAGGACAGTAGACACATGTATTGTGTCTCCTCAGAAAAGGTTTTCTACACAACACCTCCTGAACCTTTTGATTCTACAATTGTTGGCTTGCTAACAAAATATATTTTATCTGTCTTTATCTGCTCTCCTATGCTAAGCAGAGCAGGCAGGGCATCTACACTGTCTCAGTGGGCATTGTGCAGTGGTATGTACCCTGCACGAGGCTTAGGCAGAAAGGGGGTGAGAAAAGCATTTCTTTAGGCATGAAAAACACTGAAAATTCACTTGGAAAAGGTGAGAAGGGACATGAAGAAGGACCATTCACACTTTCCCTCCTTCCTTACACCCTCCTCCCTGTCCTCCCTCTCCTGGGTCTGTCTCTCTAATTGGAATGTCCTTTCTCATTTTTATGTTATTTTTTAATTTTTTTATTGGACATATTCTTTATTTACATTTCAAATGTTATCCCCTTTTCCACCCCCCCTGTAATCCCTATCCCATCCTCCCTCCCCCTACTTCTGTGAGGGTGTCCTCCACCCACCCCCTCCCACCTCCCAGCCACTGATTCCCTTACATTGGGGCATCTATAGAGTTTTCATAGGACCAAGGACCTCTCCTTGCCTTGATGCCTGACAAGGCTGTCCTCTGCTCCATCTGCAGCTGGCACCATGTGTGCTCACTTTTAATTCAATATTAGGTTGCAGTTCTTGTCTCTTTCAGCACATCCTTACATTTATGGATTGCTTAAGCTGTTTGGTTTCTAACCCCCTTCCTCGGACTCTATAGGAACCTTTTGTTCACTAAACCTTTACTAATTCTTATTCCGTTCACAAGATATCACAAAGCACACAATTTTGAGAGCCAAGAGAGTTCTCAACAGCCATACAGAGTCCCCAAAAGGGTGACCACACTTGTGTGACCGCCAACCTCAGTGACACCACTGTTGACCGAGGAGCGCAGAAGTAAGCCGATGAAATGACCCAGAACATTGTGCTGCATTCTTTTCTGTAAGTTCCAAGCTGAGGAGAATCAGTCAAAGAGGGAGGAGGGGTAAGAACTTAGGAACAGACTTGGATGACCCCAAAGTCAACACTGATTGCTGATCAGTCTGATGAAGAAAAATAAACAGGAAGTAAAGACTGGCTTTTAGGAATGTCAGCCAAAGGGGCGCGTATTTTCAGCTAGTTGAAATAATTTTATTTGGGCAATTTAAAATTGATAATACTGAGATTTATAAAAATAATTTTATGGTGGGGGTATCTGCCTCATTCTTGCCAGAATAAAAGCCACAGTTTCTTAGTTAATGTTTCACTGCTGTGAGCAGACACCATGACCAAGGCACCTTTTATAAGGACAACATTTAATTGGGGCTGGCTTACAGGTTCAGAGGTTCAGTCCATTATCATCAAGATATGAACATGGCAGCATCCAGGCAGGCATAGTGCAGGAGGAGCTGAGAGTTCTGCCTCTTCATCTGAGGGCAGCTAGGAGAAGACTGGCTTCCAAGCAGCTAGACTGACGGTTTTAAAGTCCAAGCCCACAGTGGCACACCAACTACAACAAGGCCGTACCTCCAAATAATGCCACTCCCTGGCCTAGGCATACTCAAACCACCACACACTGAAATCCAGTGTTTTTATTAGCAAGCTGTAAGCCTAAAGTGGGCAGTTTGTGATCTATTCTCTCCTACATTCCATATATATGCCCCATGTTGCTTGGCGACTGAGTCTTCCTCTGTTTGCTCTGCTGCATGTATATCCTCAGGGAGATTTTTCTATTGGCCGTGTGCCCATAGCCCATCCTCATGTTCGATCCTGCCTTACCACCACTTCTCCTTATCTTACCTTTTTCCTTCTCTGAGCCCTACCTGAGACTTCTCTCTCCACTTTATCTCAAGTTCCACCTTCCTCTTTCTCACTCCTGGTCACAGGCTCTAGCCTTTTTATTTTCCAACTAGAGATTTTTGGGGAATAATCTTTATAGCACACTGGTCAATATAATGTCCATGTCCAGCCTGCAATGTAATCTTGGGACACAGAATTCAGCATCTGAATTCACAGTGCTCAAGACCAACCCTAACAGGGACCATTGTGTGCAAGGCTTTTCAAATTAATATGAGAGCAATGAGCCTAGAGAACACTGGGGTACATTTAGGGGTACGGGCCCTCAAGCCCGTACATACGACTTACAAATGATAAGCCTTTTCTCTTTTTTCCTGTAATGCAATCAGGGTTTGAAGAGCAGCATGCTGTCATTTGATCCAGTACTTATATGATGACTTGCTTCAATTCGCATGCTTCTTTAATTGACAAAGTTCAAAACCAAATTATTATTTTTTTCTTTGAGTTCCTGGTACCAGCATTATATATGTAGGCAATATTCATATCTCTTCTTTTAAATTATGATAAAAATCACCCAAAACTTAATGCAAGGAATTCAGGATGCTTTGAACAAAGAAGTATCCATTACCTCCTCTTATATATACCAGGTAAATATTATTTTACTGCTTTCACGTCATACCTGGGGAGTAAGACTGCCATATAAATAAAGTCACCTAGTGACACATTGGAGAGCACCGGCTCAAAACCAGGCTTCTTTCCTCACAGTAAACTTGCCCTCTGTGTGTTAGGATCAAAGGCTAATGTTCACTACTGTACCTACGTGGCTATAAAGAGTTCAGAAGGGAATTAACTACAATTACCTATGTACATTTAAGAAATTTATGGTCAGCTCTCTATGTTTCACTTAATATCTCTAAAATATTAAGTCATTATAAATGGGATTCTTATATCCATTTCTTTTGTGGTGTTGTTAAGATTAAGTAACATATATGAAAGGATTGTGTGTATGGTATAATAATGCACATCTGATTTTCTATTTTACTATATCACTGCCTGAATTCATTGGCTATTAAACATTCTCCATATGAGAGAAATTTATAAAGGAGACAGGAGAATGATATTCACAGAAGCCCTGCTCTTTGGCAACTGTGAACCTTTTGAAACACCAGTCTCCTCTTCTAACATTAGAAAATCAAGGGTATTCAATGTAACAATATTTTAAAGGACATATAGTGCTTTACATGTGGCAAACTTATCAATTGGGAGCTTCATAATCCATTTAAGCAATGTGTTTGTTAAAAACACAAATAATTCTTATTCATTCATGTTGCATTTGAGTTGAAACAACGTGCTTAAATCTCATCCCAGCATTATAGAGTACATAAACCAGATTCTTCACCCCTTCCCTTATGCTCACTTGAACTCAAGAAGCAGTAGCCAACGTTGACAGAACAAAGTGGGCCCAAATGGGTGTTATTCCATTAATCCATGTGAAAGAAAGTTAGCCCACTCTGGGGTCTGTCTTAATTCATTATCTTCTGAATTAAATGTATTCAGCTTGTGGAACTGATATTATTTCTCTTCTTTGGAATTGATTACTTTAAGTTTTATTCTTGCCACGAGACTATTTAAAATGCTCATAAATAATTGATCTTTAAGAGCAGACTCACTTTTTAGGCATCCTGTGGAAATCAGTTTCTTCCATCTGAATAAACATGAAGACTGACTTTCAGGAAGAAAAGAGTTACTCACATGGAAAAACAGCAGAGTTGACATAACTGAGTCAGGCAATACTGAGCTAGCACTTATTATGGGAGACAGAAGAAGATCCTATCTTGTCAAATGTCTACACCCTTATCTCCACAGCCTATGAATTTATCAAATGACACAGCAAAAAGGCATGTAGAAAATGTGATAATTTCAAGAACACAGATATGGGGACATTGTTCTGAAGCATTGAAATTAACTCAAAATTTCAAAAGGGAGTTTTATACTTTGAAGAGGCTGTGAACCAACAGACACAGGTGATGTCTACATGTTGCAGGGAG
Organism: Apodemus sylvaticus; assembly: GCF_947179515.1. Taxonomy (NCBI): domain Eukaryota; kingdom Metazoa; phylum Chordata; class Mammalia; order Rodentia; family Muridae; genus Apodemus; species Apodemus sylvaticus. The sequence goes on along the minus strand of NC_067475.1, from coordinate 85,586,176 downwards.
TTGATTACCTCTAGAAATTCCCTCTGAAAAGTAGCCTAGATGACATCTTGATTTTAAGAAGTCTGGTCTGTAGAATTACAAAATGATAATTCCTGTTGTCATAAGCCATCAGAGTTGTGGAATTTGTTATAGTAGTATTAGGATGCTAAGAGTAGCCAGTGATTTGTTTCTGAAACAAATTCTGAAATAATTCTGAGAACATGCATGGACTGAATGTATATACCCCCTCTAAAATGTATATATTCAATTCAGGAGATGCAATATGATGGCATTTGGGACCCACGGCAGGTAACTGAATGAAGAGTTCAGTTTCAGAAGGAAAGCATGAAAGCAGTGCTTGCAAGGTTTGACAAGAGTTTACATAAGACAAGAGAGGCTAAGCTTTTCTTCACTGTGTGAGGGAGATGCATGAACAAACAGGCACATTTATTACTTTTCTGTTGCTGTGATGAAATATGATCAAGATAATTTATAGAAGTAAGAATTTATATGAGCTCATTGTTGCAGAGGGAGAGTTCCTAATGGCAGGAGAGGCATAGCAGAAGGCAGCTGGACCAAGACGCTGAGACTTCGCATCTTTAATCATAAGCCTGGAGAATGAACTGGAAGTAGGGCAAGGCTCTCTACGCTCTCTTCCAGGGATGTAGTTCCTCTAGCAAGAATTCACTACTCCATAACCTTTACAAACAAAGCTACCAATCACAGAATCAGATGTTCAAAAATGTAGAACAGGTATTTCCTAAACCAGGAGCACTTTAGATCAGGGCACAGGGCCCTCACCAGGAACGGAGTTTGTCATCATATAGTCTTGGACTTCCAGCCTCAGGAATGGTGAGCAGTAGGACACCTATAGATTATGTCTACAGGATGTCTAACAGCAGACCAAGGTGACTGAGACCCGAAGACCAGTGTCCAGATTATATTTCTAGCTACATTTTTCAGAATATCACTATTAGCAGGACTTCTTCATACATAACTCTTATGGCTGTATTAATTTCTATTTTCTTGTTGGCCTTGTGTTTTGTTGGGGAAATGGCCACATTATTAGAAGTCACTTCTCTCACAGAGAAACAAGATTTTTCTTTTTTTCTTTTTCCAAAAGTTTGTCTCTCCATGATGGTCAGAGAATTGTTATTTCTTTCTCTCTCTTCTTTTTTTGACTTTTTTATTATAGTTCTGCATAGCAATAGATAGAAACTAACTATGACTAACTTAAACAGAAAGAACACAGAATAAAGTAAAAAAAAAACTAAAAGTTATAAACAAAGTTTACAAAACCATAAGGTAGACTAAAAGATGGTGAGAGAAGCATAAACTGTATACAAATTCTATTTATCTTTAAAGAAGGATTATAAAAATAAAGAAATCACAGGTCACTGTGATGTATGGGTTACAACAGTGTGAAGGAATTATATAGGTGGATTTTTAATCCAGCAACATGTTTGCTCTTGAAAGGTATCACATCCAAAGACCTTCTAGGACTGTGTGATCTAGCTGGAATACAGACATGACACATACCTTTAATACCTTTGACAGAAATAAAAACATACCCTTAGTATACACCTTTAAGTTGGCAGCCACATTTGAAAGTGACAGCTAATTGAGGGGCAGGCAAAGTGACCAAACAGAGAAAGACTTGACAGAATGAGTCATAGATGGGATACGCCCAGCTCTCAAGGTGACACAGAAATGAGAGAGAACTTAAAGAATGGTGAGGGATTGTACCAGCTTGCAACCCCACCAGCAGTGGAGGAGTGTTCCTCTTTCTCCACATCCTCGCCAACACCTGCTGTCTCCTGAGTTTTTAATCTTAGCCATTCTGACTGGTATGAGGTAAAATCTCAGGGTTGTTTTGATTTGCATTTCCCTAATGACTAATGATGTTGAGCATTTTTTAAGATGCTTCTCAGCCATCCGAAGTTCTTCGGGTGAAAATTCTTTGTTTAGCTCTGTACCCCATTTTTTAATAGGGTTATTTGGTCTGTCAGTTCCTCAGAAAACTGGGCATGACACTCCCAGAGGACCCTGTTATACCACTCCTGGGCATATACCCAGAGGACACCCCAGCATGTAATAAGGGTACATGCTCCACTATGTTCATAGCAGCCCTATTTATAATAGCCAGAAGCTGGAAAGAACCCAGGTATCCCTCAGTGGAAGAATGGATACAAAAAATGTGGTATATATACACAATAGAGTACTATTCATCCTTTAGAAACAATGAATTCATGAAATTCTTAGACAAATGGATGGAGCTGGAGAACATCATCCTAAGTGAGGTAACCCAGTCTCAAAAGAACACTCATGGAATGTAGTCACTGATAAGCGGATATTAGCCTAGAAGCTTGGAATACCCAAGACACAATCCACATATCAAATGATGTCCAAGAAGAAGGAAGGAGTGGCCCCTGGTTCTGGAAAAGCTCAATGCAGTAGTGTAGGGGAATACCAGAACAGGGAAGTAGGAAGGGGTGGATGGGGGAACAGGATGGGAGGGGGAGGGGGCTTATGGGACTTTTGAGGAGGGGGATCCAGGAAAGAGGAAATCATTTGAAACGTAAATAAAGAATATATCGAATTAAAAAAATAGAGAGGTGAGGGAGAGTACAATAGGAGTGCAGTTCAGTTCAGTTAAGAGTGCCTGAGTTTAGAGCAGTTCAGTTCATGAAGTTCAGAGGCAGTCTTTCTAAGCTGAGCAATTCAGTCAGAAACCAAGAGAAGCCAATTTGAATCAGCTTGGAGAGGACTTTGAACCAAAACAGCTGAGATGAACCAGCCAGCCAGAGTTCAGAGAGTTAGAAAGGGTGTGTTTATTCAGTAGTAAGTCTCTGAGGCTAAAACTTTCTAGGTCTCGGTTCGCAGACAGAGGCTGGAAGCTGAGGCTCTCAAGGCCCAGGCTTGTCGAAGATCAGATTGGATAGAGAAGAGAAGTGTCCAGGCCTAGACCTGGGGAGAGTTAGATAGAAACCCGCGGCGCTCAGTCCAAATTGTGTGTTCACAAAGCTTTGGCGCAGCTCTCCTCATCACTTCATCTGAAGAAATAAAAGCAATTTACAGATTTGGGAGTGACATTTTATGTGGAGACAGTAATATTTAATAGTTACTTTTTGAATTAGGTTTGAGCAAATGCCAACTATAAAGTGAAAGGCTAAAAGAAAGGGAGGGGGGCAAATGTAAGGCGTCTTTTCGGGGACAGGGAAATCATCCTGTGGAATAGAGGCGTGTTTCCAAGATAAACTGTGAATGAAAATGACAACTGTCACTTGTTCCATGTGACACTAAAGGTTTACTGATTATGTAACTGTATAAATGCAGAAAAGTCCTATGAGCAGGCAATGGCCCTTCCTAGAGCCCAGCTCTCTCATTATTCTTCAAGCTCATAGCTCAGCAATCACCTAAGCATGAATTCCCTCAACTTTACTCCAGATTTAGTTCATGTTTCTGGTATGGCATTTGGGGCATATTTATCTCTCCATTCTAGATAGACCGACATGGTTCCCAGGTAGCACACAGAGTTATGGAAATCTGGCAGCCAACTATATTTACCATCACGTAGGACATTCATCCTTGGTGACAGACACTGAAATGACCTCCTTGAATTGAAAATTGACATTAAAAACTCCTTTGGAATTTGATTTAAAAAGCAGAGTTCTGTAAGCCACTCAGATTTTCATTACTCGATAGGTCGTGGTTTTGTGGAATTGGTTGAGTTAAAAACCATACCTTTTCTTGCAATGACTTTCAAGCAAATGGTTCAAATGTAAGTTAACTATTTAGTTGTCTGTCTTCCTCTCACCTGATGTCAATAATGAAAAGTTAATGACATTCAATGTACAGAAAATTCGCCGTGAAATTCTCCTAGTTCCCTAGCAATGCTGTATTAGCTACAGGAAGATTCTTTAGACTATTTCCAAATCTTGCATATGAGAGACCCTTAAGTGCTTGGCTACACTCTTGTTCTTTATGCCAAATTCCTCCTGAAAAGAAGTTATTCTCAGTTGCAGCTAGGTAAGGGAGGCAGCCAGACTACAAGAGCTGGCTGCCTAGAACCAGATTCATTTTTCATTAAGCCTATGGGAAGAGGAGGGAGGAAACTCTGCAGTCCCTTTTTCTTAAGGCATGCTGAGGCCAATGGCACATTACAGCAGGCCACCCATGTCAGAAGGAGACGTGTCCATGCTTTTGCAAAGAGATGGAAATGGCTTTTTTCCGAGTGTATCTTTTCGGACACGCCCTTCCTCCCTCATCCTTAATCAGTGTAAGGGTTAATAGGAAGGGTACATTTTTCTCTCGACTTGAGTGTGTTTCTTCTTTCTCTGGAGCCAGTGGATTCCAGACTGTGTGAAGTAAGCACTCCGAGTGACAGACATAAACCAGAGAGCATATCAATTATTTTCCTGGTTCAACGAGAGAGAACTTCAGTTTCTCTCTGTGAAGGCTTGAAGGTGTTGCCCCATAAAGATGCTGTCTCCCAGGCAAATTATGACCCAGAGACAGAGGTACAGTAGTGATGCTGGGCCTGTCTGTTCTTCACAGGCATACTTAGCCGTACTACCCAGCACTTACCCATCTCTGTCTGGAGTGCCTTGGTCCCACAGGAGCCCTGTGGTGGTGAAAGCACTGACAAAGGCAAGGACCTAGTTCCTGACAAGTTCCTGTCCACACTTGACTCCTGCTGGAAGCCAGCAGTATGTGTAGCCATGTAAAAATGGGGGCATGCACTTCTTTCTTCCTTGGGAGAACTTGTGAACCCCAGGACCAGGTAACATATTTGAGGCCAGGCAAGGACAAGGAGGAGCACCTTACCTGAGCTTTAGGGATAGTAACCCTAGCGAGTGGAGGTTCACACTCTTCTGGGACACATGTGGTGAGGGAAAGCTAAGGTGAAGCAGGCTGGACACATCTCCAGGCCAGCCTTCAACATAAGAAATCACTGTCTAGAGAAAGGCCCTAACGAACTGAAGAGGTTTGTAGCCCCATAGGAGGAACAATAATATGAACCACCCAGTACCCCCAGAGTTCCCAGGGACTAAACCACCAACCAAAGAGTACACATGGAGGGTCCCATGGCTCCAGCTGCATATATAGCAGAGGATGGCCTTGTTGGACATCAAAGGGAGGGGAGGCCCTTGGTCCTGAGAAGGCTCAATGCCTCAGTCTAGGGGAATGCCAGAACAGGAAAGCAGGAGTGGCTGGGTTGGTGAGCAGGGTGAGAAGGGATGGGTTAGGGGATTTTCAAAGGGGAAACCAGGAAAGGGGATAACATTTGAAATGTAAATAAAGAAAATATCTAATAAAGAAAACTATACTTAAAAAAAAAAGATGCTGTCTCCACTGTCACCTGCTCTCAGTAACTATATTTACTGTCCTGACTACAAATGGACTTACTCTGAACAATCCCATCAATCTCATGATAATGTAGAACACTGAAATAACAGGAAGTACATGGTGTAGAACAATGTAAGGCATGAGTAAACCTTTGATAAATATTTATGATGGAGACTGTACATGTCACCCTAATTGGTCCCATCTCTCCCTATCATTTCATGGGGTAACAGTGTACATATAGAATGCGATCCGAAAGGAATTAGGATATCTTCAGGATTTAAGAGATGTTAACTATCTGGTGAACAATGGTCAGTCTAGAATTTCCTCTTGCTGACCAAGATAGTCTCTAGTTGACAATATACCATACTGCTCTGGTCGAGATGCTTCTGACCAAGTGGAATTATCAGTAGAGATACAATAGAAATACAAGCTGTGTAGTTTGTTTTTACCTCAAAAGGATTCGTGCATTAGAGATTTAGGCCTCCGCATAATGATATGAGAGGTGATGGGACTCTTAAGAGGTAGGGAGTAGTGGGCAAGCTGAAGGGCTCAAAAGACAAAAGATGTTCTTATTGGACCTGTGTCTGATTCTGAGAAAGAAATATAGGGGCTTGGAGAGTTTGTCTCAGTAGATAAAAGCACCAATTGCTCTTCAAGATGACCTGGGTTCAGTTGTTACCCACGCCATGTCATAGCTGCTCATAACCATTTCCAGTCCCAGGGGATCTGACAACCTCTTCTGCCCTCCCTAGGCACCAGACACATACATGGAACACAGATATACATGCAAACAAAAAATTCACCCCTGCAATGTAAATAGACCTTTTTTACCCGGAGCAATGCTGTCTTCCTAACCTAGGAATGACCTCTTGCTCCTCCAAACACTCCATGCGCACCACGAGGACACAATACAGTCAACATTGTGTTATTTATTGGATTTTTTAATATATTTAGCTTTTAAACAGACCTAACTCTTCTTTTTCTTCTAGTCCCATAGTGTAGAATACTGCTGCTGATGAGAGCTAAAACATCCTAGAGACTCATCAAGTGATGGTGAAAATACAGATGGTGCTAAAATACAGACAGGAAAGAGCACATTGTGAGGTCTTAGATGGGTTCTGATAGACACAGATACATCTTGCACCCTTGCGGCTCAAATTAGCAGAGGTGGATGGTATGTCTGGGTTCTGCTGATAGTGGAGACCTCCAACATAAATGTGTATTTCTATATTGGCCAAAGGGTTCAAATTTTCAATGAGGTAGGATGGATTATAGGTAGCTACTGTGAATAAATACTGCCTGAAAGCCACAGCACTTACCTCAGTCACGATAAATTGCTACAGTATTTATAAAGGTGCAGGATCCACAACCACTGTCACTATATCACCATAGCTTTCAAATGAACTCGATTTTTTCTGCTTTTTTCGATCTACCATGTGGATTGCCTAACAGAGTGTTCTGTCCAGTTTCTATAACAGTGTTTTAGTTTTAGTTTATCCTGAAGTTAGCTCATAATTCTTTCTACCATAAAGAAGGGATTGGCAGCATTTCAGAATAAACAAACATCTTAGCAGGAGTTTTAGGACTTGGGCACACGCAGGCATTTTCTGCTAAGCAATTTTCTTCAAATTCTGTGAGATTCACTTAGTTTCTTTTTCTGGCATCATGTGTTCAAAAAAATTTAAAAGCTTGAAAACACTTCTCTCTACAGTCTTTTTATGGAATATCTTAGATTAAGTCTTAAATCTGCCATTTAAATTTTTGTCTCGCTTTTAACTGCTGTATTTAAGTCTAACATAATAGCATTTTATGAAAGTAACTTGATTTTGATGGCAGCAAATCTAACCTGATAATGGAAGAAGTTTATTTTTGAGATTATTAGATTTTTCCTTTTACTTAATATTTTGAATTAAAAATCTGTTCATTTATGAACATTTTTCTATTTTCTTACGGGAGCATCAAATTTGAATGAGGAAGTAAAATTTTGGATAAAAAAATACATGGGCTGTATGGGTTGGACAGCAATAGATGTGTGTGTGGCTAGAAGATACAGAGATTAATAACATGCACAGTATTTGAAGTGCATTTTCAGATCAAAATATCACATGAGTCATATCATAAGTAGAATAAAAGAAATATTTAAAGGGCGCATCACCATCAGAAAGCTTGATTCTGGCTTCCTAAGAGAAGGAAACTGGTTACAACAAAGACAACAGGAGACTATGTCTACAGCAAGGGTAATTCATCTCCATCTCTCTAAAAGACACAAAGACTTCCCAGGACCTGAAAAATCTCCCAAGCAAAGACTGCACCCTATATTATGACACTGTAAATCCTGGTTGGACATGGTTTGTTGCTATTTTCTGCATAATAAAGCAAGTTGAGGCAGCCCCAGCTATTCACTTGGATGTGAACAAGTGAATTGCCTGCCCTCTCATCTCTGCTGAGTAATTTCAGCTTGGAGAAAGACGGTAGTGACTGCTTTTGCACCCTTCACAGGCAGCACGTATTGGCCCCACCACAATTTAGCTCTTTATGTAACTGTCCCACACACATAAAGGGTGAATTTACATCAAAATGCGTAAGAAGGTGACGTCAAATCAATGGAAAACAAGGAGCTGGGATAGTTTAGATCATGATGGTTTCCCCCCAATCGCCTATATGTTAAGGGCTTAGTCCTTAGCATGGCAGAGTTTGCAAGTAGAGAAAACTTTGTCAGGAGGGATTAGTGGAAATCTGTCAGCAATTGAAGGCCTTCCTGGGGGAGTAGTGGAACCTTTCTCCTCTCCCCTCCCCTCCCCTCCCCTCCCCTCCCTCCCCTCCCCTCCCCTCCCCTCCCCTCCCCTCCCCTCCCCTCCCCTCCCCTCCCCTCCCCTCCCCTCCCCTCCCCTCTCCTCTCCTCTCCTCTCCTCTCCTCTCCTCTCCTCTCCTCTCCTCTCCTCTCCTCTCCTCTCCTCTCCTCTCCTCTCTCCTTTCCTTTCCTTTCCTTTCCTTTCCATGTTTGTTCCAGGTCACTTCCCCACTATGACATGAACACTTGGTTCCAACACGCTATTCCACTATGATAAGCTGCCTCCCACATCAGAAGTCCACTAATCTTAGGATCACACACCATGTACCAATGCCTTCAGAACTATGAACCGAAGCAATGCATTTCTCTCTACAATTTGATTTTCGCAGGTCTGTGTTCTTCTCAGTAGTGAGAAGCTGACTAATGCATGATCTATCGATACCCCATCTACACATATTTATATATTTAAATATATTCATATTGTGTTTTCAAGTGTATTCACATAAAGCAGTTTGAATAATATGTTGTCTTGACTAAAACCAAAATAAGACTTCCTAAAGCTGTTTGTAGCTAGACTTGTCATGTACAGCCTGCTTTAGGCAGCTTCCTAACTGAGCAATCTCTAAGGACCCATGTCTATACACACCAATATTTGGAGCAGACACCCTTGTTCATCCATCTCCTTCATTGTCTACAATATAAACACATCATGTTCAGTGTTATGCCTTTGAACCCGAGGGTAGGACAGGTCAGAGAGGGGTAGGGAGTAGAATTCAGAAGAAAGACAGTGACAATGATAAAGTCTTCTGTTCCTAACAATGAAGAAAAAGTACTAAAGACTTGAGGTTTCTATGTAATCCCAGTGTTAGCCGCAGTTTCTGTTCTTGCTGAGTGTGTGTGTGTGTACACGTGCATGCTCCCATGTAGGTCCACATGTGTGTGCATATGGAGTTGAGAAGATATGCCCAAATGTTATAAATTATGTGTATCCACCTTTTGATGTTTTCAAAATGGGGGTTTATCAATGGCTTGGAACTTGCCAGCAGGCAAAACTGATGGCCAGCAAACCTTGGGCTTGGAGTCTGCTAAGATAGCAAGTGTGTCCTGTCATGCTCCACTTTTTGCATGGGTCTTGGGAATGAACAGACGTCACCACATTTGTAAGCACTTTAGTCACCTTGTTCATACTTTTGGCAAAATACCCAAGCTGTAACATGAACTGTTTTCTACCAAGATGTAAACAACTGTTCATGCAGTCACCTGTACACGAGTCTTCATTGTTATCTGTGCATTTCCTGAAACAGCTTTTGAAAAACACACATTGAACCTTCATCTTTTAAGATTCAGCATGTCCCTTGTCTCATGGTTCTAACACTGTGGCATAGGCAGAAGGCTATGGATCTACTTCTTAAAATTATTATTAATCATTTTATTTATTTACATTTCAAACTATATCCCCCTTCCCAGTTACTCTTCCCCAAGCCCCCATCTCATACCCCCTCTCCCTCCTCCCCTTTGCCTCTATAATTGTGCTCTTCCACCCACTCACCCACTCTCTCTTCACTGCTCAAGCATCCCTCTATGTTGGGACATCAACCTCCATAGAACTAAGGGCCCCCTCCCATTGATAAGGCCTTCCTCTGCTACATATGTATCTGGAGCCATGGGTCCTCCCTCTATGTATACTCTGGTTGGTGGTTTAGTCTCTGGGAGCTCTGGGTGGTTCGGTTAGTTGATATTGTTCTTCCTATGGGGTTGCAATCCCCTTCAGCTCCTTCAGTCCTTCCCCTAGCTCTTCCCTTGGGGTCTCTGGGATCAATCCAATGGTTGAGTGTGAGTATCTGCATCTGGATTGGTCAAGTGCTGGTAGAACCTCTTAGGTAACAGCCATAACAGCTCCTGTCAGCAAGAGCTTCTAGGTATTAGCAATAGTTAATAGTCTGTTGTCTGCAGATGGGATGGATCCCTAGGTGGGGTGATCTCTGGATGGCATTTCCTTCAGTCTCTGTTCTACTTTTTTTGTCACTGTCTTTCCTTTGGTCAGGAACATCTTGGTTAAATATTTTGAGATGGGCAGGAGGCCCCACACCTAAACTGGAGGACATGCATATCTACAGGCGGTGGTCTCTATCGGTTTTATCTTCCCTTTGTTGCATATTTTGTCTAAAATCATCCTTGTGGGTCCTGGGAGCCTCTTGCTTCCCTGGCATCTGGGACTTTCTAGTGGTTACCCCCAGTTCTCCATGCTCCACTGCTACATATTTCTATTCAATTTACTTCTCTCCTGTCCTTTCCAGTACCTGATCCTGCCTCCCCCTTTTACCTCCTTCTCCTCTTTCCTTCCCTGGTCCTTCCCTCTCTCTCTACCTCCTGTGATTATTTTGTTCTTCATTCTATGTAGAATTGAAGCATCCACACTTTGGTCTTCCTTCTTAAGCTCCATATGGTTTGTGGGTTGTATTGTGGGTATTCTGAGCTTTGGGGCTAATACCACTTATTAGTGAGTACATACCATGTGTGTTCTTTGTATTTAGGATACCTCAATCAGGATGACATTCTCTAGTTCCATCCATTTGCCTGCAAATTTCATGAAGTTATTGTTTGTTAATAGCTGAGTAATACTCCATTGTATAAATGTATCATATTTTCTGTGCCCATCCTTCTGTTGAGGGACTTCTGAGCTGTTTCCAGATTCTGACTATTATAAATAAGGCTGCTATAAACATAGTGGGGCATGTGTCCTTGTTATATGTTGGACCATCTTTTGGGTATATGCCCAGTTGTGGTACAGCTGGGTATTCAGGTAGAACTATTTACAATTTTCTGAAGAACCACCAACCTGATTTCTAGAGTAGTTGAACCAGTTTATAATCCTACCAACAATGGAGTAGCGTTCCTCTTTCTCCATATCCTTACCAGCATCTGCTGTCACCTGAGTTTTTTGATCTTAGACATTCTGATTAGTGTAAGATGGAATCTCAGGGTTTTCATCTGCACCAGGGAGTGGAGCCGATACTCTGGATCCACACCCATTCAGCCCACTCCTGGAGACTCCTTGACCCCCCAGAAGTTCTGACATCCAGGACCACAACCGTGTGAGGCCCTAATACCTGGGCCTAACTGGGTCCCCGCAGGACACAGTGGATATAGGAACCCCTGCCAAGCCAGAGGGTTCCTTCTGGTTTGCACCTGCACCCAGGAGTGGAGGCTCCAGTCTCCTCCAACCCACCCACACCCAGAGATAGCTAGACCCCCCAGGAGTTCTGACATCCCCTGGATCTGCTTTTCATTTTCTATAGTTAATGGGTGCTCACAAGCAGGTCTCAAGATCCAATGACAAATAGTTGCTCCAGGAAAAATTTTTTGATAATGTTTTTATTTAGATAAAATGACAAAATAATAGAAAAGTTATAGGAACCATACATGGAGCTCCCATAGTTTTACTTGAATTAGATACAGTTCCTCCATTTGCCCCAGGTGTGTACACAGGTGACATAGGTTAGCGTGATCGTACATCATATGCACATGAGAGATGCTAGGCAGGTGCTTTTTCACTGAGCTCTCTCTCCATCTCTAAAAGACAGTGGAGAATTAATTCTAATTAATGTGCAAGCATTTGAATCCAATTATTACTAATGTAGCAACTACCTAACTGCACAGCATAAGAGGATGACATCCTGTTTTATGTTTTTAATTGTCTGTGATTCCTTTTAGTTCCCCTGTATTGGATTTTAGTACCAGAAAGACAGGGTATTTACCTCTTTACCTTCGTAATAGATATTCACTGAACTTCACATCATTGTGACATCATAAATGCACCTTTGCAAGGCCTATGAAACTCTCCAATATCAGTGTGACTGTTTCATGAGACACTACCAGCCTTTAAAGAAATCCACTGGAGTGTTTTAGTTGTACCCCTTGGAAACTAGAGCTACGCAAAGGATGACTGTCATCCCAGATGCTTGGAGACCAATGGAGGTAGAAATGGACTTTTAAACTGAGTTTCTTTTTAAATACACAGAAAGTCAGGGTGTCTGCTAATACTGATTCAACAACTCAACTGTGTATCTCTCTCTTGGCTTTGAAGTTGGTCTTGTTTTAAAGCCATATCGTTTTACCAAATTAACACTGGAGCTTATTTGGGAGGGAGTATAAACTGTCACCATTAGCAATAAAATCCAAGCTTTATGGTGAGGAATAACAGAGCCTTTACCCAGCATGCACAGTCTCTGTGTTCTGCCCACAGAATCATACATACATGCACAATGGGAAGGGAAGAAAAGGGACTTGAGCAGAGGGTATGGGAGGGAAAGGAAATTAGTTCAAACTCCAGAAGAAATAAACATTTAGAGATCTTCACAATGAAACCATGGTGAGGTTTTCTTCATTGATACTAGTGGTTTCTGTAGAAAACAGCAGGATACTTTAACTAGAATAAAACTTCATAGGAATACACTGAATAATACAAAATTTGATTCTTAACACATACACTTAAATGGTCAGTAGAAATACTTAAGAAGCTATCAAAAAGATAAAATGAATCTGAAATACTTAAGAAGCTATCAAAACAGATAAAATGAAGCCTCATTTTCTACTTCTGAATTAAAACTTTTCCCTTGGATTTTATGGCTCAACACGGCAGTAGAGGATCTTTTAAACATGTATGATTGGGAACTGTCCTCTCTGTGGGCTCTCTGTGTGCAAAGTTTAATTCTATGCCTTAATTAAATTTGAATATTATTGCATTTTAACTAGGGCTATCAGTTTTTGTATTCTGAAAGTTTTGCTATTAGTAAATTTTACGTGAGTCAGTAGGAAGTACATTGCTACCATTAATTAAAATGTTTTATCATATATAACATCAAATAGAAAAGTATTTGTTGCATTATATATTGTGCAATAGAGAATATTTTTAATGCCAAAACATGGAAATATTCTTGATACTTGCAGAACTATGTTATATCACATTTTATCTAATGTCTAATTGCTTATTTTCTTTAAAAAAAAAAGGAAAGGAAAACACGTACATAGGCACAAAGATGTAGCTGGAAAGGTGGTGCTGGCCTGTTGTGTTATATATGCCACAATTAAACACAGAAATCTAATTGAATGTAGAGTCAAGAGACTGGAAGCTCTTGCGGAATTAAACACTGTTGTTTCTATTCAGAGATTTTACGGTGACACTACCACACACACACTTTAATAACCATGGCTTGCATTGGACACAGACTGCAGGTGAATCCATTACTTCGACACTTAAACTTGACTACAATTGCCTGGAATATGTACAATGTGCTGGATTTTGAGTGCAGGTAGTGACTGTTCTAGAACAAAACTATGTCCCCAAAAGTCACATGTCACTTTTGAGGTTTGTTTCTTAACTAGAAGAAGGTTGAAGCGCTGAAGTGAACACTTTTTTTCCCATCTTAAATGGGAGTCAGAGGAAACTGTGTTTAGCCTCTGCAATTTTAACACTGCTTTTTATCTTCTGTAATCCTAAAGTCATCTCAGAGGATCTGCACACCCTCAAAGACATCAAATCTATAAGCATGTGGCTCACTAATCTACCCCCGATGCTTTGCCTAAGAAGTTGGCGTTTCCATCTTCCGAGTCTTTCTGCTGGAACCATGGCTTAGAATGAGGTCCTTGATGTTGGTAAGCATCCAGAAAGTGACAGATTCCAGGGATGTCACTAGGGAAGTTTGGTGGGAGCTCCTCCCTCGATCTTGGTGTGAACACAAAGCCAGGACAGTCTTTGAGTAACCTGAGAAGAATTTAAATAAAATGAAACTTAATGCTGGCAGAATCACTTGGCAACTCAGGACAAGAAGACAACAGAAATAAATGAATATTAATACACTAGTCTAATTAGGTATGACTGACTAAGGGATTCCCATAAGTCAATAGTCTCACAAAAGAAATGCTACAATAAGTCAAATTCATGGAAAATTTTACTCACTCATACATTTGACTCAAATGAAAAGACAGATTGATTATATGATATTTGTGGATGATGTTGTTTACCTAACAGTGAAATTCCTAAACACAAAATTACCTAAAATTTTAATAATAGCAAACACATCACTTTTATGTGATTGATAAGCATTTTCTAAATTAAAAATAATGTCATTGTCCAACCATTCATTCATTAATTCATTAGTATATAAATACAACTGAGAAGAAATCTGGGGAAGACTTCATGAAGAAAAAGGTAAAATGTTAAAAGTGATATGAAAATTACTTTTTGAAATATTAATGGATTTTAAAAATGAATTCCAAAAAGGTAGGATATGCTTTTTGGTGGGAGGAGCTTATTTGCAACCGTGCCTCATGTAGCACAATTTGACTTCCAACTGACTAAGGAACCTAAGGATGACCTTATACTTCTGAACCCCTTGACCCCATCTTCTAAGCATTAGGATTACAGGCATGCACAACGACTCCTCCTTTTATGCGGTGCTGGGATTCACCCAGGGGTTCAAGCACACTATGTTAGCACGCTATCAGGGGAGGCACATCTCCAGCCTTCAAGTGAGCTTCAGTCACTCACATGGCTGGCTACTGTTTGGTGCGCATTTATGTAACGGGACCTAAATATAAAGGAACAGCAAGACTTGGCAATAAGCAAGCTTTTATATTTTATATTTTCAAGAGACTATACAGTGTGATAGTCTTGTGATCTGTAGGGATCTAGAATAGTTTCTGTTACTTGGGGGTTTCCATTAAAGGATTTTTTTAATAAAACAAAATTTGTGGAATAAATAAAAGTCTATGGATCACACAAAGATCCAACAAAGAAAGAGAACTTCAGACCAATTTCCCTTATGAACATCGATGCAAAAATACTCAATAAAATTCTTGCCAACCGAATCCAAGAACACATCAAAACGATCATCCACCATGATCAAGTAGGCTTTATCCCGGGAATGCAGGGTTGGTTCAATATACGGAAATCCATCAATACAATCCACTACATAAACAAACTCAAAGAACAAAACCACATGGTCATTTCATTGGATGCTGAAAAAGCATTTGACAAAATTCAGCATCCTTTCATGCTTAAAGTCTTGGAGAGAACAGGAATTCAAGGCCCATACCTAAACATAGTAAAAGCAATATACAGCAAACCGGTAGCCAGCATCAAACTAAACGGAGAGAAACTTGAAGCAATCCCACTGAAATCAGGGACCAGACAAGGCTGCCCCCTTTCTCCTTATCTTTTCAATATTGTACTTGAGGTACTAGCTCGGGCAATTCGACAACATAAGGAGGTCAAAGGGATACAAATTGGAAAGGAGGAAGTCAAACTATCATTATTTGCAGACGACATGATCGTCTACCTAAGTGACCCAAAGAACTCCACTAGAGAGCTCCTACAGCTGATAAACAACTTCAGCAAAGTGGCAGGTTACAAAATCAACTCAAGCAAATCAGTGGCCTTCCTATACTCAAAGGATAAGCAGGCTGAGAAAGAAATTAGGGAAATGACCCCCTTCACAATAGCCACAAACAGTATAAAGTATCTTGGGGTGACTCTTACCAAACATGCGAAAGATCTGTATGGCAAGAACTTCAAGACTCTGAAGAAGGAAATGGAAGAAGACCTCAAAAAATGGGAAAACCTCCCATGCTCATGGATCGGTAGAATCAATATAGTTAAAATGGCCATTTTGCCTAAAGCACTATACAGATTCAATGCAATACCCATCAAAATCCCAACTCAATTCTTCACAGAGTTAGAAAGAGCAATTATCAAATTCATCTGGAACAACAAAAAACCCAGGATAGCTAAAACTATTCTCAGCAACAAAAGAAAATCTGGGGGAATCAGTATCCCTGACCTCAAGCAATACTACAGAGCAATAGTGTTAAAAACTGCATGGTATTGGTACAGTGACAGGCAGGAGGATCAATGGAACAGGATTGAAGATCCAGAAATGAACCCACACACCTATGGCCACTTGATCCTCGACAAAGAGGCTGAAAACATCCAATGGAAAAAAGATAGCCTTTTCAACAAATGGTGCTGGTTCAACTGGAGGTCAGCATGCAGAAGAATGCGAATTGATCCATCCTTGTCTCCTTGTACTAAGCTCAAATCCAAATGGATCAAGGACCTCCACATAAAGCCAGACACTCTGAAGCTAATAGAAAAGAAACTGGGGAAGACCCTTGAGGACATCGGTACAGGGAGAAAGTTTCTGAACAGAACACCAATAGCGTATGCTCTAAGAGCAAGAATTGACAAATGGGACCTCATAAGGTTACAGAGTTTCTGTAAGGCAAAGGACACCATCAAGAGGACAGATCGGCAACCAACAAATTGGGAAAAGATCTTCACCAATCCTACATCAGATAGAGGGCTAATATCCAATATATATAAAGAACTCAAGAAGTTAGACTCCAGAAAACCGAACAACCCTATTAAAAAATGGGGTACAGAGTTAAACAAAGAATTCTCACCTGAAGAACTTCGGATGGCGGAGAAGCATCTTAAAAAATGCTCCACTTCATTAGTCATTAGGGAAATGCAAATCAAAACAACCCTAAGATTTCATCTTACACCAGTCAGAATGGCTAAGATTAAAAATTCAGGAGACAGCAGGTGTTGGAGAGGGTGCGGAGAAAGAGGAACACTCCTCCACTGCTGGTGGGGTTGCAAATTGGTACAACCACTCTGGAAAGCAGTCTGGCGGTTCCTCCGAAAACTGGGCACCTCACTTCCAGAAGATCCTGCTATACCACTCCTGGGCATATACCCAGAGGATTCCCCACCATGTAATAAGGATACATGCTCTACTATGTTCATAGCAGCCTTATTTATAATTGCCAGATGCTGGAAAGAACCCAGGTATCCCTCAACAGAAGAGTGGATACAAAAAATGTGGTATATCTACACAATGGAGTACTATTCAGCCATTAGAAACAATGAATTCATGAAATTCTTAGGCAAATGGATGGAGCTAGAGAACATCATACTAAGTGAGGTAACCCAGACTCAAAAGGTGAATCATGGTATGCACTCACTAATAAGTGGTTATTAACCTAGAAAACTGGAATACCCAAAACATAATCCACACATCAAATGAGATACAAGAAGAAAGCAGGAGTGGTCCCTGGTTCTGGAAAGACTCAGTGAAACAGTATTTGGCAAAACCAGAACGGGGAACTGGGAAGGGGTGGGAGGGAGGACAGGGGAAGAGAAGGGGGCTTACGGGACTTTCGGGGAGTGGGGGGGGCTAGAAAAGGGGAAATCATTTGAAATGTAAATAAATTATATCAAATAAAAAAAAAAAAGTCTGTGGATGCAGAACGGCTGCTTATTTTCCGGCTGAATGTGGAAAGTGTTGGCACAGCACAGGAAGCTGTTGGTTCAGGTTGACAGCTGTACATTTTCAAAGAAGTAGAGAGGTCTGCTCTTGTGGCTGCTGTTATTTTGTTTTTTGTAGTTTTGTTTGCTTGTTTGTTTTTGTATTTGTTATTTACTCTACTAGAAATTGAACTTAAGGACTCATGCATGCTAGGTTAGCTCTTTAACACTGAGCTATGTCTCCAATACTCCTTTAACATTTTAAAAAAGATTTACTTATTTATGCTTTATGTGTTTGAGTGTTTTGTTTGAATGTATACTGCATTGTGTATGTGCCTGGTGTCTACAAGAGGCCAGAAAAAGGTCCTGGAACATCTTGGACCTGGAATTTAGAAAAGTTATAAGCCACTACATGGGGTGTTAAGTACTAAAGCTGGGTCATCTGGAAGAGCAGCTCTTAACTGCTGAGTCATCTCTTCAGCCTCCTTCTCCATCCTTCCACCCCAAGTTTTCATTTTGAGACAGGGTGTCAAAAATTTCCTAGGCTAGATTTGAACTCACTGTACCCAAACTATTCTTGTACTTGATCTTGTCCTGTCTCAGCCTCCCGAGTAGCTGGAATTTCAGGCCTGTGCCACCACACACCGTACAATGCCCTCTTGATCCTAGATGAAGTTTAGTTCCTGTGTTATGATGTCATCATTGCTGGTTCTCAAGAATATAGACCAACCGTTTAATGATCTGACATTTTGTCTGCTGAGTCTTCCTTATTCCTGCTGTTCTGAAAGAGGGGGTTTAGCCCCTTATCCTTGGTTTCACAAACCCTTGGGAATTTCCTGAATTACAGAATTATTGTTATTTTCTGTGAGCCCTTTGTGTTTCACCTCAGTTTATGTTAATAAGGTGACTCAGAATGAGATCAGGATTGCAGAAATACCAACCAGGTTAGGAGTGGGCGGGAGCAGGGGACTAGAACCTAAGTTTCATTAACCCAGCCTGCGAGCCTGTCCATCCTCCCTCCATAAGGGAAGCAGGGAATGAAGGCATCAAGTCTTACAGGAGCTCCTTGTTTATGACCTTACTGCTGCGGCCAGAGTCAGTAGTAAGTCCAGATGGGGAGGGCGTGCCGCCTCTGCATTTGGTGCTCGGTCAGGCCTCACCACAAATGTCTTTTTTATTGACCGATCCTGATTTGTGTTCTTTACAAGTAAGGCGTTCTGGATTGCTCAGGTAACACTTACCTGAATCTGGTCTCATTCTAGAAGACTAACTTGAAAGAATCAGGGGAAACCTCACATATGTAGTTATCTGGCCGAAAGCGTTATAGCCCAAGCACCCCTGAAGTGTGGCTAGTGACTGATCTTAATCAGGTTTGTTAGACATTACTCCTATGAAATGTTATAATTATGTTACCTCTGGGTATCTTCTGCTAGAATTATACCAAAGAATGTCAATTCTCATCTGAATACCCACTATCCTAGAATACTAGAAAGGTTACCACACATTTTGAGTAAAAAAATTGTGAAAGAAAATGCAATGTCTATTAAGAATTCATGCCATAATTGTCTCCCAGGGATAGTGAAAGCCTTAAAGCATGTTAAAGTAGGAATGCTAAAGATGTTCATTTCATTTTCCTGGAAGATCTCCAAGACAGAAAACAGGGATGGAGAACAGAGATGACACATGTGTCAAGTGAGATACATGCATTTCAAGTCCTCACTGCAATCCATACCTGTATGTGGTGGGGCTGACATTGATTTTCCGAGGCACGCTGCAGGACTCAAATTTGTTAGCCAGAGTGACATTGTTTCCAAACAGGCAATACCGGGGCATCTTCACACCGACAACTCCAGCAAACACTGACCCAGAATGCAATCCAATTCGCATCTGAAGGCAAAACGACAGTGTCCCAGGTCACTGCTAAGTCACCTCCCACCTGACGGTTTTGCTTGTGTGTCACAGTTGTGTTTCCAATCAGTAACTAATTCCACAGCACTCCTCAGTTCCCTGAAAGCTCCAGTGAACCACCACTGCTCACGCAAAGCCACATCAGGAGAGCAGAGTCAGAGGTCACACCCGCTAACTCTGCTCTAAGAGGTGTTCAGTTTTACCCCACTTGTCTTTAACATCTGGAATAAACGTGTTCTCAGGCTTTTCAGCATTGCTGCAGCACAATAACAAAGAACCCGTGGGCTGCTTCCAGGAACCTGCTTTGTCTTTTACATAAAAGAAAGATGTGCTTTTAAATTATAGAAGGAAATTCTTGAAACAAAGATGAAGAAGGGTACACCTGTGTCTCCAGGAGTTTGAGGTCAGCTTGGGAGAGGCAGACAGATCCAATTCTAAAACAAAAAGGGATCTCTAAAAATCATTTTGCTTTAAAGTTACTTTATGCCAAACACTAGTCCTTTACTTAAATGACTCGGACCTGGGAAATAGGAATTTAGTTCTGACATGAAAATGACAGAGAACAAAGAAAATCAGAGTGTCTGGGGCCCAGATCCCTGTATTTACAATCTAGACAGTCTAGACGTGGGGACCTGAAACTCAGACCCATACATAATAAGACATAGGCAATGCCTAAACAGCACACAGAGTCTGGAATGGAACTTGGAAATTATGAATACTTAGAGGAGCCTTCAAATGAAATAGTTTCTCCTTATTTTGAGCTACCTGTTGACTATGCACTAGAGGAGAGTCTTGAATGTCTGATTCTCCTGACTCCACCTCCAAATGTTGGAATTGACATGAAATATTTTTAAATGAGCTATTCTAAAAGGTCCGGTTCCTTGATGAGGTATGAGGATGCTCACATGTCCTTTAAAAACTCAATTATCTGAGGTACTACTTGTAATTAAAGGATTCTGTTTTTAATTTTAAAAATGTATTTATTATCCAGATGTGGTAGATCATGCCCTTAACCCCAACACAGCAGAGGCAGAAGCAGAGGCAGAGGCAGGGGCAGGGGCAGAGGCAGAGGCAGAGGCAGAGGCAGAGGCAGAGGCAGAGGCAGAGGCAGAGGCAGGTAGATCTATGTGTTTTGAGATCAGCCTGGTCTACATAGTAAAAGTAGCAGTCATGGTGAGGGAAATGGCACAGCGAGCCCTGGCGGTCAGAGTACACTCTGGAGAGTGGGTCCTCCTCCTACCTCTGAGTGCTGAGAAGAGCACTCACCAGACTTGCTGAGTCATCTTTCCAGCTTTCTTACTTTTACAAATAACTTTTGGCATTTGCTGGAAATGAGCAAGAGTCATTCAAGATGTCATACCCGAAATCCAAATTAGAAACCAAGACACTAGGTGACACATCCTGCCAAAGACCTGCTTTCTGTACCTTTGTTTCCCTCTGGTAATTTCCTTATCTATAAAACACAAGAGTGATCCTTAAAGTCAGAATCCCACACTAAGAAGCAAACTTAGATGTCTACCGTATCTGTGTTTTTGTCTTTAGGAGAATATGGATTTACACACCTAACAATTGCACAAAATTAAATTGGCCATAAAAACAACCTCAGCACCACTCTCCTGAGGAGGTTCTTCTCTCTTGGGTATACTCCCTGAAACCAGTTTCTCTACGTATATTAATGTTCTGAGTGGCTTAAATGATGAATTTACCATAGCATTTTATTATTTTATTTCATAATTAGTGTATAAGTCTATCTTCTCACAGATATAGGCAAAACCTGCATGTTCCTCCCACACAGCTCTCCCTCTCTCTCTCTCTATCTCGCAGTCTTACCTTGCCCAAAATTCAAGAAGACAAGTTCATCTATAACATAAGATGCGCGACATGTCTGAATGGACTTCTTTTTATAGGGAAAAGAAAGTGAAATAGTAAAAGGCAGAGAATGTCACTCCTCGGCAGCTCTCGAAGGGGACCTTCTAGGGACGCCCTCTATTTGAGGGATCTTTCAGCATTGCTCAGTTCTCTGCCTAGTCCCTGGGGCTAAGCAAGGAAGGTCCCTCCCTTTCCTGCCTCCTGTTGACTCTCACAGGGAAGTCAATCCTCAGTTGTCCATCCCCAGTCTAATCAGTTCTCCAAGACTGAGTAACTGAGAATGACTGCGGAACGCAGTAAGGTTGTAAGAGTTCATGACTGATACACACGTGACTGTACCAGAGCACAGCACACAGTTAGAAAGAAAAACAAACAAAAGAAGAAAAAAAAAAAAAACACCAGAAAACAGTTTTTACGTTTTCATGAGGAAACCAGATAAAAATTAAGGGATATCTGATCGCTGAATCTAAGACTTCAAATCCAGACTCTCAAGGAACTTGGCCAGTCTTTAAACTGCTGTCTCCCAATTTAAGTGAGGCAATGTCTAAATCACAATATGCAGCCCCTCCCTACATACTCATGTCTCCCTGTGTGCTCAAAGCACTCCCCCACTCAGCCCTGTATTGTGTTCTGTGAGTGTCTAAATCCATCAAGTATTTTCCAGGACAGCAGTGAATAGACAATAAAAGACCTATTTTTTGTCTCACTTCACAGGTCACTAAGGCTAACCTGCTATTACCCGGGTAATTATCTTTAAGGCTAACTATAAATAATTCTCCTAGCTGCAAAACTAAGAAAAAATACATTAAGACAACTAACAAAAACCCTGCCATTAATCTCCTGGTATGGATTGGACATATAAGAGTAATTTATGTGGGAATCATTGACCTTACTGATAATAGTCTAAATACTTTTATTATCTATTGTGATGTTATGAAATCTCTTAACTAAAACGCAACTATAGAAGCTCTATAGAAACTAAATCTGTTCGTGTGAGATGCCATGAAGCGTTTAAAACACAGTTGCCAACTATTTTACAGTCATCTTCAGATTTGGGGTGTCTGACCCCTGCTATGTGCAGACATGTGATTGACCTGAACAATAGAATAAATGGAAACTGCTCTGTGTGCTGCGTAGGCTTAAGTCATAGAAAGCCATGCAGCACCTACTAGTCGTTCACTGGGATGTTGGCCACCATGGGAAGAGTATGACTGCTCTCATCCCACCATGTTGGAGCATGTAGCATGTGAGGAGAAAACAGCAGGTAACACCAGGCTTTCTCCCACCCACCCAACAGGCAGGAAAAGATGCGATTTTGAAATGGGTCCTCCTGTTTATGCAATAAAATCCCAACACTTCCATATGCCCTCATCTTTTTGGCTGACTTGGAAGCCTTCTAACTTATTTAAACTTGAGATGCACAAAATCAGTGGCTATAGATTTTGTTGTAAACATTGGGAAGTATGTGACATAGCAATATAAGAACGAGCTAAGAGCTGAATTTGAAAATGTTGTGAAGGCTTAGACACACGGCTTTCTGACTTTCTCTAAGGTTACAGGAGGCCAGTGCTAAACCTGTCTTTACTATAGCTTTCTTTTTAGTTTTTATGGACTTTCTTAAAACTAGATATCAAAAAGTTGAGTGTATAGAATTCTGTGTTATTTTTAGGGCTCATTGTTGAAAAGTAATTCAGTGAAAAGTGGCCCTGTAAGATTAAGTAGTAAATTTACTATAAGACAACTCCTATAATCCATAAAATTCTATCTATGAAATCAGTCTCTCACAGGCCTGAGGTCTTACTTACAATATCGCATGCCTAGAGAGTACTGTTGGTTCCAAGTCAATATTTCTCAGTTTATAATATTTTTATTAAAGCTTTGTTGTAAAGAACCTACAAATAAAAATTATCAGGCAATGAAACTAACCATACCTAACCTGTACATTTCCACGAACCTCTACAGAACTGGAATAGCCATTCCATAGTCAGTACCCTTAGGGGATAGTGTCTGCTGTTGCTGAAAACAAATACTTTATTTTCTAAATTATCTGGCACTTTCTAGATCCATTAAGTTAGATGAACGCTACGCACCTGCACGGACTTTGGATGATCAACTTCCCATGGACACTGTCCCTTGTGTTTCCAAATATGAGTACTATTGTGGAAGCTTTATCATGTTCTATGACATGCTTAGTAAAGAGCACATTTGCCAGTCTCACATCCTGCAACAATGGTGATGCAGAATTTCTATCTTTCTGGATTTGCAACAACCACTATAAGAAGAAACTTCCTGCATGTGATGGTTTTCTGCTACAGCTACAGTGATACAGCTCTGGCATATACTTTCAAGCCATAGGTAAAACAGTGGTCTGCTGTAGGTCTTTCGAAGCTGTTTTTGAAAACCCACTGTATAAATGGCATTTTCATAACCTAAGATATCTTATAAGGTCATGTAACAGCCTATAATGAAATTTTCCCTGCCTAAAAATATTTGAGAAGACATTTCTCTTTAAAACAAAACTCTAGTCAATGTGCCAGATTCTTGACAACCAGCTAATGTGCAACTAGCCATTGCCTTACCTTGATAGGTTCTCCGTGAGGAGACATGACTTCATTAGAGAGTTCCATCATCTTCAGAGCCATCAGTGCTATCTGGACAGCATGGGTGTCACTCTCTCTGTGCAGTCCCCCTGCCACACAATATGCATCCCCGATGGTCTCCACCTAGATAGTACAATTTGTCCCTTATAAATAAAAGCTGAGAAGAAGACAGCACAACACAGTCATATAACAGAAACTGGAGTGCTCAGGCCCTGTGGAGAATCCGGGTAAGTGAGAGTGTCAGAAAGAACTCTTTATTTCATAAAATGCATAAGGTACCAACCCGATTTTAGGGCAGTGAACTGAAAGACATCACAATCTGCAAAAACTCTATCAGATAATCATATCGTCCCTATTATAGACTTACTACTAACCATGTGTTCTTTTGTAAAAGCAAAACAACAACAAAACTATATTAAATGCCTTTTATATAAACAAACAAATGGATTTGTTTATTTAAGTTTATTTTTATTCATGATTTCACATTTATTTATGTGTATGTGTGTTTGTAACTCTTATATGTGTAGGTGCCTATAGGTGTCAGAAGAGGGCATTAGGTTCCTTAGAGCTTGAGTTACAAGCAGTGGTGAGACACCCAATATAGGTGCTCAGAACTGAACTCAAGTCCTCTGGAAGAACAGGAAGTGCTCCTAATAGTGGAGACACTTCACCAGCCAATAGTTTGACTTTCTAGTAAGTTATAAGAGTAGGATTAATTTCCCATCACATATTCATACATAATGAATTTCCCATTCATACCAAACTGCATTTTGTATGAATTCACCATCCCAAAATGTCATATGAATGCAATAAAAAGTATGATGAAAAAGGAAGATATTACTAGGAATAAAAGCAAGAGAAATAGGGCTTTTCTGCAGGATTTCTGAGAATTTTGGTAAATTTTAAGGGCATACATGGATATTAATCACAAAGGATGGATAGAAGCCACATTGTCATCTGGGGAATGAAAGCACTTGTTTGCAAAAAGATATCCAAAAGGAAACTGCTATGTAAATATGAACTATGCTTACTGTCATCTTTATTGTTATTTCCATGGGCAACTTTGTGAGTAGCTACAGAGAGCTAAGTGTTTATTTATCAACTTAAATACATATGTAATTCTTGTAGTTCAAGTAGTGTAACTTCTTCTGTCCTTACACTATGCTATCCTCATCTAAAATCCCTTATGAATTATAAAAGTAGAAAGAAAACAAAGGGAAGGGGATGACAAGTACTTCTTTGGCACGCACAGCTATCTGTGTGATGAGAAAAGACTTGCTTCTCTCTGTTCTGTGAGAGCAGCCATTCTCCATGGAGAACATATCCAGAAACCAACAGTAAGTTGCACAAGAGACCATCAAATGTAACTGAACTAGTGCCAATTATTTTATCTGTAATTATCCAAGGGCCTCTTCCTCACCCTCCCTCAAGAGAAAATCAGAACTCCCTCAGAGTTCCTGTAAGAGATTTCACAGGACAAGGGCTTCTAGCATCTCCACAAAAATAAGACAGGGTCTGCCTATTCCCATAAACAATGTATGCTTCTTCCCAGCAGTTAATATCCTTTATGTTGGGCTGAACTCTGGCGTAACAAACCATGGTGACAACCCAAAGGGATGATTTCAGTCAGAGGGAGATAGACGTTTTGTTCTTACTGCTGCTGTCTAAAATGAGGCAAAGCAGTGTAAGCCAGTAAAACCTTTTAATTGAACAGACCTAGGAGAACTGGAAATTTCAGTTGTTTCCCTTTTATAATTTTTTTTTTTTTTTTTGGTTTTGGTTTTTCAAGACAGGGTTTCTCTGTGTTCTGGAACTTACTCTGTAGACCAGGCTGGCCTCGAACTCAGAAATCCACCTGCCTCTACCTCCCAAGTGCTGGGATTAAAGGCGTGTACCACCACTGCCTGGCTTATAATATCTTTTTTAAAAGAAATGACATATTTGGCATCCAGGACACATTTGTCTTATCAGATCCTCAGTGTCTAGACAGAAACCTAGATGTTCTCTGACATCCCTTAAAGAAACCCAGGTCCTGAGCTACAACACTTAGTATCTACAAAATCTTTCTAACTCTTCTGCTCATAAAGATTATGAGACACGGTACATTATTTGTGGCTCTGGAGGGGGCTATTGATTTTGTTCTTTTACAACTGGGAAGTCACTTGCTATGTTCACAAAGTAAGAAAAGGAGAGGACAGGATCTGAATGCAGGGTTTTTAAATTTAACTGGTTCTGCCTTTGATGAAGATGATTAAATGTCTTAAGTAGCTGAATTTGATTTCCTGCTAACGTTGCCTATGAAAGGTATCAAGTAAACTGTGCGTTGAATTAATCTATTTTGGGAGAGTTTGTATAAACCTTTTGTATCTTTAAAACTAAAGAAACAAAAGATAAAGTTCCCCTCTGTGAATCATACCTTTAATTAGTTCTTGTTTATCTCAGTCTCCTCAGTTAAGTGGCTGGTCCATGGATGTCTAATCTCTACCTTTTCACTATAAGAACCATCCATTCACCCTAATCTTGCTCCATTCTGTGCTCATTTTTAGAAGACAATGTGGCAGACTTCTCCAGGAACAATTAGTTCCTACAGAGCTATTTCCGAGTGGAGAACACCCACATAATTAATGCACAGTGCCTGACCCCAGATATAGCCTGTGTGACCCAAATGCAGAGCTATTCATCAGCACTGGAGTTCACACAGGCACTGGGCCTTTCCAAGGTGACTTCTGCCTGCTCAACTATTCTGGTTCCCCTCCCCTACCTTGTAGACATCCAGCTCTCCACACTGCTGGTCAAAGCGAGTGTAGAGAGCGTTAAGCATCGTGATGACCTGCAGCGGTGAACACTGTGAGCAGATCGCAGTGAACCCTACGATATCTGAGAAGAGCATGGTGACCTCGCTGAACTTCTTGGCTTGCACCATTTGTCCTTGCCACAGCTGCTGAGCGACCTCAGAGGGAAAGATCGAGCACAGCAGATCTACCGTCTTCTTCTTCTCCTCCTCCAGGGCCTGGTGGGCGTGCTCCAGGGTTGCCTTCAGCTTCCCCAACCTCTTCTTGAGGCCATCTTGAGCCCGTGCCTGCTCCCCTATCAAGACAACATCCCTCAGAGCATTATGAATTGGGATGTCGGACAGATAGAGCCCCCGTCCTGTGAAATCTTCCAATCTGTCCACACACGGAGACCCTAAGAACAAGATGGCACTGGATTCAACGATGTAGATCATTTGACCTTTGAGATCCATAACCTGCAAAGGAAAGGAGAACCCGTTACAGTGGGTTAGTCAAATTCCCCAGTCCTGTCTGAAACTGGAGGGGGAGTGGATACTGGAGTAATCTTTTTGTGTCTGACATTAGAAGTGGAAACTGAGATCATCTATTATGTTTCCAACTAGCTATAGAAGAATAGACTTTTTAATCACTTCTAGTTTGGTCTCAGTTCTGAAATTTATACAGACATTTGAAGAATATACTAGGATATACTACACATAAATGATGAGCTACTCTGAACAGCCGGAAACATGTCATGCTCTAAGGCCCTGAGAAGCAGTACACAGGTGCTGTTGCTGCGAACCCCTCATACTCTCGGGTAATTAACTTGCAGTTCGCACGTAGCATGGTACTTATAAAAAATGGCTCGAATTCAGCCTGCCCTTCTCCACTGTTCTTCTCCTTTCTCACTTCTCTACTGTTTCTTCCTTTTTTTTCTGGTGTTCTATTTTAGCAAGCTTCTCTTCCCCCAAGAGTTACTTGTTCCATCTGGCAAGCATAGGAATTAAAATGTCTCCAAATATGTATCTGAACTTTTCTTTTTTTCTTTTTCCAGGCTGATAGAGAAACTTATTTTGGATGTGATTATTTCTCTAGGGATTTTAGCCTAAGATTGCGAGGTCTTACAGAAGAGAACCATATCTGTGTTTCAAGTTTGCCTGACACTTTTAACAAAGGCTGTTCTCCAAAACGTGCGTAAAAGTATAAACCAACGTACAGACTCAAATGCACCCAGAGGGCTTTGCAGGAGGTAATGCTTAAAGAAAAGGTCTTGGACCACACAATTCACTTATATACAGCCTATGGAGAAGTATACATGCACGTGTTTACAGAATATCAGAGTCCAAGCAATCCAAGTGCTCAGCAATGGGAGACTGGACAAATAAAATCAAGTATAAGCACTCAGTGCATGTGTTCATCAATGAGAGAGACTGCACACAGAAAACCATGCATAAACAGTGCAATAAGCTACAGCCTCCAAACCATTGAGACAGACCAATGTCCTACAGCAGGGATGGATGGCCAAATCCTGTCCTTCAGCGACAAGAGTAGTTGTAGGGATTTGGTTGGTTCTATTGCTGTAAACATGTGTGCATGCACACACACACACACATACAAACCACTTCTCTTGTATTTTGCTATCATGCATTATTTTAAAATAACTAAATATACTTTTTGGTAAAAAGAAAATATAACAATATGGGTGTTTTATTTTGAGGATCTGTGCATCTGGAGGTTTATTTTCCTGAGATATGAATGGCACCGTCACCACGGAGTTAATAAACTTTCATTCCTGAGATTAAATAGTTGCCAATATCTTTTACTATGAAAGCACGTCCTTTCTTCCACACACATTCTGTAGCAATTCATCAAGTTAGTTATTCTTCCACATATTTATATATTGATTAAAATTCATTTTTTCACTTGTTATAGCATAATGCTTTGTTCTTACAATTCCTTTTATTACCCAAAGCCAGTGACCTATTTGATGAGAAACAAAAGCAGATTTTCCTAGCTGGTTATAAACGCTCCTAGCTGGTTATAAAGCTCTCCATTTTGATTTTATATTTGTTCACTTATCTTTAATATCTTTACCTTTGTATGTGTATGTGTGTGTGTGTGTGTGTGTCTGTGTGTCTGTGAGGGCATTCACATGCCATTGCACGTGTGGAGGTCTAGAAACACCTTGTAGGAACTGTGCTTCCTCCCCTCCGCCCTGCACTTCAGGGACCAAACTCAGTCTTGGTTTGGTGGCAAACAACTTTACCTACTGAGCCATCTTACCCTGCACCTCGTTTTGAGCTAAGGTCTCTTTTACCTGGAGCTGGCCTTGAACAGGATAAAGATATAATCAAAGACGGCTTTGAACTCCTGATTCCCCTACTTCCTGACTGATATGATTAGAAATGCGTGATATAAGCCAAGTCAGTTTTATAGGATGTTGGGGATCAAACCCCAGGCCTTTATGCAGGCCAAGCAAGCACTCTACCGATGCCCACGTCATCAATGAAATTTTAAGAGGCAAACTGTATTTAATATCTGTAATCAATGATATAGGTACCAAAAAATGAAGATATGAAGAAATTCACTCGTTAAAATCATTTTAGAATTTTAGATAATGTTAGCCAAATGGCATGTGCTTATTTGTCATGTGATTTCTTTCCTTTAAATATGGAACGGTTGGTTTTATTTTGAATCCCTGTTACATTTTCCTTACCCTTGATGATTTCTTCACTGAGTTATCCCATCTCCTCACCCGTATGACAAACTGCATATTCAACATTGTCATGATGCCGCTAAACGTCTGGTTGATTTTGGGAGTTAGAATTTCAAAGAACTCTTCGAAGTTGGGCTTCCCTTGGAAGTCCCTCTTGTTCACCAGCCTTCTGATGCCGTTACCCAGCTGCAGGATGGCCAGGTCTCGGTCCAGCATGAAATGGAATGGGAAAGTCTTGCAGAAGAGCGAAGCGGGGATCACTAGCGAGGACTGGGGCTTGCCTGGGGACAGAGAAGGCTTGGTGCTCTTCACATGGACGGAATAGAGCAAATAGGGCTGGTTCACAAACTCGGTACAGTCACTTCGGAAGCAGGGCGGCATCAGGGACACCTCCACGTGACTTTCGTACAGTATGCGGGCAGCCGCTTTAATGATACCGGGGAGAAGCAGGGCTGTGGTTCTCTTCGGAAAGAAGTAGTAAACATTTAGAAAGTCCTGGTCCTTGTCCAGGCATAAGATGGAGGCATCTTCCAGTCGTCCCTGCCTCTCTGCCTCTTGGCAGTGGCTGCTCTGCTTCAGAAGAGTGCTGAAGCTGTTTAGAAAGTCCTTCAGGGTGCCGCCAACCACGCCCAGGATGTGTTCATCTTCCTCATAACAGATCTTGAACAGCTCCTCGCCCAGAGAGTCTTTGAGCGCCTCCACTGGAACACCTGCAAGCACACAACACAGTCGGCCATCACATGTGTCAACGCAGAAGAGGGTGGCTAGTGCTTCCACACGCAACTGCCCTTGATTTGTGATTAACTCCCTTTACTATTTTCAGAGTTCTAAGTCAAATCTAACGCTCACACTCAGCTTATCAAGAGAGGTTCGCTTTTAGAATTCTGGTAACTCTGATTACCAATCCACAAATGGTTTATGTTAACCAAGAAGTTAAGTGGAGTGTACGACTTTTTATCTCTCACAAGTATAAGCAACTACAGTTCCGAGGTGAAGTCTATTTCGGAGGAAGCCTGTCTTTCTCTTAACCATATAATGTGCCTCTTCTTAAAGTGTACCCTACCCACAGGGGTCAGAGTATACCTCAACGTAAGAGTTGCAACTGAAGTTAGTTTAAAACACGAAACTCAGTTATGTCTGGAGATTTTATGATGGGTTTTTGGCTAATGGATGTACCCTGAGTGAATATTCCCATCAATTATATCATTCACCTTCAGCATCTCCTACCTAAGCTTCCTGCTTGTCTCCATAGTCTGGGCACTCTATCTTTTATTTCTTTTGTGATTATAATATAGTTGCATCATTTTCCTTACCTTCTTCTAGATCTATCCAT
The DNA here is from genome assembly GCF_947179515.1 of Apodemus sylvaticus. NCBI lineage: Eukaryota > Metazoa > Chordata > Mammalia > Rodentia > Muridae > Apodemus > Apodemus sylvaticus. Next base: position 85,555,550 of record NC_067475.1, on the reverse strand, counting down.
ATACCCCCTCCTCAATCTCTTTCAAATTTATGACCCCTCTTTTTCATTAATTGTTGCTACATACACATACTCATCTGTATATTTATATGTCTTTCTAAATATGAACTACTCGGTTTGTATTATGTTACTTGTATGCATGTTTTCAGGGCTGACCATTTGGTACCGGATGATGAATTTGTCTGTTCTTCTCCCAGGAAGATCATTTCTGCTACACTGAGGATTTCCTAGTTGCTTATAGTTGTTTGTGTAGGCTTGAGCCTGGGGGGCTTTTCTCCATCCAGTTTGGCCTGCCCATAGGTGTTATCCTAGATCAGCTCATGTTTGGACGGCCATGTTGGTGAGGCTTTATGGGTGCGACTTCTTATATTACTAGGAGATACAGTCTTACAGTCAATTCCCTGGTCCTTTGGCTCTTCAGGTCTCTCCACCGCCTCTTCTACAATGTGACCATGAGACTGCGCTCCACAACTCCATACTTTGATTGGTTGTGGTTTTTTTTGTTATGATCTCCTCTTTTTGCAGAGACATTTCATACATTTTTTCCCCTTTGTAAAGTGGAAAACAATGCTACTGTCTTTAAGGAATGTTGTGATGTGTGAGAGTCTGTCTCCCAAGAATGGTTCAATAGAAAGTAGCCATTTTTACCACTATATTTCTTTAAAGTACTACTTTTCCTAGCCTGTAACCTCTTGGTTTTCATGCCCATACTTTGGAAAAGGCCCAAGAGCAGTCACTATCTATCTTTCCCTTGAGGCTAATTATTAATGTGAGAACTCTGGCAGACTATTTTCTCATGATTGCCTCCAGCCTTTGAAAATACTTCTTAATTTACCTTGTTGAGCAGAATTTTTCATAGACAAATGAGAAAGACATATTTTGATCTAAAACCAAAGTCTGTGAATGTGAAAGTCTGGGAATCAGCTTCTCGCCCAGGCTTATCTAACTCTCAGCAAATAAACAGCGGGAAAAGAGGAATGTTTGAGGCCACAGAGCATGTTGTCTAGAAAGGGTCACTCTGCATTAGCACACGAGTTCAACGACTTCCGGCTGGCAGTCACTGACAAACAAATACAGACATATTTAGAGAAATCTTAGTTATTCAGGGTTGTGACATGCTTCCTAATTCCTTGCCCTGCCCTCACATTTTTATTTATTACCTGCTGCAACTGCTTCTTCTGCAATTATTTTTTCAAGGTCTTCTTTTTCTGAAGATTTCCTGGGAATAATTAAGTTAAAAAGTGATAAATGAGTGCTGAAAATTCAGGTCATAAACAACATATGTGAGAATTCTTTTCCAGAAGTAAATCTTGACTTGCTATATAAGATACAAGCAATGACATAAACGACCACTGCTGGGAAAAACCCAGTGTGTTATAGTATGGAGTGTAACCTAATTCCTCAGGAAGCTTATTTGACTTTGGGGTTCATTTGTTGTTGTAAAAGAGAGACTACACCAGCATGCAACCAGGAGTGGGAAATGGTCAAGAGGATGATGACGGCAGGACCAGGTTAAATGCCAAGTGCACCTTGCACTTGGAGGGCCCAAGATCCACCCCAGCACCAAAATAAAGAGAAGATGTTAAGTTCCCAAGGACAATCATCTGAGATAAAAATCTACCTACAACAGAACTCACTGTCATTTTGTATTGTCTTTTTCTGATGCTAAAACATATAACACAGAACTTCTTACTGTTGATAGTAGGAATCTTTATCATTTTATTTCAGACCTTAGTCTCCTGAATTTTATGCAAACTGTATGCGACTAGGTGCAAATCAATTTTTTCATCAATCACCGAATTCTAGAAAATGGAAGCTTAAAAGAATAGCAGCACGTGTAAGGATCAATTGAAGGCTGAAAGAATTTCAACTGTGAAACTTTTTAACAGTTGCAAAATTTTAAAGTGGGGTCATTTATGTTATTTACCATATGATTAGCTTTTTAAAAAAAAGCCTTTTGGTTTTCCCTTGGACTTTCATTTTGTTTATATATATATATTTTTTTTATTTTATTTTTTGGAGAAAAAGGCAAAAGTCAGCATCTTCTTTTTCTTTCTGTGGCTCCTAATTGATCATTCATATTCCACTGATGATCAGAAATATAGAATGTCAGTATCTTTATATATAAACTGCAGGGCTTTGTCATTCATGTGCCTTTTGAAACCTTATCATTACAGTGACTGATTCCAGTGAAATCTGCCAAATTATTCTAGCACTTTAAGGGTATAAAAGGCTCTATTTAATTGCAAGCTTCAACACGCCATTAAGCTGAGCCACGTTTAAATGCAGGTATACTACATCTGTTTTAAATAGCACTTTAATAAAACATAGTATAATGTGAGAAGTTTTAAAAGGAGATCGGTTTGAGAAAAAAATGGCCAGAAAATCACTTTGGTGCATAGAAATATGGTGCTTATTAGTATGTAAGGTACTAGGTGGGAATATTTTATCTAAATGGACTAGGTATCGTAATATAACTATATACTCAATGTGGATATGGAGAGTCACGATCCTTTCTGAGATAATTCATCACAGTACCAAACTCTTATTTTTCCTTCTTTTTTTTTTTTAATCATTTAAGCAGATTTGTTTTTTTAAAGAATGAGAGCAGGGCTCCTCACTCTAAGTGCTGCCATTTTCTGACATTCACACTGTCAGATGAATGCAGAACAGAGCTTTGTCGTTCTGAAAAGCACACAATGAAGTGTAAACTAAATACTCCTTGTTTTAGCAAACATAGCAGACAGAAAGCCTTATCAGTGGCCAGAAACCCCCTTCTCTGTCTCTCCCCCCCCACACACACACATACACACACACATTATGGTTTTGTTCACATGGTGGGGGAGAGAGAATGACAGAGACAGTGAGAGAGAGGGAGAGAGGGAGAGAGAGAGTTGCTGCAACACTTCCCAGCACAGCAGGAGAGGTCACAGTGACTACACAGATAAGAACTGGGCTTTCATCCCTCCTTCAGGGACAGTGCACTGCTTAACCCGTTGTTTGTGTTTTGTTTACTTACAATTTCCAGAAATAAGCAGCATGAAGCAGGGTTAAGATGTGTTCATCTGCTGACAGACCAAGGAAAGCACAAACTGGAAAAGTGAGGCACTAACATGCAAATGAGCAAGAAAAGGACTCAGAGGATGCCCGAGAATGAGGCAGAGCCACTCCACACAGGAGCAGGCAGGAGGAAAAGCCTACTGGTCAACTGTCCGCATCCTGGACCAGTGTCAGCATCTGTTTTCCTTAAGATTGCCAAAGGAAACAATTGTTGTGGATTTTACTTTTGAGGGCCCTTTTACAGGATGCACCACAGAAAACAGATCTCCATGCAGCAGCAGGGATGTTTCAGAGCACAAAGGCCTGAGAATAAATCTCAAGTACACTGGCTGCCAAGGACTTGAGCTGACAGCCCCAGTAGCACCACAAGATTGACGTGAAGCTATCTTATCAGCCTGCCTGGGAATTAGGGGCAGAGGCGCCTGGGATGCTTGTCAGCTCAGTCCAGTAAAGAAAGCTTCTGTCAGGCACAGATTCACACTCTTCTGGGCCGTTCATGACCCTTTCTTGGCTCGGCTGGGCTGCCTGCATAAAGTCCAACAGCAGTTTCTCAGCAGGAAAATTCAGCCCAGATTATCCTTAGGGTGGACTAAGTGATTATAGAAAGGAAAGGTATATGAAAGTGTTTGTAGATTGTAGCCACCAGGGTGTTGGTTTGCAAAACTCCAAAGTTGTACTCTGCAAATGTGAGCTCAGTATTTATTATTCACAAATTGAATACTTAGAACAGGAATAGTCAATTTATCCGCCAGAAGCACGGGACCAGCTTTATTTTAAAAGCCAAGGATACCATCCAGACTTAAAACAAAAACACAATCCTATTTTCTTTCTCTTCTGATACCTGTAAAAGTACATTTGTTCTCATGTTTGCAGTTGCTAACACTTACTTCAGGTTTTGATATATAACAAAAATCTAGTAAGTATTAATATATTCAGGAAGGATTTATTATTTTTAAACAATATTTGTGGGATGAGGGTTCATACAACTAAAGTGTTATGGCTTACCTGTTTTCTTTTATTTTGTGCTTTTCCAGTGTTCTCTGAAGTGCAAGGTTCAGTCGCTCAAACTGGAAATAAAAAGAAAGATTTGCAACATTTCTTTAAGACAACTTTAAAGGAATGCAAACATGTACTTGATGGTGGGTGCCATGGATTTGCTATGTTGGGAACTGAGATTTCTTTCTGAAGTGTTTTTCAATTCTGGGAAGAATCAATGTGTTCAGACTTTTGGGGGTTAGTATAGGGGTTCCAGGGCTTTTGGCTATAAGTCTCACAGAGAATCAAGCTTAGTCTGAACCCAGACAGAAGATGTCTGCTCTTAACATCAGGTCTTCTCTAACGCAGGAACCCATGTCGTTGCGTTGCTTCCTTTGGACCAGGAAGTCTTGCTATGCACACTTCCAGTCTTTTCATTGCAGAGCTCATTCTTTTCTCTTCCTAAAGGTTATCTGCTCCAGCACTCACCCAAGGTCACAGTGTCCTTCCCACACACTCTACTCCTGTTCCCCTTAGTCTAGTCTATCAATCTGCAGTTATCTCTACTGCTTACTTTTTAAGCCCCAAAACTAATCTGTCACCAGATTTGTATATTTCAAGAGTCTTCGCCTTGTCTTTTACTATATTCCCATTTTTTAGCTAATCATCCTTACCAAATATTGATACTTTCACTCTTTGATTTCTGAGTGTTTATGAGGTTTCCTTTCTTGCAAGACATATATATGCAATTCGCTTCTACCTAATATGCACTTTTTGCCGATCTTCTGATCTATTTCACTGTGTCATTGTTTCTATTTGATAAACAAGAAAAAGCATTGATGAGAAGTGTTCAGTTTTGCATCCTGAATGAAAATCGCACATGTTTATGCATGGGTACATGACCATTGAGTCTTATTTTCAGTTTACACACAGCAAAGTCGAGAACTTTCTGGATATGATCCAAGTTGGGAAATTCCTTTTGCCTTAATCTATTTATATCTCTCATAGACTTTCCACCACTAGTCACAGAAGGCAATGTTGAAATGTTGGAGAGAGACAGACATACAGACAGACAGAGAAAGAGAGAGAGAGAGAGAGAGAGAGAGAGAGAGAGAGAGAGAGAGAGAGAGAGAGCTTTTTTGAAAAGGGCTTTGAAGTCTAAATATGTAAATCAAGCTTAGAAAATACATTCAAAATTTATTCAACGAAAATGCAATCACTAAAAAGAAATTAAAACAGAATTTAAATGTGTAGTGAGGAGCACATTTTTTGATGGTTCAGGAATGGAGATGGGGACATCTGTGACAGCATGGATAGAAAGTAGTAGTTGAGTCCAGAAGGTAAAATATGAGGCAGACCCTGTTGACTCTGTTACAGCAAAAAGCCTGAAAGAACAGCTGAGTGACAGGTTCAGAAAAAAGAAAGAAAGCTCCTTTCTTGTGTTTTTTGGCTCTTGCCATGGTCTGGTCTCCAGATCGACTTTGTTAGGTCCTTGCTCTTAATATGGATTGGCATAGTTGGAGAAGAATAAAGTCGACACGTTTTTCCAGCATTGCAGGAGGTATATGAAGCAGATGTTTTTCCAGATTTTCCATTCAGATCAGACTCATTTTTTCTTTAAATAAAACGATAGACTTCTTAGGGAGGCATGAGTAGATTACTGTAGTGAACTCTTGTGGGGATTTAAGTTTGTCTTATAACAATGCTGTAGTGGGTGGCTTCTTCTAGAGTAGACCAGACCAGAGTATGACATGACCATCAGCCATCACTGAAGAGAAGTTGCTACTCTGAGCCACCAGAAATATAGCAAGGGAATAAAGCAATACAGTGATAACCAAGTCTATAGTTAAGGTATAGAGGTTCCTAAAACTCTTTAGCTGCAGAAACTGGGGCAGGCATAGGGAGCCCTTCTCTAGGATTCTAGCCATTGTTTTCTGCTGCTCCACAATTGTGCTTGATTTTGCACGATGCAGGAATTATGGATGGTAGAAGATCCTTAGACATAGAAGATGAATTAAGGATGAGACTCCTTTTTTTTTTTTTTTTTTTTTTTTTTTTTTTTTTTAGCTTTGTGAAGTCATCACTCACATTGTGTTCAGGATGACATAACTTTTTTTGTGCTACACATAGGCTTGTAAGTAAACGTAAAAAACTCATCAGTTCCTGAAGCTGTACTTGGGTGGAATTCTTACACTTGTTTGCTCTGTCATCATAGCCTATCTAGGGTGATTGGGGCTTTTTCTCATAGCTCCCTGGGAAACATTGGGCAACAGTCATTATTATGAAAAGGTATAGGTTCAAATAAAATACACAGGTTTTCTAGGCAGAGTTTCCTGGCAAAGGCTGGGGAATGGATTTCTTTTTTTTTATGCTGTATTTCTTTTGATTTATCAATTTAGACACTGTGGTGAGTTTAGACTTTAAAGCCTTAGGCAAGATTCACACAAAGTAGAGCCCATCACAAAAAGTCAATTCCAGGTCCATGGTATAAATTCAAACAGAGTGAGACTTCTTTATATACACAATGAATCTATACATTATTTTTTTTAAGTTTAGTGTAATACTTTAGGACTAAATCTACTATTTGTTTTTAAAATGCATCTCAGAATTGAGTATATACATAGGGTAGTAGTCTTCTATTGGGTTTTGTTTTATTTTGCTGCTTGTTCTCTGTGCCTTATTTATATTTGAGAAGTCTCTGTTCTGAGATTTGAAGAAATTATCTATAACCTTTATGTTTTGCAATGTTGGCTCATGGAATTCTTGAATGACAGAAAGTTTGTCCTAGAAGTAAAGCCAGCATTATTACCAGATTCATTTGTCTTAACAATTGTCATTTGTTGATAGAGAATGTGTAGGAATTCTGGTTCCAGCATGCCTCAGCCATGAATACATCACTAGGACAGTTCAGAAACAATTGCTGTTAGAAGCAACACTTTTGTGAATGCTCTGAAGTTTGATATATAGATTTCCCTTGTTAAGGTTAATGGCTGAGCCGTGATTCCAGTTGCCTTCTGCAGTTATGTGTATGCATGTGTGGAGTGTTATTCTGTACACAGGTTCATTTGTGTATACCAGTAAACTCCAGTGATCAAGCATGGGTATTACTTCTTTGGCTTTGTTTTTGTTTCCATAGTAACACAAGATACATCATTTAGTGTTCTCCAATTAAGCTTGTCTGGCTAGCCAGAAAGCCCCAGTGGTCCACCATCCTCCACCTCCTTAGTGCTGGTATTACAAGCATATGTCACCACATCCAGCTTTTTATGTGAGTTCTGAGCATTAAACACAGGCTCTCATTCATGCTTGTTTATCAAGCATTTTGCCAGCTGAGGTACCTCACTGAAAGCCTCTTCGGTTTTTAATGCTTCTTTAAACAAATATTACTTAATTCATAAGGATAAATAATAATGCTATGAATTATCAATGAGATGCAGAGTTCTCCATCATCAGTTATCCCTTTCACTTTGAGAAAAAGATACAACTCTATGTGCCTGGGTTGTTGCTTTTCAACTAGAAGTGGTAAGTTTCACTGGGTGATCAAGAAAGCCCCTTAAACTCAACCAGCTCTCTTCCATGGAATGAGAGTTCCTACTACAAATCTGCTCAAGCTAATGAATTTTTATACTTACCATCCCCCATGAAAACATAATTTGAGAGTTAAATGTGGTTATCTAAAGTAAGAACCAGGATGTCAAATTGAATCTCGAATATCTTTCACAAGGTTATTGAAGTAACTGAAACTAAAACGTGAGCATTAAATGTGCCAACCAAGAAATACTTCATGAAAAACCAATGTATCTATAAAAAAGACCAAGTAGATATTTGGACAGTTGATAAAGTAGTATAGACTGTTCACTACATATTTCAAACACATCCAACATGGGGGCATTTACTACCATAAAGCAAAAGACCTTAACTGTGGAAGTATGCCAAAGAATAGTGCCAAAGGTATTCCTCCCTGTGAGAATTCCTATAGACTCTTCCTCTTAGCTGCATGGCACTCTGGTCAGAGCTCAACATTCGCACTTATGAGTTCAGAAACAAACGGCAGCACAACTCATTCTAACTAAGGCTGTTTGGCACCTCACCCTAGATTTTTCTTAAGAGAAAAAGAAGAGCAGTTTGCAGTAGTCTGCCTGTTTCTTTCAGATTCTGAGAAGGCACACATGTGGCTTCTCCTCCAGGAAGTAGGGAAAGAAAAAGAAAGTACACGGCATATAAAGGATTTCAAAAAATTCCCAGAACTTGTGACTGGCCAGTCCCTTAAGGCACTTCCAATATCCAAATCAGTTAATAGAAGTTGACGATCTGGATTCTTCTTCAACACATAGCCAGCAAAGTAAAGTAATATGAAGATTCAGAAGAATATGAAAGAGGGCAGTAGTAAATCTCCAGCCATCAACCATAAAGATATGACAATGAATTCAGAATAATAAAATAATAATCTTGAGGAAGTTTAACATGCTGTCAGACAATGCAGACATCAAATACAAGAAAATTATCCAGAACAGAAAGAGATATCAACGAACAGAGATCGTTGAGGAAAATATTACGCATCGTTCATTTGTCACGCTGTGTCTCACTCTGTTTTGGGGTGAAACATCCCAGACTGCAGGACAAGTCACCTCAGTGAGAAGAGCTATATCTTTCAGTCTTAACAAACCTGGATATCTAAGGACTGAGATTTGGAAAAATGATTAAATACTTTTTTTTCCCAAATGCCATGAAATACATTTATTGCAGCATGCAATAAATACCATCTTTGAAATCATTGTCTTCAACTTTCTGCTAACTCTATCTTTCCTCAGAGTTTCATTTTCAGTCTCTGTTTCATCAATCTCCCCATCAAGCGCCAACCCCACTCAGTACACCCTAACGCACAGTGGTAGGTGTGATACAACTCCACTTTCCAGGTAAAGAAAGCTGAGGTTGAGAGAGGAAGCAAAGACAACACTTTTTCAGAGTCTGATGATCTATTGGAATGAATTCAAGATTGTAAACTTTTGACGATTACACACGATTTAGAATACTGTTATGTAAAAAGACAGTTTTCATATGTTTCAAAGGAATTCTGTTTACTGTGCTCTTAAAAGTGAGAAACGTCATTTCTAAATATTTTCTTTTGTAAGCCCTAGCATTTCCAAGTTTGAAATACCACTATCATTGCTGAAGGGGGAACACTCACCTCTGGGAAGATGAGCTTGCAAATACTCCCTGCCAGGGTGTGCAGGTAGACTCTGTTGCGGCTTGTCTTTCTTTGGGGGAGACTCCCTTCTGCATTCTTCTCAGGAAAGTCTTGGCAGATGGGCAGACTGGCCTGGCAACCCGCAGAGCCTCCAGCCACCTCCTCCGTTGGCTCCTTCGGAACCTGACCAGGGGCCAGTAAGGAGAAAGGACACTCCCCTGTGATCTTGAGATCCTTGAACTTCCTGCAGAACATGGTGTTCCTGGAGCTTAGCAGTGATTTTCCTTCTGACTAGCTGGTGTTGATGTGGACTGAAGAAGATCTGCTTCTGCTGACTCAAGGGCACCAGTGAACAGTGATCTATAGGTGGAAAGTCAGAAGGGAAAGGATAGATGACTTTACATGCGACATATAGCTCAGTGCACAAAGGAAAAAAATTGCCAAAAGAGTATCAATTCAAGATAAACCTCATTTTTCTCTAAATGTCCTTAGCGCAAACTATCAGTTTCCATCTTTTCCACCCAAGAATGATCTTCATTATTACTTCATTAGTGCTAGAACTACTGTATTTCATGTGTGTCCTGTCTAAACATCAGAATAGCACATGCTAGTGTTTTCCTTAAATACTTAATGCATTATTCTACATGTATTGAGAAACTATCTCTGTGCTTAAGAATGAAATTTGGTTTTAGCTACACCTTATTTAGCCAGCACGGGGTCAATATTTCTGGAGTTTGACCTTAAGAAATTTATTTGTTCCATATTGAAATACAGTAAAACTTTGGGGAAATGTTTCCATATGACAATTACCACAACAAAGCTTTCAGTATAGTTACATCCAGGAGACTCCTTTGCAAAGTAGATCTCTATAGCATAGCACCCGGGCCTTTTCTACAAGAATGAATTCTATTGACTGAGAAGCAAATATAAGGATTTTGGGAGATTCAGTGAAGACTGGATTTCAAAAAAAGCAAAGATAACCAGGCATTAACACAACCATTTCCATTTTTCTGGACGGAAAAGAGATATCAATTTCTTCTTTGAAGAAAAAAACAACAGCTGTATGTTTTACACTTTTGGCTTTTATAGTACTGTCTATAAATACATGGGCCTCACATTCTTCATGGTATTGCAGAGATCTCTGTCTAGACATGTACAGGTGACACTTAGTAAAACCAGGGAAGCTACGATGCCAGAGGCAGGCTGAGGTCCTACGCATTGCCTTCAGCATGCTTTCCCTGTGCTTCTCTGCTAATGACATCATTTCCAGTTCCAACACAAGCCCAACGCACTATTGCTAGCTTGCTGCACTGAGGTTCTAGCGGGAATTCAGCGTATCAACAATATCAACTGGGTGCATTAACGATTTCTTACTCTTGAAATATCAAAACCACAAATTAAAAATGAAAAGAAAAGCCTTGACATCTGCTAATTCTTACGTGTCTATCACAGCACCGGAAACTTCAGATGTACTTTTAATCCTTATAGCACAGAATACAGGTATTACCACCCCAGAGGGCCAGAAACTTCAGGTGATTTTTCCCTCATTTGAACTGCAAGTAACATTTCTCAAGAAAGTCCATCTGTCTCTCTAACTAGCATGCTTTCCATTACTACAAATTGACTCCAATGGGCTGAGTTCATAAAGTAAGATTAGCTTATATTGAAAATAGAATTTAAATAGCTACATTAAAATAAGTCAAAATGTAAAGTTCAGCCTCTTTTTCTCAATATAAAGAATAGCTGTGTGGATTCACAACGTACATGGAACTCATATCCGTCATGGTATTTCATGAAAGCCATGAAAGGCTTTCACTAGTTTAAAAAATTACACACACACACACACACACACACACACACACACACACACTGGAACTACTTGAATCTAAATGAAAGGACAGAATGTTTTTTCATCTTCTCCACCCACTACTCTTTTAAAAGCTTCAGGTACGTGGATCCAATGTGGTTATGAATGTTTGCGAGGAATAATAGTGACATCACACTTGCTGGGCAAGTACCTTTCTCTTGAGCTCCTTCCCAACACATGGATCAGTGTAGGTGGATATGATGTACAATTCTAGGGAAGAACCTGCTACATCACACATTCTGGCTCAATACCTTCCTCCTGACCTAGATCCCAGAACATGGATTGGCTCTGGATAACTTGAAAGTAAGCAGAATAAAAGAAAATTGCAAATACATATTTATTTCTAAAAAAATAATGGGTAGTGAGAAATTGGAAATCTTTAAAAACACAAAAATGTAAGAGTGCTTTTGTTTTAATCCCAGTTCTGAGATATGGGACTCCTTTAGACTGTCCACAGCAGCTGATTATGATTTGCCTCATGTTCTAGTAGGGGCATGGTTTTGACCTTTGCAGATAGTTTCTGTGAATGTGTGATGTCTGAAATTCTGGGGACTCTTCAGAGAGTATATAAATGCTACAGCTTCGTTAGAAGGGGCTGATTGACTGCTTGGTGATTGGATGCTGTTGGTTACAGTTTGTGAAGTAGACACGTGCAAAGAGACGAGAAGAAGAAATCAGTTTGCTCTTCCTGAAGGCGAAGATCAAACTTGTCCCAAGGGACTTAACACCCCTAAACAGCAGAAAGTAGTCTAACAATACAGTTACCCCCTTTCCCCTCTTCCTTTTTTCTCTCTTACCTAGTGTTAGGGGCATGAAAGGGCAGACGACAAGGGGTGAAGGATAGAAGAAAAGAAGAAGCCACAAAGCAGTAAAAAGTCCATTTAAAATGATATTCTTTTTACATCATTATTCAAAGGAAGTAGCTGTAATTATTTTCAGAATTTTCAGCTCTCTTAAAGTGTGAATATAATAACTAGAAAAGGGCACTCAAAAACGAAAGGAAGACAATGATAAAAAGATTGTGGGTTGAATCTGCCAGAAATATAGTGCTTCTTAAAATAAGTTCCTCTAACACATATTAGAATTTTTACATTGGCCTTGGAGGCTTGGCAGAGTCGTTTATGATAAATTTCTCCATTACTGGATGTGAACCCCACCCCCCACCCAAGCCTAACAGGTTCTCTCCTGCTCAGCCTTTCTGCACTTTATACCTAACCTGCCAACTGCCCATGAACTTCTCCCTTTTCTTAAACTGAACAATGTTCTCATTTCCAGAAAATGTGCTTGGCATGATTTTTATTAACTTAAAAACAGCAATGGGAAACAAGCTGCATTTATTGAAGACTGGCTAAGTGTTTAGCCTCATTAAATCACACATGTGTAAACAGAGTAATTAGCATTCTTCATCTGTGACTGATGAAATTACACCAGGAAACAGATGTACAAGCACCAGTATGCCTGAAACCTTTGCTTGTCTTGGGTTTGCCAGAAACACAGGAGATGTTCTTCCTTTAAACCAGATATTATTTTTATGTATAATGTCAGCACCCACTTTAGAAACAGTGTGGTCACTTAATGAGGCTGGTATAGGGCTGGATGAGAAGTGGGGGGTATGCTAAGGGGAAACCAAATAAAATAAGTTTAGTGACAAGGTCTTGGCAAACAGGGATAGAGTGTGGTCTCAGAAACTTGAAGAGTTTCTTGCTGTCCCAAAAGCTGATGCTTAAACAGCACCCTCCCACAAATTACTAAATGTCTCTTCCTTTTCCTAGTGAGACATTAACTCCTATGTGGTGAAGATAATAGACTTTCACTGGGTTTATGTTAATGACAAAGGTAATTTATTATTCAGGTAAGGGGACTCTTCCTAATAAACCCTGACATTTGGCAAATCATAAACAATGGTTTGCTGATGTCAACAGGGTCTTATTGACCTTAGGCAAGAGCTTCTCTGCCATGCCTAACAGCAAATGCCTCTTGCATAGAGGGAATTGAAAAGCAGATTTTATCTGATTGACAGTGTCTTCTGCCTTTCAGAAACTTTATTATTTTATGAGGTCCCATTTGTCAATTCTTGACCTTAGAACATCTTCACCAACCCTACATCCGACAGAGGGCTAATATACAATATAGACAAAGAACTCAAGAAGTTAGACTCCAGAGAACCAAATAACCCTATTAAAAGTGGGGTACGGAGCTAAACAAAGAATTTTCATCTGAAGAATTTCAAATGCCTGAGAAGCACCTTAAGAAATGTTCAACATCATTAGTCATTAAAAAATGCAAATCAAAACAACCCTGAGATTTCACCTCACACCAGTCAGAATGGCTAAGATTAAAAACTCAGGAGACAGCAGGTGTTGGTGAGGATGTGGAGAAAGAAGAACACTCTTCCACTGCTGGTGGTATTGCATGCTGGTACAACCACTCTGGAAATCAGTCTGACTGCTCCTCAGAAAACTGGGCATGACACTTACTGAGGATCCTCTATACCACTCCTGGGTATATACCCAGAGGATTCCCCAGCATGCAATAAGGAAAAATGTTCTACTATGTTCATAGCAGCCTTATTTATAATAGCCAGAAACTGGAAATAACCCAGATGTCCCTCAATAGAGGAATGGATACAGAAAATGTGGTATATTTACACAATGGAATACTACTCAGCAATTAAAAACAATGAATTCATGAAATTCTTAGGCAAATGATTGGATCTGGAAACTATCATCCTAAGTGAGGTAACCCAATCACAAAAGAACACACATGGAATGCAGTCACTGATAAGTGGATATTAGCCCAGAAGCTCTGAATACCCAAGACACAATTCACATATCAAATGATTCCCAAGAAGAAGGAAGGAGAGGGCCCTGGTCCTGGAAAGGCTAGGTGTAGCATTGTAGGGAATTACCAGGACAGAGAAGTGGGAGGAGGTTGATTGGGGAACAGGCAGAGGGAAGAGGGCTTATGGGACTTATGGGGAGGGGGAACCGCGAAAGGGGAAATCATTTGCAATGTAAACAAGGAATATAGAAAATAAATAAATAAATAAATAAATAATAAATAAATAGAAAAGAAAAGCAGATTTTAAACTCAGTAGTGGCTCTGAGGTTAAGAACAGCTTGGGAGCAAAGCTTCCACTTGAAGAACAAGTATCAACCATGTCCAGTGCTGAGGGCAGCATGTAAGGCCCGGACATGCCTGTTACAGAAGCAATGTGCCTGTTTGAACATTGGGGCTCAAAGTTGAGGGTAGGGGATATAAAAAGTAAAATTTCAACATCGTGGTACGTTGCACACTACAGTACAAATTTTAACTTTTAAGTAGAAGGAAGGACAACAGTAAATGCTCAGGTAGACTGAAAGACTAGAATGGAAATAATCACGGATCTACCTTAGTGAGTTCTTCACTCTATAGTAGGAAATGAGTAGAAAAAAATCTTTTTTTTCCTCTGATCAGAAAAGCAAGACAAGTAGAAAATCTGGGGAGCATGTCCAAGTTTCTCCAGTACTGTTTTGTTCGTTTGTGTGTTTGTTTTAGGGTGAGACAATTCAGTATAAAGTGAACTTTCAGAGTCTATACACTCCCTAGGAGGTAGGGGTTGTGGCTGAGTTCACTTTCCCTCACAGCATCTCTTTGCCAGGCCACAGCTTTCTGGGTTCTGCTTCCAAGAAGTGCCTGAAACTCCTTTGTTAACTCCGTGATGCTCGCAGGACAAACATCAAGATTCTCTCAACAAATCTGAATTCTTCATTTATTTGCTTCTATTTCCTTTACATAATTGTGAACCATGCCATCTTTAGAAAATCACAAGATTTCCTTCTGCTCCATTTATTCTGTTCCACAAATGTGACTGCCTTGCCACTTGCCCGGCAGTCTTCAAGACACAGAGCCCAGTGATAGCCAAAGGCCCTCTGCTCTAACAGAACATATGCTCTATAGATAATGTACATCTGGGACATCAGTTCCCAGAGTTAGTGCTCAGTGTTGTAAGGATGCAAATCGGGACCCAGATTTACCTTAGAGGAACATCTAGCTCAGCCATGTGAAAAGACTTTCAGAAAAATAATAAATACCAGGCTTGAATATTAAGAGGTCACATTTAAGGACCTGAAGTGATTCTAGGCTGACACAAAAGGATGTCTGGGAAGGAGAACCAGAGGATGGGATGAAAGGTTAAATGAATGTAGGTTACCATTACAGCAGGCCTCTGTGACTAAGTAAAACAAGGAAAATCCCAGTGAGATCTTCAATTCAAAGGATCTGAAGTATGAATAACTGACTGTTTTTCTAGTAGATTATTGGAGATGCTTAGTGGAAACTGGGTTAGAGTTACACAAATAATAGGGCTGAGATGGTTTGAATACAAACTCTGAGGATGTTGACCAACTCCACAAGTGATTTGAATAGAAAACCCACAGACCTTGGCCAAAAGACACTTTCCTGGGATGGCAACCTAACCACAGCTACAGAAGGCAATCTCTCTCTGCAGACCCTAGAGTGCAATCAATACAGGAAAAAATTCATTGACCTTGGTTATTTGATGTTAATGATGTTCAGAATTGAGGTTTCAGTGTTCTATTAGTTCTGGTAGTGTTTTACAGCAGTTGGAGCACTTGAGTTCATCAGACAAATCTCTCTTAGTTTGGAAACATACAATGTAATCCTGATACTCGAGAGCCTAAGGTAGGAGGAACAAAGTAATGAGTGCTAGGCTGGGTTAGTCCCTGCGGCCTTATCACAAAAGACAATGAAACAAAAAGACGTCCTTAACATCTAGTGTTCAAACAGACATTATGCATGTCTACCATGCCGAATGGCTCGGAAGAACCCGTGAGTAGAGGAAGGTCTCTACCTAGAGAGGCGCTCACAGGAGGTCACTGCTGACTTTTTGTTCCCCTCTTAACTCAAACCTACCAAAGTCTGTGGTTTATTCCTGTTGGGTGAGGTGCACCGGAATGTAACACTTGCCTTTTAACTGAGCTTATGTGCCTTATAGAATTGTCATTGCATTTATTAAGACACATAGATGATGTGGAAGTCTCACAGAGACGAAGCAGAATCAAACCAAACGGAACCAAGCCTTCTTTCCCAGACGTCTTGTATGTGTGGTATGCAGTTTTGTAGTACTCCAGAAAGCTTTGTCAGATCTGAGGCATCGTGTTGCACCAGCTAAGCTTCCTCCCTGGTGTATCAAATTCTACTCCTAACAGCAGAGCTGCTAGCCATTGACGGCGGCTGTGAAAAGGAGAGTCAGCTTTCTTCAGGGATGTTTCCCCTGAGACTGATCAAGGTACATTGTCTAGTAGTAGACAAATGGACTCAGTGGGCTAAAAAGAGTTAAAAAGTTAGAAGTAACAGTTTTGGTGGGGTGAAGCTTGATAATGGGGCTAAAAGGAGTGTATTTGATCAAAAAGTTTATGCATATATAAAATTCTTGGGCAATAAAAACATCTCTGCTCTCAATTATGTATGACTGAAGTTTGTAAGTTAGGTAAAAATCAGAATTATTTAAGGGCACATGCTCTAATAGACCACTTTTGGTTGTGCCTTATATAATAAAATTGATGAAAGTCTCAAAAAGAAAACAAATCCTTGATTATTAAACAACTGGAATAAATGGTATATTAAATAAAATTGGGATATTTACTTATATATTAGACTTTGATATTTATGCCTCATTTAATACTGACATATTTAGTTTCATAATGATTACATGTGAAATTAATGTGCCAGTTGAGAGCTTAGGTAATAGCATCAGATTTTCCTCTGCCTGTACAAACTGCAGTGTTTTCATCAAGGCATAAAGCAAATCTCAACTGAACAATCTCCATCAGGAAATAAGATTGCTGATACTACTTATCATTTAAGTATGTTTTCAGGGTAAAGAAAGCAACAAATGTGAAGTGGCAAGCCATGTGTCCAGTCGTAATGTCCATGCTTTGTATAGCTTGTGGTGATAATGGCACTGGACAATTTCATAACCTCACATTAAGCTTTTGCTATCGCCCCCACTAAATGGTGAAATGGTGATAAAATACAGTTTAGCTGAAGACTAAATACAGTACCTTACTTTCAGTGGTTCCCACAGATATGCAGTTTTAAAATTAAAAACAAAAATCCAAAATGTACCTTCAAGTTTCAAAAGCATCAGATTTAATGTCACTTCTACTACTTATCTGACACTCTTATTTCAGACATAAAATTATGAGGGTGTGGTTGTTAATTTTAGAGTAGCCCATACGACTGTTGGGGTTACACCCAACATAACCATGATGTAGCAGACGCTAAACTCCACCTAACATTCATGTTAATAATCATTATGAACTCTGTTACTGACAAATCTTTTCACTTCTCAGAAAGACTCAGTGCTGTTTTATACCTGTGAGAGCATTTTTAACCCCTTCTCACAGACTGCTTAAGGGAACTCTGGTTATATCAAGAGCTTATTGCCATGAACTTCTCAGAAGCAGTATCTGTTTGAAGACTGAAGAATACCAAGGGAGTGAAGTCTTGCTTCTTGACAAGAAGCTAGGGTGTGACTAAGAGACCAGAATTGACCTCTTAATTGTGTACTGATTTATCTTATTTAGAAAGAAGAGCCTAAAATAAGGGACAACAGGGTTATTTTAATGCAACACTGGGGATTTTTAAAAAATTCCTTCACAAAAAGAATTACACAGTGACCTCGCCATAGCAAGTCTGTGCTTTAATGCACTATTAGAAACAGAAACTTATCAACCATGATCAAGATCTAATTAATCAAGAAGCAGGCTTAGCCATAGAGAAAATAGCAGAGAGAGACTGGAGAGAGCAACCACAAGAGTGTCAGTCAGGAAGGCAGTAGAGGCAGCAATGAAGGTGTTTCCTGGAGTCATGAAGGCCTAGAGAGGATTCTACTCCCAAGGCTGTCTGGTGGCTGAGCCACTGACCAGTTGGCCCTGTGAACATCTAGAGCCTTCCTGAGTTTTCAGGCCAACAGCACAGTTCTCTCTTATTCTTAAGGTAGAAAATGATCTTTGGTTACTAATACTGAATCAGTGGAACACATCTTCCTAAGTCATGCTAGGCCTGGGCAAGCAGCAGACACAGAAAATGCTAGGACAAATCCAATCCACTTCGAATATTTAAATAATGATTAGTTCTGAAAAAATCATGACCAAAAATGCATTTAGCTTCTTAACATGGACTTAAGGTGTGTATTTAGATACTAGAGAGGAATGTGTGAGGAAAGGCTGAGTCTTTCCCACCTACTTTCAAAACCACAACTGTATTTTATTTTAAATGTTTTCTGCTCCCATATTGATACAAAATAGGGAACTAAAAAAAAAATCACAGTAAACCTCAATTTTTACTTTAATTTTGGTATCTTTTCCATAAAGTCACTGAAAATGAATTGGATAACAGAATTGAACTGAAATAGGTATTAGAGATCTTTGTCTGCAGTCTCTTATATTTAAAAGATGGCAGGTGTCTAGCTATTAGCAATGATACAAGCCCCAAAGCTCAATAAAGACAAAGGTGATGGATGGAGGAGTTCAATATACCTATGAACCCAAACTCACATGGTTCACCCTGACTACTTCCTCAATCAAAATGCAGCAACACTCCTCCTATAGACTCCCTAACCTTAACACAGCAGCTCACACATGCTGGGCAGCTGTTCCTGCAATAATCGAAACAGACTTGGCCCCTCCATATTTCTTTTCAGTTGTCTATATGGCAACCTTTTAGCATTGAGTCTTTCATCTCAGTTGAATTGGAGGACTGAGCATCATTACTTGCATGACACAGAATATTAAGAGACTTTGACTCTCTATAATTTCCTAATTCTTTTTTCCAGATTATTTTGCGTGATACTCTGATCTTTTATACATTTTAAATAATGTAGTTTTAGTCACCTCTCAATTCTTCAAATCTAATTTTTTTTTTTAAAAAAATCTCATTATTCTGTCTTTGTCACTTTACTAAAGCCCAGATATGACTCCAGCCTTCATTCACTAGTTGTGTAGATCAGAGTAAATTTATCCATGGTAGATCAACCAGCCCTTTAATTTTTTCAAAGAGCCAAAGAAAAGGGTGTTTGATTTGAGATTCTGTCTTCCAGTAAAACTAGAGCTATACCTATAAAGTCTCACCTATATGACTGCCCAAAAATAATCTGAAAAAGAACGATAGACATACTGAAGTGGGTGGGAGAAAGCACATAAGGCATCATCCACTCTGCATAAAGAACTACAGACAACCAAGAACCATTGCCTTCCTTAGGGAAAAGCACACCAATTGGCTATCCAATAGCAAATGGTCAGCACTGAAAGCATCATGCAAGAAACATTGTATAGACTAAGCAGATTGTGTATATGTATTTATGAATACTGTATATAGATATAATGATATATGTAGTAACAATTATTGGGTGAAAAGAAGCCATAAATTGGAAAAAGAACGAGGAAAGATGTATGGAAGGATTTGGAAGGAGGAAAGAGACTGGAGGAATGATGTAATTGTATTATAATCTAAACAAAGTAGGCATGGCGGCCTAAACAATTATTAACTTGACTCATTTCCATTTAATTTGCTTAGCTTTTATATTTGACAACTCAAGCATACATGTTTAAATGTCACGTGAATTAAGAAGAAACTAATTTTAAAGATTCTTATATACTTTCTTGTTCTCACCTGTAGTTTTTACGTTTTGTGGAACTAAATCTTTCAAGTTTTGTGGAGGTAAAAATAGGTTTCTAAATTTCCCTAAAATCTGTGGTTGCCACTGAAGTCTATGATGCTCATGAAACATACTAGTTCCTTCGCATTTTATGGGTTCATAATCTTAGGAACAAAGAGCCTGTTCCCTATGGTTCTAAACATTTTGAAAAGCTTTTTGCAAAGTTTAAGCTCTCACTGAACATTCAATGAATGTAGCTAATATTGATAAATATATTAATATTAAGCTATCAACTATAAATAGCATAGAGGACAAATCAGCAGCAATAAAAATTACAAAATATACATAAAATTTAGCTAGATCAAAGCTTATGCATCACCTCTCAGAAACAAGGTTAAACACAGGTTGTTATTATAAATTCATTTATAATTTAATTAGAATTTAGAGACTGCCACAATAATTATATTCTTTCATATCCCTCAAATACGAATGTGGATGATGCACACCTATGCTAATTTCCTTAAAGGGCTATGATGAAGGCAGAGTGGGAGAGGAAACCATTAATGGGTAATGTACATTAGAAACATCTCCTTCAGGCACTGAGCATTGGGAAGAGTAGACTAGCAGCTGGGATTGTGTAGACTTTGAGCAATAGTGTAGTGTGAAGGTTACTAGGTTTAGACACAGACTTTGGCAAAGGACCACAGAAGAACTGCCCACCGGATGCAGGAATGAAGCTGTGGCAAACAGGCAGGAAAGGCTGGCTGCTAGAGATAGTGTGACATTGCCGAGGACATGTCATGGCAGTGAGGATCTGAGGACCACAGTGGCTCTGGGGTTCTGTCTGAAAAGATAACTAGGACATTAATAGGAAGGGGTAACAGCAGGCGCACAGGAGGTGCAAATGGCTGCGGCCTTGTGCCTTTGTTTTAGTAGCTTTTGACTGTAAACAGAATATTTAGGGAGAAGTGTATTTGAATCTGGGAGATGTCCTTTCAAGAGCCATACACTGCAGCCTTTAACCTGTGACCCTTCCCCACTAATGAAGCCAGTGAACCCAGGACTTTAACTCAAAGGCTAAATGGGACACACAGAGAATGAAAATGGCTAAATTTAGACTCTGAGACCAATCTTGTTTTAGGACTGAAGAAGAATGTTATGATTTAGACACAGAAGTAGCAATTAGCAAAATATGATGGGAATGAACCCAGAAGGGGAGATGAGTTCAAAAAGAGGGAATGTGGCAAGAGGGAAGGAGTCTGAGGGAATCATTAGCATTTCAGACTGGAAAGAAATTCATGAAGCTTAAACAAGAAAATCGAGGCGCCACAACGTGGTGGAGTGAAAAGTCATGAAACTAAAATACTGATATGGATACTAACAGTGATACTGATGCTGTTATGCGGACTTGGTTGGCAGACAGCAAGCTCAAATGAAAATATGTTGAAGATAGGAAGTCTCTTTCATTTGTCTACAGTCATTATAAATGAAGACAATTACTACATAGTACAAATCTAACTTCGACAATAAATGTGATGTCATTGATTCTGATCAATTGAAAGAAAAATCACAAAATACTCTCATCTCTACCTCTAACAATGAGAGCAAACATCTTCCCACCATTTTAAGGAGCAAAGAAATAATGATTCTTCTCCCCACTTCTAACCCAACAATACTGTCAGACCAGGGCTACTGAACTGTGTCAAGAAGAAATACAACACAGAATGTCTGGATTTTATGTCCATGGAGAATTGATCATGGAAAAGTTCTGAAATGATCTATGAAGCAAATGTGAGATCAAGAAGAAAATGGAATGAGAGTTCAGGTCCACAGGGCTGATACAGGAAAGTATACTACAACTTTAATACTAAGAGTAAACATTGGGAATGTCTACTTTGAAACATTATCAAGTCAATGCATACAAATATTTCACATTAAGTCTAACCAAAGGCTAGAAAGGTTGATGCCAAATTACCAACAAATGTCGATGAAACATATTAGGGAAAGCATCAAGAACTGGGGATCATTTTTAATATTGTTGATATCTTTTTAAAAATATTAAGAGGCCAGTTTTTCTTAAACTGCTGTTTGGGATTGATGGTGATTCTTGTCAAAATCTCACAGAGCTCTTCAGTAGAAACTGCCAAAATGATACTAACACCGGGTGGAAGACACACATTAGCTAAATCAATATTAGGATGAGACTCAAAGCATTAGGACTCACATATAATTGAAAATTCAAATGACTATTGCATGTTTGTTTCCTCAAAGCTCAACTGCTCACCCCTATTCTCAGGAGCACACATCTAACTCCTGCTAAGCTGTCCATATTTGCTAATGCCTTAAAAAAAACTTAGAATAAAGCTAGAATACTCTAGAGAGTTAGGAGTCTGTTACAGTTGTACATGCCTGCAGTTACAGCTATCATAGTACTGACAGGGCAGGGAGATGTGCCTGGGAGGTACTGCCAGACTCCATTCGAGAATAACAGGAGAGCAAGAAATAAAGAAAAAGGAAAGGAAAAAGAAGGTAAGAGGAGAAAAGGGATATGGGGATAGAAGAGAAGGGAGAAGAGGAGAAGGGGAGATAGAAAAGAATGTGTTTGGTTTGAGTTTGAAGGGGATGATATAAAGATCAAATATATCAGACAAATATGCATGCAGGACAGTTAAGAAAGCATTATAATTATAATGTCAATCCAAATTTCCAGGCATTACAATAAGTGACATTTTCTTAATGAATAACACTGAAACAACTAGAAATCAACACTGGAAAGATCTTATCTAATACATTATAATAACAAAAATTAAATATAATGCACCAGAAACTTAAATGTAATTGTTTAAAACATGAAACTACTTGAAGAAAATGTAAAAGTAATACTTTGTGGCCATGCACGAGGCAAACACTATTGCTCTCTAGAATATGGCACTAAGTTACTGAGAGGACAGACAGCAGCCAGGCAGAAACATATCTATCAGCAAGAGTTGACTCTTGAATATACAAAGCTCAGTAAGAAATTACAGCTCAGTAAGAAAACTGGTGATTCACATTAAAAATAGGCAAGCACCTGATCTACATTCCACTCAGAAGAGCCCCTGAATAGCCAGTAAACAACCTTCTCACATGTAGAGTATTATAAATCAGGAAAAATACACTAAGCTGCCTAAAATTCGTGTGTGTGTGTGTGTGTGTGTGTGTGTGTGTGTGTGTCTATGTTGTGTTGTGTTAATGGTGATCAAACTCAGGACCTCATAAATGATCTACCACAGGGATAACTTGTTCTCTTTTTACTTATTTTTAGTTTGAGTCTCACTAAGTTATCCATGCTGGCCTTAAACTCACTAGGTATCCCAGGCAGGCTTTGAGCTGGAGACCTCCCAGCTCAGCCCCTCTTCAGCTGGGATCATACACCTGTGCCACCACATCTAGATGCAGTTTGAAAATAGCACTGGTTTTTACAATGTGGAATGACTAGTGTATCCATATGCTGCTGATGGGCCAGTGGTACAAGGACATAAGTTTGGCATTTTTATAAAAATTTAAACATTCCCTACAACATGATGTGTTTTTTTTTCTATTTTGCATATTTATTCAAGAGAACTATGAGCATTTGCATATAAATCTATATTCAAATAAAGCTGCCACGAACATTTACATATAAATCTATATTTGAATATAGACTTATATGTAAATGTTCGTGGCAGCTTTATTTGTGGTTTTGGCTAAGCCCTCCAGCTTCCTTTGTAAGAAAGAAAAATTGAAAGTACTTCTAATGTCCATCACAGAGTAAATGCACAAATGAAACACGGGGAAGCCACACATGAGTGGGAATATCACTACAAGGATACACACAAGATCAAATAGACGAATTTCAAAATCATTATTGTGATCATTGGCATACGAGAGCACAAACTATAAAGTTGTTTTTATATAAAACATGATAACTACAACAGATCTGCAAAAACATAAGGCAGAATTCCAGCTGCCTGGGACAGAGGTGAGGAGAAGGATGAACTGCAAAATGACCCAAGAAAACTGTCAAGGTGATGGAAGGGTCTGTTATCTTTATTTCAGCCATTACTTCGCAGTTATATCTAGCCATACGCACAGTTTCTTGTACATATGTTTTGTACTACAAAGCTATTTACAGCAATAACAGATCCCAAAACTCAAGAACTCAAAGAAATATGTGACCTACTGATCACAGGGTAGCAGGCTGCTTCCTGGCCCCAGCTCCTCACAGCTGCCCCGGATCAAGGAAGCAGGAAAGTGCTGGCCTGTGAGAGGGCTCTGCAGACTCAAGTCTCTCATGCTGGGCAGATGCAGCACACTGGTCTCAACTGTTTTCCTCACAATACATTGAACTCACTTGCCTTCTGTAGACATTTTCTCTTAGTACAGGAAAGCTTTCTGGACACTATGACATACAATGACATCATCATTCTGAGAGCCTCTATGGCTGTGTTAAATTTTCTACATCGGGGCTACTGTGTGCATTAGAGATTAGCACAGTTCATCCTCAGAGGATGTGTACACATGTCCAAATCAACAGATTTCAAAATCATTGTTGTGAGTGAATGCCACCATGCACAGGAGAGGATAAACTGTAAAACTGAAATGTTTTTATATAAAATATGCAAACTACAACAGTAATTCTGTTCTTCTTGGTTATGTTTTTACATTCTTTAATCTCTTAATAGTTATTAAATAATGCTTATTAATATCCATTAATTAACATGAGTATTTTGTTAACTGGATTTTTTTCTTGTACTTACATGGCAACACAAGAGGAAGCTATACATGATTGTTCTGGGGAATTTTCAGATCATTTTAACATTTCAAATTTAAGTTTTTCATTTAAAGCTGTATCTTCATGTTTAATATTTATATGGATTTAAAGGAACTCTATTCAAGTATTTCTTATCATGAAGGTTGTATTTTGACTTAGAAAGAAGAGACTGAAAAATGTCCTTAATCTAAAGCCCTAGCACCTCTATCTTCCTCGACTGATGGCTTCATAACACTTTAAATTCCTATGAGACAGCAAAAGCATAATCAGTGTAACTCCTTGGTACTGAGTAATGGATCATGTTGCCATGAAACCCTGTAATTTCCAATACATTTACAGTTTCCAGCGGACTAGCATGTTACCTGACAGAGCTGCATGACATCAGGTAAGTGCAGTGGTTCAGAGAACGCGGCAGTTCAGGGTACTGGGATCCTCAGGGCCCACACTGCACAGTGGCCTTTGGAAATTGGCATATCTTAATTTGAGTGTCATACCAAAAATGTATGACACTACAATTTATGTACCTACTAACATACTCTTTCTATATATGTATCAGAATAATGGTTTATTTTCCATTTATTTCCAAGAAACCAATCTTCATTTGTTCAGTAATAAAATCCTTTTGATCTTTGCTTTATTATTTCAAATAAACATATAACATGATTGGGGATTCTTTTACCAAATTTAAACTTACGATCTATTTAGAAATTGTATGTTCTAAATTTATATTTCACTAACCTTGTGGTGATGCTACCGTATGCCACATGTAACCCAGTGTGAGTGAATGCATCATCTTCACACACGACAGCTCTTTCCACTTTATAGCAGATATGTCCTCAAAGCTCGAGACTCCATCACACCACCCATTCTTCAGGACCCGTCTTTGATGACATCTTTACCTATGCTTTCCTTAGAATCTCCCACCAACCCTGTCAATCATACATTCTTTCATTATTGTCCACTTGTTCAGTCATCCACAGGTCTCGCCAATACTTGCCAGTCAGCCATTGCTACATTCTAGGAAACTGAGTTTTAGAAATTTAGAACAAAAACCCTGGACCACACCCTTAAGGCAAAGGTTGCATGTAGAGACTGAGGCCACACAGATTCAGCTCAAGGTGTTTCAAAACAAACAGGCTCATGGTGACATCAAAAGCTTGCATCAACACTTTCATGTCACATTCGAGATCTCTTTCTGAAAGCATACATAAACTGAGCTTCTATGTTTATGTAATATAAGTAGGAGACAGGGGAGCAGAGAAAACAAGAGAGGGTTTTCCAGGATAAAATATTGTAAGTGGAGCTGGGCGGTGGTGGCGCATGCCTTTAATCCCAGCACTTGGGAGGCAGAGGCAGATGGATTTCTGAGTTCGAGGCCAGCCTGATCTACAGAGTGAGTTCCAGGACAGCCAGGGCTACACAGAGAAACCCTGCCTCAAATAAAAACAAAAACAAAAAAAAAAAAAATTGTAAGTGGGCCAAATACAGAGATGTAGAAAGAAAGAATGTGATTAAAACCCACAGCTGAGGAAATTGGTTTGAAGAAAGAGGAAGATGATGGCAAGCCAGCAGGAACAGCAGTGTTGCCGTGAAGCTACCAGCTTGACCGTCTGAGCAGGTGAAATTTAATTCCATTTAAAATGGTGCTACATGCATGGCATACAACAAAAATTGTTGAGATGTGTGTTCCCTGAACCAAGTGTCATTTATCAAGGAGGGTTCATGCAACTATAGCCATACAAAATTTACTGTGTAAAACTTGACTAGGACACAACAGCTAATGATTTCTACTATGAAATAAAACACCTTTCGTGATATCCCAGAAGCACCTAATCCGACTTATTGTGGTTTTAGATAATCAAACCGTCAATCTGGAAAAATGTCCTAGCCATTCCCAATAATGAAGACAATTGTTAGGTGGCACCACAACGAAGCTACAGACAAATCAGGTTGTTCCCCAGCACACTGTATCTGGGCCTCCTTTCTTACCTATGCCCCACATGCTGGATCATTCATTTATCTTTGTTCATTAACTTTTCTTTAATGTTAACAGTCTTTGCCCACATGTAATGTTCTTGATTGAAGTCAGCTGGCAATCGCTCTATGACAAACAAAGAAGCGCTGGATAAAAGCTTCCCTGTGGAGGCCTAGAGGCACATTCGAAAAGACAACATCAACCCAAAGGAACTTACGGCTAAGGGCAGGACCAGGAGGACAGAAACTGGGTGAAGGGAAGTACCCCAATGTATGGACATGCCTACAAGTGAGAGGTTGAAGACAAATGACCCCATAGCCTTATACTGGAGGACAATGGGTAAAAGAGGCTCCAGGGGCTTCAGTTAGGCTGATTTGCTTTTCAAGTAAGATACAAACTCCATCAGGAATTACCACCACTCTCTCCCAAACACGACAGAATATTTAACATAAGGCAACACATCTAGGCCATAAGAATTACTCTAAAGCCATTCACTAGAAAAAGACCCAGAAATAGATGCTGTACCACACATTCAATTACTGCTTGGCATCCAAGTGGGCAAGGAGGAATGCCAGCTATAATTAGTGGCGGCAAGTCTTTCGAGACATTTTAAAATGTCTTAAAGACTCCTGCTCTATGTCAATCACATTTATAAACATATACAGCCAATCCGGTATAAAAATATCTTGTTTTAAGTTAGTTATAGTGGAATGTCCTAGCACTTGAGAAGCAGAGGCTTGAGTTCAAGCCAGCTTGGGTTACAGAGTGAATTGGAGGCTGACCTAGGCAACTTAGTGATGCTCTGTCTCCAATGAGAGCAGAACAAAAGGGACACCATATAGGAAAATTAAATTTTGTCGTCTCCGGTGCTGATCACTTTCTTGCATCTATCCAAATCTCCTTCCCTGCCATGCGTACCACCTTCTCAATACTTTTCACAAGCAGAGACTTTTGTGAAACATCATGATAACAAATGCACAACTTCATAAATTACTTCTGCCAATGAAATATTGAAATTCCCTGTTCAGTGCTATATGAACTCAATCCTATAATCCCACTGGTTGAGAGGGTAACATTTTCAGAGATTTCTCAGATTCTTGAAATCGTAAATACTCTCAGACCAAATTTATAAAGCTGTTATTTTTATTATGTATACATATATATCTATGATAATAATCAATTTCTAAATTCAACAGAGCAAGAGATAGGAAATATTATGTTCTAGTAAAATCAATAATAATGTATTGCCATAGACGTTATAGAAAACTTAAGGATTGCTTATTTCTGGAATCTTCTATTTAATATTTTTCAGAAATACAAACTACAGACATCAAAACCAAAGTTAAGAACACTATTCTAATATATATTTAACTGCTTCTAAGAAAGCATTTCTGAAGCTTCATTTTGATGACTGACAACTAAGCAGCTAACAATCTCTCTCTCTCTCTCTCTCTCTGTGTGTGTGTGTGTGTGTGTGTGTGTGTGTGTGTGTGTGTTTAGACTAGAAAAATAAACATCCTTAACACAACCATGCAGAAGTGAAGTCGAGGTTTTTTCCTATTACGAGGACAGACAGCATCAGGCAAGGCTTGACTGTTTGCCTCCCCACCACTCACTCCCACCATGATGGCATTTGTACGAAATCTGTCATGAATGAAAGCTTTGCAGTCTATGACCATTTCTTACCACATGGTAAGAGGCCTGAAACAATGTAAAGATACCAGACAATATTAGGATTAAGCCCCAAAATAAATTTAGAACTGTGAAGACTAGAAATGATTTATGAATGTGTAGTCAAAACTGTTATGTACACCTCAACACCCATCCCCCACCCTTAAAAAAGCATAGCACAGTTCAGCATTACCTAATGAAGCAAATACTCCGCCTAGCATCCTGATCTTACGCTCTAATCCCTTCTTATCTTGAGTGCCTTGCACAAACGTACTCTGAGATAATCTCATGGCTCCAAGCAGGCCAAATCACCCCACACACTTTACCATGTGCTTATAAGACATTCAGCACTTCCCCTGAGTGTCTGTGCAAACAATGGGGACTTAGGCTAACATCTCCTACCCAAGTCATCCCAATGGGGAAAAGACAATTCCAAATACAATTATACCATAGTAAGAGAATGCACAGGGAAATCACAGGGTGTTGTGAAAATGTGTAACAGGACATTCAATTCAGAATTGGATAACAGGAAAACTGAATCTGTAAAGCAGAAGACTAGAGCAAGAAGAGGAGGAAGCATAAACACCAAGGCAGAGTAAGAAGAAATGCTCTCTCCTAAAGAAGAGGCCCCACCAGGCAGTGGTACACAACTGTAGCTACTCTAAGGACTGAGGCATGAGTTAGGGATAGGCCAGTCAGAGTAAGACCTTGTCTCAAAAGAGAATGAGCTGTGATTTGCAAAATGCCTGTGCTACCCCACCTGCCCGATACTTTGATCAGGCCCACTCGCCTGCTCCCTGTAGTGCCTCTTGCCTAGTCCTCTGCCTGGCACACACTCCCCAGTACTCTAAAATATAAGCCCTGTGGTTCCCGTGGATCCCAGTCCCCTGGCCGTTTCCTGGTTTGTCCTTGAAACAACCGTTCCTCAGTTTTTCCACTGCGGAGCGGAGCTGTCTCCCTTCTCAGTTCTTTAGAATCCATTAGAGCTGCCACACACATATCAAGCTGCTCGTTAAGGGCTGACATGTGTAATTTGGAGACTATTTCTTGCTTTTGCTAGCTGCCATGTGCAGACTTTAAATTCCTACCAATCAAGGACTGTGTCATCAACATGGCTGTGTCTCCCCAGTGACAAGTATAATCTGTAATAAACTTTATTGAGCGAAGAACAAAAGAGCGGCTGGTCCGCTAAGAAGGGCACCATAAATTACAAAGCATGAAACGAACCGAAGCTTTTGAAACTTACAATAACAAAAATTGCCTTTTGATTCCTGTTACTGATGACTAGATAAAGCAGTAAGGATGCCGTTTTTATTAGATGTGGGAAAAGTGTCCTGCCTTCAAGGAGACAAAGAAGGTCAAATGGTAAAACATCCTAGACAGTCTGTGTGACTCTAGACTGTGTCACAGAGGTTAATATTGAGACAAAAGGTAGAATTAGAAATATATTATTTGGGTTTTACAATGCAATAAAACCTTCTAAGTGAGTTTAAACACAAAGAAAGGAAAAAATATTATACTACAAAGTACCAACAGGATTTGTGGGGAAGATAATGAAATTCACCATATATTTGATACATTGAAAATGAAATTGTCAGTGTTCTTTTAAAAAATTCAGTGGTGGTGCATTTGGGTGGGGGTAAGTGTGACCATAACACTCTGGAAGCTGAGGCAGGGGGATCATGAGTGCTAGGTCACTAGTTCTGATAGAGTGAGCTCTATCAGAAGTTTATATCTCATTATAGAAAAGGTGAGAAGGAAGAAAGGAAAACAGGAAGGAAACAAATACAAAGTCACAGAGAACAAGAAATCCAGCCAATGCCTCGACTTTCAAAACAGAGAGCACGTTCCACTGACTCTGACCCAGAGAGCTCAATGTTAGTACCAGACATGATTCCAAAATGATTCCTAAAAACGTACTATTTAAGCAGTGATATGTGACATGTTGTTAACAGGCCATTATAATTGAACCCAGTGGTACTGCTTTTGGTTTTTTATAGAGTTATCTATTATCAATTCTGCCGAAAGTGGAAACAGATTCCAGCTAGGAATATGACCAGGTCTGTCCATTCTCATAAACTCTTGGATCATACAAAGAATGCAAACTCTAAGAAAGGCGTGAGCCTTAGTAACCTGCAAGACTGCCTTGTAAAATGATCAGTTAGTTCACTGATAACTTTAAAACAGAAAGAAAGGACCGTACTACTAACAGTCCTGCCTACACTTAATTCTATAGTTACTTGGATAAATTATATACTGATAAAATTTGTTAATGCCTCTATGGAAAGAAATGTTTAATCTATATTATCAAATTGAAATACAAAGAGACTAACATTTCTTTTGACCTACCAATGAAAAACCCATTCAAATGAGCTTTACAATAGTATGTCAAAGTGACTTCAATCTTTATAATTGAAATTAAGAAATATGGTTATTACCAGCTAAGAATAAAGTTAAATATAATTGTGCTAAGTATGTGTTTCAATTCTTAAATTAAACCAGGTACACTAGCAACCCATCTCTAATACAAGCCCTGGGTATTTTGAAGTAGAAACATTGAAGTTCAAGGCCACAGTGAATCCAAATCAGGCAGCCAGACAGAAAATTGGGGGAAAGTAATGCATTTGTGAAAGAATATGCAAAAGAGATGTGGGAATCAGTACTATAGTAAGAATATGAAATGAAAAATGAAAAAGAGAGAACAAAGGAAAACTGAGAGCAATGAAGAAAGGAGAGAGAAATGGAGGCAGAGATACATGCACTTACAGTACAGCATCCAGTGGCGATGAACTAGTGTACCTGACTGCATTATCACGGTCTTCACATGTGTGTGCTCAGCTGTGAGAACTACACTTCCTGCGAAGCCAAAAGTTCATTCAAAGAAGTTTCTCTATAGTGAAGAGCCTCCCCCCATCAATATGAATGAATAATCACTGAATATTATCTCAGAAATTGCAAGAGCTGTTACATGTAAATAATTTTACTCAAAAGGCAAGAGAAAAGAAATACTAAAAACTAAGTAATATGTCATTTGGTACAAGAAAACAGTCTATGTTCAAAACTGGCCTACCAAAGAAAGACCAACTCCAAGGAGTCTTACAATAATTTGTCAAAGTGAGCTCAATATTTCTAACTGAAATTAGGAAATACGATCACTTACTAAGAATAAAGACTGAAGGTTATCTGAATAGTCTAAGAAAACCGATAAAAATCTAGGACGTGTACTATGTATAGGTAATAGGTACATGATAAATCAAGAAGAAAATCTAACTTCATAGCCTTGTCAACACTTAAAGAAAAATCAATGATACCCATTAAGTATTCATTGAGCTAAAGGCCAAGCCAGCCAGTGGGTGGTCAAGCAGTAGAGGCAGCTGGCTTGCTCCTCTAGGTTGTCCACAGCAAGGAAGGCTTTAAAACAGACGTTTTAAGGAAGTTCACAGTCTGTTGGGTCTTTGGATAAAGATTTGGGAGTTGTGCAACATTGAAATTATAGTCTAATATGGACTGGTAAAAACAGGAAACATTTTTAAAAGGAGAAAAGATGAGAAAGAAAGATATCAAGTAGTTTTAAATTAGGAAAGCTTTTGAAAGGACAGGAGAATTTGCTTTCAAAAAGGATGATGGATCTCTTAAGGGTTTTTGTTTGTTTGTTTGCTGTTTTAGTTAAGACTTAAAGTAATGAGAACCACTGGGGACTCTGAACTTGATGGTCCTTTAAGAGAGTAGAGAAGGCTAAGATCAAGGCTAAATATAAACCAATCACATTGGTAGATACTGAGTGAAGACCTGACCACATAGGAAGAGTAGAAAGCAGCGATTTAAGTCTCTGTTAGTCTGGATTATAAGAGGAACCGTTCAAAAGGTCAATGCATGCAGACAGTAGAGCTAGTAATAGGCATGATGGTTGAAAGTGCAAGTGGTGACAGAAATGATAGATCAGGTGGTTCTGCACATGTAGAACAGCCTATGTAAAAGCACAGAAGGACACCAGCATGGCCATGCTGGTCACAATCCACCACAGTGCTCCCCAAACAAGTACTGTGCTCTGCATGCTGTTCTTAAATAATCTAACCTTAGGCATGAGACACAAAATGCACAAAATATAAGTTCAACAAAAGAACTCAAGGTTGCTAAAAGCTCTTGTGACACAGTAAGAGGGTGAGAGCTAAAGAAACTGCTGCCCAGACATTCAACAGAGGCCAGACCTAGACAGCCTGGAAAGAACAATCACTGTCATTATGGATGACTCAAATGACAGACAAATGTGCAGAGACATAATGAATAGGATATGCCTGGGAAAGACTCTCAGGTAAATAGTTCTAATCAAGTG
This sequence comes from Apodemus sylvaticus, assembly GCF_947179515.1. Classification (NCBI taxonomy): domain Eukaryota; kingdom Metazoa; phylum Chordata; class Mammalia; order Rodentia; family Muridae; genus Apodemus; species Apodemus sylvaticus. The sequence goes on along the minus strand of NC_067475.1, from coordinate 85,523,030 downwards.
GCATCAAAATAGTTCCATAAAGGTTGACTATCCTCCCAAAGTAAAGGAAAACAATTTCCCTGTGTATCTGACACTGACCGTAATTCTAAAGCACCATTTGCTACAATCCACCCCTCCCCCCACATCTCCATCAATAACAGATTTTAGCTTGTTTTGTCCAAATATTACAGTACCTTTCCATTTCCTCTCACTTAAGGGGACCCATTCTTAAAGCTAATTTGTTGTTTATTTCTTAAAGATTCACTAGAGACTTGGGAGAACATATCATGCTATCTTAAACTAACTTGTAGACAAAATCAATAGTCTCCCTTCTCCCAGACACCCACTAACTAGTGCTAGCAAATATAAATAAGAGAATTCACGTTTCTTTCTTTCTTTTTTTCTTTTTTTTTTCTTTTTTTGGTTTTTGGAGACAGGATTTCTCTGTGTAACCCTGGCTGTCCTGGAACTCTCTCTATATATATCAGACTGGCCTCAAACTCAGAAATTCGCCAGCGAGATGGCTCAGTGGTTAAGAGCACTGCTCTTTCGAAGGTCCTGAGTTCAAATCCCAGCAACCACATGGCGGCTCACAACCATCCTTAATGAGATCTGATGCTCCCTTCTGGGGTATCTGAAGACAGCTACAGTGTACTTACATATAATAAATAAATAAATCTTTAAAAAAATGATACTTAAAAAAAGTGCTGGGATTAAAGTCATGCGCCACCATTGCCCTCACTTTTCTTTCATGATTTCTGACACAATCCACTGTTACATGGTTTCAACTGTTCGATTAAAGAGGTTTCTTAAGTCTGAAAATATCTATGACAAATTATTGAAATTTTAATCCTCTAAGTATTCTACTGATCTGTTACTCATAACAACATAATTTAGTGTCATCATTTAAGCTTGTAGGGAAGTCTACACATTAAAACAACTTCTCAGAATTTCTCGAAACAAGACTTCCTAATAAGCCATAGTTATGAGACACCAGCAGTAAGTACTGTGAATTGTTTCCCGTTGCTGGGTGTAGATCATAACTCCTTTTCTTCCTTATGGTCAAAGATAATCATGTATTTTACCTGAACGTGTACAATGGGCTCTTTATGAGGCTGTTTCTGTGTTATGCATTATGAGACACCCGAGCAAGCAAACTACTTTATATTTCAGTGAGAAAAATGTATTTTTATTTTTTGTCATACACTGGAAAGATCTTACTGTGTTGATTGGGGAACAGGGGGAGGGAAGAGGGCTTATAGGACTTTCAGGGAGGGGGAATCCAGGAAAGGGAAATCATTTGAAATATAAATAAAGAATATATCTAATAAAAAATCTACCCATCGATGCACTACATGCTCTATTAAATAAATGTCACAGAGCTAAGCTTGCTAAGTGATACATTTAATACTGTACTTATGAGTCTATAACATATGAGTTTTCTTCTTTTATTGGTTTATTCAGGATACAAAGCAGGGGATTTCATTGTGCCCTTTTGTATACATGTGTGTATATGATATACATTGTTCAGAGTTGCCCCCCTGCTCTCCTCATCATGTGGGTCTTCTTTTTCCACAAAATGGTTCCTCCTTGTGTTTTCACATCTTATAGATCCAGCTGTCCTTCTTCGTCTCCACCCTTCCTCTCATTGGCTCCCTCCATCCCGCCCTTCTCACAGTCATTTCATTCATATACATATAAAACTCTAGATTCAGTATATGAGAACGTCTGTTGTGTCTCATGGATGTCCACTGCCATTCATTTCCATGAAGATGTCATAATTCTATTTCACTCTACAGAGGAATGAATGTGTAAATACCCATCATGCACACATCCTGCATGGTCTTTATCCCGTCACTTGTTGCTTGGTGCTAGACTAGCTCCATATCTTGGCTACAGGGTCTAGTAATTATCTCTGCGGTGGGCTGACACAAAACTCTTTCCTGTATATACCTGAAGGAGTAGAGCTGGATCATGTGGTATTTCTATTTTTAGATATGTTGAGGAACCTCCATCCTGAAGGCCACAGTAGCTTCCCTAGTTTATATTTCCCCAGGTAGTGTATACAGATTCCTCACCCTCCACCGCCTCGCCAGCTTTTGAAATGTTTAGCTATTGTATCACTACCCTTGGAGTCTTCTGCTAGTCTGCGCCCACACACTTTGTGTGCAGAGGCTAAGATTTGCACTAGAAAATGTTCAGCTTACGGGTTTTAACTTCTGTCGTTATTAGCTGTGGGACTCTAAAAGTCTCTGTATTGCAACGGAGTTTGCTCCATCTCCCTTAAGACGCAACAGCTCAAATATTTGGGTATAGTTTCTGAGACTACAAGACTCCTCAAACAAATCCGTAGACCAGACCATTTAATAACTGGTAAAGGCAAAGTACTAGAGTTGCTTCAGAACTCTAGATAGTTTCATGTTATTCTTTGCTACCCTTGATTACTACCACTCTGCATAATAGAATACCTGACAAGATCCTTCCTGAAGGAGGAAAATATCGACAGTCTAGGAAAAATGACAGACTGCTCTATTATGAACAAAACCCTCAGAACTGCTTGTTTTTAAGTGTCTCCAAAGCACATGCAATAGGAAGGTGAACACTGCTTCTACTAAGCCTGGTGCTAGTCCAAATATAGACAAGAATTATTTTGGAATCGATGATCCTAAAAAAACCATTATGAAAACTTAAATGTAGGTAAACTATCTTCCTTTAAAGGGAGCAATATGTTGGAAACCAAGATGCATCTAGTCACTTCTGCAAGTGAGCTGGACAGGACAACCATTTGATTTTCCTCAGAAGATGTAAAGTACTTTTTAAATACAAAACGAAGAAACAACTCCCAGAAAGCAAAACAAAGGCTCAGGAAACCCATACCCTGGAATCATGTGACCACACTGGGACGCAGTCCCTCAAACAAAAGTCACTTAGAGATAACACTGAAGACCCGGGACAGGCTGTCCATTCAGATAGGCCCAGGAGAATGTCGTGATGCCTAACCATTGCCTTCCAATGTATCACAGTCAATAACAAGAGACAAGCAGCTTAGGAGCAGTCAGGCTCACACAAGCACACTTTGCTGCGGTCCCAGCAGAGGCTGGAACTTTGCATTTTGCATACTCTGGGGCTTTGAGCGGCTTGTCCATTCTCTGGGCATGGGGGCTACAAGCTGGACTCAGTAGGTCCCGGTGTCCCTGCTTTGCACCCGAGTGAAGGAGGCCACCCAGCTGCACAGGGCTGGCGGCCGGGCGTGGGAGACAGTCGCCCACGCCTTGCACTGAGGGCCCACAGAGCCCAGCCAGAGCTGCTCTCGCTGACCGCTATCCCTCCCGGGAATCCCTTCCTCGCTTCTCCCCAGCGTGGGAACGGTGATCTTGCTTCCCAGAGATGAACAAGATCCGGGGAGAGTGTGGGAAAGGATTTAGCCAGGACTCGCAGAGGGCCTTATGCCTGGGGAGTCCTGGCCGGCGAGGACACCGCTATCACTTACTCAGTAGCTTCCAGACCTGGGGACCGACAGTGGTTCGCGACCTCCTGGAGCTGCCACCCCACAGAGCACAGGCACACTGGATCACAGATGAAGGGCGGCGGCGCTGGCGACGGACCGAGAGGTGATGCTGGTGTCACACCTGTCGGTCCCGAGCGGGTTCACCCAGGGCACTCAAGGCCACGCAGAGCACATCCCGGTCAACCTGCGCTAGGGGCGCAGAGGGACCCACGGAACACCCCCAGAGCCGGTTCCCACCGTGCTGCAAACTGTCACTTCTCGCCTTTGTTTTTCCCTGCCAAAACCCAAAGAATTCTCCTCTGACTCTTTCTTCCCTACCACACAGGACTTCTTTCCCACGTCTCCGTACCATGTACCATGCCTCATCCCCCTTCTCCAGTCCCCAAACAGTAGAAAAAACAAGCGGCTGAGCAAACCCACCATGATGCGGTCACGGGAGGCCAGAGGCATCGGGCCGCAGGTGTCTTCGCTCCGCTGGCTCCCCAGGCTGTGCACTGCTGCTCTTTGCCTTGGGGTCCGGCGGGCTGGCACTGGAGAAGGACTGCCTGGAAGGCGGTGTGTGAGAAACCCGCCGTTCTGAGTCCCTCCCACTCCTCCCTGCTCAGCTAGAGAACCGAGTCCTGCTCCCCGCCCAATCGCCATCCTCCAAACCACCAAAGCCAGACACAAACACAGCGGGGAAGGGGACAAGGAAGAGAAAACAAAGGCGAGACTCTAGGAAAAGTTGGCACATTAAAAACAAAAACATTTTTTTTCCTAGTACAAGCTGGTGCAGAACCACTGTAGTTTCTTAATTTGAAACTCCAACCCTTGCGGGGTAGTTTTTTTCTCCTTTGTTGGTTGGCTTTGGTGGCCTGCCTGGCTTTTTAGGTTTGAGGCTAACCTACTCCTTTCAAAGGTAATTTTGTGGTCACAGAAATATTATTTCTTGCTTTTATTTGGTTCACTACACTGAGCCCTATTTGCTTTAATAAATGTGTGTGTGCATAACTGTTCTTTTATTTTTTAAATCATTGTTCACACACACATGTATGTACACACACATATAAATGTGCGCGCACACACACACAAACAACAGAGTCACACACAGTCTGGTTTCTCCTGGCGTCTTTTCAATCCTCCAAGTTCAAGAAGTCTGAGACAAAGAAGTTCTCTTGACATATCTACTTCCTAACTCATCATCAACTCTGGTCTCAATGAGGCTCTCCACATATGAGAAGTGTTTCTTCCAGTGTTGCCTACTACATAAGAGTCATCCTAAAGAATGGATGGAAGTAAGCGGAAACAGAATTAGTCAGAAATGCCAAGACATCTACAGGAACCAAGGAAACTTTGGCCTTAAGATGAACAAAACCTCCTGGCTCCTTTGCTGGTTATGGTTTGGATTTGGTTGTTATTTTCTTATCATCCTATAAACTTCTCTTATTCCCAAATCAATTCATGAACTTCTTTTGGGTCAGTAGGAAGAAAAAAAAATCTATCCTCAGACCATGAGCATAAGACCCAGAAAGAAAAACGTAACTCATAATGAAAAGGAGCCAGCCTTATCAGTTTTAAAGTAAATAAAAATGATATAAATAACCGAACCATTCAGAGGAGGAGGGGTATCACTGACAGATAAAAGGTTTCTGAAAGAATGGTGCCAGTGTGGGATCCTGGAGAGTCCTTCTGTTTTGGAAGAGGATAATATGGAAGGAACTGCTAGCAGAGGAAACTAAACAAGGTCCACAGGCAGGTGGCAAGGTGGCCTCAGTAAAGGTGAGTCAGGTGCAGGAAGATGCAGACCACACAGGGTGTGGTCTCTGCTGTGCTGTGGGGTTCATACAGACTCCTGCACTACCCTGACGGCCCTCTTTCCCATGGCCCCTCCCCTCTGAGACAGGGCCGGCAGAACAGATAAGGGTGGTGCAAGTCTTACAGCATCTTCAGGTCTGACCTACGCATGGCCTGGAAGACAGTGAAAGCCCACTTGTCTTCAACTCTGTTCTCTGCCACAAGCCTTGCTTGCGAGTGGAGGTGGGGAGGCCTGGGGTGGCTGCTGACTCCAGGTGAGGGGGGTTGGGACAGCTTTCAGGAATGTCAGGAATGTGGGACTAGGCTTTTTGTCAACTTTTTCTGTTCAGAGGCTTTCCTAGTGCCGGGTTGAGAAGAGAGAAAGAGCAATGGAATTTAACCGACTATGTGAGGGTGCGTGCGGAGAGGAGGCAAGCCCCGCCTCCAACACAACAGATAGCAAAGTCAGGAAAGTTTTAACATAAATGTTAACAAATACAGTTTTTCAGTGCAAACCGAACCTTCTACAACTTCCTTGTACCTTTGCAAAACTGTCAATAATTTCAATAGGCCCATTATAAGCAATAAGTACATAAAAATATATTTGATCATGAATACATTCAATAATTTGAAAATTCACAGTTTCTACTGACTAGTCCAATAGCAGAGAAGTTCATTGTGGAAACCTATGGCCTGGTTAAGTTTCTGCATTTTTCCCATAAGTTATTAATAGTAAAGTTTAGTGAAAAAAATAGAATTTAAATAAATAAAGGGTCATAGAGTGGAGCAGCAAACCTGTCCTGTCCCTGGCTTTCGGGGAGGGAAAACTTTAGTTCCAATTTCATTGTTTGTAATGCATTTGTTCATATTATTTGTATCTTCTGGCTTTAATTTTGATAGATCTTATGCATTTAACCACTCAGCAACTTCTAGGTTTTGAGCTTTTGGAGGTTTATGTCTTTAGAGTATCCCCTAATGGGGTTCTGAATTTTATTAGACTCTGTTAGATGTACACTGTTTTCATACCTCATTTTACTGGTTTCTTTCTTCTTCCTTGTTCTTGACAGATAAGCTAATGGCTTGTCAATCTTACTATCTTTTACAAAGAACTCTTGTCTGGTTGATTTTGTGTGTTGTTCTTTTAGTATCTGTTTCATTCCCAATTCTATTCTTATTTCTTTGCTAATCGATTATTTCTTGTCATCTACTGGGCTTGACATTGATTTCTTGTTGCTTTTCAAGAGCCTTGAGCTTTTTCATCAGATTGTTTATTTGAAATACCCTCTCCTTCTCCTTCTCTTCCCCTCCCAGTTCCACTCCCAGTCCCTCCCCCCACACCTCTGTCTCCCAGTCTGCCTCCCTCCTCCTCCTCCTTCTCTCTCTCTCTTCCCCTCCCCTCCCTCTCTCTTTCCCTCTCCCTCTCCCTCCATCTCCCTCTTCTTCTCTCTCTCTCTCTCTCTCTCTCTCTCTCTCTCTCTCTCTCTCTCCTTTAGTTCTCTTTGAACTACTGAGGTTCCAGTCAGTTCTGCCTTGGCAGTATTCTGCAGATTCCATTAGGTTGTTGGTCCCTCATTTTCATTTGACTTAGGATTTTTAAATTTCCTCTCTGATTTCCTGAGTGATCCATTATTTATTTTAAAATGTATCAAGTCTCCCAGGATTTCTGTGGTTTCTCTTGTTGGACCAAAAAAAGCCTATGAATGTGATTTTATTTTCAAAATAAGAGTACAATGAAAGGGAAACAAAGGATACAGATGAAACTACACCATGATGCCTCTGTGGCTCTAGTGTAATTAAAGGGATCCTTATACAGCAAAGGAAACAGGAGTCAGACAGCAGGAGTGAAACTGTGGGAGAAAGGCTTCACATGCTGCTTCCAGCTTTGAGAATGGGAAGGAGCTAGAATGTTTGCTGTCCCAAAAGGAATAAGGGAGATTATTTTATCTTGAATTGTCCAGAAAAGAAAGATGCCCCCTTGTCTCCCTGATTTCAGTCTTGTCAGTTAGTAACTTTGGCTTTTTAAAGCACTATTAGGAGTTATTAGTTATGACAACAAACAGGAAATTCATGAAGTATTTTGATAGTGTGGTAAACAGGCAGTAATTGAACAAATGAATGTCTTTGGAAATAGGAAATAGTTGAGTCTGGATGAATTTTGTCTAGTCAGCTTTTGAAAGGCCTAGATTTTTGTCAATAACAGTTTCAAAAGAAATGTATAAATGAATATTGGTAGTGATCTCAGGTAAGAATCATGGTGGAATTAAAAACTGTAAGGTTAGAGAATATATAAATATTAGGAGCAGACTGTGGATAAAAGATAAAATGAGCATTGCCTGCAAATGTAGACAGCAGTGGGTGAAGTGTTAAGGGAGACTTGGCGGGAAAACACCCCCTCTCGACAGTGATATGAAGCTCAGCCAACGTGGACAGCACAGATGTGTGGCCACAATGATGCTGCGTGTTTAGCAGAGATTTCTCAGCTGGGTCTTAATGTTTTATACTTACTACTTCTTTCTGCATGTTGAAGTGTATGAGAAAGCCAGGCTGAGCAAGGACTGTTGTGCAACATGGAACTAGAAAATTCAAAATGTCTTGTCTGTGTGTGTGTGTGTATGTGTGTGTGTGTGTGTGTAGGAAGAAAGAGAGACAGAGGGAGAGAAGGTAGAAAAGTTAGGCAGATATGTGGAGCAGAGGGATATGGGGGGGGAGAATGTGAGGCATTTGTGTGTGATGTATATACATGCCCAGAGGCCAGAGGAGAACATCAAGTAGCTCTTTCTTTATTCCCGTACAATAAGTTCTCTAACAGGAATTGAAGCTAACTCAGTGGCCAGCAATCTCCAGTGAGAGCCCTGTTCATGCATTTATATGTGGGTTCTCAAGATTTGAATTCAGGTCCTCCCAGCAGTAGCTCACAAATAAAAGCTGACTAGAGATTAGTTGAGATGTCCAACAAAGGGGAGACCATATCCAGAGGTTAGGCAAGACCCCCAGTTGGGGGATGAGCCACCCACTCATCTCCAAATTTTTAACCCAGAATGGCTCCTGTCTAAAGGAAATATAGGGGGACAAAGTATGGAGCAGAGACTGAAGGAAAGACCATCCAGAGACTTCCCCACCTGAGGATCCATCTCATAGACAGATACCTAATTCAGACGCTACTGCAGATGCCAAGAAGCACTTGCTGACATGAGCCTGGTATAGCTGTCTCCTGAGAGGCTCTGCCAGAACCTGACAAATATAGATGCAGATGATCACAGCCAACCATTGGATTGAGCACTGGGACCCCAATGGATGAGATAGAGAAAGGACTGAAAGAGCTGGGGGGGGGGGTTGCAGCCCCATAGGAAGAACAACAATATCAACCAACCAGACCCTCCAGGCTCCTAGGCACTAAACCACCAACCTAGAGATACACATGGAAGGAACCATGGCTCCAGCCGTATGAGTGGCAGAGGATGGCATTGTCTGGTATCAATAGGAGGAGAGGCCCTTGGTCCTGTGATGGCTCAATTCCCCAGTGTAGGGGAATGCCAGGGTGCTGATGTGAGAATAGGTGGGTAGGAAAGGAAGCATCCTCATAGAAGGAGGGGGGATGGGATGGAGGGTTCCTGAGGGGAAACTGGGAAAAGGGATAACATTTGAAATGAAAATACATAAAATACCCCATTAAAAAGAAGTTGACTAGTTTTAGAGCAAGAATTCAGCAAAGTAAGCCCATGATGTCTATGAGAAAGAATAAAATCTATAAGAATATATCTGTAATTAGGGGCTTATTCTAAGTGGGCTCCTCATTTCCTTGTTTTTCAATAATGCTTTCCCCCCTCTAGCCTGGTCAGTCTTACCCAGCTAAGCCTTACATTTTTACAAGGACTCTAGGCTCCTTAAAATAATTGAACATTTGAAAACAGATTTTGGTTTATGTGTATTTGAAGCCCCCCCCCTCTCTCTCTCTCTCTCTCTCTCTTACCACCTTCTCTCTCTTTCTCTCTCTTTCACTGACTTCTCTCTCTCTCTCTCTCTCTCTCTCTCTCTCTCTCTCTCACACACACACACACACACACACACACACACATACACACACACACACACACACACACACACACACACACACACACACACACACTTAGTCTTATCTCCACTCCAGTTTTATTTTATTTATTCTTTGTTGGGTTCCATAGCTGCCTGCAGCTATTATGAAGTGGGTTTCTGGAACAGAAGCTGAGGGATAAATGGGGAAGAGGGGCGAAAAGAAGTATGGCTAAGACAATATTCACTGATCAAAGCCAGAAACTTTAATGGTGCCAGACCTTTTAACAGTTTGCGCAAACCCTTCCCCCCAGACTCCAGGCTGAGTTCCGGTGGAAGTTGTCTAGCTTCTCTTGGAGGTCCTCCTCTTGGCTGCTCCGGCAGCTGGGTGGGTCACCTGCTTAATTCAGGAATTCCTAGACCTGGAGGAACAATGAACTTAACCTTTACTTCGAGCACTCTGCCCTAGGTGGTATGGCTCTGTACAATTCCTCCCTTTTTTTTATTAATTAGAACACGAGGAGGTAGAAAACAAGTGGATAAATATCCTTCATAAGAAGGCGGGCCTTAACCAGGAGGGGAAGCATTGACCGTAATTCCTCTTAAATATTGTATAACGTCTTTTTCAGAGGAGGGGTAATAGGCTCCCTTATTATTTTAAGGACAGCCTCTCGACGGTAACCCCTATGCAATTAGGTGTACTTCCTGGGGACTCAGAAGCAGAAATTCACCTCCCCATGCGGTGCTTTGCCTCGCACGTCTCACTGGTACCCATGTTTTTCATAAACAAACACACATAGATCTGAGTTCTATGTGGCTCCCTCTTTGGCGATCCACTTGTGTAAGTTTTGAAGCCAGGGGGGTCTGCAAGTGTCTTTAACAGACATGCAATCTCTCCATCCAGGTGAGCCTGGGTGGAGACAATTCTTAATAAGATTTACTTATTAAAATTTTCTGAGTATTTTGCCTGCACTTACATATGTGCACCACATGCATACTTGGTGTCCTCAGAGGTCAAAAGAGGACATTGGATCTCCTGGAATTGGAGTTACAGATAGTTGTGAGCCATTATGTGGGCATTGGGAGCAAAAACTTAAACCCTGGTCCATCTGTCCAGCCCTTACTTATTTTTATGGTGCTGAGGATCAATTAAAAGTCCTCATATACACAAGTCAGGTACTCTACCACTGAATTATACACTATGCTCTTGACTTTTCTATTTTGTAAATAAGAAACCAGTGCCAGCTTCCAACATAGAGATTAGCAAAATAATGAGCAAAGGATTCCTTTACTGTGGCTCAAAGATTTTAATTGTCCAAAGAATTATGCCAGCTAGTATTGTAGGATGTTAATTACATGCACACACCATTGAAACCAAGCAATATTTATATATGCCATAAATAGATTAATACCAGAGATTTGTATATGTACAATTTATCTTAAAAATCATAGTTATATTATGACACCACCTTTATAAAAAACTGAGATATAGAGATGTTAATTATGTTCCCTAAATCACACAGCGAGCAGATGGAACAGTCAGGGCTCATACTCAAGCACTCTGAGAAAAGTGATCATAGAGGCAAGTCATGTTGAAGAATTCTTATAAAGTATCAGAATAAAAGTCTTCTGTAAGGCTGGATAAATCATCATTTTAGGGTAAGCACTGGGAAACTGCTTCTTGACAAACATTATAATTTTGATAACCAACTTTCAAAACAGAAAAGCTGTCATATGAAGAAGGTTCTTGGACAGGGGCACGTGAAGGACCACTTTCTGTCACAGGCTAGAGTCACAACGACAGTATTCCCCATTATTTGAACTCAGCAATTCTTTGTTTGCTATTAGTTTGAGTTACCAATTGATCAATGCAAAGCATGAATCAAATTGTGATAGTGTAATAGAATGGTTCAATGAATAAGACATACTTTGGATCCTCTTAAAGGTCATGTGTCAAGGTCTGGTTTCCAGTGTGGCACTGTTGAGAAATACTAGAATCATCAGTAGGAGGGGCATAATGCAAAATATCCATTTAGGTCACTCTGTGGTTACGTTCCAAGGTGCTAGGCAGAGACCCAGCCTCTTTAAGTCCCTCTTACTTCCTGGCCATGAGATGAACAGGGTTTTCCTGCCACATGCTCCTACCATTAAGCACAGCCTTCATCCAAACCAACATGACCAACCAACTGTGGAATGTGGCTTCCAAACTGTGAGTCAAAGAGAGCACTTACTTTAGTGGGGGAGGGAAGAGGGAGGGGAGGGAGGGATGGAGAGAAGAGCAAAAGGATGGAAGAAAGAATGGAGGGAAGAAGATAAAAGAGATGGAAGGAAGGAGAGAAGGAGGGAGAAAAGGAGGGAGGGAGGGAGAAAAGGAGAAAAGTAGCTTATTGAAGCAATCATGCAAATCATTCTAAGCACATGCAACAGACTGCTTGGGCAGCTCATGTTCAGGATGTGATATGTCAGCCCAGTTTTTCAAATGTTGTAATAGCTGCCATTCTGACTTCCTTTCTTGGAAAGACTTATTTTAAAGATCATTGATTAAATAAATGTCTATTTAGAGAGTTGAATGTTTTTTATACTCTCTATTTCTGGACATCAGATGCATAATCAACCCCAAACTTCCTGAGACTGAATCTCCTGAGAATCTTGGCTATTTAAGCAGTTTTTTTTAATAGCTGGATTGAAACAGAGTTTAAAGTCACAGCTCTAAGCTGAAGATAAAGCTCATTACTAGGTTACTTATCCAGCACTTCTAAGAAAGGTGTTAGGATTAATCCTAAGCACTCTAAAGAGGAAAAAAAAAGAAAAATAATTAAAAAAAAATCACACTATTAAGAGACTACCACTTTTCAGAAAGATACATCACATTTTTAGAAGGATACATTTCCTGAAATTTGAAAATTTCAAATATGAATTTCTCTGAGCTTTGATTATTCTCTTCTGGAGATTAAATCCATGGCCTTGCACATTCTAGCTAAATGCTCACCTATAGTGATCTCCTCACTTTTTAAAACATTATTTTTATTATTTTTTATGTGTTTGTGCTTGGGGTGGGTCTCAGGAAATGTTCCATATATGAGCTCCTGTGGAGAAGAGAAGTAGTGGTTTGATCCTTAGGGGTGGAGTTATAGGTGGTTGTTAGCCACTTGAGGTGGACATTTTACTGGAGACTCTGAACTTTATTAACCACTGAAACATCCTCTAGCTCCTTATTACCCTTTGCTTTTATTCTTTCATCATTTTAAAAATGTATTCTCTCATATATTACATCCCAACTGTGGTTTCTCCTCCCTCCTCTCCTCCCATTTGGATCCCCAACTCCCTAACTCTTCCCCCTAAAGTTCCATCCCTCCTCCATTTTCCTTGAGAGAAGAACAGGCCTCCCAAGAATATCAATCAAACATGCTATATCAGGTTGCAGTAAGACTAGGCACACATCTCCCCCCCACATTAGGGCTGAAAGAGGCAACCCATAGAAGGAAACAGGTCCAAAACATGTCAGAGACAGTCCCTACCCCACTGTTAGGTGTTCCATAAGAAAACAAGAAGTGCTTCCTGGAAGGAGCCTATTATGCCTGGCTCCTGAGGGGCCCTGCCAGAGCCTTACAGATACAGAGGCAGATACTAGCAGCCAACATTTGGACTGAGCATGGGGTCCCCAATGGAGGAGTTAGAGGGAGGACTAGAGGAGTTGAAGGGGTTTGCAGCCCCATGGGAAGAATGACAATGTTGACCAGCAAGAACCCCCCAGGGCTCCCAGGGACTAAGTCATCAACCAAGAAATACACATGGTTCCAGCCACAATTGTGTCAGAGGAGAAGAGGTCCCTGGTCCTATGAAAGCTAGATAGATTCCCCAGTGTGGGGAAATCGAGGTCAGGTAGGTGGGAATGGGTTGGGCAGAGGGGCATCTTTTTAGAGGCAGGGGGTGGGAGGATGGGTTCGGGGTTTTCTGGGAGGGGGGAAACAAGGGAAGGGTATAGCATTTGAAATGTAAATGAAAAATACTTTAAATAAAAAACATAAAACAAAACAAAAAAAAAGAAAAGAAAAGAAAACCAAGCTACACAACTGTAACATATGCTTAACAGTAGAGGGTCTCCGATAACCGCATGCATACTCCCTAGTTGGTGGTTAAGACTCTCTGAGACCCTATGAGCCAGGTGAGTTGATTCTATGGGTTTTCCTGTGGTGTCTTTGACTCCCCTTGTTGCTTCAATCCTTCTTCTACCTCTCTTCCACAAGATTCTCTAAGCTCAGTCTCATGTTTGGCTGTGGGTCTCTGTATCTGTTTCTGTCAGGTAAAGGATGAAACCTCTCTGATGACAATTGGGCTAGTCTCCAATGTATGATTATAGCAGAACGTCATTAGGAATCATTTAGAAATCATTTCATTGACTCTTTTTAATTCGATATATTTTTTATTTACATTTCACATGATTTCCCCTTTTCTGGCTCCCCACTCCCTGAAAGTCCCATAAGCCCTCTTCCCTCCACCCCTTCCCACTTCCCTGTTCTGGTATTCCTCTATACTGCTGCACTGAGTCTTTCCAGAACCAGGGGCTACTCTTCCGTTCCTCTTGGACATTTTTAATATGTAGATTATGTCTTGTGTATTCCATGTTTCTAGGCTAATATCCACTTATCAGTGAGTGCATACCATGAGTGATCTTTTGAAACTGGGTTACCTCACTTAGTATGATATTCTCCAGCTCCATCCATTTGTCTAAGAATTTCATGAATTCATTGTTTCTAATGGCTGAATAAGTACTTCATTGTGTATATATACCACATTTTCTGTATCCTTTCCTCCGTTGAGCTGGGTTCTTTCCAGCTTCTGGCTATTATAAATAGGGCTGCTATGAACATAGTGAAGCATGTATCCTTATTACATGCTGGAGAATCCCCCTGAGTATATGACCAGGAGGGGTATAGTGGGGTCCTCTGGAAGTATCATTCCCAGTTTTCTGAGGAACCTCCAGACTGATTTCCAGAGTGGTAGTACCATCTTGCAACCCCACCGGCAGTGAAGGAATGTTCCTCTTTCTTCACATCCTTGCCAGCACCTGTTTTCTTCTGACTTTTTGATCTTAGCCATTCTGACTGGTATGAGGGGAAATCTCAGGGTTGTTTTGATTTGCATTTCCCTGATGACTAAGGATGTTGAACATTTCTTAAGGTGTTTCTCAGCCATTTGATATTCCTCAGGTGAAAATTCTTTGTTTAGCTCTGTACCCCATTTTAAGGGGGAAATTTGGCTCTCGGGAGTCTACCTTCTTGAGTTCTTTGTATATCTTGGATATAAGCCCTCTGTCAGATGTAGTGTTGGTGAAGATCATTTCCCAATTAGCTGGTTGCTGTTTTGTCCTTAGTTCTTCAAGGGCTTCTCCCTGTTTACTTGTGTTCTCCTGTATTTCTTTAAGGGAGTTATTTATGTCCTTCTTGAAGCCTTCCATGATGCCCTCCATCAGCATCATGACCTGTGATTTTAAATCAAGATCTTGCTTTCCTGGTGTGTTCGGGTATCCAGGACTTGCTGTTGTAGAAGAAATGGGTTTGGGTGGTGCCATATTGCCTTGATTTCTGTTAGCAACATTCCTATGGTTGCCTTTTGCCATCTGGTTATCTCTGGTGTTAGTTGGGCCTGCTGTTACTGGCTGGAGCTTGCCCCTCCTGTGTGCCTGCAGGCCTATCTCAGCAACCCTGGGTGACCTGCTTTCCCCTGGCACAAATTGTGGTGCTGCTGAGTTCCTGGGTGCAGGTGGAGTCCTGGTGTGGTGGAAACCAGAAGGCTCTTGCCAGAGACCTCCCCACTGCAGGACTGGTCTCACCTGTGCAGACTGCCTCTTCCTCCCTGGCTGCTGGGTGTATAGCTGGCTTCCTGCACTGCTTGGAGATGGCGCACTGTGGCCGAGGGTGTTCCTGGTCTGGAGGCAGAAACCGGAAGGCTCTTGCCAGAGGCCTCCTGACTGGATCCTCCCTCCGATCTGCAGGGCCAGACTCACCTGTGCAGGCTGCCTCTTCCTCACTGACTGCTGGGTGTATTATTGACTCTTTTTGTTCAGTGTGGTTGGCTCCCTCTTAGCTCTCTGACCTGTCCAGTTTCTGTGTCCTGGCCCTACAGGCAATCTCTGGCATGGACTTTCAAGCTGGAGCACTCATTGCTTGATCACTCCACAGCTTCTGCCCCACCATTACCTTAGCACATCTTGAAGGCAGGACAAATTGTAGTTTGAAGGTTTTTTTTGGCAGAGTTGATGTTTTAGGCCTTTTACTGGAAATCTTGACTGGTTACAGGATATGACCTGTTCAGGTTCTGCTTTTATCAATACAAGGAGTCTTAGCTAGGGTCACCATCATAGATTCCTGGGAGTTCCATTTCACTAAGTTTCTACCTTGCCCCTGAAATGGCACCCAATTCTGGATGTCTCTCTTAGAGTTCTCTCCATCCATCCACCCCCTGTCTGATCCTTCCTGTTCCCATCTCCACCCACCCCTACTCCACCAATAATATCTATTCTATTTCTCCTTCCCAGGGAGATTCATGGTTCCTCCCTTGAGCCCTTCTTGTCACTTAGCCTCTCTATGTCCATGGAGTGTAACATGACTATTCTTTACAGCTAATATCCACTCATCAGTGAGTACATTCCATGTTTGTCTTTCTGAGTTAACTCACTTAGGATGATTTTTTTTTATTTTAGCTCTATCCATTTGCATACAAAACCATGATATATTTTTAGCAGCTGAGTAGTACCCTATTGAGCAAATGTACATTTTCTTCATCCATTTCTTGGTTGAGAGATATCTAGTTTGTTTCCAGTTTCTGGTTATTATGAATAAAGTTGTTTTGAACATAGTTGAGCAGGTGTCCTTGAAGTAGGATAGAGCATCCCTTGGGACTTTGCCCAGGAGTGGGATAGCTGGGTTTTGAGGTGGATAAATTCTTAATTTTCTGAGAAACCACTATGTCCACTTCCAAAATGGCCATGCAAGTTAACACTTCCACCAGCAGCAGTGGAATGTTCCCCTGGCTCCAGGAGCTGTCACTTGTGTTATTGATCTTAGTCATTCTGACAGGTGTAAGATGAAATCTCAAAGTAGTTTTGATTTTCATTTCCCTGGTGGCTAAGGATGTTGAACATTTCTTTAAGTGCTTCTCAGCCCTTTGAGATTCCTCTGTTGAAAATTCTCTCTTTAGGTCTGTATCCCTTAAGGAGATCCAGAAAAATAAATAAATAAATAAATAAATAAATAAATAAATAAATAAATCCCCTAAAGAAAGCCAAAAAAATAAATAAATAAACAGGTGAAAGAAATGAATAAAACTGTTCAGTACCTGAACATGGAAATAGAAGCACAAAGAAAACATAAGTAGGGAATGGAAAATCTAGGCAATTGAACAGGAACTACTACAAACACAAGCATCACTAAGACAATAGAAGAGATCAAAGAAAGAATCTCAGGTATTGAAACTATGAGAGAAAAAATTGATAAATCATTCAAAAACTGTTAAATCTAAAAAATTTCTGATACAAAACATCCAGGGAATCTGAGACACTAGGAAAAGACCAAACTTAAGAACAATAGGAATAGAGAAGAGGGCAAATCCCTCCTCACTCTTTAAAGAATTATCCAAAAGTCAGAAGAGACCCTTTGATCCAGTAAAAAAAGACTGATGTAGAAAGGTCATTTTGCATATGTTTCAAGGATTTCAAGAACAATTAAGGCATATTTTAATCAGTTAATGATCTTCTCATTTTAATATGGAACAAGGAAAGAGTTTTTCCTTTCCTTGTATTATACCTTTAAAGTGATAATATGTCGTATGAGAAAAAATAACATAGCTGTTATAAACACATTGTAGGAGTAAGAGATGGTGATTTTCATTATTCCAGCAGAGAGCTCACCAACCTATGATATTTTCATTAATGAGATAATTGAAATCTTTTAGAAACATCGAAAGGGTAGGTGTTGATTCAGTTTTTGAGTCTCACTTTTCTTGAGAAATCATGATGTGTCTTTGATCATCACACCTGCATTTCAGGGATGTTGTTTCCTCTGGGTATCAGACTGGAGAAGCATCCAAGAAGAGTCACAGTCTTCTAGTAACAGTCTTACCAACAGGACCAAAAGGCACATCCTGTGGCATGGTTGAAAGAGAAAGTGATTCAAGCATCACAGTAAAGAGAACTGTATTTTGACATTTAAAAAATTGCAAATTGTGCAATAGAAGACTTGTTAGAATCTCATCTTATGAAAATGACAGTTATGACTACACTGCTCCTATTTAGGAAATACTTTGCTTAAACAGCTGAAAATATCACCTAAGGGAAACTGCATCTCACCAAATCTCTTCCTTACCATTTCTTTTTAAAAGAGAGATCTGTTTTGCTCTCATTTTAAATTGAATACAAGATTTTTTGCTTTGTAATATGTAACAAAATTCTTATGTAAATATTTTTTAAAAAAGCAGATAAAAACTAAATGCGCTTTTGAGGTTTAGCATGAATGTGTGTCTAGAAGCGAATTGAGACTAGACTCAGTGAGGAGGAAAAAAAAGGATATCACTGGAGAGCCAGTGGTATAGTGGGCAACATCCCTTAGATCATTGGGCCTTGTGAGCTAAGGCTGGGAGATTGGGCAGAAGAGACAGTAGATACAATTAGCCCCTCCCAGAGAGTCAGACCACACCAATAAAAGCCACATGGAGTTGAGGGGACAGGGTGAGTATTTTCACACTAAATACCTTATCTTTGTGACTTGGAAAAGAATAGAAGAAAAGTATCCCATTCTTGACAGTTTCAGACTGTAATTCTACAGTGTTGGATTAACACCAGTTCTGTAGCTTGGAAATGTCAGGAAGAATTCTTATTTTAACGTGAGCATGCATTGAGAAAGCTCTAGGAGTTCTGCAGAGGCAATCACAGATCTTTGCTGAAGGAATCTACTTGAAAGATAAGTCTTTATAGATGGAGACACAAAACTAATCTTTATAGATGGAGTTTCAGGAAAATGAGATGCAATAAGAAAGTGTCCCAGTTTTATTGGTGTTTCTGTGATAGAGTAACCAACAAAATGCAACTTACAAAATAATTTACTTAGTTTTATAATTACAAAATAAGGAGTTAGGGAGTTAGCAGTTAAGAGTTCTTGCTGATCTTCCAGAGAACCTAAGTTCAATTTCCAGGGCCATCTCTGGGAGGCATATAAGCTATAACTCCAACTCCAAGATATTCAACACTCTTTCTGTCCTCAACACAAACCCAGACACAGAGATGCGCAAATAAAAATAAAATAAAATAATCTACAGGAAAGTCTATGTTTGTGGTTAAGTCCAGGCAGGGACAGCTAGTCAGGATGCATCTTCAGTTAACAGCAGAAAACCCTGAATGCGCATTTAGTTATATCATTTCCTTCAGTAAGCCCTATAAACAAAAACTTTTACTATCTTTCTGTAGCACTATAGGCCACAGACCAAGCCTTTGACCCTTGGAAATCTTAGGGAATGTTAAATAGTCAAACAATATCATTATACAAAATAGGATATAAAGTAATCATTTTAATATATTTAAAAATAAAATATAGTAGGTATATAGGGAAAACAATGAAATATGAATGTTAATCAGTTTGAAACTTGAATGAAAGAGAATATTCAGAAAAGAAAAGTAAAATTATTAAAAATAAAATATTATGAATTATTACAAAATAGAAAATTGAAGATAACATTAATTTTTCACTCAGAACTAGATCTAAATGAATAGTTCACATTAAAGCAAAAAGTTAGATTAAAATAGAAAGAACAGTATAAAATATATAAAGAATACTACAAAAGGAAAACAGAGATTCAGAGACAGTCAATATAGTCTGTGAGACAGCACCTGAGATTTTCCAGAATGTAGGTCAATAATTTATTCTCTGATTAGCCTAAATACTCCAAATAATAACTTTTTAAAGCTTTTCTTCAGGTAAGCTTTCATGTAGTCCAGGCTGTCCACAGACACAACTGATTATGTGGCCAAAGATGACTTTGCAGTCCTGGTCTTCTGTTCCTGCCTCAAAAGACCTAGGATTCTATACCATCCATGCCCAGGAAATAATTAAAGTTTTACATATATACTCATACATTTTTTTGTTTAAGTGACTAAAACAGACCTAATGAAATGTTAGAAATAGCAAGAAGCAGGCACATTATGTACACCAGAAAATCTGTAACCAGTTGGCACTCTTCTGTCTCTTGGTATGTAATCTCTTAACTACTGCTCCAGAGCCTCGCTTGCCTGCCTGCTGCTGTGTTCTCCACTCTGCCATGATAGTCATGGAATCACTCTTCTAAGTTGAATAACTCTTTCTTATATAAGTTGACTTGGTCATAATGTCTCTTCAAGATAATAGAAAAGTGAGACACAAAATTTAAAAGTTAGGAGATAGATAGATAGTTAGATAGATAGATAGATAGATAGATAGATAGATAGATAGATAGATAGGTAGAGAGATACAGGTTTTGTCTTTATGAGTTCAAGTGACCCAACTTAATGTAATACTTTGCAAATCCATCAATTTTACTATAAATTTCATAAGCCCATTTCTCTTACAGCCAATTGAAAGTCTATTGTATATATGAAGCACATTATCTGAGTAAACAGGAAATTTCTTATAGACAAAGAAATGAACTAATGAATTGTGCCAATTTTTAATTTCAGAACTTCTGTTTACTAAAGACAGTTTAAGTCAAGCTAAAAACTAAATGTGACTTAAAACATACAATTACAAACATGAAAAAATTGTCAATAAATGGTTTTACCTGCTTGTCTTTTAATCATTTTTTTATGTGTCTCCAAAACTTGGAATTTCAGAAAATAAGGTGTTTTATAGGGATTAATGTCATTTTGCAGATGGCTTGGTAAGTCTTTTCTAGAGGTGTAATTACATCAGTTTCAAGGAAAGGAGAACTTATGTGCTTCTTGTCATTTATTAAATACTTATGCTAGGGGGCTTTTATTAAACATGGATGCTGAATTCTATTTCTTTCATGGATGGTTTTGTCATCAATGCTGTCACAACCCTATATAATTTAAGCTTTGGTAACTGCCACAGCATAATAAGAGACACTTTTTTTTTAAAGACCCTTATGGGCAGTTGGAGATGATCCTCTGCCACAGGGCTCCATACCCAGGTGGCACAGGGATATAGCTACCCTCCCAAGAGTGCGGACAGGCCTGTGAGTGCAGATAGGCCACAACTGCTGCTCAGAGGAATCTGCCTGGAACACTCAGGACATAGGAACCCAGGGGCAGCCCGCGAGGGGAGCCTTCCAGTTTCTGTCTGTACTTGGAGGCGATTCTCTGCCACAGGGCTCCATACCCAGGTGGCAAAGGAAGATAGCTGGCCTCCCAGGGGTGTGGACAGGCCTGTGAGTGCAGGTAGGATCACCACTGCTGCACTGAGGAACCCACCCAGAACCCTCAGGATGCAGGAACAAAAGAACTGCCTAGGACAGAAGTCTTCCAATTTACTTCTGCACCCAGAGCTGATCCGGGGTCACAGAGCTACATACACAAATACTACCAGAAGAGAGCTGGTCTCCCAGAAATGCCTACACATCTGCAAGCACAGGTAAGACTACCACTTCTTTTCAAATTCCTTGCCCAAGAGGGACCCACTCATAGCCATCAGGATGCAGGAACCAAGAATCAGCTGGGGACAGGATCCTTCTGGTTTCTGTCTGTACCCCAGAGGTGACCTTGTAACACAGTTCTCCATACCTAAATTCCTCCTGGATAGAACTGGTCTCACAGGTGTATTGACACACAGGCTTACAGGATGGACAAGCCACAGTCAAAGACAGCAAGGCCAGCTAACACCGAAGATAACCAGATGGTAAAAGGGAAGCACAAGAACACAAGCAACGGAAACCAAGACTACTTGGCATCATCAGAATCTAGTTCTCTGATGACAGCAAGCCCTGGTTACCCAAACACACCAGAAAAGAAACACTCTGATTTGAAATCACATCTCATGATGTTGATAGAGGATTTTAAGAAGGACAAATAACTCCTTTAAAGGAATACAAGAGAACACAGATAAACAGGTAGAAAACCTTGAAGAGGAAACACAAAAATCCCTTAAAGAAACACACAACCAAATAGGTAAAGGAACTGAACAAAACCATCCAGGATCTAAAAATGAAAATAGAAACAATAAAGAAATCACAAAGGGAGACACCTCTGAAGATAGGAAACTTAGGAAAGAGATCAGGAGTCATAGACACAAGCATCACTAACAGAATACATAAGATAGAAGAGAGAATCTTAGGTGCAGTAAATACCACCGAAAACAATGACACAACAGTCAAAGAAAATGCAAAATGCAAAAAGCTCCTAACCCAAAACATCCAGGAACTCCAGGACACAATGAGAAGACAAAACCTAACAAAAATAGGTATAGAAGAAAGTGAAGATCCCCAATTTAAAGGGCCAGTAAATATCTTAAGCAAAATTATAGAAGAAAACTTTCCTAACCTAAAGAAAGAAATGCCCATGAACTTACAAGAAGCCTACAGAACTCCAAATAGATTGAACCAGAAAAGAAATTCTTCCCATCACATAACAATCAAAACACAAAATGTACTAAACAAATAAAGAATATTAAAAACAGTAAGGGGGAAATGTTAAATAATACATAAAGGCAGACCTATAAGAATTGCACCAGATTTCTCACCAGAGACTGTGAAAGTTAGAAGATCCTGGGAAGATCTCTTACAGACCCAAAGAGAACACAAATGCCAGCCCAGACTACTATGGCCAGCAAAACTCTCAATTACCATAGATGGAGAAACCAAGATATTACATGACAAAACCAAATTACACAATGTCTTTCTACAAATCCAGCCCTACAAAGGATAATAGATGGAAATGACAACACAAGGAAGGAAACTATACCCTAGAAAAAAAAGCAAGAAAATAATCTTCTTCCAACAATCCCAAAAGAAGATAGCCACACAAACATAAAAATAACATCAAAAATAACAAGAAGTGATGACAAACACTATTCCTTAATATCTCTTAACATCAATGGACTCAATCCCCCCAATAAAAAGCCATAGACTAAGACTGAATAGGTAAACAGGACCCAGCATTTTACTGCATACAGGAACTACACGTCAGTATCAAAGACAAACACTACCTTAGAGTCAAGAGCTGGAAAACAATTTCCAAGCAAATGGTCCCCCATACAAGCTGGGGTAGCCATTCTAATATCAAATAAAATTGACTTTCAACCAAAAGTCATCAAAAAAGACACAAAAGGACACTTCATACTCATCAAAGGAAAAATCTACCAATAAGAACTCTCAATTCTGAACATCTATGCTCCAAATGCAAGGGCACCCACGTTCATAAAAGAAACTTTACTAAAGCTCAAAGTACACATTGTACTTTACACAATAATTGTGGGGAAGTTCAATACCCCACTCTCATCAATGGACAGATCAGGGAAACACAAACTAAATAGAGACACAGTAAAACTGATGGAAATTATGAACCAAATGGATTTAACAGATATCTATAGAACATTTTATCCTAAATCAAAAGAATATACCTTCTTCTCAGCACCTCATGGTACCATCTCCAAAATTGGCCATATAATCGGTCAAAAACAGACCTCAACAGATATAAGAAGATTGAAATAATCCCATGACTCCTGTTAGATCATTATGGAGTAAGGGTGGTGTTCAATAGCAACAAAAACAACAGAAAGTACACATACACATAGAAACTGAACAACACTCTACTCAATGATAACCTGGTCAAAGAAGAAATAAAGGAATTAAAGACTTTTCAGAATTTAATGAAAATGAAGCCACAACATAACCAAACCTATGGGACACAATGAAAGCAGTCCTAAGAAGAAAACTCACAGTTCTGAGTGCCTCCAAAAAGAAACCAGAGAGAACATACACTAGCATTTTGACAGCACATCTGAAATCTCTAGAACTAAAAGAAGCAAAGAGGAGTAGATGGCAAGAAATAATCAAATTGAGAGCTGATATTAACCAAGTAGAAACAAAAGAATCTATACAAAGAATCAACCAATCTAGGAGCTGGTTCTTTGAGAAAATCAACAAGATAGATAAACCCTTAGCCAGATTAACCCAGGGGGCACAGAGACAGTATCCAAATTAACAAAATCAGAAATTAAAAGGGAGTCACAACAACAGAAAATGAGGAAATCCCCCCCCAAAAAAAATCAGATCCTACTACAAAAGTCTTTACTCAACAAAACTGGAAAATCTGGATGAAATTGACAATTTCCTAGACAAATACCAGGTACCAAAGTTAAATCAGGAGCAGATAAATGATATAAACAGTCCCATAACCCTAAATTTAATAGAAGCAGTCATCAATATTTTCCCAACCAAGAAAAGCCCAGGACCAGATGGGTATAGTGCTGAGTTCTGTCAGACCTTATAAGAATACCTAATACCTATACTCTCCAAACTATTTTCCCCAATATAGAAACAGAAGGATCACTACCCAATTCATTCTGTGAAGCCACAATTATTCTTATACCTTTGTGTGGTTTACATAAAGACCTTACAAAGAAGGAGAACAACAGAACAATTTCCCTTATGAATATTGATGCAAAAACACTCAATAAAATTCTCACAAACTGAATCCAAGAATACATCAGAATGATCATCCATCATGATCAAGTAGGATTCATCACAGGGATCCAGGGATGTTTCATTTAAGGAAATATATCAACATAATCCACCATATAAACACACTCAAGGCAAAAAACTACATGAGCATTTCATTAAATGCTGAGAAAGCATTTGACAAAATCCAACATCCTTTCAGGATAAAAGTCTTGGAAAGTTCAGGAATTCAAGGCCCACCCATACCTAAACATAGTAAAAGCAATATACAACAAACCAGTAGCCAATGTCAAACTAAATGGAGAGAAAGTTCAAGTAATCCCCCTAAAATCAGGGACTAGACAAGGCTACCTACTCTCTCCACCTCTATTATAAATAGTACTTGAAGTCCTAGCAGAGCTATTAGACAACAAAAAGAGGTCAAAGGGATACAAATTGGTAAGGAAGAAGTCAAAATATCACTATTTGCAGATGATATGGTAGTATACTTAAGTGATCTCAAAAATTCCACCAGAGAACTCCTAAACCTGATAAACAACTTCAGCAAAGTGGCTGAATATAAAATTAACTCAAACAAATCAGTGGCCTTCCTGTACTCAAAGGATAAAAAGGCTGAGAAAGAAATTAGAGAAACTCCCTTCACAATAGTCACAAATAATATTAAATACTTTGGTGTGACTCTAACTAAACAAGTGAAAGATCTGTATGACAAGAACTTCAAGTCTCAGAAGAAAGACATTGAAGAAGATCTCAGAAGATGGAAAGATCTCCCATGGTCATGAAATGGCAGGATTAATATAGTAAAAATGGTCATCTACAGATTCAATAAAATCGTCATCAAAATTCCAACTCAATTCTTCATAGAGTTAGAAACAGCAATTCTCAAATTGATCTGGAATAACAAAAAACCCAGGACAGCAAAAACTATTCTCAACAATAAAAGAACTTCTATGGGAATCAGCATGCCAGACCTCAAGCTGTACTACAGAGCAATAGTGATAAAAACTGCATGGTATTGGTACAGTGACAGGCAGGTAGATCAAAGAAATAGAATTGAAGACCCAGAAATGAACCCACACACCTATGGTCACTTGATCTTTGACAAAAGAGCTAAAACCATCCAGTGTGGGGGGGGGGGGGGAAGATAGCCATTTCAACAAATGGCGCTAGCTCAACTGATAGTTATCGTGTAGAAGAATGCAAATTGAGAAGAATGCAAATTGATTCATTCTTATATTCTTGTACAAAGCTCAAGTCCAAGTGGATCAAGGACCTCTACATAAAAGCAGATATACTGAGGCCAATAGAAAAGAAAGTGAGGAAGAACCTCCAGCACATGGGCAAAGGGGGAAATTTCCTGGACAGAACACTAACAGCTTATGCTCTAAGATCAAGAATTGAAAAATGGGACCTCATAAAATCACAAAGCTTCTGTAAGGCAAAGGACACTGTCAGTAGGACAGAAGGGCAATCAACAGATTGGGAAAAGACATTTACCAACCCATTAGAGGGCTAATATCCAATATATAGAAAGAACTCAAGAAGTCAGACTCCAGAGAACCAAATAACCCTACTAAAAATGGGGCACAGAGCTGAACAAACAATTCTCAACTGAGGAAAAGCAAATGTCTGAGAAGCATCTAAAGAAATGTTCAACACGCTTAGTCATCAGGGAAATGCAAATCAAAACAACTCTGAGACCTTTAATCAGTCAGAATGCCTGAGATCAAAAATTTAGGTGACAGCAGGTGCTGGTGAGAATGTGGAAAAGAGGATACTCCTCCACTGCTGATGGGATTGTAAGCTAGTACAACCACTCTGGAAACCAGTTTGGTGGTTCCTCAGAAAACTGGACAGAGTACTATCTGAGGACCCTGCTATACCACTCCTGAGCATATAGCCAGAGTATTCTCCAACATGTAATAAGGACACATGCTCCACTATGTTCATAGTAGCCTTATTTACAATAGCCAGGAACTAGAAAGGAACTAGATGTCCCCCTCAATAGAGGAATGCATACAGAAAATGTGGTACATTTAGACAGTGGAATACTACTCAGCTATTAAAAACAATGAAACATGAAATTTTTAGGTAAATGGTTGTAACTAGAAAATATCATTCTGAGTGAGGTAACCCAATCACAAAAAATGCTCATAGTATGCATTCACTGATAAGTGGATATTATCCCAGAAGCTTGGAATACCCAAGATACAATTCACAGACCAAACAAAGCTCAAGAAGAAGAAGAACAAAGTATGGATACTATGGTCCTTTTTAGAAGGGGGAACAGAATACACACATGAGGAGATTCAGAGACAAAGAGTAGATCAGAGACTGAAGGAAAGACCATCCAGAGATTACCCCACCTGGGGATCCATCGCATATACAGGCACCAAATCCAGATACTGTTGTGGATGCCAAGTGTGTGTTGACAGGAGCCTGATATAGCTGTCTCCTGAGAGGCTCTGCCTGTGTCTGACAAATACAGAAGGGGAGGCTCTCAGCCAGCCATTGAATTGAGCACAGGGTCTCCAATGGAGGAGCTAGAGAAAGGACCCAAGGAGCTGAAGAGTTTACCAGTCCCATAGGAGGAACAACAATATGAACAACCAGTACCCCTTCAGCTCCCAGGGACTAAACCACCAACCAAAGTGTACACATGGAGAGACCCTTGGCTCCAGCTGCATATGTAGCAGAGGATGGCCTTTTTGAACATTAAAGAGAAGAGAGACCCTTGGTCCTGAGAAGGCTAGATGCCCCAGTATAGGGGAATGTGGGAGTGGGTGGATTAGTGAGCAGAGGGGGAGATGGGTTAGGAGGTTTTCAGAGGGGAAACCAGGAAAGGGGAATAACATTTTAAATGTAAATAAAGAAATAACTAATAAAAAAGAAAAGATATAGAAGAAACTGATAAATCAATCAAAGAAAGTGTTAAATCTAAAAACTTTTCCACACAAAACATTCAAGAAATGCGGGGCACTATGAGAAGGAAAACCTAATAATAATAGGAATAAAGGAAGGAAAAGAGTCCCAGCTCAAAGGCCCAGAAAACCTTTTTAATAAAATCATAGAAGAAAATTTCCCAATATAAAGACATACTCATAAGCATACAAGAAGCGTACAGAACACCAAGTAGATTGGAACAGAAAGAAAAAAATCCTGTTGTTCCATAAAAATCACACTAAATGTACATAACAAAATAATAAATGTACAGAACAAAAATAATAATAAGAGCCACAAAGGAAAAAGGCAAAGTAGCACATAAAGGCAGACTACTTAAAATTACACAGACTTCTCAAGGGAGACATTAAAAGCTTGAGCAGATGTCTTGCCGTCCCAGACTTCTATACAGATCAAAACTTTCAATTACCATACATGGAGAAAACAAGATATTCCATGACAAAACCAAATATAAACAATATCTCTCCACGTATCCTTCCATACAGAAGATACTAGAAGAAGAATTCCAACCCAAGGAAGTTAACTACCCTCAAGAAAATATAGGAAATACATAATTTCACACCAGCAAGAAACAAAAACAGGGAAGCGCGCGCACACACACACACACACACACACAAACACACACATCCAAAAATCAACATCAGAATAATAGGAAATAATAATCATTGCCTTTTACCATCTCTCAAAGTCTGTGGACTCAATTCCTCAATAAAAACCCACAAGCTATCATAATGGATGTGAAAGGAGAATCTATCATTCTGCTACATACAAGAAATACAACTCAGCATCAAAACAGACATTACCTTAGAGAAAAGGGCTGGGAATAGATTGTGCCAAGAAACAAGGTGGAGTAGCCATTCTAATATCTAACAAAATAGACTTCCAACCAAAAGTAATCAAAAGAGATAGAGAGGGACACTTTATACTCATCAAAGGAAAAAATCACCAAGATGATATCTCAATTCTGAATATCTATGCCCCAAATGCAAGGATACCCAGATTCATAAAAGAAATGTTACTAAAGCTTAAACCACACATTAATAGTTGCAGACTTCAATACTCCATTCTCACTAAGGAAGAGGTCAAACAGACAGAAACTAAACAGAAAAATAATGGAAATAACAGATGTATGGACTATATCTACAAAACAATTTACCCAAACACAATGGATATACCTTCTCAGCATCTCACAGAACTTTCTCCAAAATTGAACATATATTCAGTCACAAAGCAAGTCTCAACAGATACAAAAACACTGAAATAACTCTGTCTTATGAGACTACCATGTATTGAAGCTGGACTTCAAGAACAGAAAAACTAAAAACTCATGCAAACCAAACAGATCTCTACTGAATGGTCACTGGGTCAGGAAATAAGTAGAGAGATTAAAGACTTTCTAGAATTCAATAAAAATTAATGCACAATGTACCCAAACATATGGTACCCAATGAAAGCAATGCTAAGAAGAAAGTTTATAGCACTATGTAGATTCATAAAGAAATTGAACAGTGCTCATACTAGTAATTTAACAGTACACCTGAAAGCTCTAGAAAAAAAGAAGCAAATACACAGAAAATGAGTAAACGGCAGGAAATAATCAAATTCAAGACTGAAATCAATAAAATGTAAACAAAGAGAACAATTCAAAGAATTAATGAAACCAAGAATTGGTTCTTTGAGAAAGTCAACAAGATAGAGAAACCCTTAGCCAAATGCCAAACTTCAAATTAACAAAATCAGGGGAAATAGACATAACAACAGATACAAACAAAATCCACAGCATCATTGGGTTTTACTTCAAAAACCTGAAATGCACAAAATTGGAAATTTAAATGCAGTGGACAAAGTTCTTATTAGATACTACTTACCTAAATCAAGCTAAATCAAGATTAGGTAAACAATTCAAATAAGCTTATAACCCCTAAGAAAATACAAGCAGTCATTAAAAATCTCACAAAACCAGCAACAATAAAAAGTCCATGCCAGATGATTTTAGTTAAGAATTATACTAGACCTTTAAAGAAGAGCTAATACCAATAGTTCTCAAATTATTCCATGAAACAGGAATTTTCAAATTCATTCTATGAGGCTACAGCCATTCTGATGCCTAAACCACACAAGATTCAACAAAGAAAGAGAATTTCAGACTCATCTCCTTCATGAACATTAATGCACACAAATCATACTCAATAAAATACTTGCCAATTGAATCCCAGAACATATCATAAACATCATCATCCACTATGATCAGGTAGGCTTTTTCCCAGAGATATAGGTATGGCTCAACACACAAAAATCCATCAATGGAATTAACCACATAAAGAAACTGAAAGAAAACACACATACACATACAGACACACACACAGAGAGAGAAATACACAATCATCTCATAAAATGCTGAAAAAGTCTTAATATCTCTTCATGATAAAAAGTCTTGGACAGATTAGGGATACAAGGAAAATACCAAAACACAATAAAGGCAACATACAGCAAGCTGATAGTTAACATCAAATTAAATGGAGAGAAACTTAAAGCAATCCCACAAGACAAAGCTGCCCACTCTCTCCAAATCTATTCCAGATAGTCTTGAAATTCTAACTATAACAATAAGACAAAGGAGGTCAAGGGGATAGAAATTAGAAAGGAAGAAGTCAAAGTATTGCAATTTGTAGATGATATGATAGTAAACATAAGTGACCGAAAAGAATCTACTAGAGAATTCCTACAGCTGATAAACATAATCAGCAAAGTGTCTGGATACAAAATTAACTTTAAAAAATCACTAACCCTACTTCAAAACCTGTACTCCACAAAATTAAAAAAATCTAAATGAAATGGACAATTTTCTTGATAAATACCACTTATCAGAGCTAAATAAAGAGCATGCAAATAATTTAAATAGATCTTTAACTCCTAACAAAATAGAAGTAGTCATTAAATTGGGTATATATAGCTGATATACTTTGTATATATACTATATATTATGTATGTATTCTATATACACATGATAAACAGGCTAAGAATGGAAATATGGAAATACCCTTGACAATAGCCACAATATAAAATATCTTGGTATAACTCTAACCAAGTGAAAGTTCTGTAGGACAAGAACTTCAAGTGCTTGAAAAAAGAAATTGAAGAAGATATCAGAAGATGAAAAGATCTCCCATCTTTTCTCATGGATATACAGGATTAATATAGCAAAAATGGGCACCCTACCATAAGCTACCTCCAGAGTATGAAATTTCCAATGAAATCCTAATACATTTTTACAGACATTGAAATAATAATACTCAACCAAGGATAGCTAAAACAATCTTGTACAAAAACAAAACAAACAAACAAAAAAAAAAAACAAAGCAACAAAAAAACCCGAAAACATTACCATTCCCAATTTCAAGCTGTACTACAGAGCAATAGTAATAAAAACTACATGGCACAGTCATAAAAGAAGATAGGTTAGTCAAAGGAATTGAATCAAAGACACAGAACTAAATCTTCACACCTATGGACACTTGATTTTTGACAAAGAAAATCAAAATTGTACAATGGAAAAGAGAAAGAATCTTCAACAAATGTTGCTGGTCTAACTGGATGTTTGCATGCACAGGAACACATATTTATCATCTTGCACAAAACTCAAGTCCAAATGGATCAAAAACCTCAACATAAAATAGGATACACTAAAGCTGGGTGGTGGTGGTACACGCCTGTAATCCCAGCACTCTGGGAGGCAGAGGCAGGCGGATTTCTGAGTTCGAGGCCAGCCTGGTCTACAGAGTGAGTTCCAGGACAGCCAGGACTATACAGAGAAACCCTGTCTTGAAAAAAACCCAAAACATAATCCACACATCAAATGAGGTACAAGAAGAACGGAGGAGTGGCCCCTTGTTCTGGAAAGACTCAGTGAAGCAGTATAGAACAAAATCAGAACAGGGAAGTGGGAAGGGTTGGGTGGGAAAACAGGGGGAGGGAAGGGGACTGATGGGACTTTCGGGGAGTGGGGGTCCAGAAAAGGGGAAATCATTTGAAATGTAAATAAATATATCAATAAATTAAAAAAAGTAAATTGCACTATGTAAATCTCAAAAAAAAAAAAGAAAAAACCAAATCCATAAAAACCAAAAACCAAAAACCAAAAACCAAAAAAAAAAAAAAAAAAAGGATACACTAAATCTAATAAAAAAGATAGTGGGAATAGCCTTGCATATTGGTACAGAAGACAACTTCCTGAACAGAGCACCAATAACTCATACACTAAGATCAACAATTGACAAACAGGACTTCATGAAACTGAAAAATGTCTGTAAGTCAAAGGACAAAGTGAGAGCCTACAGACTGAAAAAAGATTTTCACCAGCACCACATCTTACAGAAGGCTGGCATCAAAAATATATAAGCAACTCAAGGAACTAGACACCAGCAAACTAAATAACACAATTAAAAAGTGCAATACAGATTTAAAATGAGAATTCTCAACAGAAGAATCTGTGATGGCCATGAAGCACTTAGAGAAATGTTCCATATCCTTAGCTATCAGGGAAATGCAAATCACATTCTCTGAGATTCCATTTTATACTAGTCAATGGCTAAGATAAAAAATTCAAGCAATAGCTCGTTGGGAAGGAGGATGTGGAGTAACAGAATACTTCTCAATTGCTGGTAGGAGTGCAAGCTTGTACAGCCACTTTGGAAATTAATTTGGTTGTTTCTCATAAAATTAAAAATAGATCTACCTCAATACCTAGTATACCACTCCTGGGCATATACTCAAGAGAAATTCCACCATACCACAAGAATTCTTGCTCTACTTTGTTCATAGCAGCTTTATTTATAGTACCCAGAAACTAAAACAACCAAGATTTCCCTTCACTGAAAAAAGGATAAAGAAAATGTGGTACATTTAAACAATGGAGTATTACTCAGCCATTAAAATCAATGATATTGTGAAATTT
Source organism: Apodemus sylvaticus (assembly GCF_947179515.1). NCBI lineage: Eukaryota > Metazoa > Chordata > Mammalia > Rodentia > Muridae > Apodemus > Apodemus sylvaticus. Next base: position 85,491,168 of record NC_067475.1, on the reverse strand, counting down.
GCAGGTCAGTGGATGTAACTGGAAAAGATCATTCTGAATGAAGTAACCCAGATTCAGAAAGACAAGCATGGTATGCACTCACTGATAAGTAGACATTAATCATAAAGTAAACGATAAGCATGCTAAAAACACAGACCCAGAGAAGCTAAAGACAGTGAGGGACTAGGGATGGATGCTTGAGTTTCACTGAGAAGGGAGAATAGATTAGACTTCAGGGGTGGATGGAAGGATAGGACTGGGTTGAGGAGGTGTAGGGATGGGAATAAGAGGGATGAGTTGGGGCTTACTAGGGAAGACAACTAGATGTGAGTAGGCATCTCTCAGAAAAGCTAGAAACTTAGGGCAATGGAAACTCCCATGACTCTATGAAGGTGGCCCTAGTTAAGATTCATAGCAATGGTACAGAGCCTGAACCGCCATCTCCTGAAACCAGGCAAGACTTCCAATTGTGGGATTGGGATACCAACCCAGTCTCAAAACATATGACCCACAATTTGTCCTCTTTTAAAGTATGCAGAGGTAAAAGATTGAGTGGAAGTTCAAGGGCCAACCAATGACTTGGAGAACGCTTGAGACCTGTGCTATGAGAGGGAACCCACCCATGTCACTTTTAATGATCTTCTTCACAAGCATAATGATACTTAAGAAGACAGGGGTTTAGCATAGATGTCATCAGGGAGGTTTCACCCAGCAACTGATGGAAACTGACGTAGAAACCCACAACCAAATAGTAAGTGGAGCTGGCAGAATACTGTAGAAAAGGGGGAAGAAGGATTGAAGGAGCCAGAGGGGTCAAGACCACCATAAGAAAAACCTGCAGAATCAATTAACATGGGCCATACGGGCAGGCTCACAGACTGCACTGCTAACCAGAGAACATGCATAGACCTATGCACTCTGCACATATGTAACAGTTGTGCAGCTTGGTCTTCATGTGGGACACCGAAAACAGGAGCAGGGTCCATAACTGACTAGTTTTCATGCTCTTGGAAGACTTGTTAAATATGCTTGAGACACTTCTCCTGAGAAGTAGTACACATTTCTATATGAAAAGTGAAATGTAGAATTGGATGTGATGTCCCAAGACTGTGATGGTATAGCAGGAAGATCTTGAGTTGAGACCCTATTCCCCTACTCCAAACAAACAAACAAACAAACAAACAAACAAACAAAAACAGTGAACTGCCCAAGCACGTGGTCCAGAGACAATCTCAAAATAAACCCCCAAAACAGAAATTACTTTATTTCAGGACCAGTGAATTCTTTTACTCACATAAGTCATTGTGACTGAAAGTCTCAAGCACCCCTTGTGTGTAGCAATATTACCTAGCTTATAGTAGTTTGTGTAGTTTTAAGATCTTTTCTGTTAACACTATTGTTTTATAATTGAATGTAGTAGACTGATAAGTAGTTATTTTCATGATGCTCTGTACTGATATTTGGCCTGAGACAAACACATCTGAAATGAAATGTGGCAGTTTTCCAGGGATTCTGTTGGCAGTGAAATGAGTTGTTTTAAAGGTAGGAAATATTACAGTTTTAGCAGTCAAAATGTCTATACCTTTCAAAATTAGTCACTTACCTATCACTATAGAAAGATGGGAGAACTCCACAATAAATCATAGACAAGACTTCAAGCCCATGAAATATATTTTACAGGTCAGAGTCTGTCACTGAAAGAAGCTGAGTAAAGCAGAGTCCTGAAACAAAAACTGAAACAAAGACCACGGAAGAACCCTGATTACTGGTTCGCTTCCTGTGGAATGTGAGGCTACCTTTCCTTAGGTACAGCCTGAGACCACCTGCTTAGGTGTGCTTCTGCCCACAGTGCGCTGGACCCTTCTACACAGATTAGCAATTAAGGCCGACAGATGAAGTCACAGGACAATCTGATCAGGATGAGTCTTCAGTTGGGTTACCCTCTTTTCAGGTAAGTTTAGGTTGGTTCAAGTGGCCATCAGAAGCTAACCATGACAGTAAATAATATTGAAAATATATCATGTCTTCCTTATCTTCCTTAATATATAAAAATAGAAATTATGCTTTATCAGTAGGAGTTATTTTGTTGTAATGATATTGTAATATATTTTTTATAAAATATGTAAGGTATTTGAATTCTATAACTTTCAAGGCTCAACTTTAAAAAAAAGGAAAAAGGTGATATAATGGTTTGTTATTCACTCATACAAGAACTGCCATCAGAGTCTAAATTTTGTCAACAAAATTCTAAATTTTGTTTTGTTCTTATGTACCTAAAAGGCTCTTTAATAAAGTAGTTGGGCTTTAACCATCTTTTCTCCATAATCGAAACAAATTATTCTGGAATAAGACATTATGTAAATTCTATCAAAAGGTCATATAATTATCATACAAATATTAATTAACAAGTAGATATAAGGCAGCTTTTATAAATTAACATTTATGCAAAAAAGCCCTTTCTCTTTCTAAGTTGTTTTAGAGACAGCATTTATTACAGTAACAGAAAATAAACCAGGATAAATCTCATTCTCAAAGAAAACAGAACAGAACAAAACAAAACCCAGTTTTTAAGGAACAAAAATAATCAGAAAGAATAACAATGTGGCTGATCACACATTAGAATTATTCTATTATTTATGTCCACATCCAGTTTGCATAATTGATACAATTGTTAACTAGAACTAATGTGCTCCTGTTAACTAGGGTTTACACATCACTACAATTTTCTTAGCCTTGCTGTCTGTTTCTCTTCACAGCACTGCAGTACATTCAGTGATGATGTTCCTTTTGATTGTGGTGATTCCTCAAGTTTTCATTTTGTAGAATTGTAAGGTACGTTATGTTAGTAAATTCTCATGTGGCCTTAAAGCTTGTTAAAAGCAGAGTTTAGGAGTGAGGAGGGCTCTCCTGTCTTAGACTTCAATTGTTTATTTCTAGTATTCTCAAGAATGTTTTTTGAAACATCTTTTCCTGGGACAGGATGGCTCCCTAACTTTAATGTTGGGCAAAGTAAATAACAAAAGCAGGACAAGAATAAAAATATTGCATTTCTTTTTTAAAAAAATATTGCATTTCTAAAAACCACGATAAAGGAAAATTTTTATAATGGAAAGATGTTGCTATTGTTTATCACATGACATGGAAATTTTGCTATGAGAATGAGGAACCAGAAGCTGTCCTTGGAGAGAAAGCTTGGTCAGAGACTTGGGCTGACTTCCCCACCTTCTCCAGTCCATTTCGGCCATCTGTTGATAATGCCTGGCTTGCTAATGCTAGCTCTCTGCAGTCAGTCATTCTTTCACTTGGAAACCAGGAGTGCGGAATACTTGGCTCTGCCCAGGACTCTGTCTTAAGCAGGAAATCCAGCTGATTCTGTCAACAGGACTGTTCTGAAGTCCTGGATGTTCAAGCCCTCAGTTTAATGCTAGTTCTCTCTATCTGGGACTCGCTGTTTATTTTTATTTTTGCTTGCCATACATTTAATAAAATCATTTACTCAAATCCAAAAGCTCATATTGAACATAGCCGGTAAAGACAGCAAGAGCCACAAGATGATATTTTTGTTTCTTTATGATACTTTATAGTATTTTGATCATATTCTTCTCTTCTTTCAAGTCCTTCCATATCTTCTCCTGCCCCTCCTTACCCACCCAACTTTCTTTCTCAAGAAGCGCATAAAATCCACCATAAAATCCCTCAAGAAAACAAGAAATCAGGGACACCATATAAAACCACACCCAGGATGAAAAAAATACTGTCAACCTAAACAAATAAAAGAAAATACAAAAACTATGGAGTCCATAATATGTAGGTCAACTATTCCTTAACATGAGGCTTGATAGATTACTTGATATACCCAGGTATATGTGACAATTCAGTTGTTAACTGTTACCCATTCATTCATTTTTGAGTACAACAACATAAAATGTAATCAGGTAATGAGAAAACTACCACTTTAAAGTTGGACAAGAAAAAACACTAAAAGGAAAACAGCCTAAGAGAAAGTACAAGAAAGCAAAGACGCACTCATTTGCACACACAAGAATCCATAGAACAGTAAATTTTAAGCCATAGTGTCTCTGTTTAGAACCATGCAGGCCTGCGCAGACCCTGTGCACGCTGCTTCAGATTCTGGGAGTTCCTAAGAACTTTGCACATGCTGATTAGAGAGCCTTGTTTTCTTGGTGCCCTCCACCCCTCTGGCTCTTAACATCTTTCATCCTCCTCTTGGGGAATAGACTTGAATTCACAGGAAAAGATTTTTATGAACAGAACACAGCACAGGAACTAAGATCAACAATTAATAAATAGGACCTCATGAAACTGAGACATTTTATGTTTCAGAGGAGTAAATATTCCAAGGTTGCTGAGGAAATCGCTGGCTGAGGACACTTCCCCTTTTGCAAGTTGGCTCAGGAATAAATAAAGCGGGCTGGACTTTGTGAACAGTGGTCTAGGAAGCCGAAAGCTTTTGAGCCATACGGTGTCTCAGGCTTTGCAAATGGCTACTTGGAGAAATTATCTGATGCTTTTAACCTGGTAAGACTGGAGATACCAACTGCTTATCAAAGGCTATGAAGAACTGAGATTAGGAAAGGTATGGCAAAAATCATTTTATAGAGGATGCAGCATATTTACAGAGCCTCTAGCAATGTTTGTGTGACAGACATCTATCCTTGGGGATCAAGTGCACAGTTGCCAAAATGTGGTCAAGAAAGCCACACATAAAGAAGAGGCTTCACAGACAGGAAAGTTTTGCTGTAACAGGGCCAAATTGGGACCCCAACACCTGGGACGGTGATGTTTGGAATGATTATAAAGAGAGTGAGAATACACACTGTACAAATCTGGCCTTTTGTGTGCCTCCTGATGAGAGCATGAGAAGAATAAATCTTGTCTGCATCTGAAACTGCAAATGCAGGGCTAACAAGCTAAGTTCCTGCTTTTTCTGTGTGTTTTTCTGTCTGCCTTTACTATTTTATGAAGTGCTTACTGCTCAAGGTCACTAGTATCGTGCATGTGCATACACACACACACACACACACACACATACACACACACACACACACACACACACACACACATACACTATAATATCTAATCAGTGAGGAAGTTTGCAGTTTGCCTTGGACAGAAAAACAAATTATGTTGATAGTTCTTAACTTGTTACACTCATCAATAAAGATAATTTATGTAAAAAGGACAGTAAATAGTTAAGAGAAAGATGTTTAAAAGATAAAAGGTTAACCATATTTTAATGAAAAAGAATTCATATGATAAAAGATAAAGTAACTATGCTTTTCCAAAATAAACAAAAGATAAGAACAATATTAACAAAGCTTGAATCCAAGTCACACGGAGTCTGGAAAGTCACCTGAGACTTGTAAAGAATAAAATGTATTAATGATATGTTTAATAATTAAAGTTTATTAAAATTCATGAGCTGCTATCAGTCTGCTTATGGAAACATTCATGAACACTAAACTCCCCCTCCAATGTAATAGAAAAAGGTTAAAAAAAAAAAGGATCTCTTATCAAGAAAATTACTTGTATTTTCCTAACTTTATTAGGCTTTAACCACTTAGGAAAACTAACTTTTTTTTTTTTTTTTTTTTTTTGAGAAAGGGTTTCTCTGTGTAGCCCTGGCTGTCCTGAAACTCACTCTGTAGACCAGGCTGGCCTCAAACTCAGAGATCCACCTACCTCTGCCTCCCAGTGTACTGCGATTACAGGCGTGCGCCACCACCACCCGACTAGTCTCCGCCCCCCCCCCCCGATATATTTTTATTTACATTTCAAATGATTTCCCCTTTTCTAGACCCCCACTCCCCAAAAGTCCCATCAGCCCCCTTCCCTCCCCCTGTTTTCCCACCCACCCCTTCCCACTTCCCTGTTCTGGTTTTGCCCTATACTGCTTCACTGAGTCTTTCCAGAACAAGGGGCCACTCCTCCGTTCTTCTTGTACCTCATTTGATGTGTGAATTATGTTTTGGGTATTCCAGTTTTCCAGGCTAATATCCACTTATTAGTGAGTGCATACCATGATTCATCTTTTGAGACTGGGTTATCTCACTTAGTATAATGTTCTCCAGGTCCAACCATTTGCCTAAGAATTTCATGAATTCATTGTTTCTAATGGCTGAATGGTACTCCATTGTGTATATATACCACATTTTTTGCATCCACTCTTCTGTTCAGGGATACCTGGGTTCTTTCCAGCTTCTGGCAATTATAAATAGGGCTGCTATGAACATAATGGAGCATGTATCCTTATTACATGCTGGGCAATCCTCTGGGTATATGCCCAAGAGTGGTATAGCAGGATCTTCTGGAAGTGAGGTGCCCAGGTTTCCTGAGGAACCGCCAGACTGATTTCCAGAGTGGTTGTACCAATTTGCAACCCCACCAGCAGTAGAGGAGTGTTCCTCTTTCTCCACATCCTCGCCAACACCTGCTGTCTCCTGAATTTTTAATCTTAGCCATTCTGACTGGTGTAAGGTGAAATCTCAGGTTTGTTTTGATTTGCATTTCCCTAATGTCTAATAAAGTTGAGCATTTTTAAAGATGTTTCTCCGCCATCTGAAGTTCTTCAGGTGAAAGTTCTTTGTTTAACTCTGTACCCCATTTTTAATAGGGTTATTTGGTTTTCTGGGGTCTAACTTCTTGAGTTCTTTATATATATTGAATATTAGCCCTCTATCTGATGTAGGGTTGGTGAAGATCTTTTCCCAATTTGTTGGTTGCCGATTTGTCCTTTTGATGGTGTCCTTTGCCTTACAGAAAACTTTGTAATTTTATGAGGTCCCATTTGTCAATTCTTGATCTTAGAGCATACACTATTGGTGATCTGTTTAGAAACTTCCCCCCTGTACTGATTTCCTCAAGGGTCTTCCCCAGTTTCTTTTCTATTAGCTTCAGAGTGTCTGGCTTTATGTGGAGGTCCTTGATCCATTTGGGGTTGAACTTAGTACAAGGAGACAAGGATGGATCAATTTGCATTTTTCTGCATGCTGACCTCCAGTTGAACTAGCACCATTTGTTGAAAAGGCTATCTTTTTTCGACTGGCTGTTTTCAGCCCTTTTGTTGAGGATCAAGTGGCCATAGGTGTGTGGGTTCATTTCTGGATCTTCAATCCTGTTCCATTGATCTGCCTGCCTGTCACTGTACCACTATCATGCAGGAAAACTAACTGTTAATCAAATTGAGATTTATGTAAAGCTGTTTTTTTCCCTGAGCTTTACCTGAATGTTGCACAAAAGTTACACTTACAAGGCTGATAAAGCTGTTCCTCTGATCTTCTCCCTCTAAAGGGAGCTAAAACCCATTTGGACCTCTCTGGTAAGTTACCTGTTGTCAATCAGAGGTGCCATGAAGTTTTCAGGCATTAAACTCTAACCAGTAGACACCCTTCAAGATGGAAGTCAGTAGATATGGATATACTTCCTGTTCTTCCTAAGGGAGCTGGGTGGGTAGTACTAAGTCCAACCCATCCCCTCAAGGCTCCCCTCCTAAGCCACTAAGAATAACCCCTGAAGAGTTTCAACTAACTCTAAACATTATAAAGTCTAGGCTGTGGCCATCCACAAGACCTTAAATTTCCAACAAAAAGTACAGCCCCACATTGTAAAAAAATGCTGCCAGCTTTCATCAATTTAAAAGGAACAATTTATCAGCTTCTAATAAATGACTGATTAAGCTCATCTGTCTAGGATTAAGTGCTATTTAGAAAACAAACAATGACATCCAAAATGAATAAAAGGAGGGAACTACAGACTAATTAGAAGCACATGCCTTTTCTTTAGAAGGGGATTCCAAACAAAAGTAAACCTATGGACCCATGATCTGTAGCTCCCAGTAGTGAAACCATCCTCATGAGAAATGTCTTTATAATATAATAGCCTGTTCCCACCATGCACATCATTTCTTGTACAGTCCATGTCTCTTTAAATGGCTAAACAGATTTATCTCTTTCAAAATGCAACAAATTGCTCCTGAGGTATCATAGACAACATAGAATAGAGAGATACTGGTTTCAGTGACTGTCCCTCTACTTTGATTAGTCTGATATCTTTGTCTGGTTTATACTGCATTGAAATGAAGACCACAGATGTGCCAGTTTCATGACATAATATTTAGTGTGTATATTATCAACATCTTAACAAATCTTGAACTTTATTTTTAAAATGGTTTTACATTTATAGAAACATTCAGAAGGTCACTGAGTTCTCACGTATCCCATGTCAGCTGTTCCTATTTTAAAATGTTTATGCACTATACCATGAACTATGAACTAGTTCATATGGTTCATATAAACTATGAACTGAATTCTATGTTTTATTCATATTATTGTTTTATTTTTCATTGAAATTTCTATAAAGTATTTTGAGCATATTTACTCTTAACTTCTCTATTACTTTTTCTATCCCACCTAATTACCCCAGGAAGCCTTCTGCTTCCTAGCACAGATCCCTCTTATTTCTAATCTATTTTTAAAATATTTTTTTATTTGATATAATTTTTATTTACATTTCAAATGATTTCCCCTTTTCTGGCCCCCGAATTCCTGAAAGTCCCATAAGCCCTCTTCCTTCCTCCTATTCTCCCATCCACCCCTTCCCACTTCCCTGTTCTGGTTTTGCCCTATACTGCTACACTGAGTCTTTCCAGAACCAGGCCACTCTATTTTTCTTGTACATCGTTTGATGTGTGGATTATGTTTTGGGTATTCCAATTTTCTAAGCTAATATCCACTTATTAGTGAATGCATACCATGATTGATCTTTTGAGAGTGGGTTACCTCACTTAATCTAGTAAGTTTAAATAGTGTTGAGTTCGTGCTCATTGGTCCATTGGTATATGGTTATTTACTGGGTAATGGGCATTTTGCCAATGGCTACAAACTTGACTAAAATTGACCCCCAGCATCTAGGAACTACCAATAATTCCTCACCCAAAGGTGTTATTTAGAATGCACCTCCCTCATCCACACTGCAATGTTAAAGAGCCTGATCGTCTGCAAGTAAGTTCAGCTGCTGTGAGCTCAGGAGTGCAATAGTAATGTCACATCCAGAGGACAGCATCTCACTGAGCTCTTCCTCATTGTCTAGTACTGGCACTCTCTCTAACTGTTCTGTGATGTTCCCAGAGTTTTAAATGGCAAAGTAGGAGAGACAAAAGTCCCATTTAGAGCAGACTCATCAACAGTTGCTTATCTTCAGTACTCTGACAAGTTATAATTTTCTGCATTAACTGCTGTTCATTGAGTAAATAAAATAGCTTCTGTCACTAAGGTCTAGAGTCCTCATAATCTTTGGGTAAAATCACAAATATTCAGAAGGCAGTTTGACAATATATTAATTTATGAAAACAACAGTGGAAAGTGATCTTCAGAGCCTATGACATCCTTAACCACGGAATTTTGGTTAAGTTTACAACAGCAAGCATGAAGGCCTCCATGCTTCAGGACTCAAGTTCAAGCAGAAAGCGATTGGTTGCACCCATAACATTCATGCCACTGTTTCGATAGTGCAGTGGTTCTCAAGCTGTGGGCTGTATCCCCTTTTACGGTCAAATCACCCTTTCATGGGGGCCATCGAAGACCACCAGGAAACACAGACACTTATATTATGATTCATAACAAAATCACAGTTATGAGTAGCAATAAAAATGATTTTATGGTTGTGGATATTCACAACACTATCTTTACTAGTGGATATGTCTTTCTGAGCATTTCAGTATTGTAGCAAGGTCCAGGACTGGGTTTGAGTATTAATCATTTCTCTCTCTCAGCAGCCTACATCGACCTTTGGACACTATGGAAACTAGCCAGGAGAATGGAGATTTCTAGATAAATTTAAAGCTGATTTTGTTTCTTTTTTTCTTAAATATATTCTTCATTTACATTTCAAATGTTATACCCTTTGTTTCCCCCCTCCCAGAAAACCCCTAACCCATCCTCCCATCCCCCCGCCTCCAAGAATATACCTCTCCACCAACCACTCTCACCTACGCTACCCCCCTTTGATTTCCCCACACTGGGGCATCTATTGAGCCTTCATAGGACTAACGACCTCTCCTCCCACTGATGCCCGACAAGGCATTCCTCTGCCACACTTTTGGCTGGAACCATGTGTACCCCTTGGTTGATGCTTTAGTCCCCGGAAGCCCTAGGGCGTCTGGTTGGCTGATATCATCATTCTTCCCATAGGGCTACAAACCCCTCCAGCTCCTCCAGTCCTCCTTCCCACTCCTCCATTGGGAACCCTGCACTCAGTCCAATGGTTGACTGTAAAGCTGATTTCTTTAAGTCTTGCAACCAAAGTTTGTGGTGTCTTCAACATCTAATTACAAGGGCAACTAAGATCAAAGGCAAAAGCCTGCTGTTTTGTATGATTCAAAGGCAGCCCTTATCAACAACTCAAAGGGTGCTATCCCATGTCTGGCAACAGATCTTGCTTTAATAACCCAAGATTTCTGGGAGTATCAAAATCTAGCCATGTCAGGCACCTCCATTCAAACTCACTTTCAATTATGTTCTTATAAAGTAGCAGATTTCCATAAATCTTTTCACACAACCTTAGTGTTAGTGAACTCTTTTTCCCTCATCAAACCTTTCATTTCTAAAATTAATAATTTGTGGCATGCCTATTTTCATCTTCATTAGTTTGGTTAATGTTTATCAACTTTGTTTATCTACTCAACTTAGACCTCTCTTACTGATTTTCTGTCTATATGATATATTAATGGCTGTTATTTTCTGCTGCAATCATAGATAATCTTAAGAGTTGATAGTTTATAAAGAAGAGAGGTTTATTTCTCCCAGCATGGGAAGCTGAGCAATTCAAAATGAAAGGGTCACATCCTCTTCAATCTTCTCATGGTATCCTAAAGTGATAGAGACCATCTCACAGTGAAGAGCATGAACAGAGAATAAAGAATGATGATGTAACTATCATATTCTCTTTTGGCCCACTTCTTGGGCAGTTGCATGAATTCATTCACAGGGGCAGAGCTTTGGTCCTCATCAACTCTCAAAGGTCTCACTTAATATTGTTAAATTGATAGTTGAACAGTGCCTTGTGTTTTAGAACCCTCGGCAAAATCTGAAATGATAATACTGAAGCTCTCTGCAACCTCAACTAAGTTGCCTTTAGGTTCTACTTTTGTCTTGCAAATTGTGCCCTCTTTTCAAACATTCACCATTAATACTGATTAATATTTTTGGAGAACATTTTTTGGGAGGGTTACTATGTAATCCTGGATGACCTGGAACACCATATATAAATCAGACTAGCTTGGAATTCACAGGGGACTATTAGCCTCTGTCTCACCAGTGCCAGTGTCCTGGTACTATCATCCTGAGAATTGACCTCCTTATCACTAGATAAAACCACTCTATATTCCTGGTCATGTTCTTAGTGAAGAAGTCTGCTTTGTAATAACTTCACTATTATAGTTCTCTGTTGGTTTGTGTTAACTTGGGATATCTTAATCTATCATTAATAGCTTTACCATTTTTGTTTTTATTATGCTGGCACTTCAGAGTTGAACCCAGGACTTTATATATGGAAAGTAGACTCCCAAACCTGGGGTACATTCCTAATTCAAGAGTCATTTTCCACTCATTTCCTGTTTAATAGTTGAATAAGTTCTGTATGGATGACAGTGGGGTCAATTTTTGCAATATTTAAAACAGCCCTCTATTCTTCACTGTTTATTCTTCTGTTTCCTTACTTCTCTTGTTTAGAGAACTTCATGTAAGGACAGCATTTTATAGCTTCTTTGTGCATTCAATAATTTTTTCTACTTTTCAGTACTCTATATTCTGAAATGTAATCTGAAACTGATTGAAAAAATCTCATCACCTAACACCACACCACATTGTGTCTTCTTGGGAATTGGTTCTATTGCTTTGTCTTAATTCAGCTCCCAAAATCCATGCTTCCAAACCTGAGGGTCTCTGCCCACAGTTGACCTCTATTGGTAATAAAGAATTGCCGTATAGCCAGTGGCTGGACAGGGAGACAGAAGAGGGACTATTAGATTTTGAGAGCAAAGGAAGAGAGGAGAGAGAGAGAGAGAGAGAGAGAGAGAGAGAGAGAGAGAGAGAGAGAGAGAGAGAGAGAGAGAGAGAGAGAGAACTGGCTTGACTGGGAGGGAAATGGAACAGATTTAAGAGCTGCAGGAGAAAAATCATCCAACAATGTAGGTACAAAGGGAAAGTGGTCCTATGGGGGCAAGCTGCCTAGAAGGTAACAAGGTAGCAAAGATAAAAACACACATTTAGAAGGTGTTAAGCCAGGAATACTAGAGGAGAATGTGTGCTGTGGGAAGGTTTAGAAGTACCCAGCTATTGAGCTAGTCAAGGCATATTAAAATGAGCTGGTTTACATGTGTCTTTCATTCGTGAATCCAGAGCTCTTGGGCAGGTTCAGCATTCACCACCTGCCAGATGCTAGAGCAGTTAACTGATTCACCATTACAATGTCTAGCAGGGGACGCTTTCAATAGGATATTGTCAATTCCTGGGACCCATCGCAGTGCCTTGGATGTCATTCTTCCCACGTTTCCATATGCTATTCATCTTATTGTTATCACTGTTCCATAAACAAAGAGTTTTATATTATTATGTATTTTTTTAGGTAGACCTTTCCTATATTGTCCTACCTGATCTAGAAATTGATATATAGACCAGCTGGCCTTATATCCACAGAGATTTTTTTTTGTCTCCTAAGTGCTGAGATTAAAGGCATTTTAATGCACCAATTTATCTGCACTTTGCAATTCTTTGAGAGCAACTAAACAAGAAAAGAATTTTTCTGGGCCTATTAATTTGTTTCCTTTTAATTTTTGTTTGTTTTCATTTTTAAATTAGCGGTATGAGATAACACTGATATTTATGAACAAAGCATGCTCTGGTGACTCTCCATCCCCATCTCTCGAAGCCCTGCCATCCTTTATCTTCCTTTGCAGACCCTCAGCAAATCTCTTTGCCTCTTTCATGCTCTATATACCCTCTGCCCACTCTTCCATCTTATTACTCTCCCTTGGTCTCTGTGCTTCTTTTCTTTCAGGTTGCAAGGATGCATTGCTGTATTCCACTCTGCTCGGTTCTTTCCTTCTTCACACGATATTCTTATGAATCCGTCAAAAGCATTCTTTCTTTCTATTATAGACATTTTTGTTTCTAAGATTTTCTTTTTCTTTGTTTTTAGTTTCCTTTTCTCTGAGTATGTTTTCCTTCTGTTCTCACGAGTTATCTATGCTTCTCATGATCCCTGATCATATTTATCTTATTGAAATTCCTGCTCTAATGAATCCAACATCTGTGTCACATCTGAATCTGAGTCCAATAAATTCTCCATTGCTTTTTTTTTCTGCTCTTTGAAAGCTTTCATGATGCAAGCCACTTTGTATTAGATAATGGAAATGGAGGAAGTATTGTCTTGTATAAAGACTTAACATTAGGATAGGCATAGTGACTTGCTAGATGTTTGCTTTAGACCTTTCTAAATCCCATTCTTGGTCTTTCATTTACTTTGCCTGTTGGCTCTAGGCATTCCTAAATATTACTTTCATTAAAGAGTCTGAGTTTTACAATAATTACAATCCCAGTCCACTTTTGTTCTTCAGGAGCTCTATGGTACAGTGTTCACTTGTGAGTAGTGGGGAGAGTTCCATCAGCTTATGACCAAATCTCCATCCTTGGGCAACCTGGTTATGATGGGTAGAGCTGGTCACATGTGTACTCACTGTCACACTTTCTGATTGCCCTCTTAGGTTAAGCAATAAGTTTGGGTGGAAAGGGCCCTTCTTCCAAATAGGATACTGGTTCTCACGAGCACGTTTCCCTAAGAGATCAGGGAGCTTGTCATGGAGATGGCCCGGAAGTGCCATCAGTTCTCCTTTCTTTCTCTATTCTACAAAAGCCAAGAGGAAATTTTCCATGGATATTTTTTTTTTACCTTACTGTGAATATCTAGTAACCCTCCAGGATCACTAAAGTTTAGATGTTCTTCTAAGGCTGTGACACCTAGAGACTTTTAGAGTCCCTGAGACCCAGTTCAAACTGGGCACCCCGAATGTCACCAGAATGTTCTCTGAAGTGTTCACACTAACTCCTGTGCTCTATGAATTCTGTGACTACTGAGCAGACCCTGGCTGCATTGTCAAATCCTCAACTCCCTCACATTTTAGGGTTGTTGCTTTTGCAGCTTCAGCTCTGGCTGGTCAAAAATATGGTAATTTGTATTCTTTTTGGAGTTTTCTTCTTATGAAGTTGGGGAAATAATCTTCAAGCCCTCTTAATACAGCAAAGCTGTAAATAGGAGTTCTGATTATGTTATATCCCAGATAATAGAGAGGACGAAATGCTTTGCTCTGATTTATGTTACAGTTTTTAAGAAGAAAACGAAAGACAGACACATTTTGAAAAAAAAATGTAATGCAATAAAATCATCATAATAGCCAAAAGTAAACACTTCAGCATTTATAAAATATTCTAGTTACTTTTATTAGCTCCTTCTTGCTGTTAAAAGTGTTTAATTTGGAGCATTAGTGCTATGGGAGGCCTTCATCACATATAGCTGTAAATCTCTGTGAAAGTGCTTGTCTCTAATGATGTCAGTACATTTTAACTCACTGTCCAGTGTCACTGCAAAACTATGTTCTCCTCAAACTACAACTTCCCTTTAGAAATAAATAACATGGACTCTGTAATGAAGTCCACTTATCTATATTGTATTATATCAAATAGCCATATCAAATTGAGAAAGAATTTTGCTTAACATCTGTTTCTTTAGATATAGTAAGTTCCTGTGATGAGGAATTTTCTTTGATTTGTGTTAAAATTTTTATTGCTAGGTGGTAGTAGATGTTAGCAATAATAATTTTCTTAGAAGTTATGGAGGAGGAAACATCTGACTTCCTCTGTTTATAGCAGAGTTTCCTATGCCCTACATTAGAAGGCCTCCGGGTTCAGAGGTCTTTTCTTTCTCAGAAGAAAATTTTTATATCTGCCAAGTTAGATAAATCAAAAGAACAGCAAAGATGCAGAAGTGAATGGAAAAGACATTTTCTCCCTTAAATCTTCTGCTCAAAAAGCGGAGATCATTCGCCTCAGGGCACCTGAGATTCCAGCATTGAAGGGCAATGGCCCAGATCTAACACGTTTGCTGTGAGTGTTCCATGTGAGATTCAGAAGTGGATGATATTACTGAAATAGGACACTAATGGAGAATGTTGAGTGAACTTCACAAATAAAGTCACCATAAAATTTGTAATAAATGCATATTTACAAACCTAGAGTACCTGTGTCATCTCCACACTAGGGAAACAGGGCTATGTTGACTTCCATAATAAAAATAAGTTTTGTTACATCCAAGATTCAAACTGACTGTTTTTACAAATAGGAATTACCTTGTTTTCCAAGTGTAAGTTTTACTTCCACTATCATAAAAGGAATATGAGGTTCATGTATAAATGGCTGATTATTTGTCTGGAGCAGAGAACAAAGACAACCACAAAGAACCAGACTTGGGGAGTCACAGCTAAGGAAAATATCACAAGCTCCACGTGTGTTCTTTTGTGAATGAGTTACCTCACTTAGGATGATGTTTTCCAGTTCCAACCATTTGCCTAAGAACTTCATGAATTCATTGTTTTTAATTGCTGAGTAGTATTCCATTGTGCAAATTTACCACATTCTCTGTATCCATTCTTCCATTGAGGGACATCTGGGTTCTTTCCAGCTTCTGGCTATTATAAATAGGGCTTCTATGAACATAGTGGAGCATGTGTTCTTATTACATGCCAAGGAATCCTCTGGGTATATGCCCAGGAGTGGTATAACAGGGTCTTCCGGAAGTGTCATGCCCAGTTTTCTGAGGAACCACCTGACTGATTTCCAGAGTAGTTGTACCAACTTGCATTCTCACTAGCAGTGGAGGAGTGTTCCTTTCTCCACATCCTTGCCAACACCTGCTGTCTCCTGAGTTTTTAATCTTAGCCATTCTGACTGGTGTGAGGTGAAATCTCAGGTTTTTTCAATTTGCATTTCACTAATGACTAATGATGTTGAACATTTCTTAAGGTGCTTCTAAACCATTCAAAATTCTTAGGCAAATGGTTGGAACTTGGAAATGTCATCCTAAGTGAGGTAACTCATTCACAAAAACTCAGACCCAGAAGCTCTGAATACCCAAGACACAACTCACATATCAAATCATTCACAAGAAGGAAGTAGAGGGCCCTGGTCCTGGAAAGGCTTGATGCAGGATTGTAGGGGATTACCAGGAGAGGGAAGTGGGAGGTGGTTGATTGGGGAATTGGCAGAGGAAAGAGGGATTTTCGGACTTATGGAGAGGGAGGAACTAGGAAAGGGAAAATCATTTGGAATGTAAACAAAGAATATAAAAATTTAAAAAATGTGGAGATGGAAAAAAATATCATAAGCTCAAAGCTTCCATGAGTTGCAGTGAGTTCAAGCTCACTCTAGGTAATTTAATGTCTCAAAATTAAAACAAAATAAAACAAAATGAAAACAAAAACACATGAAAAGGACTGATTATATAAATTTCCTAATATGAATAAGACTTTGGTTAAATCCCCAGCACTGCTGATAAACAGACAATGACCACAATAAATACATAAAACCAACACTGGGCCATGTCAATATGTTCAGCTATAAAAAACAATACAGAAATCATGTATAGAAATGTCAAAAGAATCATTTTTTTGAACTTTCAGGAGGCTAGAGATATGGCTCAGCAGTTAAGAGCATTGGCTGCTCTTCTGGAAGACATGAGTTGGTTTCCAGAGCCCATGGAAGGATACTCGTAACCTCCTGAAAGTCCAGCCCAGGGGATTGATATTTCCTTTCAGCCTCCTCAAGTACCTGCACAAATTGTGAGATGTACAAAGACACATGCATGCATGAGCATGTGCACTCATGCACGCACACACACATACACACACATACACACACACACACACACACATACAGAGAGAGAGAGAACATATGTTTTGTTTAAGAAACAAAACAAAATTGAAAACTTTAAGTAAGAAGTGGCAAAAAATAATATTGGATTATAATCTAAACTTGAAGATAAATATCCATGAGTTCATATTGACCAAACTAATTAGGTAAACAAGAAAGTGGTTAAGTAGGTAAATATTCATACAGAAGAATCTTAAATAATCAGTGCAGATGATTCACATCCAGAGGTACAGGGTCTCCCCACTCCTAATCTGGGAGCTCAGAGTCTTCCTCACCGAGAGTGAGCTCTGCAAGGCAAGATGGGTGTCTTTACCAGAAGCCTGGAAATTAGTTCTTAGCCAAGAATAAGCAAAGGATGTCACTAGCAGTCCTCATTCTGAGGGGGCACCTGTGGTCTGATGGGAAAGACATTATCCCTGTGTGGCCTTCATCCAACACTGCTAATTTTTTTTTGAACTTTCTCGAAACTTTCAGAAGAACATATTGTGGAGCAGTGAATCATGAACTAATATCTTCTCACGACTGAGAAGGTGAACAGGTTTGGAGGAAACCACTTACAGGCAAGATGACCCAGGAGAAGTATGAAAGGAAATGGAATACGATGTGTGGATGTCATCCTTCAACATTAAAAAGACTTTAGTCAAAGACACTGTAATGAAGTATGTACTATGATTAGTAGGAAAAGAAATTGTTCTTAGCAGTGTCAATGACTTCTCTTCAAATAAGATGTTAAATATGGGCACACAGAAAAGAGAGATAACAACGAAAGCCCGAAAAAAAATCTTCTGTGGATGTATACATAAATTAAGATTACCCTAAAATGCTTATTATGTAATTTATCACATAATAAATTTTCCAATTAAGGTACAGAATCAACTGGATGAGAATCAAGACCATATGTTTATCTTAGTTATTTTTCTGTTGCCATGACAAAAATATTAAGACTAAGGCAACTAATTAAAGAAAGCATTTAATCTGTGGCTCATGCTTCTACAAGTTAGAGATCATCTCCATCATGGAAGATTGCATGGCAGCAGTCAGGCAGGCAGGCAGGCAGGCATTGCATTGCATTGCATTTGTATCTGATGTAAGCTCTCAGGAGCAGTGCCTGAGAACTTACATCAGATACAAAAGTAAAAGGGAGAGAGAGAGAGAGAGAACTAACTGAAGATGCTGAAGATGTTTAGGGCTTTGGGAATTTCAAAGTTCTCTCCCACGATACACATATCCTAATCCTTCCCAAGCAGTTCCACCAACAAGGAACCAAGCATCCAAACATATGGACCTATGGGGCCGTTCTCATTCAAACTACCAGAGTGACAATTAGGCACAGTCCCTCCTATTTTATGTTCCCAACTCAGTGAGAACTGAGCTCATTTACTCATTTACTCATTTGCTTTAAAAGTACAGAAACCCCTGGAGGTCTTGGGAGTCTCTCAGTCCTGATCACAGCCACCAATGTCCAAAGTCTTCTAAGAAGGGACTGTACCCTGAAAGAAGCATAGAAGTGTGGGAGCCCAGGCTCCACCCTTGGCCGATCCTCTGTGGAGATGAAAGCTGTGACTTCTAAACTGTCACTGTACACCCCTAGAACAGAATGTGCCATAGTCCTATTCCCATACAACAAACGCATTTTGAGCACATATTTTGTGTCTTCCCTGCTAAGCAGGTAGAAGAACAGTGCTAGGCAAAATAGTTAACTTTTTCTGTCCCTGATCACAGTGAGAAGGGTAATACTATGATTATACAACTTGACATTGACTGAAGAGCTATAATCAATGAAAAGACAAGCCTCAGCACGTATATGAGAGAGACTGTCTAGATTAGGTTAGTGTGAGAGGACTCATCTTAATGTGGATGATATCATTCTATGCTTGGGGCCCTGGCCTGAAAAAAGAGGTGACAGCAAGAGTTTAGTAGAGCCTGCGCTCCTCTGCTTCTTGATTAGCAAAGTCAGATGTCATTTGATCAGGGAGGCATCTTTTCCTCCCTCTGCAATACCTTCACGCCTATGGTGGAATGTATCCCTCAAACAGCACTCTATAATGAACCCTTCCTCCCTTAAATTGCTTCTTGTCCAGTAGTTTATCACAGGCACATGAATAGTAAATGAAGACAATGATTTTTTTAAAGTCTCAAGTTTGGGGGAAAGAAAATGCAGAAAAGTCTGAGGGTTTTTTCAAGTCAAACTTGGTCTCTGCATGTTGGGAGCAGTTATGACATCAAATGGTGTGCCAACAGCAGTGAGGTTGAAGCTAAGTTAGAGGGTGTGGGTGAGGACAGAGGCTGTGCTGAGGATGAGGGAAGGTTTCTGGAAAAAGGCAGCTATATTTGCCCATCCCTGAGCAGAGAGGACAGAATGTACTTAGGGTCTCACAGTGGATAAACATGGATGAAATGGAGAAGCAAAGGGCTTTGCAAAGGAACTGACCATCCCTGTAAATGTTGTTTTGCTTTAACGATACAGAAATCTCTGGAGGTCTTGGAAGTCCCTCTGTCCTGATCACAGCCACCAACCTCCAAAGTCTTCTAAGAAGGGACTGTACCCTGAAAGAAGCAGAAAAGAAGTGTGGGAGCCCATGTCCATCCTTGGCAGATCTTCTGTGGAGATGAAAGCTGTGAATTCTAATCTGTCTCTGTACAGGCCCAGTACAGAGTGTGCCATAGCCCTATTCCCACCCTGCCTCCTCCCCTAAGGACATATGAGAATATGAAGCAGTGTAGAACTGACAGAGCTCTAGTGACCCTGGCCTGCGTGCCCTTTCTTTCTCAAGTTCAAGAAAACATTTGAAATCTAAACAAGAATGACACTGCTGTGGGGTGACCCATAACCTTGAGTCTATTCTGTTTTCAAGGAAATCTTGCATACACTTCAGTGCTTTCTGAAAATCATGACATTTTGAACACATCTCACAGCTCAATTTCATCAAAATAGAATGGAGAGCTTCCTTCTTATTTGATGCACCTACTTTTAATGAGCGGGATCCACGGCATATTGAATCTACGATGAACAAGTAAAAACAGTTTCCGGAACAGCTGACATCAAAGTGACAAGTTTATCACAATATTATCAATCAAGTAATTAAAATAAGACTTCCCAAACACAGTTATTCATGTTGTATGCAATACCAGCCCAGTAGTATTAGTCACATAGGCTGTTTCCTTGTTGTGCAATTTAATCTTATAATCATTTATATCTCATCAGTTTTATGGTTGCCTGATGACATCTTAATAACATGTTATAGAATACCCTCAGAAGACATAGGTTTCTAGTTCTATGGAAAGAACACACATTTTCCACAACCAAGAAAGATACTTGGGCGATGGGAATTAGATATTAGACACTCTCTGGTACTTGCCAACATGATGCAAGTTTGGCATACATCATTTTAATTATTGTGTGGGAAGTGTGGCTATTCAAAGGGTAAGCCCCAGCGTGCTGAGGCTTCCTTGGGGCAGAATAATTTCTAGAGTAGAATCTCATAAGTTATCCCCCTCAGTTGCTGAAATGTGGCCAATATGCTTTACCCAATTTTTCAACAGAAAAATTAAATAGATGACAAATATTAAAATTATTGTTAATGGTCTATCATTAATGATTATTATGTGTACTGGGAGCCATGGAAAATTTCCACATATGCAGCTGAACTGTCAACTTCCTATGGAAAGTACAATTCAAACTAGTGTTCTCAGATGATTGTTTACAAGAGTTTCGATTTTGAGATTATATATCATAATATCACAAGCCATGAGATATCATCATATTTTCCACTGTACCTAAAAATTATTCTAGCTTAAAATCATGCTGTCTTCTCAGCTCAGTACAATGCCATAAAGTCACTGGGGCCCCAGTCAGCAGTGCTCACTGAACAGTGTCACCAAACAGGTTTGTCTTAAACAACAAGCCTTCACAGTAAGCGAAGATAACTGAAGTGAATCTACCAAAGGCTTCACTTGAAAGGGTACAGTTGTAAACTTTGGCCAAAGAGATGGAATGTGTAAGAGAGGCAGCTGCTTACTGACCTCTAGTTCCCATCACAAATCTTTTCACTCCATTAAGACATATTCTTCAAGACTGGGGATGATACCTCATATAACCTTTCCCTACCCCAGAATCTCTTTCTCTGTGATCTTGTTACTCTACAGTGAAATGAGTGAAGATATATTTCAAAGAGTCTAAAAGGATATAAAAAAGAAGAACATGCCTTTCGCTCAGAGCCAAAGGATGTGTTCTAGAAGAGTAATGATTGCTTTTAAAGTTAGGATATTATAAATGTCCAATTTGTTATGGAATCACAAGCTACAGTGAAGATAGTAGCAGAATTATTAAATAAACAGGTTTTTGTCAGTAAGTGATGAAGCAATTTAAACCAACCCACTCTCACTTCTCCACATTAATGATGGATTAAAAAGTAGCCTCCATGTTATTGAACAAGGAAGACTTGCCATTTAAGAGTTGGCAAGTGTTTCATTTCCTTGGAATGGCAGTGATGGGTGACTGCCAGAACTACAGTCATGATTTACTATTCCATAAGAAGTGACAGTACATGTGGAGAAAAAGGCCATCACCTGTATGCTTTAGTATTTGGGTTATAAATAATTTACAAAAGACTGCTTTATATTCAACGATACAGTCTCCACTCAAAGTATGTCTACAATGCATAAAGGGTGGTAAATTTGCCTTTCTAGAAGCAGGGTGATAACCAAAAATAGTTTCTTGAGGTGTTTTTTCAGAAAGATGGTGAGAACATGGTGATGAAAAGTTAATGAAAGTGTGTTTGACAGGTTGTAGAGATTCGGGGTGAAAGTATCCAACAGTGGCGTACGTACATCAGTCAGCTTTGCAACACTGCAGCACATGCTACAGATGACCAACTTATAAAGAGGAAACGTTTTCATAGGTTCAGAGTTTTGGAGGCCAATTTATATTGATGCTTTAGGGCCTATTCAAGAGGAGAACACTGAATGGAAGAAGCTGTTCACTTCCACATAGCTATCAAGCTGAGAGGAGAGAGAGAGAGAGAGAGAGAGAGAGAGAGAGAGAGAGAGAGAGAGAGACAGAGACAGAGACAGAGACAGAGACACAGAGAGAGAGAATGATGATGATGAAAAAATAGCCTCCAAAATGTGTATGTGTGGGAGAGAGAGAGAATGATGATGAAGATGAAAAAGTAGCCTCCAAAAAGTGTGTGTGTGTGTGTGTGTGTGTGTGAGAGAGAGAGAGAGAGAGAGAGAGAGAGAGAGAGAGAGAGAGAGAGAGAGAGAGAGAGAGTTTTCAATGTCCCATTATTCTCTTCAAGGACACCAAGGACACCACAGTGGCTTATTTCCTCCCTGTAAGCCCCATCTTCTACATCTTCCACTACCTCTCAGTAACTCTATGGCCTCTATGGCTGGGAACCAAGTCTTCAACTGGCCCTTGAAGACACTTATCAAACTATAGCATACTTATCTACACAATAACATTCTCCTGTCTAATAGCAGAAATTAGCCAAAAGAACAAAATGAATTTAATTATTTATATAACCCTAAGTATCTATTAACGTTCTTAATTCTTCAGATTCTCATCACTAGATCCTGAAGAAATTCAAATAAATATGTAAGAAAACATTTTTCCCCCTTTCTTTCAGTCATTGCTAGTATGTAGTGACACAGCTTTGGATTCATGGAAATAAAATGAAGCACTGATATAGTTAACAGAAATTATGAGTTCTCTGAACATAAATACACACACATACACACATGCATGTGTGTGTAGCAAAAATTTCTTAAAACTCCTTAGAGTGTGCATATGAATGGTCCTGAACTGAGGTTTCTGAGAACACAAATGTACAATGAAAATGGTGTTGACTTTTAGCTGGACAATTAAGGATGTTTAGAATGAAGGCATTATCAGTGGGTTGGGAGTCTAAATTATAGGAAGCACATGCCTTTGCTTTGCCTACAAACACAGTAAGTCCTACTGGTGGCTGCAGACAAGTCTTCTGGGACTCATTTTTAATAAAAATAAGAGAAGGTTGTCACCTGAAAGAGCTTCAGAAGAACTCGCTAAAACTTTGGTGCTGTAAGCAGTCTCCTTAAGTGTTTATAACACTCTGCCTGAGTCAATGAAAACCCAGTGCCTTGCTGATCACCAGGACTAAGGTCAGCAAAGACCAACTTAGATACCGCTCTCAGATCATATCCAATGAGCATGGTGAAAAACACTAGTCTTGCTCAAAATGGCTTGCACAGAGCCCTGACTTTCACAGGCTTCTCTTTGTAAAAAGACTTGACCCTTAGCTGAGAGCTGGTCTTCAAAGGGAGAATGAGTCATGTCAGAAATGCCAAATTTATTTTGTGAGAATTGGCAAGAGAGTTTGTATTTTTCTCCCTATTTTATGAGATCTCAAAATAGTTTTAGGAATTCCCCCGCTAGACAGAGTGTTATAATGCCAACACAGTTTTAAAGGTCTCCCAACTCCTCTTGTCTAGGATCTGCAGCTTTGGTGTGAACTTTCTGGGTACAGAATGAAGCCATTGCTCCCCTTCTTGGTACATGAATGGATAAACACATTAACTGGGCATTTTCCAAGATTCATGGTTGTCATGGGTCAAACTGAGAACCAAGACCAAGTATCTGAGTCACTCCTTATTCGCTTTCTTGGGCACTTTGTAGGGAGTACTTGGAAAGGTCTCAGGAATGTCAACGTTTAGTCTTCTTCAGAAACAAATGTATGACTCCTGAGAATAATGTTTGTAGGTAATGTGGGTTTTTTAAACTTACAGGTAAATAAAAATATCACAAACCAAAGTCAACTAGACCCAAAGTTTATACAAGTTAGTGAACATCTGCACAGTTAGAAGAGGATTTTGGAATGAAAACTGTGGTGCTTCACATTACATTTGTCATTTCAGTAAAAATTATATTTTTGTACTTATCTACCACCAAAGGCATGGATATCCATGACAGAAACTAGGAAAACAATTGACTTTATATCCTTTCTCATAATGTGTGCCCATTACCTGATTCAGTCCTTCCTTATCCCCTGATATTTATCTTTTCTTGTTATTTTATTCATACCAAACTGTACTTACACATTTAAAACTGTAATAATGGCTACAGATTAGTTTTTCGATGGGAGAAAAGATTGGGTACTGTGATGCATAATCTTTCTATCCTTTCTCCCTTTGTGTCATATCCTGGAAGACAGCAACATCTTAGTGCATTTGTATTAATATAACAAAGACTTTTACTCTTGGGAACCTTACAACAAAAGACAACAACAGTTTTCTTTTTGGAAAACATAAAAGTTGAACTGCTTGACCCATGGGAATGGCTTTCTAGCTCTCATAAAATAGATGGTATCACATCAGCTTAGAATGCTCAATTCCAGTATTTAGCTATATTGGGGTGTGTTATTGATCTTATCTTAGCACTTATACTTGCGCTTTATGGTGCCTCACTTTTTGCTAGAAACCTTACTTCCGATGTCATTGTCTAACCATCTGTGCTTTGGACTAGATCAGCCCCTTTGTTTTGTCTCATAATAACATGAATAGAGGTTGCCTATGTCAATTCTAATGATAGTTAAAAAGCAGGTGATTTTACATATATGACCACCATCCTCATTCTGCAGGTGTGTACACAAAGGACGATGTAATACTCTGACCTGGAGGGAAGATGTGAGGCAGAGACACCTGTGACTGATGCACATTGGACACTTGTGCCATGTCAAACTAATAGTTGGAGGCCTCTGAGACTTAGCGATCTTTTCTGTTATTTCAACAAGTTTCAACTTAATTTTTTTCTCATATCCTGGAAAACCTTCTCTGTTTTCCTGTCCTTCTGGTCCTACTCATGCCTCTTTCTGGATGGTCTTAGATGGTTTACTCTTCCACTCTTCCTTCTCATGAACATGAATATCACCATGTAGCTGTGTCCAAGTAATCCAGGAAAAATAGACATGAAAGGGAAGCAACCAAGACTGAGTCAGTGCTCTTGGCACCAAATGCTGTGGAGCTTCCAGACCCTGTGAGTGGTAATTATGCTAGGACATTTCCTTTGTAATGGTGACAGATGGAACACTGAAGGAAATCCTACTATTGCTCTGTCGCATGCAATGATTGCACTTTCTGTCATTGCGCCACCAATGTTTATAGATGTCCATGAAGTTTTCATTGGAAACCGCAGCCAAGATTACTACTTTGCTCTGCATGTGTACCAATTATATTCCATTTCCTGGCCGGTGTACTCAATTGCATTGGTTACAAAGGACCATTTCCCTTGGGATCACAACTGGGTGCTCGTAAGCAGATCATCCACTCTCAGACACATTTAACAATCATCCCTATTCTGGTGTATTTATCTACATTCTTGTATGTTTTATTTTGTTGTGTTTTTATGGTGTCAGGAATCAATCCTAAGACATTAGGGAGGTTGAATAAATGCTCTACCACTGAGCCACACCCCAGCTCTATGATGCGTACTTTAAAAAATGCTTAAAATGAAATTTTGGTCTACCAATATGATAATCTGAGTTTTAAATTAAAACCCCACAATGCTTTTCAATTCATGGTTTGTGATGCATTACTAACTTGGTTTTCCCATTTTTTTTTTACAACCCACAGCTTCTTCTTGCTATTACATTTACAGGAAAAGATTTATTTGCATATTTTCAATCATGTTTTCTCCATTCTCTTCAGTTTACTATATCATACTTTAATGTATACACATGAGATTACCTACACATGCACAGGAACATATACAAACATTCCAGGATATTATCATGTTCCTACAGCAGAAAATATTAAAGTAAAATTTCTAGAATCTCTTTGGATATTCATATTTATATTTTTTATTTTCTGTATATTGTTATATTTTGATACCACAGAAACCTCTCTGAGTGAATGACATGGGTCTGATCTGTGCTTCTCAATCTTTAGAAAGCATCAAGGGCCTAGTAAGAAAGGGTTAACTGTCTAGAGATAGATTCTGTACTTCAGACTCCCAAAAGGCAATCTTCTTGTGCCTTAGGAACATGGAATATCACTGAGGGATGCCTACTTACCCAGAGTCCACTGGAGTCATTCAGAGCCATCTTAGCTGCTGTCCTTTGCTCTTCACTGTCTTTTGTGTAGAAACTCAAGGAATGCTTTGGTCTAATGCCTTCCCTGGCTATTGTCACTTGGCCTTTCTTCCTCCCACCCTCCGCCTCGCATTCTTGTTTCTTCTCTGTACTCCTCTTCATCCATGTCATCTTCCTGTTCTTCTTTCCTTCTCCTCTCTGCCTCTTCTTTCCTTCCTTTCTGAATTAATGAACCTATTTCTTAAATTCTTCCCAACCTCCTTGGTCTGACTATTGTTGCCACTGAAATTGTAATCTATGGCAAACCCAACACAGAGCCCCAGGCATGCTGCAGCTGGGTAACTAACGGGCAACAAATCAAATATAGTAATCGATTAGATCAAAAATGTGAGCAGGATGTTAAAAAAAATCAGGTAACTGATTATTAAAATTGATTTCATGTTTTCAACTTGGTGGAAAGACAACTGGTGTGGGTTCTGAGTGATACCAGCTGGGATTATTTTTCAAAATATCAATAGTTTTATAATTAAACATACTGAGTTTGATGATTACACCCCAAACACCTACAACAGCAATCTTCTGGCAAAGTATACCTGCGTGATAATGGCACAAATGTTATAGGACTAACCAATAACATTTTCCCCTCTTTTTTGGTTTTAAGGGTCACTTAAATAAATCACATACCTGACACTGCTAAAGTGTCCTAGAATTTGAGAGTAGATTAGTCATAGGTCTCGGGGAAAACTTACTACTATTATTCTGCTAAAAACACAGAAATAAAGTGCCCCCTGATGATGAATTGCTGTACGCATTGACCAGAGTATGGCTCAACTCTCATCAGAGAAGCTTCTCCTTGTATCATATTACAATTAACAAGGAGATCCACGCTGAAAAATGTGCAGAGAGTGAGAGATATTAGAGCATTCAGTCCTAAATGGGGCATCTTTATAAAAGCCCTGCCTTCAAGGCTCAGAAATACAAGAGAAAGAGGGGACAAAAAGACTATAAGACCTAAAAGTAATGAATGTCATCACAAATCAGTTTCATTTTGACACAACAGAATTGATGCACATGAGAACTCAGAGAATATAACAGCATTCACAATGTCTGTACAAGTTGAAGGAAGACAAATTCCTAGCACAGAGAAGGGGAAGTGAATGAAACACCTCATTCCTAACTGAGAAGCTGTTTGCAACTGATACATATTAGGGAAGGGAAAATAAGTTTTCTCCAATGGAGTAAAACAGAGTTTATAAATCACACTTTAAGGCAGAGCCCATGCCCTGGAGTAGTTGGCCAACACAAAACAGACTTCATGTTTTTTTTTATTGTGATTTTTGTTTGTATTTTTACGTTTTGTTTTGGCTTCATATGCTATTTATTATTATTATTATTATTATTATTATTATTATTTTGGGTTTTTTTTGCTTTGGTTTTAGTGTTATGTTATTGATTTTGTTTTGTTTTGTTTCTTAGAGACAAAGAAAAAAATCATGAAGTTGGGTAGATAGGGAGGTAGAAAATATCTAAGAAGGAGTTGGGCGAAAGGAGGGAATATAATAAAATATATTGCATAAAACTTTTGATTAATTTTTTAATTAATTAATTTATTTATTTTATTTTCTATATGCTTTGTTTACATTCCTAATGGTTTCCCCTTTCCAAGTTCCCCCCTCCCCATCGGTCTCATAAGCCCTCTTCCCTATGCCCATTCCCCAATCACCTCCCTCCCATTTCTCTTTCCTGGTACTCCCCTACAATGTTGGATCAAGTCTTTTCAGAACCAGGGCCTTCTCCTTCCCTCATCTTGGGTATCATTTGATATGCTAATTGTGTCTTGAGAATTTAGAGCTTCTGGGCTAATTAATGCCCACTTATCAGCAATTGCATTACATGTGTATTCTTTTGTGATTGGGTTACCTCATTTAGAATGATATTTTCCAGTTCCAACCATTCGCCTAAGAACTTCATGATTTCATGTTTTTAATTGCTGAATAGTATTCCATTGGGTAAATATACAACATTTTCTGTATCCATTCCTCCATTGAGGAACATCTGCGTTCTTTCCAGCTTCTGGCTATTATAAATAAGGCTGCTATGAACATAGTGGAGCATGTGTTCTTATTGCATGACGGGGAATCCTCTGGGTATATGCCCAGGAGAGGTATAGCAGGGTCATCTAGAAGTGTCATGTCCAGTTTTCTGAGGAACTGCCAGACTGATTTCCAAAGTGGTTGTACCATCTTGCAATCCCACCAGAAGTGGAGGAGTGTTCCTCTTTCTCCACATCCTAACCATCACCTGCTATCTCCTGAGTTCTTAACCTTAGCCATTCTGACTGGTGTGAGGTGAAATTTCAGAGTTGTTTTGATTTGCATTTCTCTAATGATTAATGATGTTGAACATTTCTTAAGGTGCTTCTCAGCCATCCGAAGTTCTTCAGGTGGAAATTAATTGTTTAGCTCTGTATTCCATTTTTTAATAGGGTTATTTGCTTCTCTGGGGTCTAACTTCTTAAGTTCTTTGTATATATTAGATATTAGCCCTCTGTCAGATGTAGGGTTGGTGAAGATCCTTTCCCAATTTGTTGGTTGCCATTTTGGCAGGGTTTGAGATAACAGGAGCTCATCAATGTAGAAACATCCAAGACAGTGAAGATAAAGCACACCAACAAAAAGGAATGAACAGGACTAGGAAAGGATGTGTACCTTGAAGAAGCATTCTCTAATCACGTGATTTAACAGTGAAGAAAATACTCAGATAGGCAAGTGGTCCTTCATTTGTAATTGCAGTTAGAAATGGAAGCTAAGAAGGGCAACCAGAGGTATTCTTCCCAGATAGCTATGGAGTAGCTTTGTGGATTGAACATAAAGTATTTCCAATAGGCCCATGCCATTGAACTGTGGTTCCTTCAGGAGGCAAAGTTTGCTGAAATGTGTCATTGAATATGGGCCTTCAGCCTGTAGCCCATTCCATTTTCTGCTCACCCAACCCCTTCCTTTCTGACTCTTAGAGGTCAGGCATTGTGAAACACCAGCTTCCTATATCCTGCCATGCTTTTCTCTGCCATGATGGATCTTATCTCTCTGTAACTGTAAGGCAAATTAAACCCCTTTTCTCTTAAGCTGACAAGTTTAGATGACTTTCCCAAGTGCAGATCGGAAGTCAAGCTCTCTCAATTGGTATTGTGTTCCTGATAGTGGGAAGGAAGCCCCTTTTGCATGGGGTGCTGTAAAGGATGAAAGTTAAAGTTCTACATAATGCATCTTTACCTCTGAAAGGCTCAGCCTTTGAGATGTCCCTCTTCACCAGTATATTAACCACTGAATCCCTTCAGGAACTTTCAATAGCCTTAATATTTTTCTCCTTAGAATTTAACAAAATAACCATTTTGTTAGGACTTTTAGGACATGTGAGTCATATATCTGAGGGGATGCCTATGTTTGAAGAGGGGTAGAGAGAAAGATTCTCGGCTGAAATAAAGTTGAGAAATGCCTGGTTGAGCAAATTCTTAAGCCCTTCATAAGTCAGTAGCATTTCTAAATTGCGTATAATTAAATAAGGGTGTTGCCCACAGCCCATCCCTTTCACTATGGAGATTTTATGTCACCTGAGTTTCCCATTGACCCAACATAGAAAATGCTGACAAAGACACAGGGAAGCTGTAGTCCAGTGAGATAGCTGAGAGATCTGTCATGTCCCATTGTAGGAGAGCCTTACTTACACTAGCCTAGCAGTGTACCATTGAGCTCCAATCCTAGGCTCTGCAAATGTTGTTGAAAATGCCCATGTGCCTCCAGCCATGACATAGACTCCCTAAAGCAAGACTGAAATCTGTCCCATATAGCAATCGTCTACTTTCTCCTACTTTTCCAACAAGGTTTCTTCTTGATTTTCTATCCAAACCATCACAGATATATTAATTTCTTTGTTTCATTCTTGATTCAGAAAAAGTAATCAGTTCTTAAAACTCATATTTTTTTTCCTGAGACTTGAAGAACAAAGAAAACTGTGTTTGGCCCATCCAAACTTCCCACCCAAAACTTCTATAATTATAAGGTTTGTCGGTCCTTCATGGAGGGAACCTATACAAATTCCCTAGCATTCTTTTATGTATTGCTACATACTGAAGAAAAAAGGAACAAAATGTGTTTTCTAGCTCTTTTGATAATATCTCCCTTGTGGTTTCTTCGTGTTTTTTTTCCTAACTTCTCAAGACAGATTTTTTTCCAATCTTTCTGAGGCAGAGCTGGAGCTTCACCAATAAGAATAGAAATCAAATCTTAGGTTGCAATTTATAATTACTTTCTCACCTAAAAAGGAAATAGAACCCAATTACTGGCCTTTCATCAAGTTCATTGGCAAAAAGGCTGAGTTAACCACAGTTAAGGTATTGTTAACATGACAATTTGTTTGGAATTAGCCTGTGGGAAAGAGGAGTTTCTACCAAAAGTTAAGCCAAGTTAAACAGACAAGGGAAAAAAATACTGTTATTCCCTTTAATCCAAGTCTGGGTTAAAGGGTTGATTATGTGGGAAGATGGCAAAGGGTCAGAAATGCAAAACTCATGGAATCTGGCTGCTTGACAAAGGCCTAAATATAACTTATGGCTCCAAGTGCTTTTTCCTATTTTGTTCCATCAATTTGGGAATTCTGATACAGATTGCTATCAAGACCCAAAGGAAGTTATTTATTCTTTTTTACAAAGGGCTTAGACGTTCACAAAGAAAGCAAAAATCACTAAAGCACATGTCATAAACGTTTGTGTGATTTCACATTTTATCAGTGATATGTGTATGTTTCATATGGTTTTGAAACACAGGATCTCGTTGTGTAGTTCAGGCTAGCAGTAAACTAGAGATCCTCCTGACTCAGTGTCTAGGACAAGAACAGGACTTGATCATGTAAGCTGTTGAGCCCAAGCTGGGAGGATTGACTGCACTATCTCAGTTTGAGGCTCATATTGACGGCATTGCTGCGCCAGTGTATGCACTCAGCTATGCACTATGATTGGTTGTGGCACAGTCATGGTGTTACACCTACATTGAGTTATGATTCTCTACTTTCATCAGTATGAATATCCAAGCTTTGTTCTTCACGTGGACCAAATTTCTTATTGAATTTTCTTGTCCAGGAACCATGGTTCTGTTATGTTCATTTAATCTTTAAGTTCTTTTGGCTGCAATTTTTAGATTTAAATGAAAGCATCTAAAGCCACCATTTCCCCCTTTTTCTGTACTTCCAAGCTCAATGTGTAATACCTGCCCCCATTTAAATCTATTTCAAATTAATAGTACTTTTGATAAGAAGTAAATTTTCCAGAGTTCATTTTACCTTGCTTGAGGACATTCAGAATGGTTCTAGACATCCTTTTGAATGTGTTTTCCTTGTTAAGAAGAGACTGTTGTTGTCTGCCTTCCAAAAGCAGCAAAGAGAAACGCCAGCAGCAATGAAGGAGCTCAAAGTACAGGTCTGGATGTAATAACAATGTTCTTTTGCCTTCTTCCTTCCCTAAAATTATTTTCTTCAATGTGCCATGTAGTTTTTGTTCCAGAATAAGTAAAACATGTTCATGATATATTTTCATTCTGTTTGAGACTGTATAGGAAATTGGAGAGTTGGCATGCTTGTCATCTATAAACAAAGAGTATGAAAAGCAATTGCATTGTTTATTTTGTAGAAACCATTTCATATCCTCTGTGTATAGAATTTTGAAAACAATCAGCAAGATGACACACTATCTCTTATTTTACCCCCGATAGTCTTATTTTACCCCCTGATAACTTTATCTTTTTTGAAACCATCATTGAAAATGGGGGAGGGCCAATATGCTAACATTCTCTATAAAGCAATTGTTTGGAATCACTGGTCATTCAGAGTGGATCCTTTGCCTTTTTGATGATGAATGCTTTGTCCAAGTGGGGAATCGAAAGGGAAGGTAGGAATATAAAGAGGCTGAAAGCACAATAGGAAATGCAGAGAGGAAAAGAAGTCATATTCTGAAAAAGAAATCTAAAATGCATAACAAGGGAACCATATTAGTAAGCAAGGCAAGAACAAGTGAACTTACTCAAAAGAGGAAAGAAAAGGGCAGAAGGAAACTATGAGGAGATGGATCATTTAGGTCTGGGTATCTCCCAGCAGACCACATGTATAGGGCTAGGTTACCTGGGCATGATGTTATTGAGAAATGATGATTATGGATCCTTAGTAGATAGGATCTAATGAGGTCTAATCTTTTGGATTATGATTTGGTAGGGCCCATCTAATGTTCTACTGATACTTTATTAAAACTGATAAAAAAAAATCCATAAAATTTTAATAGGGAAGAGAAATTCTGATGTTGGGCAAGGCCATGCCAAAATAATACAAAAGAAACAAACAAACACATAGTGCTATTTTTGGAAAATACTGCTTGCAATAGACATGGAACAAATTCAAGGGATGAGTGACTGTGACCTAGATTGGTAGGAAAGCTGCCAGTGGATTTCTCCAGTAATTCTATTTACTCTGTGATGCTCTTTTGCTGTACATGTGGGAAGGACTCTGGAAACTGCTAGGCAGATAGAATGCTTTGTAAAATTGATACATTTATCAATGGAGAAATCCACCATGTCCTTTACCTTGTCTTATTCCTTAGACACAAGTCACTGGTCTGACTGACAAAGAGAAGGGGTTGGGCAAGGAATGGAAAGCACAGAATCTATTGAGTCTGCCTGCTTTAGTGTGTGTGGTCATTGTAACTCCCTTGACTCTCTTGTGACCTTGAATCAGGAGAGTTCCATGATGAGGCTAGCAAAGCTTCGGCACTAAAGGATCATATCCCTTTGCTCTCTCTTGGGTATTGGGCATGATTTTGCTGAGACGGGTAGTATAGTAACACTCTTAAGCTTTGTCATTAGGCATATACAACCACACAACTTCTCAGTTCTGTTCCACAGAAATGGGCAGAGCCAGCTACTCTTCCAGCTGCAGATGAGCATTCCCTGCATTATTACAGAGGACTGCACGTTTGATTAAAAACTGGTAAGGTCCAAAACAACCAACTCAATTGTCTCTACTCTGTAGTTATGGGTTCATTTTCTCTGAAGCATGAACATACTTCATATTCAAAGCCACTGTTTCTTCTCATACACAAATGAGAGATTTGAAAACAACACTCAGAGTGATTGTGCAAGGTTTCCATGGGGGTTCAGTGAACAGAGTGGGTTCAGTGAATAGCGGGTCCAGTCAGGTGACTCAGAACTGAGGAGAGGGTACAGACATTCCAGCACAATAAATGCCATGTATGTGCATGGTGTTAAGTGCTCACTTCAGGAAGACCTGTCCCATGAAAGCAGCTAGCCATCCATTCTAGAAAGCCAAGAAAAC
Organism: Apodemus sylvaticus; assembly: GCF_947179515.1. NCBI lineage: Eukaryota > Metazoa > Chordata > Mammalia > Rodentia > Muridae > Apodemus > Apodemus sylvaticus. The sequence continues at coordinate 85,457,753 of NC_067475.1, read as the reverse complement.
AAGCATGGAATGGTGATTAAAGAAAACAGATTTAAAAATATGATCACTCCAAGAACAAAAGACCAGTGACTGAAGATTTATCTTTCAGTATTTACAGCTGTCTCTGAGTAAACTGGGAGTTTCGATTCAGGACAGGCTAGAACTTCCGTGGTCTCATTGCTCATTACCTCAGGCCATTATTTCTGGAGCAGCTGTGCACAGCCATTCTGCTGCCAATGAGATCCCTGCTGCTTAGCTGTCAATTTTGGTACCATTGTCTTAAGATGGTCATCAATGAGGCTTTCTGTTCCAAGGATCAAAGGCAATTGTGGTAAACACTTGGGCAGAGCCAACTCTTTCAGACACAAGGAAAAGAACCAGAACGGAGTCAGAAACGTGATAGAATTAGTAATGACTGGGTGACTTGGTGTCCTTGTTATATAGACACAGGCATACCTTATACACATGCCTTATACACATGTAGGTAGATACTTAAATATTATTGACTGAATGTTGATTTGTAAGCTCCTTTGTTCTCTCTTCTTTTGCTGGCAATCAGATTTTATATGGGAGTCAACTTGATTTAATGTTGAAATACTTGTTCCTTGAAACTGAACCACCCAGCCCCAAATACTAATAGTGAAAATCCTTTATCCTTTCAGGCTTTGTTTTATACCTCAAAAGATTGCTGTGTGAGCAAATAAACTAACATATATAAAATGGTTCTACAACATCTGGTTAGTATGAATGATACTATACTATTCATTATTTTTGTCTGAATATTATGCCATTTTATTAAAGTATCATAGTAGATATTAAAGTATAATAATCTGAATCACAAATCTCAAAATATTGTACACATGTGAACACTTCTGTTTTGATTCTTAGAAAACTTATCAGACTCTTTCAGAATATATATTTAAGTACAGTACATTACCTACCTAAAGTACCGACTAGTGCTATAAGATTAGAAAAGAAAACCTGTAAATGAAGTTCATTTGGTCTCGGTTGAAAAATAGTTATAAGTTTAAAGTATAAAGGACAAAGTATAATACATGGATATAGAATTTGTCACCTTTATGCTTTTTTTAACCTTTAAAAACACACTTTATTCAATGTATAATAAAGCCCAACTGACAGAATTCATCATACAAATGCTTTCCCACATGAGGAAATTCTCTGAGGTTCCTGAAGCCTTACATTTGCTGTACTGCTGAAAGATGACCTCATCATTGATATAGGTGCATCATTTCTTAGTTAGAAATAAATGTTTTGTGTAAAATATAAGAGAAACTTGCTATTTAGTATTAAAAATGCTTTTTTTTTTTTTTTTACAGAATGCATGAGTGCCAGCTCTGTGTCCATTGAAGCACATGCTCCCTGCTGACTGCATTCAGGGGAGCTTTCCGAATGCAGCTGTTCAGGTCACTCTGCAGTCCTGTTTTCATTTGTTGTGTTGTTGTGTTTTAAGTATCTTATTTTGTATGTATGCGCCACATACCTGCTGAACCCTACAGGGGTCAGAAGAGACATCAGTTCCTCTACAAGGGCAACTGTAGATGGATGTGAGCTATCTTTGAGCCTTTCCTAGGTACTATGGAAGAGAAGTAACTTCTTTTTTTTTATTCAATATATTTTTTATTTACATTTCAAATGATTTCCCCTTTCCTGTCTCCCATTTGTCAATTGGTCCCTGGTCTCCATTTGTCTCCTGGTCCCATTTGTCAATTCTTGATCTTAGAGCATAAGCTATTGGTGTTCTGTTCAGGAACTTCCCTCCTGTACCGATGTCCTCAATGGTATCAAACTTTCAAGCATAAACATGAAAGAAATTATTACCAAGAGCATATTTGCACAGGTATCAATGAACAATCCACTTAATCTTTGTCCATAAAGGATTGAAGAACATGAGGCCAGGCACCATCAGGAAGTGAATGCAGACAAACTCATCTGCTTATCTTTTCTGAAAACCTTCTCCTAATTCATAATCATATGTGTTCCCCTCAAATTACATTACTGTAATTTTGAAAATTCATAATCATATGTACTCTCCACAAATTACATTAAATAATTTAGTGTGTCTTTATCTGCTAATCTTGAAAATCAAAGATATATTTAGAAAAAGGCTCAAAGGTCTGTGAGTTGTGTTCTAAAAACATAAACCTTTGACATTAGATCCTAAATTTGTTGGGTTGTGGCTGGATTACCAGAAGCAATGGCTGTCATTATGGTCAGCTACCTTGCAAAATCTCAGTAACACCAAGTGCCTAGTCCTAATTACTGAGAACATGATATAATTCTAAACCTTCATAAACCAAATCACTTGGGATTGCTTTTTCTGTTTACAGGGTATTGCATAGAAACCAATTCATTTTTGTTAGGATATGAAGTATTTTTTAAAAAATATTCTATTTAATATATATAGAAATGAGATAAGTAACATAGGCAAGCTTTTCATTACTGTCATAAAGTATGTGAGATAATTAACTTAAGAAGAAGAAAGGTCATACCTCTCGGGAAAACCTCATAGGCATCTACTGTGGACCCAAAGGACCATCTCGTCACAGCATTCCTTTTTTTTTTATTCTTGTCCCTGCACTTGTATTGCACTCTTTTTTCTTTTAATATATATTTTTATTTTCTATATTTTTTGTTTACAATCCAAAAGCTTTCCTCTTTCCCAGTTCCCCCCTCCCCATATGTCCCATAAATCCTCTTCTCCATCTATTCTCCTATCTTTCCCATTCCCTTTTCTCTGTCCTGGTACTCCCCTACAATGCTGGATCAAGCCTTTCCAGGATTAGGGCCCTCTTCTTCCTTCTTCATGGGAATCATTTGATATGCTAATTGTATCTTCAGTATTCAGAGCTTCAGGGCTAATTAATATCCACTTATCAATGATTGCATTCCATGTGTATTCTTTTGTGATTGAGTTACCTCGCTTAGGGATGATATTTTCCAGTTCCAATTAAATTCATGAATTCATTGTTTTTAATTGCTGAATAGTACTCCATTGTGTATATATACCACATTTTCTGTATCCATTCCTCCACTGAGGGATATCTGGGTTCTTTCCAGCTTCTGGCTGTTATAAATAAGGCTGCTATGAACATAGTGGAGCATGTGTCCTTATTGCATGCTGGGGAATCCTCTGGGCATATGCCCAGGAGAGGTATAGCAGGGCCCATCAGAAGTGTCATGTCCAGTTTTCTTAGGAACTGCCAGACTAATTCCAAGTGGTTGTACCATCTTACAATCTCACCAGCAGTGAAGGAGTGTTCCTCTTTCTCCACATCCTTGCCAACACCTGCTGTCTCCTGAGTTTTTAACCTTAGCCATTCTGACTGGTGTGAGGTGAAATCTCAGGGTTGTTTTGATTTGCATTTCCCTAATGGCTAATGATGTTGAGCATTTCTTAAGGTGATTCTCAGTCATCCAAATTTCTTCAGGTGAAAATTCTTTGTTTAGGTCTGCACCCCATTTTTAATAGGGTTATTTGGTTCTCTGGGGTCTAACTTCTTGAGTTCTTTGTATATATTGGATATTAGCTCTCTATCTGATGTAGGATTGGTGAAGATCTTTTCCAAATTTGTTGGTTGCCGTTTTATCCTTTTGACGGTGTCCTTTGCCTTACAGAAACTTTGTAATTTTATGAGATCCCATTTGTCAATTCTTGATTTTAGAGTATAAGCTATTGGTGTTCTGTTCAGGTACACTGATACCAAAACCACACAAAGATCCAACAAAGAAAGAGAACTTCAGGCCAATTTCACTTATGAATATCGATGCCAAAATACTCAAAAAAATTCTTGCCAATCAAATCCAAGAACAAATCAAAACGATCATCCACCACGATCAAGTTGGCTTCATCCTAGGGATGCAGGGATGGTTCAATATAAGGAAATCCATCAATGCAATCCACTACATAAACAAACTCAAAGAAAACAACCATATAATCATTTCATTAGATGCTGAAAAAGCATTTTACAAAATTCAGCATCCTTTCATGCTAAAAGTCTTGGAAAGAACAAGAATTCAAGGCCCATACCTAAACATAGTTAAAGCAATGTACAGCAAACTGGTTGTCACAGCATTTCTCCTCCAAACTCCACCAGGTATTTCCTGGTGGAACAAAGGTCAGGCCTGCCAGGAAACCAGGTAGGCTGCCAGAAGACTCTTCCCTTTCTGCTACCCCAGGCCTGATCCCCCCAATCTTGTCCCTAGCACTACAACAGAACACCACCTCCAGCCTGTCCTTATCCCTGCCCTATATCTTCTGTAGATCTCATAAGCCATCCCCTCTTAATCTCCCTACCCACTACTTGTTGCTTTTCCCAGACTCTAATGCCAGCGGCCATCCATGCTAACTCAAGACCACTCCTTTTAGGGCAACAAATAGGATGAAGTCAAATCCATACCTCTCCTACTGTTCCTGAGATCCAAACCCCTTCCCACCCCAAGTCTCATTCCTGCCTCTGTAGCTGGAAACCTGCTGTGGTTTCCCTTTTCCCTCTAACGCCATCCCAAAGGGAACACAAAGATGTTCTCCTCCCATCTTTCTTCCCATAATTCACCCTGTTTTCTCAGCCTTTAAAACCAGCAGGCATTCCCTGTGAACACACCAGATGAACAGGCCAGGAAAATAGGCTACACACAGATATCATACTCTAGGAAATCAAAATGGAAATAGAAACAAGGAACAAAATACCCACTCAACAAAAGACCTCTCATCATCCAAAACCAGACACTGAGATGCCACATCCAATGGACTAGGAAAAGATCTTTACCAATCCTACATCCGATAAAGGGCTAATATCCAATATATACAAAGAACTCAAGAAATTAGACTCCATATAATCAAATAACCCTATTAAAAATGGGATTCACAGCTAAACAAAGAATTCTCAACTGAGAAAACTAGAATGGTTGAGAAGCACCTAAAGAAATGTTCAACATCCTTAGTCGTTAGGGAAATGCAAATCAAAACAACCCTGAGATTCAACCTCACACTAGTCAGAATGGCTAAGATGAAAAACTTAGGTGACAGCAGATGCTAGTGAGGATGTGGAGAAAGAAGAACACTCCTCCATGCTGGTGGGATTGTAAGCTGATACAACCACTCTGGAAATCAATCTGGCATTTCCTCAGAAAATTGGACAAAGTATTACCTGTGGACCCAGCTATACCACTCCTGAGCATATACCCAAAAGATTTTCCAACATATAGCATGTAATAAAAGGACACATGCTTCACTGTGTTCATAGCAGCCTTATTTATAATAGCCAGAAGCTGGACAGAACCCAGATGTCCTTCAACAGAGGAATGGATACAGAAAATGTAGTACATTTACACAATTGAGTACTGTGGGACCATGAAAGGCAGTCTGTGGCCTAGTTGAGTGAGGCTTACTCCAGAGTCCCAGTAGAATATTCTACAAGGGACAGAAGAGCTATGCTCCCAAATACCTAGGCTTATGACACCAACTCCATAACCCTGACTCCTCAGTTCCATTATCCTGTGGCCATAAGTCACATAGGGTCAGACCCCCAGTGTTCTGGCTGGACTCCACCCCCACAATCACCTGGCTACAGCTAGGTTTTCCTGCCCCTCAGTTACCTGGCAATACCCAGGTAACCCAGCCCACTATAAAAGGGAGTGACAGGCCCTTCGTAGCTCTATTGACTTTTTCTCTTGTCCCTTTTTCATATCTCTCTCTCTTGCCCCCGTTTCCCCTCTCTCCTCATTCTTCTACCCTCTTCCACGTGGTCATGGCCAGCTCTCACCCCTCTGTCTTTTTTTCTCTCTTTACTTCTCTATCTCTTTTTCTTTTCCTATTTCTCTATAAAAAAGCTTTGAAACCATGGGTTGTCTCTTCTTATCAAAACCTGCCATGTAGGAACAATGGAACAGGCCTCAGCGTCTTCAGCCACCAGACCAGACCAAAGACCCTCCCGCCCAGCCAGGCTTCCTCTTCAGGTACATGGGGCCCATCATGCATTCAGGGCAAAGACCTTGCACACTAGCCAGGCAGCCTCCTTCTGTAGGTATACAGGTGCCTGCTTTCCCTACACGGGTACGTGGGCCCCACTTATTTTCCCTTCAGAGTACTACTCAGCTATTAAAAGCAATGATTTCATGAAATTCTTAGGCAAATGGATGAAACTAGAAGGTGAGGTAACCTAATCATAAAAGAACACACATAGTATGCACTCACCAATAAGTGGATATTAGCCTAAAACATCTAAATACCCAAGATACAATTCATAGACCACATGGAGCTCAAGAAGAAGGAAGGCCAAAGTGTGGGTGCTTCGGATCTTCTTAGAAGGGGTAACAAAATATGGGAGCAAATATGGAGACAAAGTATGGAGCAGAGACTGAAGGCAAGGCCATCCAGAGACTGCCCCACCTAGAGATTCATCCCATATACAGTCACTAAATGCGGACACTTTTGTGTATGCCAAGAAATGCATGCTGACAGGAGCCTGATATTCCTGTCTCCTGAGAGGCTCTGATAGAGCTTGACATATACAGAGTCAGATGCTAGTAGCCAACCGTTGAACTGATCATGGGGTCCCCAGTGGAAGAATTAGAGAAAGGACTAAAGGAGCTGAAGGGGTTTGCAACCCACAGGAAGAATAATAATATCAACCAACCAGAGCTCCCAGGGTCTAAACCACCAACCAAGAAGTACACACAGAGGGACCATGACTTCAACTGTATATGTAGCAGAAGATGGCCTATGTCTGGAATCAATGGGAGAAGAGGTCCTTGGTCCTGTGAAAATTTGATGCCCAGATGTAGGGGAATGCGAGAGCAGGCAGGCAGGAGTGGGTGGATGGGTGGGAGCACACCTTCACAGAAGCAGGAGAAGATATCTGGGATGGGGGTTTCTGGAGGAGGAACCAGGAAAGGGGATAACATTTTAAATAAAAATAAATAAAATATCCGATAAAAATTAGAATCAAGAACAAGGCAATATGTATCCACTAGAGCCAGCTATCCTACAATAGGAAGCCCTGAAGAGTCCAATTTAACTGAAGCACACACAAAAAAAACCTTTGTAACATTTTTATAAATATGATAGAGCTCCTTTAAAAGGAAATGAATACATCCCTCAATGAAGTCCAGGAAAATACAAACAGTGGGAAGAAATTTTAAAAAGCATTTTAAGACATAAAATTACAAGAGAATCAACAAAAATGCAAATCGATTGCATTTTTGCTATCAATTTAATGAATTGGTAATGAAAAATCTAGAAATTTGAACACTAACTACAAAGCTAATCAACCAAAGAATACAAGAGATGGAAGAGAGAAACTCCAGCAATGAAGATAAGATTAAAAAAATGGATACATAAGTCAAACACAATGTTAAATATAAAAATGTCCTGACATAAGACATCCAAGAAACATTGGATACCATGAAAAGAGCAACCCTAAGAATATTTATACAGGAAGGAGAAGTAACCCAGTTCAAAAGCCCAGAAAATATATTCAAGAAAATCATAGAAGACAAGTTTTCTAACCTACAGAATGAGCTGCCTATAAAGATACAAGAAACATATAAAACACCAAATATATTGGGCTAGAGAAGAAAGTTCCCTCATCACATAATAATCAAAACATTAAGTATACAAAATAGAGAAGGAATATTAAAAGCTGCAAGGTAGAAACAGCAAATAACATATAATGGCAAACCTATTAGAATTACACCTGAAGTCACAATAGTCTTTAAAACCCAGAAAGGCTAGAACACATGAGTGGCCAGTTCTAAGAGACCACAGACTCCAGCCCAGACTATTATACCCAGCAAAATGTTAACCATCATAGAAGGAGAAAATAAGATATTCTATATTATAGCCACATTTAACCAGTACATTTCTGTAAATCCAGCCCTATAGAATGTGTTAGATGGAAAACTCCAACCTAAGGAAATTATATACACACATGAAAACACAGAAAATAAATAATCACACACCATAAGAAAAAGCAAAAGAATGGAAGCACATAATACAAACACACACACACACACACACACACACACACACACACATACAAACCCACATCAGCTCTAACATCAGCACACCTGATGTGGAATTTTCTCATTTCTCTAACAACTCAGTTGTGCCATGTGATGTTTTTCTGAAAACCTTGCTAGAGGTTTCACCTGGTATTTTTTTGACACCTGGTATTTTTTTGGAAGCTGTCTTATGAAAGGGCATGTGACGTTTTGCTGAAACAGACAATTGAGAGGCTATCTGATGTTTAAAGGGAACATTAAATATAAACCCACAGACAATGAGGGAATACTCTTGCATCAGTTCACCTTGCAAAGCTTTGCTGGTCTTTACTGATCTTTGCTTATTGTTACTTTGTAAAGAGAAACGTGTCAAAGAACATCTTATGGTATCCCAGCTACTTCCTGTCATTTCCTCTGACTCATGCAGATTCAGTGGAGCTTTGCGGTTTCTTCTGGATCAAGCTGCTGCTACAGATTCATGCTTGATATTTGCCAATTAGACCAGACTGTCATCACTGTTTTGCATTTGATGCTTTGAATTTGATAGCTGATATCCTGACCAGGAAGATTAATATTACCCCAAAGAACTCCTACTAAACAGTTCCAAAAACCCCTTTTCATATAAACCTTTTTCTTTCCCTACCTCTGGCCAGTGGGCTAAAAGTAAGGTTAAAGTGTTTAAGAACTCTTATTAAAGTAGATTTTGAAAAATCAAAGCCTAAACCACAACCACCCCTAGCAACAAATAACAGGAACCGAAAATCATTGGTCATTGATATATTGTGATCTCAACTGTCTTAATTCCTCAATAAAAAGACACATACTAACAAAATAAATGCAAAAACAGGTTACATCTTTCTGTTGCATCTAAAAATCAAAGTTAAATATAACCTCAGAATGAGAGCTAGAAATAGATAGTCCAAGAAAATGGATCTAAGAAACAAGCCAGGACAGCCATTTCATTATTTAGCAAAATAGACTTCAACCCAAGATTACTGAAAAGAGCTAGGGAGGGACATTATCACAGGAAAAATCTACTAAAATAACATGTCAGTTCTAAATATCTATGCCACAAACACAAGAACACCCAAGATTTTAAAATAAAACTTCTACAGCTGAAAGTGCATATTGACCTTTCCATACGAATAGTGGGAGACTTCCAATATCCAACTCTCTCCAATGGACAGGCCATCCAGACAAAAACTAAACAGGAAAGTACCAGAGCTAACAGACATTTTAAACCAACTACAACTACCAGATATTTAAAATAGATTTCACCCAATACAAGAGAATATTTCACCCAATATTTCACCCAAATACAAGAGAATGCACCTTCTACTCTGCATTTCATAGAACTTTCTCTAAATGACCACATGCTCAGACACAAAGCAAGTGTCAACAGTTGCAAGAAAATTAAAATAACGCTCTGCATTTTATCTGACCACCACAGATTAAAGTTAGATTACAACAGAAACACCAGAAGGCTTACACATTTTCTTTGAAATTGAACTCTTGACTGAATAAAAAATGGGTCAAGACAGAAATAAATGAAAAAATTATAGACTTTCTGTAATGAAAAGAAAATAAATATACAAAATATCCATACTTAAAGGATACAAAGAAAGTTAAACCAATAGGAGTGTTCATATCACTAAATATCTACAAAAATATTGGCAAGATCTTATAGTATCAACTTCACAGCACACATGAATGCTCTGAAACAAAAAGAAGTAACCACACCTAAGAGAAGTAGATGGGAAGAAATAGTGAAACTGAGGGATGAAATCAGTAAAATAGAAAGAAAGAGGACAGTATAAATAACCATTAAAACAAAGAGCTAGTTCTGTGAGAAAATCAACAAGATAGACAAACCTTTATCCAAATTAACTAAAAGGGAGAGAGAATACACAAATTAACAAAACAAGAAACCAAAGGAGAGATATGACATCAACAAAAAAACTCATAAGGACAAACATTAGAAACCTGTATTCCACCAAATTGAAAAAAAATTAAAAAAGGATAATTTTCTCAATAGGTATCACTTAACAATGGGAAATGAAGACCAGATAAACTATTTAAGTAGACCTTTAGCCCCTAGTAAAATATAAACTGTAATTAAAAGTCTCCTAATGGAAATAAAAAGTCCATGTCCAGAAAATTTTATCATAAAATTCTACCAAAGAAGAGTTCCAAAGAAGAGTTTATGCCAGTACTCCTCAAATTATTCTACAAATTAGAAACAAAAGGAATACTGACAGATTCATTTTATGAAGCTACAGTTATGCTGACACCCAAACCACAAAAAGGCTCAACAAAGAATGAAAAGTACAAGCCATATTTCCTTATGAACATGGATGCAAAAATAGTCATTAAAGTACTTTGCAAACCAAATCTAAGAATACATCAAAAAGATCATCCATTATTAGCAAGTATACTTTATCCCAGAGATACAGGGATAGGGTTGAATACTTGAAAATCAGTGACTATAATCTACCACATAAACAAACTGAAAGAAAAAAAATCACATGATTATCTCATTTGATGCACAAAGGCCTTTGATAAATTCCAACTGCATTCCATGATAAAAATCCTGTAGAGATTTAGGATTCATGGAACATACCTAAACATAGTAAAGCCAAATTACAGCAACCTGTAACCAATATCAACTTAAATAGGGAGAAATTCAAAGCAATTCCACTAAAATAAGAAACAAGACAAGGATGCCCACTCTCTCACAACTAGTCCATATAGTACTTGAGGTTTTAGCTAGAGTAATAAGACAACTGAAGAAGATTCGGGGGATATGAGTTGAAAAGAAAGAAGTCAAAGAATCTTTATTTGCATATGATGTTAAAATAAATACATGACCCTAAAAATTTTACTGGGGAACTTCTAGAGCTAATAAACACTTTGATCAGTGTGGTTGGATATAAGATTAATTACAAAACATAAATAGCCTTCCTATATACAAATGACAAATAGCCTGAGAAAGAAATCAGTAAAATAACACATTTCCCAATAGCATCAAATAATATAAAATATCTTGAGGACACTCTAACCAAGCAAGTGAAAAACATGTATAAAAGCTTTAAGTCTTTACAAAAAGAAAGAAAGAAAGAAAAAAGGAGAGAGAGAGAGAGAGAGAGAGAGAGAGAGAGAGAGAGAGAGAGAGAGAGAGAGAGAGAGAGAGAGAGAGAGAGAAAGAGAAGAAAAATGATGCCGGGATAGCTAAAATAATCCTACAGAGTAAAATAACAGCTAGATGTCTCATCACTCCCCATTTCAATTTTTATTGCAGAGCTATAGCAATATTGGCATAAAAACACATTGATCAATAAAATTTAATTGAAGACTTGGCATAAATCCATACACATGTGAACATCTGATTTTTTTATAAAGAAGCTGAAAATATATACAGGAAAAAACAAACTATCTTCAACAAATGGTGTTGGTCAAACTGGAAGTCTACATGTGGAAGAATTCAAATGACCCAACTTTATCAGCCTGTGCAAAACTCAAGTCCATGAAGATCAAAACCTCAACATTAAACCATGCACATTGAACCTCACGGAAGAAAAGTGGGGAATATCCATGCATGCATTGACACAGGAGACAACTTTTTGAATACAGCATCCTTTGTACAGGCACTAAGTTAAAAGAAATTTATGAGTGAGATCTGAAAAGCTTCTGTATGGCAAATGACACCATCAATTGAACAAAGCAACATCCTAAAGAATAGAAAAAAAGATTTATACCAGCTCCAAATCTGATGGAGGACTAATATCCAAAATATATAAAGAGCTCAGGAAACTACCATAAAAACAAATAATCCAATTTAAAAAATGGGAAATAGGTGAACAGATTTAGACAGAATTCTCAATAGAAGAAAGAAATTGCAAATCAATACTACTGTGAGATCCCATCGTACACCTGTCTGAATGACTCAGTTCAAAAACACAAGTGATGCTGGTGACGATATGGAATACACATCCATTGCTGCTGGGAATGCAAACTTGGACAGCGACTATGGAAATAAATATGGTGGTTCCTCAGAAAATTGGGAATCAATCTACCTATACCTACCTATATCACTCTTGCCCATATACCCAAAGCATGCTCCATTCTACAACAAGGACACTTGTTCAGCTATGTTTATAGCAGCTTTATTCAGAATAGTCAGAACCTGGAAACAACCTAGATGCCCCTTGACTACATAATGGATAAAGAAAATGTGGTACATTTACACAATGGAGTACTACTCAGCAGTTAAAAACATCATGAAATTTGCAAGCATGTGGATGGAACTAGTACCAGAGTGAGGTAAGCCTCAGAAAGACAAACATGTATGTACTGGTAAGTGGACACTAGCTGTAAAGTAAAAGGGCATCAAACTGAAATCCAAGGTTCCAGACAAGCTAGGTAATATAGAGGACTGTAAAAGGGACACTTGGATCTTTCAGGGAAGAGGAAGTAGAGTAGATTTTGCAGGTGGACTATGGGCTGGTGAGGATGAGAATAATCGAGAACATGATAGGGAGGAAGGGACAGGAGAGTATGCGAGACAACTGGAATTGAGGAGGATTAGAAGGTGATCTGGTAACCTAGTGTCCTAAAAAAATTCCTGGAACTGATGAGGATGATCCTAGTGAGGACTCCTAGTATAGAGGATATGGAGCCTGAACCATATGGAGTCATCTTCTATAACCAGGAAAGACTGGGACTGAGACATTAATCCAGCCACAAAAACCTTCAACTTGCAATCTGTTCTGTGTGTAAGATGTGCTGGAGCAATGATTGCTCAGAGCTTGTGAAAGTGGCCAACCAATGGCTAGTCTAACTTGAGACTTCTGCCATGAGAAGGAGCCCATTCCAGACACTGAGTGGATGCCCAGAAAGCCAAAAAGCAGAAGTTGGGCAGCATAGAGACCTAGGGTAAAACCAACATTACTGGGGAAATACATTAATGAAATAATTCCCAATGATAATGATTCCTAATGATATTCTGCTATACTCATTGGCCAGTGCCTTATCCAGTCACCATCAGGAGCTTCATCTGGTAGCAGATGGGAACAGATGCAGAGACCCACAACCAGACATTATGCAAAGTCTAAATTGGAGACCTCCTCTAAATCCCTCTTCCCATCCTCTAGACCTCAGAGAATCCTGTGGAACAGAGGTAAGACTCAAAGTGGATAAAGAACCCCAGAAGAATTAGGCTGTCTGAATCAACAAAGCAATGTGCATATCAGCTCACAGCAAGCACAGGACCTACATGGCTCTGTACCATTTCCTTTTTGCATATATTAATATATTAAAGCTATTAGCTTAGTATATTTTTGGGACTTCAGACTGTGAGAATGTGTGGATGTCTGTTTCTTGTATCAGTACATGGGATTCTTTTCCTCTTGTTGGGTTGCTGTGTTCAACTTCTATGTGATAATTTTTGTCTCACCTTATATTTATTTTGTCATGCTTGGTTGTTATCTCTTGGAAGCCTGTTCTTTTCTCATGACATACCAAAATGAAAACAAAACAAAACAAAACAAAACAAAACAGAAGGAATGAATCCACAATGGAAAAGAGGCACGCAGGAGCTTGGGGGACTAGAGAAAGGGGAAACTATAATCAGAATAAATTATTGCATGAAAAAGAATCAATGAAAAGATGAAAAATATTAAAGGCCATTCAATTTAATATGAATACATTTCTTAAAATACTTTGATTTGCTAAAATAAATGTTGCATCTTTTTAAAAACTTTTTATTTTATTTTATTTTCTATATTCTTTGTTTATATTCCAAATGATTTTCCCTTTCCCAGTTCCCCCCTTCCCATAAGTCCCATAAGCCCTCGTCCCTCTGGCCATTCTCTAATCAACCTGCTCCTGCTTCTCTATACTGGCACTCCGCTACAATGCTGGATCAAGACTTTCCAGGACCAGGGCCCTCTCCTTCCTTCTTCTTGGGAATCATTTGATATGTGAATTGTGTCTTGGGTATTCAGAGCTTCTGGGCTAATATCCACTTATCAGTGACTGCATTCCATGTGTGTTCTTTTGTGATTGGGTTACCTCACTTAGGATAATATTTTCCAGTTCCAACCATTTGCCTAAGAACTTCATGAATTCATTGTTTTTAATTGCTGAGTAGTATTCCATTGTGTAAATATACCACATTTTCTGTATCCATTCCTCCATTGAGTGATATCTGGGTTCTTTTCAGCTTCTGGCTATTATAAATAAGGCTGCTATAAACATAGTGGAGCTTGTGTCCTTATTGCATGCCAGGGAATCCTCTGGGTATATGCCCAGGAGTGGTATAGCAGGGTCCTCCGGAAGTGTCATGCCCAGTAAGCAGCAAAATGTAGGGTCCTGTTTACGTATCCAGTCGGTTAGTATATGTCTTTTTATTGGGGCATTGAGTCCATTCATGTTCAGAGATATTAAGGAATTGTGATTGTTACTTCCTGTCATTTTTGACGTTAATTTTTAAATTTGATTGGTTAACTTCTTTTGGGTTTGATGAAAGGTTACTATTTTGCTTTTTCCAGGGTGAAGTTTCCCTCCTTGTATTGCTGTTTTCCTCCTATTATCCTTTGTAGGGCTGGGTTTGTGGGTAGTATTGGGTAAACTTGGTTTTGTTATGGAATATCTTAGTTTCTCCATCTATGGTGATTGAGAGTTTTGCTGTATATAGTAATTTTGGCTGGCATTTGTGAGTATGCATGAGATCTGCCCAGGAACTTCTAGCCTTTTCAACAAATGGTGCTGGCTCAACTGGAGGTCAGCATGCAGAAGAATGTGACCTTTTTTATTCAATATATTTTTTTATTTACATTTCAAATGATTTCCCCTTTTCTAGCCCCCCACTCCCCGAAAGTCCCATAAGCCCCCTTCTCTCCCCCTATCCTTCCACCCACCCCTTCCCACTTCCCCGTTCTGGTTTTGCCCTATACTGCTTCATTGAGTCTTTCCAGAACAAGGGTCCACTCCTCCATTCTTCTTGTACCTCATTTGATGTGTGGATTGTTTTGGGTATTCCAGTTTTCTAGGTTAATATCCACTTATTAGTGAGTGCATACCATGATTCATCTTTTGAGTCTGGATTACCTCACTTAGTATGATGTTCTCTAGCTCCATCCATTTGCCTAAGAATTTCATGAATTCATTGTTTCTAATGGCTGAATAGTACTCCATTGTGTAGATATACCACATTTTTTGCATCCACTCTTCTGTTGAGGGATACCTGGGTTCTTTCCAGCTCCTGGCAATTATAAATAGGACTGCTATGAACATAGTAGAGCATGTATCCTTATTACATGCTGGGGAATCCTCTGGGTATATGTCCAGGAGTGGTATAGCAGGATCTTCTGGAAGTGAGGTGCCCAGTTTTCTGAGGAACTGCCAGACTGATTTCCAGAGTGGTTGTACCAATTTGCAACCCCACCAGCAGTGGAGGAGTGTTTCTCTTTCTCCACATCCTCACCAACACCTGCTGTCTCCTGAATTTTTAATCTTAGCCATTCTGACTGGTGTAAGGTGAAATCTCAGGGTTGTTTTGATTTGCATTTCCCTAATGACTAATGAAGTTGAGCATTTTTTAAGATGCTTCTCAGCCATCCGGAGTTCTTCAGGTGAGAATTCTTTGTTTAACTCTGTACCCCATTTTTAATAGGGTTGTTTGTTTTTCTGGAGTCTAACTTCTTGAGTTCTTTATATATATTGGATATTAGCCCTCTATCTGATGTAGGATTGGTGAAGATCTTTTCCCAATTTGTTGGTTGCCAATTTGTCCTTTTGATGGTGTCCTTTTCCTTACAGAAACTTTGCAATCTTATGAGGTCCCATTGGTCAATCTTAGAGCATACGCTATTGGTGTTCTGTTCAGAAACTTTCTCCCTGTACCGATGTCCTCAAGGGTCTTCCCCAGTTTCTTTTCTATTAGCTTCAGAGTGTCTGGCTTTATATGGAGGTCCTTGATCCATTTGGATTTGAGCTTAGTACAAGGAGACAAGGATGGATCAATTTGCATTCTTCTGCATGCTGACCTCCAGTTGAACCAGCACCATTTGTTGAAAAGGCTATCTTTTTTCTATTGGATGTTTTCAGCCTCTTTGTCAAGGATGAAGTCGCCATAGGTGGGTGGGTTCATTTCTGGATCTTCAATCCTGTTCCATTGAGAAGAATGTGACTTGATCCATTCTTATCTCCTTGTACTAAGCTCAACTCCAAGTGGATCAAGGACCTCCACATAAAGCCAGACACACTGAAACTAATAGAAAATTTTGTATCTTTTACTAGGTCTAGATTAATGCTGAGAGCAAAGCAATTTCTTGAGTATTAAAAAAAAAAGGCAGAAGGTATTTTGGCTCAGTAAGGAGGTTCTAGCCCACAATAGTTCACCTCCTTTTGGGGTATGTAGCAAGTCAGTATATTATGATAGAGATTTAGTAGTTGAGATACATGCTTATCTCATGTTGTCCATGAAGGGAATAAAAGAAAAAAAGGAACTGAAGATTCAAAAGCCCCTTACAGGGCACAACTCCAGTGGCCTAATTCTTTCTCGTGGCTCCACCTCTTTAAGGTTTCACTCTGTCCCAGTATTACTACAAATTGAGCAATCCTTTAAAATGTGGCCCTTCAGTGGGCACATATTTATATGGTATTAATATCTTCTCTATTGTTGTGGGAAGAAAACATGACTAGGGCAACTTACTGAAAAAGAGATTATTTGAGGCTTATGGTTCTGAAAGTTAGAGTCCTTGATAGCAGAGTAAAGGCTTGGAAGTAGAAGCAGTTGAGAGAGCTCACACCTCAAAACTCTAAGTAGGAAAGAGAAAGCCAACTGGGAATAATATGGGCTTTTGAATTCCTGTGACATGCCTCTTCGAAAACGGCCACACCTATTATTCTATCCTAAACAATTCCGCCAACTGGGGACCAGGTTTTCAAGCATATGCGTCTCAGAGGGCCATTCTCATGTAAACCACCATAGAAACCATATTACTCTGAAAATCACTAGCTCATGACTTGTAATGAAATAAATGTTTTAAAATTCCACCAAGCTGAGGGCCAAAAGGAAAAAGCTTCCATCATGAGAAAAATGTGACATCCAGATTGGACCAACATGACATTCCCTTTGGCTTTTGATATCTTAGCTTTCCCGTTGCTTCTGTGTCCTCTACATTAAATAACCCATTAACCTCTTATTCCTTCATTCATACTACACTATAGCCTAGTCTTCCAATTGTATATTGATGCTGGAAGATTACCGTGGGCAAGCCCCAACTAACATGGCTTCATAACTAGTTCCCCTCCACAGCCCACTCTGTCTCTGGCCTTCTCCTTCCACTCATGTCATCTGTTGTAAAATACCCTTGCATTACACTCAACAGGTGCTCATATGGTTCAATACCGCACTGCTTACTTTTTCTGTTATTGTGAGAAAACACCACAATCGAGTTAACCTGTAGAATAAAGAGTTTATTTGGGTGTATAGATGCAGTGGATTAGAGTTTTTGAGGGCAGAGAGCACAGGTGGTAGACATGGCAACTGTAATAGCAAGCTGAGAATTCACAACTTGAACCCCAAACAGGAAGTAGGGAGAGGGAATGCAAACCTGGAATAAAACATGGCTTTTGAAACCTCAAAACAATCCCCTCTAATGCTAACTTGCTTTCTCCAGCAAGGTCACTAGTCCTAAATCTACACAAATAATGTCACAAGTGGCAGGCAGAATGTAAATGCCTGAGATGATGGGACAGCTCATTCAAACAACCAGACATATTGTGGTGGCTAATCTTGCTAGTGAAACTGACCTGATCTGGAATCAACTGAGAAAAATTGTTAGGCAGAGCTATGTGGGATTTTCTTGATCTGGTTCATTTAAATTAGAAGACCTACCCTAAACATGAGCATCCTTTAGCAGCCCAGATAAAAGTAGGTCCCAGACCAATGCTTGCTGGTTTTGCCTGTTTGTCTTCACATCTCACTGGTGAGCTTCCTCATTTGTGATTGGAGCCTGCTCCATATGTGATTTCATCAATTTTCTCCTGATGATCTACTCTGGTGATATCAAAACCCAACTTCTTCAGATTTCCAATGCGTACTGAAGACTAGTGGCTATCCAGAAATCGTCTCGACTTTCAGAAGCTGTTTCGGACTTCTGAGACAACTATCTAAGAGACTGAGCTGCTACCAGGTTAGCAAATTCTCCAGTGTGATGACAGCCATATTGGACTACCCACACCAAATCCTGAAAGACAGCCTGATAAATCCACAATACAGTAGCTTAATCAGTGTTTTTCTGGTAGAGAGAGCAATTACAATAATATATTAGGAAGTAAGTCATAACTCATGAAGTAAAATTTCCCTGAGGCTATTAGTATAATAGGCAGCCTCAAACTAATGAGAGAGTATCATGGTTCCATATTTGTGCATGTACCAATGAAGCATGTATGTAAAGTGGGCACATAGTGGTTGATGCTATTATGCTTACAAAATTACCAAGAGAAGAGGAACAAATAATGAAAATGAATTGGTTATGAAGTAAGAATTAGAGATTATGAAAATGAAGCTCTCCAGGTACCCCAAATCAAATATTTTATTATTCTCAAAACCAGAATCTCATTTACATGCAAAACTGAAATAAATGGCAGAGTCTATTTGATTTTTGCTGTTTTCACGGTATAGTGTTTCAACATATACAATAGAATGAAACCTTGTACCCCTGCAAAATAAAAAAAAATAGGTAAATAAACGAATTTTTAAAGCTTGTACCTTGTTTACAGGGTAATATTTGCAGCTTGATTTTAGTCCACTTACAGACTAAGTGGAAAGTCAGAGGTACAGATGGCCAAAACAAATGCTCCTAAGCTGGTAACTCGGTCAGCATTCTAGAGATTGCATGTTGCTCAGTGCCAGTGGGATACTGTTTCCACTGAGCAGCTTCCCAAGTGGAAGGATATTCAGGTCCAGAGGCCATGCATATTTCTCTTCTCAGATTATGAGTTTAAATGCACCTTTCAACAGCCTCTCTCAATGGATACTGACCTTCCCTTGCCAATGTACCCCACCCTGGCTTATCATACATAAGTGGTAAAGTGGACACCAATCATATGTGAGCACCGATGTGGAGGCATAGGTGTGCCTATGCTAGGGGAAAAAAAATAACTCTAACACAAAAACAGGAAAAGGAGTCATGTACAGCGATTCCTGGAGCAGCATGAGTTGTTAGTAACTGTGCAAATAGCAACAAGCTGGTCAAGATTTATAGTTGTGAGTGTACTCTATGCCCAGGCCAACACTCGGAAAACCAGAGACAACCAGTTTCTCAGAAAAGATCACTCTATCTTGTATTCCTATCTTGGATGTTCCTTCTCACTGTAATGAGGGTGTCTGCTCTTGCCTAACACACTGCAGCAAGTGTCCCTCCACAGATGTTTAAACTGGCAGATGGAACCCTCTGTGTCGTTAGATCTCTTAGATTTCTTCCCTCAGTAGTCAAATCTGGGTCCTCCCATGAGAGCTCACTTAGTTGGTATAGAAGCTGAAATTTAGACTAAGGAGTTTTGACCCAAATGAACAGGAAAGTCATGAGTTATTTTACAAGAAGCATCATTAATTATTAATTATTGGTGAAACAAAGTACACAACTCACATTACTGTCAATACATGTATGTTAAAATGTAGGATTTGGTAGCCACTGTGACTTTCTAAATATGGAACTCAAGTCTCAATGTTGTAGATCATTCTAAAACAACAAGAATATTAACAGAACTGGAAATTTCTATTAACAAATTGTTAGTAAAATAGACTATCTTCTTTCTTACTACCTATATAGTTCCATCAAAAGCATATTACTTTCATTGTATATATATCTCTACCTAACACAGAAATGCATCATTTTGTTAATTATGTTATTAAGTCTGATCTAGGGAGATGAAAAACCATTTCTGCAGTCTTAGGGATTGAATTCAGAGTTTCATGCATATTAGGTCCGTCCTGATGACTGTGTTACATACACGGTCTCCAGCATCCCAGCTCTTTTGCCTTTCTTTGAATCAGCAAATACATTCAGTATGTTTTAGGAATGCATTCATTATTTGATGGTAGTAAACACTTTGAGGGAATAAAAAGCACACTCACGTAGTGTGTTTCCCTTTTACACTTGTATGATAACAATTACTTAAGAGAGGACTTCATTTTTTAGTGGGAAAATAATTGTAAATAAATATTTAGCATCTCTCCTGGATGTTTTGATCCTATGAATCTGGGGAATGTCATAGATCTATTTCTAACCATGCCCCAGGTGATTATTTTGGCTCTGTATTTCGAGCATTCTATTTCCTGTTCTGCTTGGGAAGCATCTCTTACTGCCGCCTTCTTCCACTGATTTCTAACTGTAATTGTTTTCATTCTTTAAACTTCAAATGCTTGTGCACTCTAATACTGCTATCTTGATTTCACCCCTGCTGTTGTTATGACATGAAGAATTACAAGTCCTTGGGTTTTGTAGGGCTGGCTCTTTTTGTTTGTTTGATTTGTTTTTTGGTTTTTTGTTTTGTTGTCTTTTGAAAGCTTGGGATGTCCTTTACTCCTACTTTATTGAAAAATGTCAACGGGAATTGTATTAGTTACATTGTGTTGCTTTAACACACACAGTCCAACAACAACTTAAGGAAAAAAATTAATTCGGCTTCCGGTTCCAGAGGGCTAGATGTTCGTAAAGGCAAAGGAGACATGGAAACAGGAGGAGGAAGCTGAGAGATGAGAGAGAGCACTTCAAGCGTGCACAGGAAACAGAGCTACAGTACTGGAAATGAGGTGAGGCTGAACATTCTCAAAGCCAGGTCTCTAGTGACCTACTTCCTCCAGCAGCTCCATCTATGAAAGGTTTCATTATCCCCATAAACAGTGCCACCAACTGGAGACCAGATGTTTGAACACACAAGACTTTGGGGTACATTCTTACTTAAACCAAAATAGGAACAGTGCTGAAAGTTGCCTTTGGACAATATGTCCACTGGAAAAGACACATTAAGTTAATGCAGCTTTGACTAACAATTGCTAAATATTTACTTTAGATGTTTTATTTAACCCTAAGATTGAAGTTTTGTAAGTTGAATGTAGGTATCATGTTTTTCCTTTATAGATGACACTTTTCTGCTAAAATGTTGACATGTTTCTCTTTTACTTTATTTTTCACAATTAATCATGTTATTTATTTACAGCCCAAATAGTGTCCCCTTTCCCGGCCCCCCTCGAAGAGTTCTTCCCTCCATCCCCTCCCCTTCGCTTTTGAGAAGTTTTCTTTTAATGTCAGATTTGCTAACATACAGAAATGAGATACCTCTGCACTTCATTCTATGAACTTATGAGTATAATTCAGATTTTAGAGCACAAAAGAGAAAACCTCAAGTTTATGAGTTGAAATGAACTTTTGCTGTTCCTTTAAAGCAAGCTTACAAAATATGTATAGCATTATTCCACTACTCTGCAACAAAATGAAAATAAAATAAGTACTTATATCTTACAGGAAAAAAAGGGGTAAAATAAATTTTAAGAAGAAATGCATTAGCATGGCAAGAGTAGTTTTACCTTGTTCCAAAATTAAGGGTGTTCTTTTCCTCTATATTTCACTGTATTTTAAACATTTTTAACAATTAGAATGTATTGTATTTATTTCAATGTAAAAAAAAAGTATTGAAAAGGCCTCACATTGCTTTTTCTAGGGCGTAATTCACAATCTGTCTTTCTCAATTGCCTTTCTACTCCTCTTTCAAATGGACTTTCCAAAGTTCATTTGATATTTTTTTCAAACCTAAGCAATAAAATTATGCACTCAAGATCTGCCATGGAAAGTTCAGACTGAAGGGTGTATTTGATAAGATGACACTAATAATATACTGTCAATTCTATATTTATGTGTCTTCAATTCAGGGAGAAATTTTTAGCTCTGGATCGAAACAATCGTCTTTTATTCAAAAACGAAAAAGGGAACAATGTTCTAAAGAAGTAATTTAACAAAAGCTTTAGGGAACAGGCTATACATTTAAGAAGAAATGACACAAGTATTTTATTTCAAATTTAAGATGTCTTTTAAAAACTTTTTGTTTACATTTATTTTGAGAAAAATAATGATTGCAGTTAGTGTAAAGAAGACTAATTCAGTAAGAACAGTGAGCCCTGGGAATCTACCTTATTATTTTGTTACCATTATTATTGTGGTTGGTTGATTATTTTTATTTTATTTTATTTTATTTTATTTTATATTATTTTATTTTATTTTATTTTATTTTATTTTATTTTATTTTATTTTATTTTATTTTATTTTGTAGCCTAGACTTGCCTTGAACTTGTTATGTAGCAAAGGAGCACCTTAAACTCCAGCCTCCACCCTACAACTCCTGGTATTCATTAGAAATGTGTATCGCTACATTTGGTTTATCTCGTGCTAAAGATTAATTCGAGGGTTTGTCAAGTTAGGCCAACACTCTTCCAACTGAGCTACTAAACAGCTTTTAGAAGAAAATACTCATTTCATCATAAATTAACTGCTGCCTCAATGATGCACACATGGGAGCTATAAGATGAGGCTAGCCCCACTTCACCCCACCCCACCAATTGACTCATTCTTGCACACATATCAGTCATGTTAGGTCTGTGATAACTATTTTGGTGTCTCCTAGAAACAACTTGTGGAATCATCTCAGTGAGGATTTGTCTAGATTAGGAGGCTACCACATCATCACATCTATTGAGGCTAATTGTTTTCTTTCCAAAGAGATTAATTTACATTTGAATGACATCTGGACTGTATTTCCTGAATAAAATAAAATGTGAACAGTACCAGTAGCCACTCTCCCAAGATTGCTCATTCATATTAATTTGCTTCAAGCTCAGGTTCTAAATCTCTCTCAAAGCCTAAAGAGCTCTATTAACTGAAGTCAAGACATAAAAAAGTTACATACACTTTAAAAACCTATTCATAACAGAAGGCTAATAACATAGATTGATAGGGCCTCACAATCTGATGGCACTTGTGTGATCTTAATGAAGCCTCATGAGGCCTTTGTAAGAAAACAATGTTAGTGCAAGTTTGTTACCAAAAAAAGGCCCATCAAGTCCCATGCTGTTGGCCGTTTTCATTTAACTCAGCTGAATATTTCCATCAGTATCCAAGAGGACAGTGAAATTAACTTGGAAGCTGTGTGGCAAGTTCCACTTCTCTACTTCACATGTGCCTTAGGAGCCAGACTGTGGGCAGGACATCTGTTTCTCAGGACGTTGTAGCTTCTGCTTGGGCTTAAGAAAGGATAGAAACTAGAAAGAGACCAAAGAGACAGAAGCATAAAATCATGGGCTCTGATGTCAGAATTGTTTGAAGCAAACTGCATTGATTAACCAACACAGACAAGTCCCAAGCCACGGTTTCCCGTCATATTCCATTATATTGCAAATAATGAGAATAGTACTAGATTCCATTCTTAGGAGCACAGGCACAATATATTATCCTTTTCCCCTTTACTTTAAACATTTTAACATAATATTTTTATTTTAATTATTTAAGAATTTCATACATGGGCATTTCATATATCCCTTTAACCTTCCAAGATCTACTCAGTATCTGTACATGCTTCTCAATCTGCTTTTCTTTTATAAAATAACTTTCTACATCAAATCTGCACTACCCATGTACTCATGGGCGTGAGGCTATACACTACAGCATGGTTGACTCATCAGGTCCACTCTCTTAACATTAACTATTCCTTGTACAGAAGGTGTCAACAGTCAATAGTTCCTCAACTAGGAGTGGTGGTCCATGAGCCAATCCCTTTTATGCTAGAATGCTGATTGACTTGATCTCATACAAGTCTGTCAAATGCTAACTCACCTCTTGTCTCCAGTGTTTATGACAGCTGCCTTGTATATACAGTTACTTTAAAATGTGTTGAATGAATAAAAAAAAATTATCCTCCAAAAAAGAAAAAAAAGTGAAACAACAAAATACACACACACACACACACACACACACACACACACACATACACACACACACACACACACATACACACACACACACACCACCACCACCACCACCAACAACAACAACAACAACAAAAACCACGTCTTTCACATGAAACCACAGCTGAAGTGAGTGCAGTGCTGCCATGTTCAGATCACACCGGTTCACAATGGCTCTCTCCAAGCTCTGGCTCTTAAAATCTTTTTGCTCCTTTTGTGTAGACGCTCCTGACCCTTGAGAGGAGAATGTGTGTGATACAGATAGCGCATTTGCAGAGAAGCATTCCACAATCACTATTCTGTGCATGTTGTTCACAATTGTCTCTGGAGATTAGCCCCACAACTGTGAATTCTTGGCCAGATTTACAGTACCTGCCCTTCTTTGTACTGGACCATAAATCTACCAAGAAAGTGGCTGATTACCTTCATAACACTAGTGCCACTATTGCACTCACGGGCATAGCTTACCTCTCTAGCCTTTTTTTAGCTCATAGGATTCACAACTGGGTAAAACTATAAGAGCCCTTATAGTGAGGCTGGACAAGGCAACTCAACAGGAATAAGAGTCCCAAGAGCAGGCAGAAGAGTCAAGGACACCCC
The DNA here is from genome assembly GCF_947179515.1 of Apodemus sylvaticus. Taxonomy (NCBI): domain Eukaryota; kingdom Metazoa; phylum Chordata; class Mammalia; order Rodentia; family Muridae; genus Apodemus; species Apodemus sylvaticus. Next base: position 85,433,128 of record NC_067475.1, on the reverse strand, counting down.
CACTTCCACAATTACAATTACCACAAAGATACCAAGCCAAAAACCCCAGCAAGCCTAGTGCTCATGCTTCAATAGTGCTGTGAATGTGACATTTCCAATTTGGAGTCTGCCTAATATGTACCATGTCAATGAATACAGATGGTTCCAATTCATGTGAGTTCATGAACAAGGAGAAAGGAAGCTCTCTTCAGTGAGTATATTATCCCCATAAACTTCCCTGAATGAGCTGATATGCAACATACAAGAAGGTAAGTGTTTGATGATGCCAAGCATACATCACCAAAAAAAGAAAAGGATTTTCAGGGAGTATTTGTAGTTCTATGAGAGGTCAAGGAGATGGGTCAATGGGTATGAGCACTTGCTGTAAGCATGAAGACCTAAGTTTAAATCCCTGTTGACTATGTGTTGTGGCTATCCTTGGTTGTCAACTGACTATATCTGGAATGAACTACAATCCAGAATTGGAAAGCTCACCTATGATCCCAATATGAAGGTTGAGAGATACAAGTTTCTGACCTGGATATTTGCATGGAGATCTTGCAGCCACTAGGCTATGAATTCCAGAAGATTAAGACAGGGAGATCTCTGAGTTCAAGGTTATCTGGGATTAAAGGTGTGGTTCACATGCTTTTAATCTAGGCCACACCTTCTGCTGGAGACCTATATAAGGACACTGGAAGAAGGAAGACTCATCTTTGCCTGCTTGCCTCATGGAACTGAGCAATTGCTAGACCCTTGGACTTCCATCCACAGCTGTTGGTGATGATTGCTGGGGAGTTGGATCAAAACTACCCATATGTTTTGTGACTCTAGAGAACCCTCACTAATACACTATGTAAAAACTTGGATGTAGACATTCACATGTGTGAATAGCCCAGAGTGGTGAAATGGAAAGAGCACATGGACTTCTTTACAACTGACATAGCTCCAGGTTTAGTGAGACATCCTGTGCCAAGACAATGAGGAAAATAATAAAGTAACAAGACAGGGGACATTCTGATCTAGCCTCCACACATAGCTGTGTACACCTGCACCTACAGGTGACCAGACATGACACACTCCCTCACTCAATAGTAGCAATAATCCTATGAAGCTCTGAGAAAATTCTAGAGCCAACTTTCTAAAACATTGCCATGATTTACAACTTCATTGTATTTTTGAAATGTTCCTTATCAAAGTGGCAGCAAACATTAAAAATGGCTTCTCAATTTCATTATTTAACACTGCAATGTTCAAAGGTAAGTAGAGGAAGAGAGCGAGAACGTAGGTAAATACTCAGAAGAAATCGAGAGAAAAATCTGGTATTTCATTAGTTGTAAAGTTACAAATTGCTCACAGTTTCCTTACCTTACATGATTATGAGGAAGATCAAGACTCTTCAAAATGTGATCCTGAACATTCTCTGTGTTGAATATATTTAGTTCTTTATTAGTATGCATTTGTTGGTTGGTGTAAGCAAAGAATATCAAGTTGTAAATGGTAAACTGGGAGGTTCTTATATCGGCTGGTACCAGCATCTACAAGCAGGTGCACCATGCATATGAATGGTGAGAAGAATGGTACAGCTACAGGGACTGGATGTGTTTGAAGTCAGCTTGCTTTGTATCTTAAATGGCTTGTTTGCAGTAATGGAGGACTGTTTTCTTCCTTGAGTTTTGCAGCTGTGTTTTGACTTTCTTCAACTGTTTTCAGAGAAGCAGAAGCACTTTCTGCACAGCTCTACATCTGATCAATCCTCTATGGAGGATTCCTTGGTCACAGCCTAAACAGCAAAGGACAGAGTCTATCACATAGGCACACCTTTGTGCTTTATTAACCTTTAATTCAGTAAACAGTCTTCTTTCAAATGTGAGACTTAGAAAGTTCGAATACTCTTGAGAAGATAAAAATATCTTGCAAATGCAACCAGCTGGAGTCTTTCATGGCTCGAAATGTGTTTTTTATTACAAATGACCTTGGTGTTCAGGGGCAACAATTCATAAGGATATGATTACCTAATATTCCAGTAGGGACAAATTAAATAATGCAAGCAGCATAACTGGGCGCTGTGAATGCTGGAACCCACTGCAGAATACATTTCTCATAGATTCCACAGGATGTGTCTAAATAATGTGCATGTCTGGGATTCCTCAGACTGTGATGTGACTGATCAGTAGATAGCCATTTCTCATGGCTAGGACTTTATGAAAAGATAAGGAGAAACATTTTGTTTTCTTGCAGCAACATTTATTCACATGAAAGGACAGAAGCTTTTCCCCTGAGATTACTGATAAATTTGTGGTTATTTCTTAAAACAAGCTAGCATGAATCTCTTCAAACCTCAAAGGAGAATTAAAGTCCCTGGATACATTATAGTATCTGCTTCCTTCAGCCACTGTGACACTGTCACTGTCAGCCATCTCTATGATGACATACGGCTTGCATCATCCCTCTGCTTCAAACCCTGCAGGTCCCCCTTTTTGTTTGTTTGCTTGCTTGTTTCCTTCGGTAAGATTTACTTATTTAATTGTATGCAGATTAGCTTTCATCTGCATGCATGTATGAGTGCCTCCTATGTGCTTAGTGCCCACAGAAACCAGAAGAGGGACATATCTTCTAGAATTAGACTTACAGAAGCTTGGAAGCACTATACCAGTAATGAGTACAAAGCCAGGTCGTCTGTAAAACAGCAAGTGGTCTTAACTGGGCCATCTTTGTCATGTCACACTCATTTCTTTCAAAATATAATCATATAATCAATACCTCCCTTCAGTCCAGCCATGCTATAGCATCTGTCCCCAGAGAATATACACATAGGGCCTTGCTAGCCTTTCCTGCACTGGGATGATCTTCAAGGTATTTGCTTCCCTTGTTTCTTCCATGTACTTAAATTCATCCCCACATCCTGAGTAGTCTACCATGACTGTTCTCTGTCTTCTCCAATACAGCAAGCAACTATCTACCCCATTCCACCCTCAAACCCTCTGTTCTTTCTTATCTTTCTCCTATTCATAACTTTCACCTTTATCTAACACAATGTTTATTCATATATCATACTGATTTTATGTACATCTGCGTTCCACTAGTATAAAAGCATGAGACACAAACCAGTGATGTTTACTCATTGAGGTGTCCTTTGTACATGGGACTCAGGGTAGTTCAAGTAATTGGCAAATCAATAGTTGTCCAATATTGAAGACCTAAAACAAAGACATTTAGATTAATTTAAAGATCATTTAGTCTGGTGTTTCCAAAATTTATTTTTACAAATGAAAATCTCAAGCATCTCAAAGTAATGAATTCCTTGAGAAAGAAAGGACAAATCACTCACAAGGCGTTGAATGTATACTGCTATCCGGAGCAGTAGTTGGGAAATGACGTCTTTTGTAAACTTTTCTTTGTACATCAACATAGATGTAGCTATTTGTATGGCATACCAAACATTTGTGCATGCATTTATCTTGGAAATCTGGTCACAAACAAAGCAAAGGGGTTACCTCGTATTTCAGGCGCTTGGCCTCACACCCTCTGATGTCCTCTGATGTCAGCTAGTATTAAATTCAAGTTTGAGATTCTTTGTTGGAAGAGCTCAAGGGCTCCAAGAGTGACTCCATTTTCTCATTGCTCTTCCCCTCCCTCTGTCTCCTGTTTCTTTCTCTTTGTCTTTACCCTTCTCCTTCTTTAGATTTCTACAGTAAATTACGAACTTCATTTAGAATTGAAATCCTAAGTGAAAGGACAGCTTGAAGTCTCATTTTATATTTGTATTGAGAATTCTCCCTGCTCTGTGTTATTTTGCACTCAACTTTGATATTGTGATGCACACTACATCTCTCAATGTGCAGATGTCCTCAGTGTCCTTTTCCTATTTAACACCATTCTCTTGGTGTTCTTTGAAAGGTATTGTCAGACATTATTATCCTATATTTATTCTTCCATAATTTGTGAAGGAAGATATAATTTTCCTTAACATTTAATTCTCAATATAAAATCAGTGCACCTTATTTAGCAACTTCATTGTTAATCTAATCGCTTCATTATAATTAATGATAGAGAAAGGCAGATGAAGATGACAGATTTATCCCAATGCTGAGTAAAGCGTTTAATGCCAGTGCTTTTAAGGGGATGCAATTGGGTGCTATTTTAATCAACATTTAATTGGATGTATTCAAAGGCCCTTTCTTAACAGAAGTTAAAATTAACTAGAGGCATGTACCTGTATAACTCAAACAAAAAGTTATTTTCCTTAATTTTGTAGGAAGGTATATCTTACTTTTCTGTGGGTAATATGTGTGTACAAAACAGGAGATTTCTTGTTAAAAGGGAGAGAGAGAGAGAGAGGAGAGAGAGAGAGAGAGAGAGAGAGAGAGAGAGAGAGAGAGAGAGAGAGAGAGGAGAGAGAGAGACTAGACAGTTGGCCCTATATGAAGTGTTTAACAACTTATTAATAGGACCTAGAATTTGATAGTGAAAATATAAAATGTAATGTAAAGCTTCACATATTCTGAGAGTATTCTGTTTAGAAGTTCATTGAGGTGTATAGACTTTGTGATTGGGTCTGATTAAATTTGCTGTGTGATTTATTTTTCTGTGTGAGTTCTTTACAATAAATATTTTTTTGAAAAGAAGAGAAGAACCACTAAGATGAATATTCTTCTCAGTACTTTCTCAGGGTTAGACCACAGAAGCTGTGGTCTGCAGGAGATGGGGAGTGAGCAAGAGTATCTCAAACCAGAAGCCAATTTAGGCACTGTGGAAGCATCTTCCACATGGTACCAGGTTTGAAGGCATGAGGGGGTCTTGGAGAGCAGCTAAAACTCTTATTTTTCCCCCTGTTAGGCCATCACTGCATGTTAGAGAACATTAATGAGGAAAAAATTCCCTTCTAGAGCTTATAGAGCTTATGCACTTAGAGAGCTATGGGACTCAAGACTTATCACCAGATGTATCATTTTTGAAACTGATATTCCCTCTTCTCAGATGTCCCTAGTTTATAGTTTCAGGTCGGCTCAACTCCATTGTTACCACTGTCCTTGGCAGTCGTTCACCATCCTGGCATAAGCTAGGGTCTCTGATGCAACAGGAGCTGCACCTTCAATGTCCTCCTGCTCTTTCTCAGGGACTGCAGTCACAGCACATGATGTCAATCGTCAGCTTCCTTTTATGACAGCTTCTATCCTAGGGAATCCACTGCAACTGAAGCTGCACCTCAATTTCTCTGAGAAGCTTCTAAATCAGCCTATTGTTTATTTAATATGCGATAAAATTCTGTCTGTGGTCACAGGCATCTACAAAATCAGGTGAACATACAAGATATCAATATTTATCATTTCCTTTGAGCCAAGAGATTAATAAAATATGCAAAAATGAGCATGTGACTACATGCCTAAGAACATCATTCGAAGCACCACTGAGAATATTTTCAAATTATGGCCAAAGCTAAAACTTAAATATGAATGTCAAGATGCAAAATTTAATGTTTTTATAGGAATGAAAGTAATAGTTCAAGTTTCTCTCCATTTAGTTTGATGCTGGCTACCGGTTTGCTGTATATTGCTTTTACTATGTTTAGGTATGGGCCTTGAATTCCTGTTCTTTCCAAGACTTTAAGCATGAAAGGATGCTGAATTTTGTCAAATGCTTTTTCAGCATCCAATGAAATGACCATGTGGTTTTGTTCTTTGAGTTTGTTTATGTAGTGGATTGCATTGATGGATTTCCGTATATTGAACCAACCCTGCATCCCTGGCATAAAGCCTACTTGATCATGGTGGATGATTGCTTTGATGTGTTCTTGGATTCGGTTGGCAAGAATTTTATTGAGTATTTTTGCATCGATGTTCATAAGGGAAATTGGTCTGAAGTTCTCTTTCTTTGTTGGATCTTTGTGTGGTTTTTGTATCAGCATAATTGTGGCTTCGTAGAAGGAATTGTGTAGTGTTTCTTCTATTTCTATTTTGTGGAATAGTTTGAAGAGTATTGGTATTAGGTCTTCTTTGAAGGTCTGATAGAATTCTGCACTAAAACCATCTGGTCCTGTGCTTTTGTTGGTTGGAAGACTTTCTATGACCCCTTCAATTTCTTTAGGGGTTATGGGACTGTTTAGATGATCTATTTGGTCTGATTTAATTTTGGTATTTGGTATCTGTCAAGGAAATTGTCCATCTCCTCCAGATTCTCCAGTTGTGTTGAGTATAGGCTTTTGTAGTAGGATCTGATAATTTTTTGGATTTCCTCAGTTTCTGCTTTTATAGACAGAGCTGCCTCCTGTCTCTTTATCTTTTCAATATTGTACTTGAGGTACTAGCTCGGGCAATTAGACAACATAAGGAGGTCAAAGGGATACAAATTGGAAAGGAAGAAGTCAAACTATCATTATTTGCAGATGATATAATAGTCTACGTAAGTGACCGAAAAACTCCACTAGAGAATTCCTACAGCTGATAAACAACTTCAGCAAAGTGGCAGGCTATAAAATCAACTCAAGCAAATCAGTAGCCTTCCTATACTCAAAGGATAAGCAGGCTGAGAAAGAAGTTAGGGAAATGACCCCCTTCACAATAGCCACAAACAATATAAAGCACATTGGGGTGACTCTTACCAAACATGTGAAAGATCTGTATTACAAGATCTTCAAGACTCTGAAGAAGAAAATGGAAGAAGACCTCAAAAAATGGATCGGCAGGATTAATATAGTTAAAATGGCCATCTTGCCAAAAGCAATATACAGATTCAACGCAATACCCATCAAAATCCCAACTCAATTCTTCACAGAGTTTGAAAGAGCAATCCTCAAATTCATCTGGAATAACAAAACACCCAGGATAGCTAAAACTATTCTCAACAACAAAAGAAATTCTGGGGGAATCAGTATACCTGACCTCAAGCAATACTACAGAGCAATAGTGTTAAAAACTGCATGGTATTGGTACAGTGACAGGCAGGCGGATCAATGGAACAGGATTGAAGATCCAGAAATGAACCCACACACCTATGGCCACTTGATCCTCGACAAATGGGCAGAAAACATCCAATGGAAAAAAGATAGCCTTTTCAACAAATGGTGCTGGTTCAACTAGAGGTCAGCAAGCAGAAGAATGGAAATTGATCCATCCTTGTCTCCTTGTACTAAGCTCAACTCCAAATTGATCAAGGACCTCCACATAAAGCCAGACACTCTGAAGCTAATAGAAAAGAAACTGGGGAAGACCCTTGAGGACATCCATACAGGGGGAAAGTTCCTGTACAGAACACCAATAGCTTATGCTCTAAGATCAAGAATTGACAAATGGGACCTCATAAAATTACAAAGTTTCTTTAAGGCAAAGGACACCATCAAAAGGGCAAATCGGCAACCAACAAATTGGGAAAAGATCTTCACCAACCCTACATCAGATAGAGGGCTAATATCCAATATATATAAAGAACTCAAGAAGTTAGACTCCAGAAAACCAAATAACCCTATTAAAAAAATGGAGTACAGAGTTAAAGAAAGAATTTCACATGAAGAACTTCGGATGGCTGAGAAGCATCTTAAAAAATGCTCAACTTCATTAGTCATTAGGGAAATGCAAATCAAAACAACCCTGAGATTTCACCAGTCAGAATGGCTAAGATTAAAAACTCAGGAGACAGCAGATGTTGGCAATGATGCAGAGAAAGAGGAACACTCTGCCACTGCTGGTGGGGTTGCAAATTGGTACAACCACTCTGGAAATCAGTCTGGCAGTTCCTCAGAAAACTGGGCACCTCACTTCCAGAAGATCCTGCTATACCACTCCTGGGCATATATCCAGAAGATTCCCCAGCATGTAATAAGGATACATGTTCCACTATGTTCATAGCAGCCCTATTTATAATTGCCAGAAGCTGGAAAGAACCCAGGTATCCCTCAACAGAAGAGTGGATGCAAAAAATGTGGTATATCTACACAATGGAGTACTATTCAGCCATTAGAAACAATGAATTCATGAAATTCTTAGGCAAATGGATGGAGTTGGAGAACATCATAGTAAGTGCGGTAACCCAGACTCAAAAGATGAATCATGGTATGCATTCACTAATAAGTGGATATTAACCTAGAAAACTGGAATACCCAAAACAATCCACACATCAAATGAGGTACAAGAAGAATGGAGGAATGACCCCTTGTTCTGTAAAGACTTAGTGAAGCAGTGTAGGGCAAAACCAGAACAGGGAAATGGGAAGGGTTGGGTGGGAAAACAGGGGGAGGGAAGGGGGCTGATGGAACTTTTGGGGAGTGGGGATCTAGGAAAGGGGAAATCATTTGAAATGTAAATAAAAAATATATCGAATAAAAAAAAAAAGAAAAAAACATTTCAACCATCAAAAAAAAAAAGAAAGAAAGTAAGTTCTCTAGTGACCTTACTCAGAATTCTATGCAGTTAGCATGTTTTCATGACACTATTGATAATGTTTTCTTTAACTGAGCATATATTTATTTTTTATTTATTTTTTTTCTCTTTTTTTCTCTTTTTTCATTCGACATATTTTTCAATTACATTTCAAATGATTTCCCCTTTTCAAGCCCCCCAACTCCCCCAAAAGTCACATAAGCCCCCTTCCCTCCCCTTGTTCTCCCACCCACCCCTTCCCACCTCCCTTTTCTGGTTTTGCCCTATACTGCTACACTGAGTCTTTCCAGAATCAGGGGCCACTCCTTCATTTTTCTTGCACCTCATTTGATGTGAGGATTATGTTTTGGGTATTCCAATTTTGTAGGCTAATACCCACTTATTAGTGAGTGCATACCATGATTGATCTTTTGAGACTGGGTTACCCTCACGTAGTATGATGTTCTCCAACTCCATCTATTTGTCTAAGAGTTTTATGAATTCATTGTTTCTAATGGCTGAATAGTACTCCATTGTGTAGATATACCACATTTTTTGCATCCATTCTTCTGTTGAGGGATACCTGCGTTCTTTCCAGCTTCTGGCAATTATAAATAGGGCTGCTATGAACATAGTGGAACACGTATCCTTATTACATGCTGGGGAATCCTCTGGGTATATGCCCAGGAGTGGTATAGCAGGATCCTCCGGAAGTGACATGCCCAGTTCTCTAAGGAACTGCCAGACTGATTTCCAGAGTGGTTGTACCAGTTTGCAACCCCACCAGCAGTGGAGGAGTGTTCCTCTTTCTCCACATCCTTGCTAACACCTGCTGTCTCCTGAATTTTTAATCTTAGCCATTCTGACTGGTGTAAGGTGAAATCTCATGGTTGTTTTGATTTGCATTTCTCTAATGACTAATGAAGTTGAGCATTTTTTAAGATGCTTCTCAGCCACCCAAAGTTCTTCAGGTGAAAATTCTTTGTTTAGCTCTGTATCCAATTTGCATATATTTATTTTGATTATTTTATTTAATTAATCTAATATTTTGCAGAACCGAGAGTACATATTTCTTCTTATGTACTAACCACAGTTAAGGGAGTTTGGAAAATACCATCTCTGCATGCTAATAGGGATTACAGAATAATTTAATATGCCAGTAAAGATCCCATATTCCAATACTATAAATCATAGTGTGCTTCAAATTAGTGCAAAGGGAGTTGAGGGACAGCATGCCTAAGGAGCTGCTGTTAGGGCTTAGTGAGAAAGTGACTCCCAGAGACCTGAATAAGGAGACAAAGCAAGATATATACCCCTCAGAGATAAAATAGTAAAGGCACCTGCTTGTGTGGCACTAGGCATGAGTTGAGGGCCACCAAGGAGGCCAGTGTGTGGCTAAGGGAAGTGGCAGAGGACAATAGTGGAAGAGGGTATTCTTCCCTCTGTGTTTTAAGGAGATAAAGTGATTCATGAATACAAAACTGTAGCTGTCTTGAAGTTGTGGCTCATGATGGAAGAACTATACAATTCATTTTTTATTAGCTATATCCTTTATTTACATTTCAAATGTTGCTCCCTTTCCTTGTTTCCCCCCAAAAATCCCCTGACCCATCCCCCCTTCCCCTACTCACCAATCCACCCACTCCCACTTCCATGTCCTGGCATTCCCCTATACTGGAGCATCAAGCCTTCTCAGGATTTCTCTCCTCCTTTTGATGTTCAAGAAGGCCATCCTCTGCTGCATATGCATCTGGAGCCATGGGTCCCTCCATGTGTACTCTTTGGTTCATGGTTTAGTTCTTGGGAGCTCTGGGGGTACTGGGTGATTCATATTGTTGTTCCTCCTATAGTGCTGCAACCCTCTTCAGCTCTTTGGTCCTTTCTCTAGCTTCTCCATTGGGAACCCTGTGCTCAGTTCAGTAGCTGGCTGAGAGTGTCCCCCTCTGTATTTGTCATGCACTGGCAGAGCCTCCCAGGTAACAGCTATATCAGTCTTCTGTCAGCAAGCAATTGTTGGCATCCACAATAGTGTCTGGGTTTGGTAACTATTGTATAAAGCATTTTAAGAGAAATTGAAAGATGACTTACATTGTAGACTGAGATGGAAAGATTTGTAAATGTGAGAAGGAAATTCATGATATCCACCTCCATTCTCTAGGAAGGCTGGGTCTGATTTGAGGTGTCTGCATCTGCTCAGGGTTTGGTTGAAGAAGCTCTTTATTGGCATCCCTCCACTCCACACTATTAGAATCATATTGTGCTTCCTAGTTTTGAATGTTTTATGGGCAACCACGTAATTTAACATGCAAACTAAAACTCTCTTAAAACAATAGAAATTTCAGTTAAAAGTGTTTCAGGGAAATGGACAATGTTCCAGGACAGTTCAGGAAAACTGGCATGTGTGTGATCATTCCACTTTAGCCCATGAAATAAGGATCTTTACTGACAGCCACAAGTGCTGTGGTCTGCTGCATCTGTGAAGTCGGTGGTGAAAGGCCATGCATTCCTCCAGAGTTTCCTAACTCACCAGGGTGCTCAGAGGTAGCTGTCTACAGAGATACTCCACTAACCATCCTGTGGCCATTGTGTCTGACCCAGATATGAGGAACCTCATTCTCTTCTGACTTGAGCCCTGCCTCTTCCAACTATGAATATTCCTTTATCTTATGGTAAAATATTCTCTAGTTCAGCCATCAGAACCAACAAGGGAATGAAACATTCCTTAGGCATAGTTTACCTTTTGCTTCATAAAGGAATTTAGCTCTTCTGTGAGAGGGGCAAACAAATATTCAGGCTATGTGTGAGGCCAGAGACCAAAGGCATCATCATGGAAGTCATAGGCAACTTCATCTTAACAAAGCTGATTGGAAAAGGCATTTTAGATGAGTGTCCAAGTGCACTGGTACATTCTTTAGCTTTTGGAAACCAAATGGATACTGTGGTGGTTTGAATAGAAATGCGTTCCATAAATTTAAGTGTTTGAAGGTTTGACATAGGTAGTGGCACTATTAGGAGGTGTGGCCTTGTTGAAGGAAGTGTGTCACTGTGTGTGTGTGTGGGGGGGCTTTGGTTCTAAGGACTAGCCTCAGTTTAGAGAGTGGTTCTGAGAGAAGGGGTATCTGGCAGCAGTCAAACAAATGACTTGAAGTCAAATCATATGGTACAAGCTGACAACCTATGTTCTGCTTGAGACAGCTTTCCACACTGCTCTCCCCCTGCCCCCTCTGTGTGTGTGTGTGTGTGTGTGTGTGTGTGTGTGTGTTCTGCTCAAGACAGCTTTCTCTTGCTGTTCTAAAAACTCTCTGGATAGCTGATCTCTTTGATCAAAACCCAAGTCTTTATTTACATATCAGCTCAGCCATTATCCCAGGCTCCCTTTTGATTATCCCATCAATCTGGATCCTATGACCTCTTGAATCTTAGAAACAGCAAGCACAAACACAGAGAAGATGATAGCTGGGTGGGATCCTGCCCTGAAATTACCATTCCTACCCTGCCTGGACCTGAACTCCCTCTGTCCCAGGCTGACCTTGAACTCAAGAATCTGCCTGCCCTGGTAAGTATAAACAAACAAACAAAAAACTTAGCTGGGTGGGATCTTCCCCTTAGATCATCATTCCTTAAATCTCTTTATCTCCTTCCTTAGTGTCCTTCTGACCACCTGCCTCTGTTCCTTTAAATCTGTGAAGTTCCTTATACAATTCTTATAGTATGCATAGTTGAGAAATTATGTATTTATGGAGTCAAGATTTCAACATTCTCTCCCACAGCACAGAGGACTATCCTGAAGGTTTCAGTGTTTTCCATTTTGCTGAGACATTAGTCACACTCTTGCCTCCTGGACTCATCTATCTCAAAAAAGGAATGTGAAAATATGTACATTATTATACAAACAAGCCTTATGCCCACAACAACCATCAACACTCATGAATGCCCATACCTGTTGGCTCTGTTCCAAGGGCAGGAATCAGGTCATTCTGTCCCTTACATGGTCAAGCAGGACATGGCACTTTGGGGTGTTACATGGCCAAGCTGTGCCCATTATGTCACATAGTTCCTCCCTACTATCTTCAGATCCATAGGTAGAATTCTCAGCTCCTACTCTGGCACTATGTCTGGACCATGTCTGCCTGAATGCTGCTATGTTTCTCACTGTGATGATAATGGACTAAACCTCTAAGACAGCCCCAATTAAATATTTTCTTTTGTAAGAGTTGCTGTGGTCATGGTGTCTCTTCACAGCAATAGAACCCTTAGTAAGACTGATACCAATTTAACTTCCTGCATGCTCAACTTTAGTTCACCTCTGCAGCACAGAGCTTGTTAAGACCACAGCACAATGGAGTAGAGAATGTAACAGGTTGGTTCTAACAGACGCAGCTCACAAAGGACTTCAATCCTACTCTGCTTGTGGCTTATTTCTTCCCTCCTGAGTGCTATGGTTTGAATGTGCTTATACAACATATGTATAATGGAGGCTGAAGTACAGGATGATAGTATGAGTGGGTCCTCCTTAAGAAATAAGTCATGAAGGCTCTCCCACCACGGGCAGATTAGTGCATGTACAAGGGAAACTGAAGGAAGTACCCTAGTCCCTTTCTTATGACTCCAGCCATGCTAGGGTGTAGCAAGTTGTGTCCATGTTTGAAACAAGAAAGTAGCCCAAACCATACTAGTGACTCATACTCAGAATACCAGTGATGAGAACCAGGAGGAAATAGATTTGTTCTAATGTGGGTTTTATTACAGTATGAATAGATTAAGACAGCTGTTCTAAGTCCTTGGTGAGGAAAGAAGCTAGAAGATTTCTGAAGCCAAGTCCCTTGACACAGAACACATGGAAAGAGATGGGACTTCACAGGGCTCTTCACAGATGTTGTTAGCAGGCAAGTCAGAACACAAGTTAAGATCTGAAAATGCATTATGATGCCCGAACTGCTGCTTTTACAGGCGCAAAGACTTGTACTAACAATCCTCTTACTAGTGTTGACTTAGTTCAATATATGTTTTCAATAAATATGAACTACGCATGCTGAGATGATCACATGAATCCTAAAACTGATAACTGAAAAGTTTTTCCTGTATTAGACCCAATATTTATATATATATATTAGCCTCACAAAGCTTCCTACAACATCTTCATATTTCCTCAATTGAATATTTCTCTTCAATCCAGTGTCTTGTGAAAATTAGTTGTGACATGCTCATTTTTATTTCCTGATTGTTTGGATTACATTATGCCTCCTTCTGTGCCAATCCTCCCCATTATCCAACATCCAATTCAAACTTCATTTTTTTTCATAAATTCCCATTTAAGCAAACCAAATATTTGCCTCCCACATACTCAACTAGAACTTGTACAAGCTTTTAAAACTCAACAGTTGCTTTTCAAATGCTCTCTCTCTCTCTCTCTCTCTCTCTCTCTCTCTCTCTCCCTCTGTGTGTGTGTGTGTGTGTGTGTGTGTGTGTGTCTGTGTGTGTTTCTTAAAGGAATAAGAGTCCTAAAGATAGTAAACAAATCTTTATATTTCCTGCTCTCTGTCATATGTAGAGCATTGAACAGATGGCAGAATCTCAGAACATCTCACTACTGTGTGTTAAATAAACCAAAGGCCAGTGAGCTTCATCACTTCCTGGCTATGTTCTGCCATGGCAGAGCCAGCTAAAGTTCTTTGGTAGCAATTTCTTCATGAGGCAATCTACATTATAATAACTCATACACTAAACTGAAGTGTAGATTTTAACATTTGCCAGTGTCTTCCTCTTTCCAATCACAGATAACTTTTCATAAAACAATTCTATAAATCTAAACTTCATTAAAATTACAAATAATTTCACATTTTAATTTTTACCTTACATGGCACCTTTAGCCTCATGATTGTTTCTCACAGTACACATAGTTTAACATTTTTAATGATAATCTAACAGTGAAATAATACAAACCAAGAAATATGTAGAATCTTGGTTAGTAAGTTTTATTTATATATCTTAAAGAAGAGTTTAGAAATATGTGAAAAATGTAGTTGAGGGTTCCTTATCAAGAAAAAGAAATTATTAATATAATTCTGATATACGTATTATGTATGCATATGTCAAACACAAGTATTTACTGAAAATAATATAAAATAAGTTTTTTGTTTTTTTTGCTTTTGATTTTGTTTTGTGTGTGTGTGTATGTGTGTGTGTATGACAGAGTTTCTCTGTGGCTGTCCTGGAACTCACTCTGTAGACTAGGCTGGCCTTGAAGTCAGAAATCCGCCTGCCTCTGCCTCCCAAGTGCTGGGATCTAAAATAATTTTATATACATGAAATGTTTTGGTAAAAAATTGAAGGTAGATATTATGGATAGTACACAACATAGGATAACATAGGATATATAAAACATGGGAAAATAAATGAGATAAAGACCCAGAACAGTTATAAAAATGTCAAACTGGTTTTTCTCCTAAATTAGTAGATTCATATAGGTTTTAAGTTTTTGTTACTATTACTCTATATTTTTATGAAGATAAAAATATATTTTTACTTTGTCTTCTATGTATCTGTATGTGTGTATCTCTGTGTGGGTACAGGTACCTGCAGAGACCAGCAGAGGGCAACAAAACCACTAGAGGTGGAGTCTCAGGTAGTTTTGAGCCCAAGTAAGTGTTGGAACTGAACTATGTCTTCTGGAAGCACAGTGCTCATTCATGAACACTAAGACATCTCTCCAGCCTCAGCTAGAGTTACTTGGCAAATAAGCAAAAGTAAAAGCCATTTCAAATTGAAAATATAGACAGGTTATTGTCATGGGAACTTGATGAAGAACTACATACATATTCAATACATTTCATTATGGTTGTGAATATCCAGTTAATTTTGGTGGTAGGGATTTGAGATGAGGTTGACATATTTGGTGAAAAAATATCTCTACCTGGCTCCACTGGGGAAAATACATTTTCTAAAAGCTAATACCCTCTGTGCACAGCAGGCTTCTACAGCAGTCTGCACAATTTTATTTGCCTTCTCCAAATGAGAAGCAAGCTAATTTACCATGACATTCTCCTTCTGTGGATTCAAGGTCAAAGAGTTAATGGTGCAGGCAAGGTTTGAGAACAGTTATTTTTTTAAACAAACAGTGATAAACGCTCATATCTTGCTTATTATAAATAACCTTGAAAATAACAAAGAATATACAAATATTTTTACAAAGAAAAGGAAGGAATTAAGAGAAAGAGACTGGGTAATGTGTTCATGGAAGACACTGACAGGTTGAATAACCAACTATCATCGTGATTATCATAGTTTCTTTTGTTCTGGCTCCACAGTGATATTATAAACAATAATTAATTACAATTTGTGGGTGGATTTAATGCCCAGCATACTATAATTGTTATAGCTGGCCTAGGGAATTTTTCCCATAGACTCATATGTGAGTTCTTGGTCTCCGACTAGTGTTACTGTATGGGGAAGTGATGAAGGAATTATATCACTGGGATGTGTCTTTGAAAGACTTCCTTAGACCCTGGTCCCTTCCTCTTTTTCTGTTTCCTGCCTGTATACAATGAGGCATGTCTACATGTTCTAGACATCATCATGTTCTCTCTCATCAGGGGTAGTAATCATAGCTAAGAACTACAAACTTAAATAGCTGAAAGACAAAACAAACCCTTCCTCTACTAGTCTTTTACTATCTTTTCTTTTCCTCAGTAGTGATAAAACTGACCAGTATAATAGTATGTGAGTTGTTCACTCATTCATTACATTCTTATTTTATGCACATTGATTGTTGTGTTCTCAGCAGTGGGCTGAGCGTTAGTTGTAAGGAGTCATCATACTTAAAGGGCTCATAATTTGAGGACTAGCTAAATCCCAATTTGCATTTTAGGGTTTATGTTTTCCTCTGTTAACTGTAATCTTGGCTTTCCAAGCATGCTTCTTTGGTGTTTTATGAAAGTACTTAAAAAAAAACAAAAACAAAGCTTTCAATAAATTTAACAGAATTTATTTGGGCAAATAGTAATTCATTAACTGGAACACTTTAAGGTAGAAGAGGCTTGGGGGTACCACTGGGAACTGTGGAAGAGCCACAGCAGCAAGAAGAAAGAAGAGTTAAGACACAGTGTGAGTAGTTGCAGCCAGGTATTTACAGCACAAGAGTGCTCTGCACATGGCTGAAGTCTAGCTGCTATTAAAAAGAATATATCCTAAATTAGTCTGCGGTTTGTTTATGCACTAAATTAGGTCGCATTACCTGGCAACTCAAAGCACAGAGATAGCCTCAGGCCAATGTCTTTTTGCTTATTTAATTTAGCACTTTGGAAAGGTACTTGGCTGTATTAGTCAGGGTTCTCTAGGAGAAAAGACAGAAGGAATATATGTTACTCAGAGGGCTTATTAGATTGTTTACACAATATAGAATCATTGGTCCAATAATGGTTCTTTGTGACCACCAGAGCAGTTAAGAGTCTGTGGCTGCCCAGTCTACAGTTCTTCCTGAAAATACTCTCAAAGACCCACTCAGGGGCATGTCTCCTAATCGATCCTATATCTAATCAAACTAACAGGTAAAATGTGCTATCACACAGAGTTTCCATTTGTTTGTCCTTTACTACCACTAAGAAGTTTCTAGATGAGGCTTTGATAAATGGTGATATGTCTAATCACATCTTAATCCCACATCAGAGAAGGGACAGATGATAAGTTTGAGAAACATTGAGGCCATGTCTAAACCAACAAATGAATCTGAAATGCCTAAGTGATGTGATCTTACACTAAGATAAATGAACTCACTATATCACCATTTTCCCCAATGCTGTGCCTAATATTCAAGTTCAATAAAACGATTTTCCATTATGCCTCATGCTCTACATCCAGTGTGACCAAACTTTTGATTCTCTAGACCACATAGGATGAAGAATTGTATTGGGTCTCACATTAAACACACAAATACAAACAAAAACTCATGGGAAAAAAGTCCACCTACATTTTTTGCTATCATCTACCAGAGAAAAGCAAAGAAATGCTTCATACCCTAATGATGTTGTTACTGGTTTGGGAAAACTTTGAAAATTGTAGAGCAGATACCAAGTTTGAAATCCCTGAGAAGGAAAAGGAAAGTGATTAAGTTATAAAAATGTCCATTTTTTAAAAATAAAAGTGAGATAAAAGAAAGTATCATACTGGTAGGATATTGGAGAAGCTAACAATGGACATCAGTCAGCACAATGATGCAGCTGCACGTCTCAGAGCATCCTCAGGTGCCCATCACACATCATGGCACTAGTTTTATTCTCAGTGAACTTCTTGAAGACACTCACTCGTGGATATGGCTGCTTCTGTAAAGTAACAAGAAGCCATACATGATTGTAGAGTACGGGATATTTGTCTCTGGGTGTATTAGACCTAGGAAAGTCTCAGAAAGGGACACAATCTAATGTTCTCTTTTACTGGTTGCCATGTTGAAGCTGTGTACAGGCCATTTTTAAAAACTGGCAGACAACACTTTTGCCTGAAAGTGATGCCACAAATTTACCAAAATATTATTTTCTCAGAAATCTTGGAGTCAGTTTTGAATTCTTGCCTCAAAAGTAAGACTACATGTTTCCCCCAGTGGTGATGCTAATTATATGTTATCATTTACATTTCAGAAATAAGGTAACTAAGCCATGGCTAGATGTTGAAAGATCATATGATTTGTAACATATCATCACGTTGTTTAGTTGAATGTGGTTACTCATTGTGCTGAAATAAAATTATCTCCATTCTCGAATTTTCTACAACTTCAATTTCCTCTGTTACTCCACTATAATTTGGATCGAGTGTTGATTTTGCTTTCACTGTGAAGGCAGATATTGGTTCCTTTACAAGAACAGCTAACTCCACTAAAGTTATTAAACCATGTACTTACTTACATCCTGAACTTCTGCCACACATTTTGTTTTTAATAAACTAAATAAATTGATGATAAGCTCCAAATTATGAGATCTCTCAATATCTAGCCATGGTTCACCTATCTTATTTCTGAATAGTAAATGAGATTTTAGAATTAGCATCAACACTTCAACAAATTCCTAAGACTAGAGATGATTGAATCCCTTAGTCCAGTAGTGAGCAACATATGGTTCATGACCCTTTTGGGGATCGAGTAAACATTTCACAGGGCCACCTAAGACCATTGGAAAAGACAGATAATTATATTACAGTTCATAACAGTAGCAAAATTACAGTTATGAAATAGTAATAAAATAATTTTATGATTGGTAGCCACCACAATATGAGGAATTGTATTAAAATGTTGCAGAATTAAAAAGGTTGAGAACAAAATTCATAATCTTGCTAAGGATTTACATCAAATCCATTTTTAGTGTCTGTGCATATTTTAAGTACTATGCAATGGTGCTTCATGACAAGTGCTATACAGAAAGTACATATTCTTTATTAATTTGCAAAAGCCTTTTACCTACCATTACTGCTGTAACCATCAGTAACTATTCCAGGTATGCTGAAAATGGACAAATAAAACTGTTTTAACCTTTTAACTCTTCTACATTAATCCTTTGATTTTCCTGTCTTTAATGACATTAACGAAGCCTTTTCTCCAATGGTGTGTCTGTCATTGCTAGTCTAATAAAAAATGATAAGTTGAACTATACCTGTAGAATAAAGGATGCCATTCATTCCTGCACATTAAATTTAAAATTATTGTCTCTACTTTCTCTTTGTAGATTTTCTATGTTCTTCAGTTTACCTGGTTATTGTCTGATAAATCAAACTGATTTCAGTTCTGCAATGCACCCTACCACCGCTTTAAAGTTTTCAGGACATATTGTGGCTACCACACTCTCCATATTTAAGTTATTAAATTCAGCATATTCACTGAGAATGTGGTTTTGGCTTTTGCTATTAAATGTGCTATAGAATCTATCTAGCTCAAATTGTAGAATCTGAGTTGTGACAATTGTGCCACTACTGAGCAGACAGACATTTTTCATTTCCCTACCATGACCTTAATGGCACCATCCTTGACCAGCTCTAAAATTAGCAGTATGCTTTTCCATGCAATGCCTTTTCAAATTATAGTTCAAAATGCATAAATGCCCTTCATGCAAATGCAGTACCTATTTGTCTTGATAAAAATGTAGTCATCTATTCACGTTTCCTTCAAGAATCTTCCTTCATCTGTCATTTTCTTTTTATCTTTTATCTTTCTTTTGGGGGTTGTCTTTTCTTTTGAGACACTGTGGAAGCCATGATGACATTAAAAAAATAATAAAAGAATGTATTTGCTTTTATTGCTAAAATTAATTGAAAGGAAAATGAAAAGCTGTAGTTGGGACTTTCCACATCTTGGCTAGCAATGCAGTTGTGAGTGGCGTCTAACCAGGCAGGCAGTGGCGCTCTCCCCCCACAACCCAGTTTTCTCCTGGAAACATGACTGTGCTTCCCTTGCTTCTTCTCTCACACACTTGAAAATTACTTCATCTATTGCCATGACATTCATTTCTACCTGTATAAGAATTCTTTGTCTCTCAGCCCAGAGCTCTCCTAACTCTCTGCTTTGGGCACTGTCCC
This sequence comes from Apodemus sylvaticus, assembly GCF_947179515.1. Lineage (NCBI taxonomy): Eukaryota > Metazoa > Chordata > Mammalia > Rodentia > Muridae > Apodemus > Apodemus sylvaticus. The sequence goes on along the minus strand of NC_067475.1, from coordinate 85,413,242 downwards.
TAGAACATAGCACATTCTTCCTGTACTAAGTGACATTTGGAAATATTTTTCCATCGAGTTCTTTCCCATCCACAAATCTCCTCTTCAGTAAACAGCGCTGCACTCCCTTTATATCTAGAAACACTGGCGTTGTGTTCAGCTCCTGCTTAGCCACACTGTCTATGTGTATCCATCTTAATAATCCTTCAGAGATGTCCTTAGGTTGTTACAGGGTCAAACAATGTAGGCTGACATATACGGTATGGTGGATGGATGGATGGATTCAATGCTGACTGCCTTGAATCAGTTCCATTCCTGGTCCTCACAGTTTTTATATGAACTACCCTTTTTGCCTGCTGGTCTATGTCTGGCTTGTAAACTATAGCACTGAGTCAAGGTGAGTCAAATACCTTGCTGGCAGATGCTTCAAGGACTTTCATTGGTCATTTGGTGAATTAAATGCCCATGCAGGGAGTCAAATGGCAAAGGATTGAATACAGAGTTCTAGGAACTGGAGGTCTTGAAGTTGCTACTCTAAGAAGCTTTGTGCTTCTGACCTATAACTGCAAGGAATTCTGCCAACAACACAAGTGATTCTTTTAAATAAATTCTTTTTCTGCTGAGCTGACAAATGAGAGGCACAGAATGAAACACAACAAAGAGAAGAGAGAGCTGAGGAGCACAGAGAAGTGAATAGTCAGCTGAAACTGCCCGGTTGCTTTGTTACCCACAGAAACATTAAGGTAATAATTGTGTTGCTTTAAGATACTTTGCTTATAGTTATTAGCTGTAGAAGCAACACACAACTGATATGTAAGTTACTGTTTTTTAAAACAGTGTGGCTTATTTTCTTCTATGATTTCTGGCCATGAAGTCTAATGTCTTGCAACAATGAGGAGTCATATAAGCATTTCCTCATCCTCAGCCAGCCCTTCACTCCTAACTTGTCATTCCTGCAGCTCTGTCTACCTTCTACATTACAGGATGTTTTAGGTTGCACTTTAAAGACTAGTTCTTCAGTCTTCCTAGATACTAAAGTGTGTTGAGTCTTATGCTAGATTTTTGATAGTTCTCTAAACTTCATGTAGTTACACATAGTCATTGTATGATAATTTTGGAACAATTTGATTTTCAAACTATAAGTCTTATGAAATCTGGAAATGGATGGATTTTGAGTTATACAGAATAATGATAAAATATTTTTCTCATAGATAGTGTTTTAATGAAATAAATAAAAGTGAAGCAAGAAAGACTAACAAAACCACTATAAGCAGAAAGAGAATACTACTTTTCTTGTGCTTGAATTATATATTTTGTGAGCTTATAGCAGAAATTTACTATACAGATAGAGTAATCAGAAAATGTGGTGATGTTTGTTGGTTTGTTTTCTTGCTTGTTTATAGATATGGTCTCATGTTCCACAGACTGGCCACTGTATAGCCAAGGATTACTTGAACTCTTAATTCTTCTTTTATGACTTTTGAGAGTACAGAAGTGTAGGAGTGTTCTGCCTCCCCCAATTTATGCATGCAAAACAAGACTCTTTTAATTGACCTCCACCCCCAACCCTCAACTTAAGATTTTTTTTAGTATACCTAGAACCAGACTTTTAAACTAGCAAAGGCAGAGAAGATTAACAGTAGTCTGGGTACAAGGTGGCTTCTTACATGTGAATGATAGACAAAACCAAACAAATAAAATTAAAAGTAGATATTCATCAATAGATGAAGTCAAAGAAATTATAATACATATGCACAGTAGAGCTTATTCAGCCTGGGAATAAACTCAATTCTCATGAAATGAGAATGAAACTCTGAAGTGGAAATTTCTGGTTTCTTTGGAGACTCAGTTGTATCATGTGATATTTTTCTGGAAACTGTCTTATGAGAGGATGTTTGGCTGAGAACAAACATGTGGTATTTTTTTGGAAGGAGCTGGGGAAAAGGGCATGTGATATTTTGCTAGAGCGGATACTTAAGAGAAGATGCAATTTTGTATAAATATAACCCAAAAGTGGACAATGCTCTGTGGTATTGGTATGCCTTACCATGCTTTGCTGGTCATCATTGGGTTTTGCTGATGCTGGTCTTCACTGACAACACTGTATGATATTGGTTACTCTTGCCATTTTTGATGGTCATCATTTGTCATGACTTCATAAAGAGAAATGCACCAAAGAACTTCTGGTGGCTTCTTGCTGCATCCACAGGCTTGGGCTGATTGACAGAGCCTAGTGATTTCCTTTGGATCTGACTGCCGTTACTGATTCATGAGTGGTGCTTGTTAGTGGATTGATCTACCTCTTCTGATTCATGTGAACTGCTGATATCCTGACAGTGCAGGCTGGATTTGCTCCAAAGAAATATTTCTAAGCAGGTCCACACCCTCTTTTGCCTTATTAACCTTTTATTTCCACTACCTCTGGTGGGTGGTAGGCTAGAATGGAGGTTAAAGCATTTAAGTGTCCTTATTAAAAGTAGGTTTTGAAAATCCTACAAAATGTCTTCATTTGCAGCAAGAAGGCATTATTATGTTAACGGAAATGAGCCAGACACAGATATCATCTTATAGATGAAACCACGAAAATGGTTTACATGGCTTTGGACAGTGACCACTAGAGATGAAGGAGCCTACAAGGAAACCAGAGAGAGTTTGATCAGGGAATTGCTACCACTCTTAACTTCATTCATTAATACAATTAATACTCATTAGTAAAAGTAATTCAAATTGCTATAATTTTGAAACAAAAACAATAGGGCTACAAGTACAATAACAGTACAATTATATCTGGCCCTAGGCTGAGTCCTTGGGATGAAGAAAACACATAGCATCCTTCATTGCTTCCCTCCAGGGGCCTGTTTAGGGGGTAAGGAAAGAAGTCATGCGAGCACAATAAATATTGGATCGTGGCTTTACGCTCAGTGGGAATACAGTAAGGCTATTAGAGATGTGACACATGGCAACCTTACTAATTTGCAATCACTGATGTTAGTGTGAAAAAGAAAAAAGCCCAGAAACCCCAGGCCACATTGAAAAGTTTCTATAGAAGGAGGCATATTTCTGAGAGTAAAACTATTTGGTACATGTTGTCAGCAGTGTTCTAGAACCAATGAGGCAGACAGATTACACTTTTAAGCATTTTTATGAGAATAAATTATAAAAGAAAAGCTTTACTGGGCCAATAAGTGGTGGTCAGTTTGGCCTGAAGAATTAGCTGTAATTAAATTGACCAGCATTTTTGAGGTGAAATCTTCCAGAGATTGTTTCCTAAAGACTAACATGCAGAGGCTGTGATCCAGAGGAAACCAAGTTAACATCTCAAGCTGGCAGACAAACGAAGAAATGTGAAACTGTCTCCCACATGGCAATGATTTTGAGGTTTGGCACCATGTTACACAGTCAGAGTTACTAAAAAGAGCCCAGGAAAGGCTACTGGTGAAAGTGCAGCCCAAGTTCAGTGGATACACTGTCATATTGGAGGTGGCAGGTCAGATGTATGAACACCAAAACCTGCTTCAGGTGTGGAATACAGCCAGCCTGAGCCTGCTAGAGGAGCTTTGTGTGTTGCAGATGGCAAAGCGAGAGAATTATGATTGTCCCACCACTTTGGAAGCTAGAAGATAAGGCGTTCCAGATGTCAGAAGTGATGCTACAGCATCCAGCTGGATGGTGGGTTTTGCTTTGACTTTTGGGATGTTGTTACTATGCCATGGTCTTCTTTTTTAAAATAAAGTATATGACTTATTTTGGGTTTTATAGGCACACAATTAAGAGACTGGGTATTATGAAGATATATTAATCTTATAAATTACAGCATTTTTGAAGATGTTAGAACTTTTAAAGTTCTATTTTCCATTGTGATATTAACATGCAATCTTCCAGATAATTAAAAAAGGAAAGATTCAATAGTAAGGTATTTTTATATCAAGTTGATTAAAGGTCAATTAAAGGTTAGTTTTTGTTGATTTGACATAAACTAGAGTCATCTTCGGAGAGGGAACCTCAACTAAGCAATTGCTTCTGCCAGATTAGCCTGTGAATGCTCCTATGGTTCATTTCCTTGATGAATAATAGATATGGGAGGGTTAATCTCACAATGGGCAGGGACACTCATAAGCAGGCATTACTTGGGTTATATAAAAGAGCAAGTTGACCAACCCTTGAGTAGCAAGCCAATAAGTATGCTTCCTCCATGGTCCCTGCTTGTTTTTCTGTATCTGGATTCCTGCTTTGAGGTTCAGTTGATGATCCTTTGATCCTTTGATGATGGTGGACTAAATGCAGGCTAAAATAAACCCCTTTGTCCTCAGCAACACAAAGGGGAGGATTTCTTTTGACTGATAGTTCAACAGGACATGCCCGTCATGATCAGATCATATGGCATCAGGGTCTTCAGGCAATTGGGCATTGGTTCCGTAGTCAGGCAGTAGGAAGCAAATAGGACTGAGGATTGAGTATAAAATTCCAGGGCTTCCTTACTGGGACTCACTTCTGGGAAAGCTTCACACCCTCAATGTTCTATAATCCCCCAAGCATTACCACCATCTGGGAACTACGTATTCAACACATGCAGCCATGGTAGTCATTTTATACTCACACCCAACACCACCCTTGTTCATATTCTGTTTATTCACATACTGGTCATGCACTAGACTGGACCATAAGCCTGGTCCATATAACAGTACTCAGGCTTACTATCTTTGCTATCAATTACCCATTTCATGTCAGAATACATAGAGCATGCAAAGAACACTCTAACAATTATTGTCAATTTTTTACATTTTAAGTGCATTTGGTTTGCATGTATGTATGTGTATCCTATGCATGCCAGATACCTAAGGAGCTCAGAAGCTCCTAGAACTGGAGTGATATGGATAATTATGAGCCACCATGTGCATGCTGGAAACTGAACCCAGGTCCTCTGTAAGATACAATAAGTGCTATTAGTGGCTGAGCCCCCCTCTCCAGCCCTCTAACAATTATTTAAATAAAAATATTAATCAAGGAGGGTAAGATCGGTGGCCAGGAGGGTTAAAACACTTTTTTGTATAATCTGACCATCTTTTTTTTTTCTTTTTCCTTTTTTTTATTGATATATTTTTTATTTACATTTCAAATGATTTCCCCTTTTCTGGGTCCCCACTCCCCGAGAGTCCCATAAGCCCTCTTCCCTCCCCCTGTTCCTCCATCTACCCCTTCCCACTTCCCTGTTCTGGTATTCCCCTATATTGTTGCACTGAGTCTTTCCAGAACCAGGGGCCACTCCTCCATTCTTTTTGGACCTCATTTAATATGTGGATTATGTCTTGGGTATTCAAAGTTTCTAGGTTAATATCCACTTATCAGTGAGTGCATACCACGATTGATCTTTTGAGACTGGGTTACCTCACTTAGTATGATGTTCTCCAGCTCCATCCATTTGTATAAGAATTTCATGAATTCATTGTTTCTAATGGCTGAATAGTACTCCATTGTGTAAATATACCACATTTTTTGTATCCATTCCTCCATTGAGGGTCATCTGGGTTCTTTCCAGCTTCTGGCTACTACAAATAGGGCTGCTATGAACATAGTAGAGCATGTGTCCTTATTGCATGCTGAAGAATCCTCTGAGTGGTATAGCAGGGTCCTCAGGAAGTGACGTGCCCAGTTTTCTGAAGAACTGCCAGATTGATTTCCAAAGTGGTTGTACCATCTTGCAATCCCACAAGCAGTGGAGGAGTGTTCCTCTTTCTCCACATCCTCGCCAACACCTGCTGTCTCCTGAGTTTTTGACCTTATCCATTCTGACTGGTGTGAGGTGAAATCTCACATTTGCATTTCCCTAATGATTAATGATGGTGAACATTTCTTAAGGTGTTTCTCAGCCCTCCAAAGTTCTTCATGTGAAAATTATTTGTTTAGCTCTGTACCTCACTTTTTAATGGGGTTATTTGGTTCTCTGGGTTCTACCTTCTTGAGTTCTTTGTATATATTAGATATTAGCCCTCTGTTGGATTTAAGGTTGGTGAAGATCCTTTCCCAATCTGTTGGTTGACGTTTTGTCCTTTTGACAGTGTCCTTTGCCTTACAGAAACTTTGTATTTTTATGAGGTCCCATTTGTCAATTCTTGATCTTAGAGCGTAAGCTATTGGTGTTCTAATCAGGAACTTTTCCCCTGTGCCCGTGTCCTCAAGGGTCTTCCCCCGTTTCTTTTCTATTAGGTTCAGTGTGTCAGGTTTTATGTGGACATCCTTGATCCATTTGGAGTTTATCTTAGTACAAGGAGATAAGAATGGATCAATTCGCTTTCTTCTGCATGCTGACCTCCAATTGAACCAGCACCATTTGTTGAAAAGACTATCTTTTTTCCACTGGATGCTTTCAGCTCCTTTTTCGAAGATCAAGTGACCATAGGTGTGTGGGTTCATTTCTGGGTCTTCAATCCTATTCCATTGATCCGCTTGCCTGACATTGTACCAATACCATGCAGTTTTTATCACTATTGCTCTGTAGTAAAGTTTGAGGTCTGAGATACTGAATCCCCCTGAATTTCTTTTACTGTTGAGAATAGTTTTAGCTATCCTGGGTTTTTTTGTTATTCCACCTGACCATCTTAATTGCATCCCGAGAACCCATATGGAAAGCCAGATGCAATGGCAGGCATGTGTAATCCTGTCACTCTTACAGCAAGATGGGTGATAAAGACAAGGAAAATGATTGACCATCTAGCACAGAATATGCAAAATAGCAGCCGACCCTGTCTTAACGCTGTAAAAGCTGAGACATATATACTTACACACATACATAAACTATCTATCTGTCTGTCTGTCTGTCTGTCTATCTATCGATCTATCCATCTATCTTCTTTTAATTTAATTTACCATTTATTTTGTATTAAATATATTCTTTATTTACATTTGAAATGTTGTCCCCTTTCCTGGTCCTTCCCCCTGAAAACCTACTAGTGCATCTCCCTTCCCCCTGCTCACCAATCCACCCACACTCCTGCTTCCCTGACCTGGCATTTCCCTATACTGGGGCATCTAGCCTTCTCAGGACCAAGGGCCTCCCCTCCCTTTGATATCTATCTACCTATCTCGCCCCTTTTCCTGACACTTTCTAAAAGAATAAGTCACTATGGCTAACAACAATTATCTTTCTTTCAAGGGTTTTCTGGAGCACTCTACTGAGTATTCAGCCAAACCTTGTGCACAGGAATTACAGTGAACTTCTGCCTACTACCACCAGATGCTTCCAAGGGCATCTAAAAGGTGGCCTCAGGGCAGTTCTGTTTAGTACACAGACATTCTATTCAAGTGTAATACTCACTTTTAAGGCAAATACAGAGAGGTTAATGATCTTTTCCAAGGACAGTACTTGGATTTGGATCATCTGACATTGAAATTCAGACTGTGACTGTGGCAAACAAGCACTGCACGATGTAATGAAATTGACTTTCTTATCTGTCAACTTCATTTCCAATTGACATTGTATTCTGCACCTCTAAAAGAAAAAAAAGTATGGGATAAGAGTGGTTGCTAAGCAACCAAGGCACCAGGATGTCCTGGTTGCAGCATAATCAGTTAGAATCTGGCAAAGCTCCCAGGATTGAGGACCATGGATAATTATTTATCTGGCCTCTAATATCCTATCAGGCTGCTTTGAAATCTCTTCTCTTATACTAAAATCATAAACATCATTTCAAATTTAGCATCATCTAAAATTAAATTACACTTTTAAAGATAACCTAAAAGTCTATTAGCTATTGGTTTAATCTGTTGGCCAAATCAGTGTATCATCCCTGGGAGAGTTTCTGGATGAACCATCATTTTGTAAAGTGATTTTTATTTCTGATTTCAAAATTGGTATGCCTTGTGTGCATAAGGTCATGTATCTAAAGAATTAAATGCTCTAAAATGTAAATAATTTAAATTTGTTTAAGTATTAGGCTCAAGATTATATCTGGTAATCAGTCTCCTATTTCCAAGAAAGACAACGGATTAGCATCCTTATAGAATATACAGAGTGGACTTTAGAAAACCAAACCAAAACAAAATAATACAAAACAACAACAACAGCATTCTGTACCAGGTGTACATATATTAAAGGCACTATGGGTGTGGCATTGAAGCAGCTCTGTTATGTGAGGAGTGAGGAGCATTGCTCTGCAGATAACAGTGCTATAGAGAGCCACCCCTTCCTAAAATGAAGTAGAGCTGTTTACCTCAAGACTAGTGAGGGGTTACAGCTTGGATATGTACCCTTTGCCTGGAAGATCATGTGACAGATGGCTTACAAAACCCAACTGTGAGAAGCTTTCAGAAGTGAATCTCTAGCACGCAGAGGGGTCACCTTTGTAAAGAAGCTGCCAGTAACAGCTACTTTCAGATATCGGACGACTGACTATTCAAGGGAATAACAGGAGGGTGGGACTGACCCTAAACCCTTGGCTGAAGGCTCACCTGAAAAGTCTGAAAAGACTGGGAGAGACGCCAGAAGTGATCAGCAGTTTGTTGTTTCATAAGAGCTTCGAAGAGTCATAAAGGTCAGGCTGAAAACTGAGCATCTATTTACACTCACAGGAGTCAGAATAATATGTCTCCAACAGGGTTCTGTACAGAAAACAACAGAACGGGAGTAGTCAGAAGGTAAGTGGGTGACAGCGGCCACACCCTTTTCCATGAAGACCATCTTGCTGGAGCAGGCCAACTTCCACAGAGACCTTGAATGCTAACCACATCCAGAGAGCAGTCACAGTGGGCCACCCACCATTTCAATGAGTAAATGGAGCCTTCTTCAGAAAACCAGCATAGCCAGGGACCTTTTTATTATAAAGCTGTGCAGAAGATGCACGGAACCCATCACAGGTGAAGAACTCTAGAGGAGACTGTGTGGCACTCCGGGGAGTATGGCAAGACAGGCTTCGGAGCCGCTCGGGGCAGCTGTTTCCTAAAGGGATGGGATACTCTTCTGATGTGAAGCCCTCACTCATGTTTACCGCAAGTCGACGAGGATGATGCAGCTGCCCACACCTTGTTGCTGAAAACCTCAGGGCTAGGAAGTCAGATGAAGAGTTAAAAATAGCATCTAGAGGCTCTAAAATATTAATGAGCTTTCACCAACATAGTGAAGTCTCATTAATTTGCACTAAATGAGTGGAACGAACGTTGGGTTTTCTGGGCCGTCAGCCACTGAGGAAAATACAGTTGCAGTACTTGTCTGCCAGGCCAGGCTGGAGCCCTCGCTCATGTTGCTGAGAACGGATCTAAGGTGGGCCCAGCCAGAAATAAGCAGTATCTAAGGAGAAGGCAGCCTCGCTCCCCTCTCTGAGCTGTTATGGTGCTTTCCCACCTTGTTCTGCCTTTGGCAAGACTGAGAAAAAGGTTTCTGGCCAGTTCTCTGAACTAAATAATAAAAGTCACATTTAAAATAGGAAATGGAAGCGAGCTAAGTTCTACACCTTGCAACATTTTCTTCTAAAATAACAGCTAACTAAGGGGTGAGCAGGGTTTTGTTTTCCTCCTGTGATATGAAGAAGCTTAGGTTTCTAACTAAAATATTTTTCCAAGTACAACTTGACTCCTTGAATAAGGCTTCGGAACAATGTTTTTTGTTTTGTTTTGTTTTTTTTTTTTTTGCAAATTTTGCAATTCTACGCAATTCTATACAGAGTTAAATATTTTAATTGTAAATTAGAATCAATACCTTGTATGCACAATTCTGAGTGTCTCATCAACATACATATATTTAATCATCAGACCAAAATTAGCCAGAGACCCATTTCATAGTGAAGGGAACAGATATGATAAAATACAAATAACTTGTATAGTATAGTCCAGCAAGCAAAAAAAAAATAAAAAATAAAAAAAAATAAAATAAAAAGACAGAGGATCAGCCAGTCTGAATCTGGAGCCCTAAACTTAGCAATAATTTGGCATTGCCTTCTATTTAATATTTGGTGAATGGTAGATAACAGAAACTATGAAGAAAGGTATAACCATAGTAGTATATGTTATATGATTTATTTTCAGGCTATTTGGTCACAAAGTTAATTATATTTGGGCTTATTTAACACAAAGCAGACAAAAAGCCAGGAGCTAGCAGTAGATGAAGAAAGAAACTCCCAAGAGGTAAGATGTATGCTCGCTTCAAGCTTCCATCCAATGGTACAAGATCGTGAAATCGGTCTTTGTAGTTTCACTTATATACAAGTAGAGATTATAATACCCTTTTGAGTGTTAAATGAGGCTTTGTACCTAAAGTGTTTAGCACAGCACCTGCCACACAATGATTAATTCCTAATGGTAGCTATTATCATGTTAAAAGTTTAAAATTGCTAAAAATAATAATAGCCACACTTTGCATTTTAGCATAGCACGAAACTAAATTAGCTTGGAAACAGAGATCATGATTGACATATTAAAGCAAAAACCACACGTCATTATTTTACCTTTTTCATACAATGACAGAAGAAGAAAGGGGGACATCGAAGACAATTACCTAAGCTCTCTAAGCTGTAGCTAACTTAAATATTATGTGACATGGAGCATTTCTTATAGCCACTAGGGTATGTCATAGGAGTGAAATGGGAATAAGACTGGAAAGGTCACAGTGTGCTAAAACTGCAAAATAATACAGGTGTGAAGCCTTGCTACAGGAAAGCATGGTGAGAACGAAGATTCCAAAGACTATTCTGTATTGTGTTCTGAAACTCTCAGTTCTCAGCATGTATACCAATGAAATTTGAATTTCAGGTTGGTTTGTATTTGTCTCAACAGGATGTCTATTTATTTGAAATGACATGACTATAAGAGAAAAACATATTCCCACTTAGCAAAAACACTGCTTAGTATAGCAGAGCTCTCACTGTCTAGCCGAACATCTTATATCTATAGTGGCTAACACTCACCTGCTTTTCCAGCCCTGGAAGATTCTGCACTCTCCTGACTGTGTGGACATGGGCAGTGCCTGTGGTACACATACACACCTTCAGATAAAAGCACTTAGACACATAAAATCAAATTAATAAACCTTAGAAATGACATTTTACAAATCTTTAAGAAGTACTGTCTTTTAGTTGTAATGATGGCAGACTCACTGTGGTTTTACTAATTGGTTTGTCCTTTCCATTCTCCCCCTGAGACTTCTAGACAATGAGAATCATAAAATTCACCGCGACTTACATGTGTGTTTCTCCCGTACATGAATTTTTTGCATGGAGAAGCCACGCTTATGAAATGTTGATGGTATTTAATGGCATTGGTTTGTTTCCCACATTATTAAGAAACATACACTGACCTATCAGATGAAGAAAATTCTTCAACCCAGCCCTTCCAGCTAACCCTCAGACATTCTAGTTCTACTGTCTATAGTTTCAGCTTAATATCAGTTTTCTAAACCAGCTCATTTCCCTGTAACTATAAAGTATGGCAACTCCTGGAATAAGGGGGTAGGGACTTATCTAGATCATGACTGATGATCTAGAACAAAAGAGCATTCTCATACACCTTGTATGCAGCTTCAGTGGGGCAAGGTGGTATATGTGAAATGATAGAGTGCACACTAGAAGATTAATATTTACAGGATTAGGGCAGTGTTGTAGTGGGAAGCACAATAGGTTCTGGGATTAAGAGAGATGGTATAAACATTATTGCAGTGAGCATCAATCTCATTTAACCATAGCTTAGAAAAATTGTTATGAATCATGGCAACCTCAGCAATTGGTTCCTGTTAGATTTCTTGTTTAACTGCCAGTTTGCTCCGTGTACATGCTCCCACATAGGCTGACTTCAAGCTACTAGTGTCATGGTACCAAAGAGAGTTGGGGTTATGACTACAGTTGGTACAGTTAGCATCTATTCCTCACTGCAACCTGGCTCTGGTTCAACTCTGGTTGAAGGGTATGATAGTTAGGAAAATGGCTGCTTTTCCAGAATATTATGGGCAACACAAATTGGTCTTGAGTCTGTTTCTTCTTTTTGGGGGAGGGGGGTGGTAGGGTTATGAGAGTTGGGACGAATGAACCTGGGAGGACTGGGAAATGAGTGTGATCAGAGTGCATGATATGAAATTCCCAACTAATCAATAAAAATATTATGCTGAGAAGAAACAATCCACTAATAATATTCTTCACCATGCATGTAGAGATAGTTGGAATATATATATATATATATATATATATATATATATATATAGAGAGAGAGAGAGAGAGAGAGAGAGAGAGAGAGAGAGTCTTCCACCCCAAGTCTCAGTGTCTCTAAAACCATAGCTTCAAGATTTACCCTCTACTGTTTGACCCCTAATTTAGAAAAATTGTAGTTTTGAATATCTCTCTTCCTTGTAGAAATTTCTATCCTTCATTTTCTGGCAATCATAAGCTTTGTTTTCATAATTTCTTTCTTACACAGCAATTTCTTTTTGCACTTGATTTTTGAGGAAATAGCTGCTATTTTATTCTATTTTTTTCTTACTTAGTAGGAAATAACTACTGTTTTCCTGACTATTTGAAGATGGTGTATATAAAGGAGATTTAATACACAGATGGAGGCATTTTTCTAAATGTAAGATTTTTAGATATATGCAGTGATTTTTGTCCACGTGTAACGAATGAGTCTGGTTTCTGTGACATTGTGAGACAGCTTCACCACATCTGTGAATCTTGACATTGAAAGGAAGATTCCAATCTCTGACATGTCTGTCATTCTGACCAGGGAGATACAAATCAATATCATTTTTATAGGAGGTAAAGATCCTAGACAAAAGCTATTTTATGTACTTCCTGTGTAACACTGGTTTTATCCAATGAGACTAACCCAGAAATATGCAATTTAATTATGCAATAGAATCATTCCAGTGTGATTTCTCTTCTTCCCCAAGGTCACACAGTGAACAGCAGACATGGGGTCTCCCAGTTGGAAGTTCTTTCTGTGGTTTTAGCTTACCATACAGTCACAGGCAGTGGACATAAACCTTCATTTTCTTTCACAAGCTTTAGCCAATTAAAGCTTTAATAAGTCCTACTTAAGAACTTAAATCATGACTCTTAAAGTTATCCTGAGTTTAAAAGGCTGTTCCTTTCTGTAAGCAGGGAGTGGTGTGCAGCCATTTGATGTCACAAGAAGATTCTGTGGTATTCCATCAGACTTGGACTTTCATGAGTGTGGATGCTACATTCAGCCTACTAGATGGGAACAGAGCTTCCAAGAGAGGCCTGGGTTACGTTCAAGAATAGCATTTCCCATAAGGAAGAACATGGTCCCTCTCAGATGCAGAGAACAGAGATGGATTTTCCTGGGGCAGAGGAGAAAGACTTTAATTCTCATCCTGGTACCTGTGAAGTTATAATGAATGTAAAGTATATTAAATACCTAGAACATGTTAAAACAAACAGTTCTTGAAGAATTAATGGTTGTTTTTCTTCTCTCTAATGGGGCATGGTGTCTTGCATTTATTAACACCAAAGTACTGACATAGAGAAACTGCAAGAGTATAACATATGCCTATATATACCGAGGGGACATTAGATTGTTCTTTCTTAACCAACTTCTAAAAATTAGCCTTTGCAGAAGCTCCCCAAAAAAGAGGCCTAGCTTGTCATAAATCCATCAATTGATTTATTAACCTTAGATGGATATGTTAAAAAAAAACAGCATTATTTAAGAACATGTTCAACAAAAGATTTAAGTGTTGAAAAGCATTGTTAGAGAACTGTCTCTGTCATGAAGAGATGAGAGGGTAAACCAGCTTTCATTTTATCATCGAAGCAATTAAATGACAATACCCACTGTGACACGGGTTCACAGAGAGGGAGAGGGGAGGAATGTGCTTAATTCTTCAGAGGAAAGTGTCAATAAAAATTCAAAGACTCACCTCACCACTGAGTCACCATGGGCTGCACTGGCAGAAATGACAGGATTGACATATGAAATAACTACAAGTACTTTTCTCCTAATATGAAAGTCTCCAAGACAGCTTTGCAAAAATAAAATAAATAAAAATAAATAAATGAAAAACCTGTAAAGCAAAAAGGGGACAAGTCCCCTGAAACCCCAAGATCAAATGCAAGCAGAAGCCCTACATAATAAAATAAAGAAATGCCACTTCTGCAGTGGTTAATGGGAATGAAATGGTGAAGAGCATCTGTAAGTGCAACTGCTTATCCCTCAGTGGCTGAAGCAGACAGGCTATGAGCAGCTCTGCCGTCCCAGGCCTGGCTCTTCAGTCTGTTCTTCCTGAGAATAACCATCACTATGGTTTTTTATTTTGTTTTGTTTCATTTTATTAAATGTACCAATGAGGCTCTTTTTTTTTTTATTAGAAAGATTTTTTTTGCAAATAATGATAGTTTGACTTCCTCCTTTCCAATTTGTATCCCTTTGACCTCCTTATGTTGTCGAATTGCCCGAGCTAGTACCTCAAGTACAATATTGAAAAGATAAGGAGAAAGGGGGCAGCCTTGTCTGGTCCCTGATTTCAGTGGGATTGCTTCAAGTTTCTCTCCATTTAGTTTGATGCTGGCTACCGGTTTGCTGTATATTGCTTTTACTATGTTTAGGTATGGGCCTTGAATTCCTGTTCTCTCCAAGACTTTAAGCATGAAAGGATGCTGAATTTTGTCAAATGCTTTTTCAGCATCCAATGAAATGACCATGTGGTTTTGTTCTTTGAGTTTGTTTATGTAGTGGATTGTATTGATGGATTTCCGTATATTGAACCAACCCTGCATTCCCGGGATAAAGCCTACTTGATCATGGTGGATGATCGTTTTGATGTGTTCTTGGATTCAGTTGGCAAGAATTTTATTGAGTATTTTTGCATCGATGTTCATAAGGGAAATTGGTCTGAAGCTCTCTTTCTTTGTTGGATCTTTGTGTGGCTTTGGTATCAGCGTAATTGTGGCTTCGTAGAAGGAATTGGGTAGTGTTCCTTCTGTTTCTATTTTGTGGAATAGTTTGAAGAGTATTGGTGTTAACTCTTCTTTGAAGGTCTGGTAGAATTCTGCACTGAAACCATCTGGTCCTGTGCTTTTTTTGATTGGAAGACTTTCTATGACTCCTTCTATTTCTTTAGGCGTTATGGGACTGTTCAGATGGTCTAGTTGGTCCTGATTTAATTTTGGTATTTGGTATCTGTCAAGGAAATTGTCCATTTCCTCCAGATTCTCCAGTTGTGTTGAGTACAGGCTCTTGTAGTAGGATCTGATGATTTTTTTGGATTTCCTCGGTTTCCGTTGTTATGTCTCCCTTTTCATTTCTAAGTTTGTTAATTTGGATACTTTCTCTGTGCCCTTTGGTCAGTCTGGCTAAGGGTTTATCTATCTTGTTGATTTTCTCAAAGAACCAGCTCCTGGTTTTGTTGATTTTTTGTGTGGTTCTCTTTGTTTCTACTTGATTGATTTCGGCCCTGAGTTTGATGATTTCCTGCCTTCTACTCCTCCTGGGTGAAATAGCTTCTTTTTGTTCTAGGGCTTTCAGGTGTGTCATTAAGTTGGTAATGTATGCTCTCTCCATTTTCTTTTTGGAGGCACTCAGGGCTATGAGTTTTCCTCTTAGCACTGCTTTCATTGTGTCCCATAGATTTGGGTATGTTGTGTTTTCATTTTCATTGTGTCATACTAAGTGAGGTAACCCAGACTCAAAAGGTGAATCATGGTATGCACTCACTAATAAGTGGTTATTAACCTAGAAAACTGGAATACCCAAAACATAATCCACACATCAAATGAGATACAAGAAGAAAGCAGGAGTGGTCCCTGGTTCTGGAAAGACTCAGCGAAACAGTATTCGGCAAAACCAGAACGGGGAACTGGGAAAGGGTGGGAGGGAGGACAGGGGAAGAGAAGGGGGCTTACGAGACTTTCGGGGAGTGGGGGGGGGCTAGAAAAGGGGAAATCATTTGAAATGTAAATAAATTATATCGAATAAAAAAAAGAAAGATTTTTTTTAATTTTTTTATTCGATATAATTTATTTACATTTCAAATGATTTCCCCTTTTCTAGCCCCCCACTCCCGGAAAGTCCCGTAAGCCCCCTTCTCTTCCCCTGTCCTCCCACCCACCCCTTCCCACTTCTCCGTTCTGGTTTTGTCGAATACTGCTTCACTGAGTCTTTCCAGAACCAGGGACCACTCCTGCTTTCTTCTTGTATCTCATTTGATGTGTGGATTATGTTTTGGGTATTCCAGTTTTCTAGGTTAATATCCACTTATTAGTGAGTGCATACCATGATTCACCTTTTGAGTCTGGGTTACCTCACTTAGTATGATGTTCTCTAGCTCCATCCATTTGCCTAAGAATTTCATGAATTCATTGTTTCTAATGGCTGAATAGTACTCCATTGTGTAGATATACCACATTTTTTGCATCCACTCTTCTGTTGAGGGATACCTGGGTTCTTTCCAGCATCTGGCAATTATAAATAGGGCTGCTATGAACATAGTAGAGCATGTATCCTTATTACATGGTGGGGAATCCTCTGGGTATATGCCCAGGAGTGGTATAGCAGGATCTTCTGGAAGTGAGGTGCCCAGTTTTCGGGGGAACCGCCAGATTGCTTTCCAGAGTGGTTGTACCAATTTGCAACCCCACCAGCAGTGGAGGAGTGTTCCTCTTTCTCCACACCCTCTCCAACACCTGCTGTCTCCTGAATTTTTAATCTTAGCCATTCTGACTGGTGTAAGATGAAATCTCAGGGTTGTTTTGATTTGCATTTCCCTAATGACTAATGAAGTTGAGCATTTTTTAAGATGCTTCTCCGCCATCCGAAGTTCTTCAGGTGAGAATTCTTTGTTTAACTCTGTACCCCATTTTTTAATAGGGTTGTTTGGTTTTCTGGAGTCTAACTTCTTGAGTTCTTTATATATATTGGATATTAGCCCTCTATCTGATGTAGGATTGGTGAAGATCTTTTCCCAATGTGTTGGTTGCTGATTTGTCCTCTTGATGGTGTCCTTTGCCTTACAGAAACTTTGTAATTTTATGAGGTCCCATTTGTCAATTCTTGCTCTTAGAGCATACGCTATTGGTGTTCTGTTCAGAAACTTTCTCCCTGTACCGATGTCCTCAAGGGTCTTCCCCAGTTTCTTTTCTATTAGCTTCAGAGTGTCTGGCTTTATGTGGAGGTCCTTGATCCATTTGGATTTGAGCTTAGTACAAGGAGACAAGAATGGATCAATTCGCATTCTTCTGCATGCTGCCCTCCAGTTGAACCAGCACCATTTGTTGAAAAGGCTATCTTTTTTCCATTGGATGTTTTTAGCCTCTTTGTCGAGGATCAAGTGGCCATAGGTGTGTGGGTGGCCTTCCTATACTCAAAGGATAAGCAGGCTGAGAAAGAAATTAGGGAAATGACCCCCTTCACAATAGCCACAAACAGTATAAAGTATCTTGGGGTGACTCTTACCAAACATGTGAAAGATCTGTATGACAAGAACTTCAAGACTCTGAAGAAGGAAATGGAAGAAGACCTCAAAAAATGGGAAAACCTCCCATGCTCATGGATTGGTAGAATCAATATAGTTAAAATGGCCATTTTGCCAAAAGCAATATACAGATTCAATGCAATACCCATCAAAATCCCAACTCAATTCTTCACAGAGTTAGAAAGAGCAATTATCAAATTCATCTGGAACAACAAAAAACCCAGGATAGCTAAAACTATTCTCAGCAACAAAAGAAAATCTGGAGGAATCAGTATCCCTGACCTCAAGCAATACTACAGAGCAATAGTGTTAAAAACTGCATGGTATTGGTACAGTGACAGGCAGGAGGATCAATGGAACAGGATTGAAGATCCAGAAATGAACCCAATGAGGCTCTTATTTTCTTCCATTCAGCTTGCAGATGTAGGATTTCAAAGAAAGACCAACTGAGGGGCAGAAGGTGTAGCTTAGGGTAGAAACCTTATTAAAATCATGCACAGGATCTGGAGTTCCACCCCAACACAGCTCACTACCCTGTCAAAGAAAGGAAGTTTAGAGTAAAAAAAAAATGCATAAGGCTTGAAACTGTCAAATGAAGGGGTCCAAATAATCCATACCCAGCCACTCCTGCATTGGAGCACTTCGGCTCTAGCTAGGGGCACTGATTGGGATCATTGATCCCTAGAATCCTTAGGGATCAGAGTCAAGTGAAAGCAGTAGTTCTCTAGGGACTGGCCTAGCCCCGCTTTCTACTCTGTATTCTCACTGTGGATGCAGTGTAAGCACCTACACCATTTCTTTGCATATATTCAGGATAAACCCAACACAATTTATGTCTACATCTACATTGATCACAAGTTTATCTACAGCAACTAAAACAGATAGGCACACAAACAAAATGGGCCACATGGAGCTGGGACTCATATAGGGGATCTTCACTCACTTCCTGTCCTCCATTACAATCTCTAGACTCATCACCAGCTTGGGAGCAGAGTACTTACAGGGTCCTCTCTCCCTACTCTACCTCAGTTTTATGGGGAGTTAACTAAACCTTGTGGGGGGCCCAGTTTTCCTCCTTTCTGTAGACTCTCAGCTCCCACTTCTAACCCATTACTGTTTCCTTATGTCAGCTCCTAAACCTAAAAAACCTACCTGGTAGCCTTAGTGACTCTATCTGGCAAGGACTCAGGTAGATAATCACACTATCCTCCCTGTCTTCCACCAGGTCCTCTCCATTCTCACCCATAATCTGTGCACTGGCTAGTTTTGTGTGTCAACTTGACACAGGCTGGAGTTATCACAGAGAAAGGAGCTTCAGTTGGGGAAGTGCCTCCATGAGATCCAGCTGTGGGGCATTTTCTCAATTAGTGATCAAGTGGGGGAGGGCCCTTTATTGGTGGCACCACCTTTGGGCTGGTGCTCTTGGGTTCTATAACAGAGCAGGCTGAGCAAGCCAGGGGAAGCAAGCCAGTAAGAAACATCCCTCCATGGCCTCTGCACCAGCTCCTGTTTCCTGACCTGCTTGAGTTCCAGTCCTGACTTCCTTTTGTGATGAACTGCAACGTGGGAATGTAAGCTCAATAAACCCTTTCCTCCCCAACTTGCTTCTTGGTCATGATGTTTGTGCAGGAATAGAAACCCTGACTAAGGCATTCTGGTAGCAACCTGGTTCCAGGTGCCTTTTGACTTGCCTCAACTCCATTCACTGGAGATGCCAACTCTTGGTTCAGATCCAAAGTCCCTTTAGCTATCTCATCTCTGCCTCTCCAGATAATTAGTTGCCTTACTGCATCTACATGTAGCATCTTTCTTTCCACTATACCTCCAACCCTTTGTGGACCCCACCTCAAGATCCTCTTAGGTCCTTCCTGATGGCCTTCCCAGGGAAGGACCTTATATTACATGACATCTATTCCTCAATTCCACTGACCTGCAAAAGCATTCCCTATCAGGCAACCTACAGCTACTATATTTTCCTGAGATACAGAGAGGGCAATAGAAATCAAGGAATAAAACACACCCTCAAAAATGATAAAACTAGTTTTCAGTACCCAGAACCTAGATTCACGTCAACCATGCTAACCCCAGACACTAGCTAACAAACACAATCATTAACAGACTATTATTAGTGAAGCCTAGTTGTAGTAGAAGACCCCAGTGTATTAGAGATGCCAGTACCATGGGAAGATCACCAAAAGCAACACCAGCAGTACTGTCAACCAGAACCTAGAGTGCTACAAAGGGCAGAGCTGACGAAGTAACACAAGCCCTTTGAAGGAGCCTAGAAGATCATGTGTGTGGAGCCCAGACATTGGAACAAGAAGTTAAGAAGCTAAAGTTGATTTGGAGACTCCATTGTGTTAAAGATGACAGACTGTGAGATACCTGCCAGGGAAAGCTGCAAACAGGGACTGGAACCAGTCTAGGAGAAATAAGTTTGTTGCAGTCAAGAAGAATGAAAAAAGAGTTGGAGATCTGAAGACCACTTTGACATGAAGATGCAGAGTTTGAAGTTCACCAGTCTTGTTTCCTGTCTTGCTTTGGTGATTACAGTTAAGTGATGAATCTCAGAAGAGACCTTGGATTTTTTTTCTTTTTTTTTTATTCGATGTATTCTTTATTTACATATCAAATGATTTCCCCTTTTCTGGGTCCCCACTCCCAGAACGTCCCATAAGCCCGCTTCCCTCCCCCTGTTCCCCCAATCTACCCCTTCCCACTTCCCTGTTCTAGAATTCCCCTATACTGCTGCACTGAGTCTTTCCAGAACCAGGGGCCACTCCTCCGTTCTTTTTGGACATCATTTAATATGTGGATTATTTCTTGGGTATTCCAAGTTTCTAGGTTAATATCCACTTATCAGTGAGTGCATACCATGACTGATGTTTTGAGACTAGGTTACCTCACTTAGTATGATGTTCTCCAGCTCCATCCATTTGTCTAAGAATTTTATGAATTCATTGTTTCTAATGGCTGAATAGTACTCCATTGTGTAAATATACCACATTTTTTGTATCCATTCTTCCGTTGAGGGACACCTGGGTTGTTTTCAGCTTCTGGCTACTACAAATAGGACTGCTATGAACATAACGGAGCATGTGTACTTTAACATTTTTGAGACTGCTATAGACTATGGAGACTTTGGAAGTTGGACTAAATGTATTTTTTTATTATGCTCTGTTTAGCTATGGCCCCCATAGACTCATCTTTGAACAAGCCTATGGGGACCAGGGAATGGAATATGATGGTTTATACATGCTTGGCCTAGGGAGTGGCACTAATAGGAGATGTGGCCTTGTTGGAGTGGATGTAGCCTTGTTGGAGGAAGTGTGTCACTGTGGATGTAAGCTTTAAAGCCATCATCCTAGTTCCCTGGAAGCCAGTCTTCTCCTAGAGGTCTTCAGATGAGGATATATAACTCTGAGCTGCTCCTGTACCATACCTGCCTGGACATTGCCATGTTCCCACCTTGATGAAAATGGATTGAACCTCTGAACCTATAAGCCAGCTCCAATTAAATGTTGACCTTTTAAGAGTTGCCTTGGTCATGGTGTCTGTTCACAGCAGTAAAACCCTAACTAAGACATCCATTAATTATTTCTTCCCTGATAACTAATATTCTTAGAGACATAAAGCTTGCACCATTCCTAGTTAGCTTTCTGTGCCCTCTATTTATTGAATAAGATGTGGGCTTTCAGTTGAACCTGCCTCTATGCCATTTCACCACAGTAATGATCTCTAACCCAAGTTGCAAACCCAGTTAAAAACTTACTTTTATAGATTGCTTTTAGTTTTCAGCAAACATCAATCATTACAGAAAGCCAAAACTGGTTAAAATGCAGAGAACATGATGGTCCAGAGGTTAAAGATTTTGCATAGAGTGGTGATATTGGGTCATAGTAAACCTTTAAGAAGTAGGTAGAGTCTAATGGTAGGTCTATAGGCCAGAGAAATTATGAGATCTCAGAGACTCTTATCTCACTGATCACTGGTCCATGGTGTACATGGTTTGTTCCAGTACACACTCTTCTACATTGCTACCTGGTATCCTCACCAGAAACAAAACAATCATCTGCTTCTCCTGGGTAGCACCCCTCAGAATCATGAGCCAAAATAAAGCTCCCTTTGCTTAATAACCAGGTTGTAACAGTTATTTCACTGCTATGATAAGAGTTGATGAACATAGCTCTATTTTGTGACACTTTGCTCCTTTTAGGTATGAGTAAATCATATGGCTGCTTTTTGGGCAGACTACACAGCACATGGTAGATATGAGCACTGGGTCCTGCTTTGACTTCACTTTGTGAATTCATCTTCTACCGGTCCAAGACTGTGTTCTTTAGTCCCATTAATCATGGGGCCGAGATTTGGAGACTATATCTTAATACCACCTCCTCTGACTCAAGGTCTATAAACCATGGAAATATGCTCTAAACTCTAGTCATATGAATACCATTTTCTCTCATAACTTTATGCAATCCTGAACATAAATTTTAATAGGGAATTTGCTATTAGCTAATGTATTATTTAGACCATCCATACTACCCTCTTATATACTCACATTCATTCAGCAAATAAGTATCTTCTAGGCATTGGGCAAACAACTGAGATAAATACCACTTGGGAAATCTTGTATTATAAACATTGGGTTGTATGATTTCTGATTTTTAAGTAGTACTATTATTAATTATATACTAAGAAGAACTTGGAAGCATAATGTATCCATACTATCTGTTTTTATAAACCCAGAGTACTTCTTTTAGATTTATGCTCTGATTAATGTCCAGCTAACAACCAACCTCTTACATTTGGGATTTTATACTCAAATATTCTGGGGCTCTATAATTAATAAAAAATGTGTTGTACATCTGCTTTTACCTCTGTGTGAATCATATTAATCAAAGCGAGACACTGTTCTATACTCAGAGAATTGCTTCAGTTTATTCCAAAGAGACCAGTTTACCCAAGGAGAACAGTTTTCTATAAGAATAGTTCCAAATCTTCACTCTGTACTTAAGGGACTGAATTTAATACTGGTAGCATAGAAAACATATTCATAGAACACCTAGTACATATCATATCCGTAAAAGGGATTGATTTGAATTTGCATAGGAACTATAAAATAGGCAGCAAATACTTTTATAGAAGCAAGACCAACAATATTGTGTACCAGACGTATGTCTGCCAAGCATCTGGGATTTTCAGTTAGTCCTTCAAAGGTGGTTCTACTGATCAGAAATTCATCACTAATATAAAAGTGAAAAGAATAAAAAAAATGTGCACCAGAGATGCTAGAAATTCTTGAATTCTGTGTCTGAATTGTAAAGCAGTCTCTGACTAGATTAAATGATGCCTTTAGGTGTGAGTCAAGATGGAGCTTGTGTTTATATCACTCTGCACAGAAGCAGGGTTATTTAGAGGGCTTACTGTGTAAGGGTGCTCTAATATCATGCCTATAGCTCCCTACGAACTGATGGAAGCCTTGCTCTTCGTGTGTCCTGCTGGTCAATTTGAAAAGCACAAACAATTGAACAGCTGCCCAAGCTAATAGATATGACCTAGTCATAGAGTTGGACTAAGATACTCAGAAATTTGCATTAGTCCAGGATAGCTCTCATAAATAGGAATCATTGGAAACATGGTAATAAGAAAATATACTGGTGCTGTACAGATTGGAGAGCACAGGGGGATGGTCTGTAGAGAAATCCTGAATGGGTGGGCAAAGAGAGGAAGTGTTGTCACTCTTTCTGTGTAATATGCACACCTTGTCCTAGAAATTGTAGGAGTCCGAACTCCTCAATCTGCCTCAGTCCCACCTCTACAAGCTATTTACAGTAAAGCTTCGCTTCTGAGAACAAATGACGATGCTACAGCTTTGTGCATGCCTGTACAAAGAGTTCAGTTAAGGTGACTGATGTGGCATCAGCACTAGTTTCCTGTAAGCAGTAGCATTTGGAGAGGCTCATAGGGGACTATGAAATAAATTAAACCACTGCTCATGTGTTCAGGATGTAAATAACAAACAGATGCTTTCCTCCTATGTGTGCAGCTCTAGCCACATGTGGCTGAGAGTTGTGTGAGCAGCTGGAGGAACAACTGGGGCAGGAGGAGATTAGTGAATATTCATGAGCTTTAGCTTTGACCAAGGTGAATCTTCACAAATCCTGATTATGTTTGTTTAAGTAAAACATCTGCCAATAAGAAGAAGGCAGGCACGCCTATAGAAATGCTGGTGCTACTGCTTCTGTCCTCTGAATGATGGTAATATCAACACTGCTGACATTATCTTGTTTTTGGTGGTTCTTTTGCTACTGAGATTGACTGTAGCTACAGGGAGAAAGATGTTTGTTGTTTTTTCCTGATGGAAAAATAGCTGATGGCTATGAAAGAAGGACTCAGGAAGTAACTGAGCTTGCTAACATAAACCAAAGGAGGATTCCTTTCCAGAGTTTATACACTGGCCAGCTTTGCACTATCTGAGATACGTGGGAATTCTCACAGGGGCATGTACTCCTCCCTGGTGAGAGATGCAAAGCAAGCTGAACTGGATGCTGTTCTGCTTCTTTGAACATCTTACACTTTTCACCTAACTCTTAGCTGCTGAGAAAATCCACATTTCTGTGATGCATTGCCTGGGTTTTTGAAGACTTGTCTTTTCCTTTCCCACACAGACAGCTATTAATAGTCCTATTTTAATTGGATAGAACTTTCATTTTCATTTTTTTTTTCTTTTGAGAAAAGCAATCTGTGCTAGTTGTGGAAACAATTATCCAACATGCAGCTTAAAAGCCTATTAGAGCAATCTCCTAGGAAAGTCAAAAGCCAGGCAGGATTAGCTTTCCAAGAGAGAACATTTGTTTACAGTCCAATGTCGCCCAATCCAGCAAATCTGGAGGATTTATTTTTAGCATAATTTCAGCTATTTGATTTTCTTCTCCAGCTGAGACTGTTACAGTGATTAACATGATTTTACATTCCTCCACACTCTCTTCTTAGAAAGTCGGGACTTATTGTATGTATGGTAGAAGAACACAGAGGAGCTAGGAAAATTCTTTCTACCTCAATTTTTGGTTTCTTACTATCCACATACTCTTTTCACTGATATGTTCAGTGATTCCATAGTAAAAATAAAGACTACAATTTCAAAGAAAAATAAGATTGACATATATTTGTAGAAATCAATTTGGAATATTTGCTGAATGTTAAATCCTTATTTACATTGTGATGATAAATGTAAACATGAAAACAATACTTATTTATTGAAGTCTTAAAATCTTAAGATTTAACTTAAATCCCCAACCTAAAAGGAACATAACCAAATGTTCTTCCTTAGGTAAATGAGTCCTAGAAGAAAGAGTATCTGAGATGTGTTCATTTTCTTGTATGACAATAAAATTATCTATAGCAGCAAGGTGGTGAACATCACGACCTCCAAAAGGTTAGAAGCCACAGACCACATACCCCACTAAGAGAAAGAGAGACATTTGGATGGAAGTCCTTGTTCCTACTTAGTCTCTAACACACTGAACATCTCCCTTCACATTTTCCATCCCAGATCTCCAACAGAAGAGACTAGAGAGCCTTTTTCTATAAAATATTATTAATAACACTTATGGTCTATTTATTAAGGAATATTGCCCTGTCAATTATTTAATTATTAAAATGTTTTTATGACAAGAATAGGTTATTGTCTAGAGGCAGTAGCACATGCTTTTAATCCCAGCACTCAAGAGGTAGAGTAACTTCAAGGCCATCCTTGTTTACAGAGCGAGTTCCAGAACAGCTAAGCCTACACAAAGAAACTCTGTCCCCCCAAAAAAAATTTAATTTATAAAATAAGAAAGAAAGAGTAGGGGAGGATATTTAGAAAGTTGCCCTCTATATATTTCAAGTTCTTGGTCATCAAGAGAAAAAGAACTGGTCCCTTGAGTGTGCATTACTTCAAGGTTTTAGCTTCAAGGGAACAAATGGATTCTTTCTTTAAATATTAAATATTATATAATATTAAACATTTAAATTATATAATATTAAATACTTAAATATTAAGACTTTAGGTTGCAAGTGTACTTCTTGCTCTATAGATGCAAAGGTATAAATTGTCTTAGAGCCTAACACCATAGCAGCTGTGATATTTGAAAGTCAGTGCAACTTGAAGATCCACTTGAATTCTAAGTAAGGAGAAAGGTGTCTTTTCTACTGAAATTACTATTCCAGCAATTATGTTAAAATTTAATTACCCACTGTCTATCAAAAATCTTTTGTTACAATTAGACAAATGAAATAACAATTGGCTTTAATACTCAGAATATTTTACAAGTCACTCCTGATTTTTTAAACAAAAAGCTTTTTAATCAACGTCTTTTAATCAAAAATGAAGACCAAGAGAGACAGCTTGACTTCCAGGAGGTTCCACACAATCAGTCTCACAGGTGAGATTTCCTTCACCCCAATATCTGGCCTAACTGGGATCCCCAGAGGCACAGTGGATGCAGGATCTATCTGCCCTAATGGAGACACATTTTCCTTTTGGCCTGCAACTCTGCCCAGGGAAAACCCAGCCATCCAGAACCCCTGCCAAACCAAGAGTCAGCTTGACACCCAGAAAATCTATCACAACCATGGCTCACAGACTCACAGATTGGGAGCTCCAGACCTACTCCCACACCCAGACTCAAGAAGGTTCACCATAACCAGGCTCACAGGAGGGACAGTCCAAGATAGCAAGGCCAGGTAACACCAGAGATAACCAGATAGCAGGAGGCAAGTACAAGAACATAAGTAACAGAAACCAATGCTGCTTGGTACCATCAGAACCAAGTTCTCTTATCACCGCAAGCCCTGGATACCTTAATACACCTGAAAAGCAAGATTCTGACCTAAAATCCCATCTCACGAAGATGATAGAGGTCCTAAAGGAAGACATAATTAACTCCCTTAAAGAAATGCAGGGGAACACAGGTGAACAGGTAGAAGCCCTTAAATCAGAAACACATAAATCCCATAAAGAAATACAGGAAAACAATCAAACAGGTGAAGGAATTAAATAGAAACATCCAAGATCTAAAAAATGGAAATGTAAACAATAAAGAAGTCGCAAAGTGAATCAACCATGCAGATAGAGTTTAGCAACACGAGGAGGGAAACTACACCCAAGGGGAAAAAAAATCATCTCACAACAAATCCAAAAGAAGAGAATCACACAAACTTAATTCCACCTCTGATAACAAAAATAACAAGAGCCAACAATCATTGGTCTTTACTATCTCTCCACATCAATGGACTCAATTACCCAATAAAAAGACATAGGCTAACAGACTAGACCTGCAAACAGGACCCAGCATTTTGCTGCATACAGGACACATGCCTCAGTGACAAAGACAGACCCTACCTCCAAGTAAAAGACTAGAAAAAAGTTTTCAACAAATAGTTCCAAGAAACAAGCTAGAAGAGCCATTGTAATATCCAATAAAATAGACTTTAAGTTACCAAAAATGATGATGAAGAACATGTTATCAAAGGAAAAAGATCCACCAAGATGAGCTCTCAATTTTGAACATCTACTCCCCAAATGCAAGGGTATCCACATTTGTAAAAGAAACTTTACTAAAGCTCAAAACACACATTGAACCTCACGCAATAATAGTGGGAGACTCCAACACCCAATCTCACCAATGGAAAGATCATTGAAACAGAAACTTAACAGAGACACAATAAAACTAATAGTGTTTATGAACCAAACTTAACAGTATGGACTTAACAGATACATACATAACATTTCTTCCTAAAACAAAAGCATATACCTTTTTCTTAGTACCTCATAGTACCTTCTCTAAAACTGATCATATATAATCAGTCACTAAACAAGCCTCAACAGATATGTGAAGATAGAAATAATCCCATGCATCCTATCAAATTACCACTCACTAAGTCTAGACTTTAACAACAACAAAAACAACAGAAAACCAGCATACCCATGGAAACTGAATAGCACTACTTGATAACTAGGTCAAGGAAAAAATAAAGAAAGAAATTAAAGACTTCCTTGAAATCAATGAAAATGACGACAGCATACCCAAACTTATGGGACACAATGAAAGCAGTGCTAAGAGGAAAATTCACAGCACCAAGTGTCCTGGTAAAAAATTTGGAGAGATCCTATAGCAACAACTTAACAGCACACCTGAAATCCCTACAACAAAAAGAAGCAAACATACCCAAGAGGAGTAGAGGAGAGGAAATAGTCAAACTCAAGGTAAAAATCAACCAAATAGAAACAGGAAGAAAGATACAAAAAAATTCAATAAAATAAAAAACTTGTTTTTTGAGAAAATAAACAACATAGATAAATCCCTAGCCAAACTAACTAAAGTGCACAGAGACAGTATCCAATTTAACAAACTCAGGGAGACATAACAGAAACTGAGGAAATTCAAAAGATCATCAGATCCTACTACAAAAGCCTATACTCAACAAAACTGGAAAATCTAGATGAAATGGATGATTTTATAGCAGACACCAGTTACCAAAGTTAAATCAGGACCAGACAAACCATCTAAACAGTCCCGAAACCCCTAAGAAAATAGGAGTTATTAAAAGTCTCCCAAACAAAAAAGCACAGTGTCAGATGCAGAATTGTATTAGAGCTTCAAAGAAGACCTAATACCAATACTTCTCAACTATACTACAAAATAAAAACAGAAGAAACACTACCTAATTCATTCTATGAAGCCACAGTTACTCTGATACCTAAACTACACAAAGACCCAAAAAAGAAAGAGAACTTCAGACAAATTTCTCTTATGATATTGATGCAAAAATACTCAATAAAAATCTCACAAACAAAATCCAAGAACACATCAAAACCATCATTCACCATGATCAATTAGGCTTCATCCCAGGTGTGCAGGGATGGTTCGATGTATAGAAATCCATCAATATAATCCACTATATAAACAAAATCAAAGAAAAAAATCACATGATCATCTCATTAGATGCTGAAAAGTCTTTAAGAAAATAGAACACCCCTTCATGTTAAAAGTCTTGGAAAGGTCAGAAATTCAAGGTACATACCCAAACATAATAAAAGCAATATATAGCAAACCAATAGTCATCCCAATGGAGAAAAACTTTAAACAATCCCACTAAAATCTGGGACAAGGCAAGGCTGCATACTCTCTCCCTATTTATTCAATATAGTGCTTTAATTTCTAGCCAGAGCAATTAGACAACAAAAGGAAGTCAAAGATACAAATTGGAAAGGAGGAATCACTATTTGCAGATGATATGATAGTAAACATAGCTATCCAAAAAACTCTACGAGATAACTCCTACACCTAATAAACAACTTGGACAAAGTAGCTTCATATAAAACTAACTCAAAATAATAGTAGTCTTCCCCTACACAAAGGTCTATTGAGCCTTTACCTGACCAAAGACCACTACTCCCATTGATGCCCAAAAAGGCATTTCTCTGCCACAACTTTGGCTGGAACAATGGTTCAGTTCCTGGGAGTCTTGGGGTGTCTGGGTGTCTGAAGTCATTGTTATTCCAATGGGGATGTAACCCCCTTCAGCTCCTCCGGACCAACCTCCAGATCCTCCATTGGGGACCCCAAGCCCAGTACAATAGTTGGTTGCTAGTTTCTGCCTCTGTATTTGTAGGGCTCGGGCAGGGCCCCTCTGGAGACAGCCATAGCATGCTCCTTTTGGTACACACTTCTTGTCTTAGTGTCGGGGTTTGGTGACTGTTTATAGGATGAATCCCCAGGTAGGGCAGTCGCTGGGTGTCCTTTACTTCAGTCTCTGCTCCATACATTGTCTCCCTTATTGCTCCTGTGAGTATTATGTTCTCTTTCTCAGACGAACCATAGCACCCTCACTTAAGTCCTTCTTCTTGAGCTTCCTGTGCTGGGTGAATTGTAAATTGTTTATTTTGAGCTTTTGAATTAGCATCC
Organism: Apodemus sylvaticus; assembly: GCF_947179515.1. Classification (NCBI taxonomy): domain Eukaryota; kingdom Metazoa; phylum Chordata; class Mammalia; order Rodentia; family Muridae; genus Apodemus; species Apodemus sylvaticus. Next base: position 85,383,908 of record NC_067475.1, on the reverse strand, counting down.
ACTTATTAGTGAGTGCATACCATGTGCATTCTTTTATGACTGGGTTACCTTGCTCAGGATGACACTTTCTAGTTCCATCTATTTGCCTAAGAATTTCATGAATTCTTTATTTTTAATAGCTGAATAGTACTCCATTGTGTATATATATACCACAGTTTCTGTATCCATTCCTCTGCTGAGGGACATCTGGGTTCTTTCCAGCTTCTGGCTATTATAAGTAAGGCAGCTATGAACATAGATGCTCCACTATTTTCATAGAAGCCTTATTCATAATACCAGAAGCTAAAAACAACCCAGATGTTACTCAACAGAAGAATGGATACAGAAAATATGGTTTCCATTTACACAATGGAATACTACTCAGCTATTAAAAATTTAACTTCAAAAATTTTGCAGGCAAATGATGGAACTAGAAAACATCCTGAATGAATGATGTAACCCAGACCCAAAGGGACACACATGTTATATACTCATTGATAGGTCGATATTAACCCAAAAGCTCAGAATGCTCATGATACAACTTGCAGACCATATGAAGCTTAACAAGAATGAAAGTCAAAGTGTAGGTCCTTCAATCCTACAAGAAGGGGAAACAAAATGATCATGGAAAGCAGAGAGATGGAGGGACCTGGGTGGGAGAGGGGCAGGGAAGGAAATGGAGGATAAGATCGGGTATGGAAGAGACAGGAAAGAAGTCCAGAGGGCCAGGATAATGAATGAAACTATGTAGTGGTAGGGAGTGCAGAAAGGGGGAACCACTAGAAAGTCCCAGATGCTAGGGATACAAGAGGCACTCAGTACCCAATGGGGATGGCTTTAGCCAAAATACCCAACAGTAGGAGATAGAACATGAAGAGACTACCTCCAGTAAACAAACATGGCCCACAGTTGACGGATGAGGTCATCTGCCCATCTCAAAATCTTTAACCCAGAATTGTTCCGTGCAAAGTAAACACAAGGACAAAAATTGGAACAGAGACTGAAGGAAAGGCTATCCAGAGACCACTCCACCTTCAGATCCATCCCATCCTCAGGTACTAACACCCATCACTATTGCTGATGCCAAGAACTACTTGCAGACAGGAGCTGTCCTCTGAGAGGTTCTGCCAGAACCTGACTAAGACAGAGGCAGATACTCACACCCAACTATTGGGTTAAGCCTGGGACCCCAGTGGAAGAGATAGGGTAAGACTGAAAGAGCTGAAGGGGATTTCAACCCCATAGGAAGAATAATATCAACTAACTGGACCCCTCAAAGGTCCCAGGGACTAAACCCCCAACAAAAGAATATACATGGGTGGGCACATGGCTCCTACCATGTATACAGCAGAGGAACACCTTATCTGGTATCAATTGGAGGGGAGGTGCTTGGCCCTGTGGAGACTTGCTGTCCCAGGGAAGGGAGATGCTAGAAAGGTAAGGCAGGAGTGGGAAGGTGGGTGGGTGTATACTCTTAGAGGCAAAGGGGAAGGAGAATTAGAGGGAGATTTTTAGGGCAGATCGGGAAGGGGGACAACATTTGAAATGTAAATAAATAAAATAATAAAAATGAAGATCAAATTAATTAAAATTTCCATTTATATTAAGACAAAATATCCATAAAAATAAAAAGGTAAAACTGCCTTTTTTTGTTGTTTTGATTTTTTTAATTGTTCATCTTGAAAGATAGATGGAAAGTAACCCGGAAACAGGTGGGTTTTGTACACATTTGTTATATAAGCAGAGGCCTAAACTTTGGCTTTCAGAGAAAGTCCTGTTCTGAGAACATTTTTCTATTAAAACGAAAGCATAATGATGAACTACTAAAGCTATTCAACTGAAGTTGCTTTAGCAGTAATGCTGAATTCTAAAATGATTATAGAAATGAAATAGCTACAAAATTAGGAGTGTCCAAATTGGGTGTGGGCAGAGTTGGAAAATATGTTAACACCTGGTTTGATATGCTTCCTGGAGTTACCTAATGTGGAGGATGCAAACCTTAGGTAAATAATAAGTTCAACTGTTAGCATTTAACTCTTGAAATACAACAATTTCCACTTGAATATCACAGACCTGATCCCTTGAAAGAAATTGGCTGTTTTCAAGAAACTGAAATTTTAATGTGTTTGAATTTGTAGATCATGGGATATTTTAAGCTATTTATATTTTGAATGTGAGACCTTGAAGATGAATGATTGTAGCTTTGTGTTGTAGTGATATATTTAGTTATCAAGTTGAAAAGTCAATTGTGATGGAGAGTTTTATGTCAACTTGAAACAATTTAAAATCATCTGGAAAAAGGAAACCTCAATTTAAAAAAATGCTTCCATAAGATCAGGCTGTTGGCAGGTCTGTAAGGCATTTTTTAAATTAGTGATTGATGTGAGAGGGTCTAGCCATTGTCAGCGGTTCCATGTCTGGGCTGGTAGTCAAGGGTTGTACTTGAAAGCAGGCTTAGGGAGTAATGGAGAGCAAGCCAGTAAGCAGCACCCCTCCATGACATCTGCATCAGCTCCTGCCTCCAGGTTCCTGCCTTGCTAGAGTTCCTGTCCCAACTTCTTTTAATGATGAACTGTATAGATCAACAAACAACAAAAACAAAAATTTCTAACAAACAAAAAACAAAGCAAAAATCTTTCCTTCCTAAGTTGCATTAGTCATGGTATTCATTGCAACAACAGCAACCCTAACTAAGACACATAGTTTACATGAGACCTTGGGTTCCATTACCATAGCTGAATAAAGGAGAAGGAAAATGGGGAAGAGGAAGAATATGTAGGCCCACGAGAAAAGAAGGTATTCCCTTCAGAAGATCAAATGATCTAAAGTGTAGTTAAAGCCTAGCTGCATTTTGGATTAGTGGATTATACCACAAATATTTTTCCAGAAAGGTGAGACTGGAAAATTCTCAGAGGTCTTTGGTAAACTGTTGATGCTAGAAGGTAAAGATACAGAAGTATATGCAATTGGGAGTCTTTTAATTTTTGGTTTTGGTTTTTTGAGTCAGGGTTTCTCTGTGCAGTTCTGGCTGTCCTGGAACTTATTCTGTAGACCAGGGTGGCCTCGAACTTAGAAATCCACCTGCCTCTGCCTCCCAAGTGCTGGGATTAAAGGTGTGATGTGCATTTACTCACTTTTTTCCTATGCTGTGGATTGGAAAAGCTAGCATATCAAAATCTCTATCTCAAAGAGACAACCATCTGGTGAATGAGAACTTGAATAGAAAAGTAGAAATAAAACACAAGGTATAAATTGTTTACAAAGAATAATATTCATAATATGAAAATTGTAGGAAAACCATGAGTAAATATTAAGTTAAAAGGCTGTAAGCCTGGCGGTGGTGGCACATGCCTGTAATCCCAGCACTCTGGGAGACAGAGGCAGGTGGATTTCTGTGTTCGAGGCCAGCCTGGTCTACATAGTGAGCTCCAGGACAGCCAAGGGCTATATAGAGAAACCCAGTCTCAGGAAAACAAAAAACAAAAAACAAAAAACAAACAAACAAACAAAAACCCAAAAAGGCTGTAGGATTGTGTCCTGGGTGAGTCTTTAAGGATTATGGCAGAGAGATGCTATGAGATAAAAGAACTTCCCTAAATTTCTAGACCTTTAAGTTCAAGAACAAACTTAAAAACTCACAGAAAATGTGGGTCTTGTTCTGAATGGTGAAAGGGATCAGATATTTAGCAAGAAAAATGAAATCAGAGATTGGAGTCAGAAAGAAAACAGAACTGCGGTATGTTCTCCATCATGTGTACAAGCAGAGCAATCTGTCAGTGTACCTGGAGTGTATCTCTTGTATGAATTTTATGTTGCACATCCTCCTTCTGAGATACCAATAGCTGTGTGCAGAGCCTGGTGAAACTACTAAGTAATTTCAGTAAGTCCAGAGTGGAAAAGATTCTTTCAAAGAAAAAGCAGGCAGACTGTTAGGTAGCTAGTTAGATATTGGCAGACTTTGAGAGTTTGAGGATGGGCTATCCCTTCATAGTAATAACTTAGAAACTGAGTTGAAACAACAGCTCTGAGTTCTGTCAAAACAACTGAATCTAGGTCATCTCTCTGGCCTTGCATAGGGACATAACATTCTAAGCCAAGCAAAAATCCAGATGGACAGCACACAGACAGTCAAGTAGAAAGTTAGATGGACAGGAGTTTGATTAGTCCATGTCAACAACGGACATCCAGCTGAGCTTCAGCTCTGACCAGTCTGCATTTCTCCAATTCTCTGGCTGTCAGTCCTTGATACACACTAAGTCATTAGGTAAGGGCCCTGGTGCTAAGACTCTACCTATTTATAGGGTATGAGTAAAGGAGATAAGCCTTTTTATTTTTTTTTCTATTAGGTTAAAAAATTCTTGGCCATAGGATGGGAGAAGGTTGAATACCCTCTCACACACAGGCACGTACATTTGACCAAACTGTAAAGAAACCAATTTGCCTTTACTGTGGAGTGTGTGAGCCATAAGGTTGAGATGTGTCCAAAACCTTGAAAAGGGTTACACCCTCTCTGTTCTAGGCCTGCATGCTCCAGTGCATGGAGTTCTCTGGAAGCCCCACCTCTATCCCAAATGAGTTAGTTATGTAGCCTCATGAATAAATTCCAGGTTTAAGCACCTTTTATTCCTCTTCATGTAAATGAGGCATACCCAGCACCTTAGTCCCAGCCAATAATATACGCTCATTTCAAAAACCCCTACCTACTCCTCAAGGTTTATATAGGCCTTGCTCACCTGGAATAAAGAAGAGTTCTTTCACTGAGTACCATCTAAGAGAGCTATAACACTGAAATTTGTCTCAGAGAAGCCCCCACCTCCCATCCCTGGTAATCACTAGACTGGACCAAGATCCTGTGAGCCCACCCACCAGACAAACCTGAATATCCCAAGGACAGAAGCAGAGCCTGCCATGTACTTTATCAAGTTTTATTTCCCAATGTCTTTTAATATACAAGGAAACGGAGGTGCTAGGCTTATAAATCTAAGTGTCTAATCACAGTGATTATCATATTTGCTCCTAGATTCTCATCAGAAAATCTGATGAGACAGGTGACTTGATCTTTAGTCAACACACCACATCATCTGAGATTTTGCATTTTTTCTTTGTTCCACATTATCCAGGTTTATCCATCACTTCCTCAAATCCTTGCCAAAAATGGCTTTCATACTTACCCAGGGGCCAACATGTGCAATAGCATCATTATAGATCATCTAGCATATTATTAGAACCACTCTGTAACAGTCTTCTAGAGGGGGGAGGGGAGGGGGAGGAAGAGGGGAGGAGGGAGAGCGCTGAGATGTGGCAGGGTTTTAAGAAGTTAAGATGGTCCAGCTGAGGACATAGGAAGCTCCGTGTCATGGGAATTATTTGCAGAGTGCTACGTGTAATGTCAACAGGAATTAACATTTGTCACATTGAGTCAAAAGATTGCTTAAGGACACCCAAAGTTTTATTTCATCCTACAACCTAATTAACTGAGGGGTTGCATGGTGGAGCATGCAGGGAACAGATTGTGAGCATGAAGAACTTGAAGCCATGGTGTAGACTGAACAAGTGCACTAAACACCATGAGGAAACCATCCGTAAACAACCACCATTTGTAAATTAAGTGATTCAAACTTGGCCAAAATTACTAGAGCTTGAAAATGCAGAAACTCCACTAATTAAAAAAAAAAAAAGAAGAAGAGCTACAAGTGCCAAAGCAAGTCTAAAAATAGGAGGACGAATACAAGCTGGGACTGTCACCCGTAGACAAGTTCTAGGAGAAGATGACCTTAAGTTGCCAGAGAAAACAATAGGAAAGGAGAAAAGCTGCAGCTGTGCTAATCATTCCTTAGCACCAAACTTCAGGATTACACAGAGTCATAATGCTACAGATCGGAGCCAACTTATCTTGAGCTGTTTTCAGTTCCCTTGAAAGCACACCCCTATGCCTGGCCTAACATCTTTTTTTTCCCTTCAAAATCTTTAAGATGCCTTCATACATAACAAGCCACAAGCTTCCACCAATCTAAGAACCAAGGATTTCATAGTTATCATCCTCAAATTAGGAGGTTTTCTCTACTTTGCCTTAATCTGCCTAACTGTGGTCCCCACCAACATAACTGATTAATGCCCTGATTTATTGCTTTCTTTGATATATAACTACTCACACCTGATGTACCCACTTCCACAGCGGGTCATGGAAGTTATACCAACCTGTATCTGTGTTCCCAGGCCACACTCACACGTTTTTCACTCCAAGATTTCATTTTTCTCTGTGCCCCTTGAGATGGACATGTGTCTCTGGTATGGGAGATCCTGAAGTCACTGGAGGCATAACCTTGATGAGAGCCAAGGGACACTGGTCTCCTCTCTACTACTTAGTTACATATGAGTCTCTTAAGTCCAGCACAGGACCCTGCCATAAGGCACCACCTCAGACTGAAGCCAAACAAATCCACCTACTCATAAACTGGAACCACTAAAACTCTGAGACAAAACGAGACCACTTGCTACAATAATGGAACATGACAAACACAGACATTAGAATATATTTTAGTTATCAATTTTAAGTATGATTTTTTCAAGAAATAACAGGCCCTTGAATTAGCAGATTATTACCTTTTATTTCCTAAATTACTCCAAGATCTCTCAGTAGAAGACAAGATAGCTCTTACTAGAAAGACCATTGTCAAGAATATTTGAGTGCAGTACTTCAAGTTATAAAGTCAGTTAAATTCTAATCAAATCCACTGGCTGTTGTTCTTATTTCTAATACATGTTATAGTGAAAAATTTTCCAAAACATTCAACTGGATAAAGCAACTTGAGCATCACTAATTCCATCTATGCTTTTACTTATTTGGAGAATTTGTCTGGAACCAGGACTTTTCAAAGAAAAGTATTAGTGATTCTGAGTAATGTTCCTATGGCCTGGGAGAATGTATATTTCTTCAAAGTTCTGATTTCAATCCTTTTAAATGAACACTCTTAAGTTCAACTAGCTGGATCACAGGTACTTCTAATTTTCAGATGATTCTTTATACTGTTATCTACAGGAGAAATATTTTGCTTTTGTACCTACAGTGCACATGAGCTACAGAATTACACTCTTCTATTAGTTTTATAAAATTATTTGCATGCACATGTGTGTGTGTGTGTATGAGAGAGAGGGAGAGGGAGAGAGAGAGAGAGAGAGAGAGAGAGAGAGAGAGAGAGAGAGAGAGAGAGAGAGAGAGAGAGAGAGAGATTGAATGTTCATGGCTATCTGTGTGGAGTCCATGCCAGATGACCCAGGGAGGCCAGAAAGGGGTTTTAGGTTCCTTAGATCTGGAGTTCCAGGCAGTGTGAAAGCTTCCTAGAATCTGAGCGTAAATTCTCTGAAAGAAGAATAAAAACTCTTAGCACTGAAACACCTTTCCAGTCCCGTACAATACAAATTTTTTTGCATTTGAATAGAATTTAAGGCTCTGGAATTAGATGTTTGCATTTTGACTCCTTTTTCTTGTTTCCCTGTAAGTTTCTTGACCTCATTTTTCATTACAGATAAAGAGAATTCCATTGTATATATGCAGTTACACTATCTATTCAACAGTTGAAGGGCATTTGGGTTGTCTCCATTTCCTACTTATTATGAATAAAGTGGCACTAAACACAGCTGAGCAAGTGTCTGTGGAGTCAAATATCAATTCCTATAGAAATAGGTAAAGTAGTGGTGTAGCGAGGTCATATGGGAGATCTAATATTGCTTTCTAAAGACCTATACATACTGATTGACATGATGAGTGAATCAGTTTTCAATCTCACCAAGAGTGAATGGGGGTTTCTGTTTTCCCTGTATCTTCATCACCATTTATTGTTACTTGTTTTCTTTTGGAAAGTTAAAAGAACCATATCCATATTGGGAGTAGTAGATCACTGTGCCATATCGGGCTAGAATTAGACAATGGTTAGGGTTTGTAATCTTGACATTTTTGCTAATCATGGAAAGGGGCAAAATTCTAGATTGAAAATATTTCTTCTTGCATAATAAAATTATAGGAACAAGTTCCATGTGTCAACACCAAGTTGCATTATAATAATACAATTTGGAGAATAAAAGTAGTAGAAGGGAATTAAAATCAAGATAACTTATTAATCTGCAATGTTTTTGAAGTTTGCAACTATTTGGGGGTAAATTATTGAAATATTACTACGTCATTATTAAAATAAGAGAGGCATGAACTGACCTAGTGAGCCACACAGGGAAGTTTGTGTTAACATCCTGGAAGTACATAAAGCAAAAAGATTACTAAGCTAAATGCCTAGTGAGTACTGTTCTTTGGTGTTATTATTACTATTTAAAAGGATAATACATTATTTGAAAATTGTGCTCATTACTGAATTTGCATATATTATTTTTAGTCTTATCAACCCACCAAATCTTTCTATGACTAATTTTATGAAATAATTTTGTCAATTTCTTCATTCAACCCCCTTTTGTCTAAAAGTAGATTTTCTGCAAGCACCTAGCATTTTTGAGTGGCCAGAGTCATTAATGCACCAGTGATACCTTTCGGTACCTTTTCATTCAATATGACATACATATGTTTCATTGTGTTTCACTATTTCAATAGATAGGGCATATGTGTAGTCAATATCTTTACTTTAGTCATTTGTTCAGAGTACAGGTGATGGGAGAAAGTGAAAACAAAACAAAACACCCACTTTCTTTAATAATATTGTGTAGTTTCTCCTTGGCAGGGGAAGTTAACAGATGGATTAAATGTGCAAAGATACTACAGTTTATCTCTTGGACTCTCAGAACCTTTGCTTTCATTCTAATACACATTGTACTAGTTTTTACCTTGCAAGTAGTACCTATCAGTGGTGTCCCTTTTGTGTTATTATAATAGTAGATGTATTATAAAATATAATGTTTAAATCCAAGATGTCTGAATTCTAGTATTTCTTCTGTCACTTTTTGGCTATTTTAGCCAATTCAGAAGAAATTAACATTAGTGTTTCCTTTCTAGAACTCCTAAAGTTAGCAGCACTGATTTCCCAACATGCCTTACATGAGGGAAGCAAACCATCAAAAGGTTGCCTCCAGGCCAGAGAAGTCACATAACTTTTCATAAAAAGGCCCCTTAATCATGTAACACAGACAGATTATTGGATTAGAGATCAGAAAACCACGCCTGCCCTCCATCTTTCCTTATCTTCCATGCACAATGTCTTGTTTTGGAAGCAGCACTTGACCTCACATGAATCACCACTCAAAGTGCTTGAAACCTGAAAGAAGATAGCAGTTGCAAATTTTAAATAAATCATGGCCCAGAAAAATAACCGCAACCCTGTCAAATTGTCAAATAGAATAGTTGGCAGCTGTTTCTTTCCTTTTAGGGGTTTTCTTGCTAGAGTTCACATTCAGGTTAGAATAGAAATTTGTTCTGACTTACTGCAGATAGAAGCTGTCTAAAAATGACAGCAAGCAAATTCCAGTCAGAAACATGGGACACCTGCATGTGTGGAGCATGACAATTTGGTTTCAGAAAATGGAATATGTCAGCCAGAACCAGACTCGGTCCTATCTCCTCTAGAAGATAACATCCCATGGAGCAAACAAAACTTTTCACAAAGCACCTGCATTTTCCAGGTCTGGAACTTTCAGCATCCTGATGTCAAGATTTGTGAAGAAAGCAAGGCTGTCCTTCCAGCACTGGTCAGTCTAAAGTAGAAGGATTCTATAAGTCTGAAGCCAGATAAGGCTATAGGTAAATTTAAGGAACAATATGAAACTGTCTCAAAAAATAAATAAGTAGTCCTGAGCCTCCCACCTTCCCAGGAAATCCCTCAGTTCTCTCTGCTCCCCCCTTCCCCCACCACACACACATCTATCTCCTCACACACTCCACTTGTCTGGCAGTACCATCTCCCTATAGATCCTCTTACTTGGTTGCCTAGACCCATGTTGCCAAGTCTCCTCTCATAATTTTCAGGATGCACAGTGATTGCACTGCAGAGAGATCATGCATCTTCCCCTTCTTTTTGGCATTTCTATCTGAAAACCTGTTTGTTCTCCTGCTTGCTCCAGAGGTAAAGCCCACACCTACTTTCCTTCTGGCACCTCATCCCCATCATGTAAGTACAGGATCTGTTTCACATCATTCCACCTTTAGTTTCTTCATTTCCATCTGCTTCTGTGACATCCCCTCTCCCCATTTAAGAACACACATAGAATATCCATTTGTTTCTCAAGAAATAGCTTGACTTATCCCTTCCTGGCATATCAAGATTTTCACAAGTCATCTGCTTGTCCCCAAAGCCAGAGGTCACCCAAATCCCATTGGCAAACAAATTCTATATGCTATACTATCTTTGTGGAATCATTCTCAGCTCCCCTACCTAGAGGCCACACATAAAGTACACCTGCCAGGCTAAAACCACTGTTTCAGTGCTTTCCTGGTATACCTGCTAATTCCTCAGTCCCCACGAGAGAGATCATAGTCACATAAGTCTTCAACACTGTCTTAGTGAGGGTTTTTATTCATGCACAAAATATCATGACCAAGAAGCAAGTTGGGGAAGAAAGAGTTTATTCAATTTTACACTTCCACATTGCTGTTCATCACCAAAGGAAGTCAGGACAGGAACTTAAACAGGTCAAGAAGCAGGAGCTGCTGCAGAGGCCGTGGAGGGATGTTTCTTACTGGCTTGCTTCCCCTGGTTTGCTCAGCTTGCTTTCTTACAGAACCCAAGACTACCAGCCAAGGGATGGTACCACCCACAATGGGCCCTTCTACCCTTAATCACTAATTGAGGAAATGCCTTATAGCTGGATCTCATGGAATCATTTCCTCCAGAGAGACTCCTTTCTCTGTGATAACTCCAGCTTGTATCAAGTTGACACACAAAACCAGCCAGTACAATTGACTCCTTGTCAACTTGACACAGAAACACATAACTATTAAGCCTCAATCCTTACTTTCTTATTCATCCCCAAGATCTAAATAACTTTAAAAGTTCCACAGTCTCAACTGTCCAATGTCTGGAATCCACTCACAAAGACTTGGGTCACTTCTCCAGATCTGCCCTTTATAGCACACACCTTGTCTTCTAGACTCCAGCTGCCTCTACTCTACTGTTGCTGCTGTTCTTGGTGGTCATCTTATGGTACTAGCATCTCCAAAACACTGCTGTCTTCTGATGCAACTAGGCTTCATTAATAGCCTCTCATAGTCTCATTTAATGGTGCCAAGCCTCAACTCCTTTGCATGATCCCTTCAGTCCTGGGACATAAATTACAACTGAGGCTGCACCTTCACCAATGGCCTTCCATGGCCTCTCACAGTGCCAAGCCTCAGCTGCTCTTCATGACCCCTTCATGCCTTCAAAACCCAGGACTACCAGCCCAGCGATGGCACCACCCACAATGAGACCTCCCACCCTTGATAACCAACTGAGAAAATGCCAAAAATTATTATCACCTGTGTGTCTCTTACACATTACCAAATCTAACTGCAGCACGAGGTACAACCTTGGAGGTCTCTGGAACACAGCCTCTGTGCTCTCAGAAAACACTTCCCAGAAGATTTCACCACAATGATGTTGGTTTCTCCTTAATCACCACTAATTTCTTAGCTCTAACTAATCAGAATCAATAGTCCCAGTAATGCAAAGGTTTCACTTTAGTAGTTCTGGTATCTTGTTAATCACAGCTGATTCTTCAGCCCCAGCTTACCAAAACTACAGAATCTTCACAATCAAAATAACAATAGCCCTGATAAGAGTCTTTAATCTTCCCTCTGAAATTCCATAATCCAGGCCTCCATGTTCTGCACTGTTCTCAACATTATCTTCCAAGCTCCTACAGAACATCGCATAGAGCTCTTAACATCCCAATGGCTCTTCTAGCTCAAAGTTCCAAAGTCCTTCCATAATCCTCCCCAAAACATCATCACGTTGTCACAGGAATATCCCACTATGCTGGTACCAATTTGTCTTAGTCAGGGTTTATATTCCTGCACAAAACATCATGACCAAGAAGCAAGTTGGGAAGAAAGGGTTTGTTTAGCTTTTACTTTCACGTTGTGTTCATCACTAAAGGAAGTCAGGACAGGAACTTAAGCAAGTCAAGAAGCAGGATCTGATACAGAGGCCATGGAGAGATATTACCTACTTGCTTGCTTCCCCTGGCTTTTTCAGCTTGCTTTCTTATAGAACCCAGGACTACCAGCCCAGGGATAGCACCACCCACAATGGGCTCTCCCATCCTTGATCACTAATTGAGAAAATGCCTTACAGCTGGATTTTCTCAAGGGAGGTTCCTTTCTCTGTGATAACTCCAGTGTTGTCAAGTAGACACACATAATCAGCCAGTACAAACACCAACACCCTGGCTGTCTCAAGAGCAACTACAAAGGACATGCATGCTCCCCAGATCAGAGGTGGCACAGCACTCAACCCAGGACATATTCCTGTCTCTGATTACTAATACAGAACACCTAGAGGCAGTGCAATTCTCTCATTAAACTGTAATAATTTCAACTGCTCCACTCAAAAATCATCAAGTTACCACACAAGACTAAGCTTCAAGTACCTCCTAGCTTATTCAAACTCAGCTATTTTTAGTTAGCACTCATTAACACAGCTTAAAATCATCTGAGAAGAGATGCTTCAACTGGACGATTGTATAGATCAGATTGGCCTGTTGGGACATCTGTGAGGGACTGTGGAGATTATTAATTGATGCAGGAAGAGGCTGAGCTCACTGCAGGAGGCACAGCCCCTAGGTAAGTGAGTCTGGGCTGTATATGGACGCTAATGAAGCATGAACACCATGAACACGTGAGTGATCTGGTGACACACCAGCAAGCAGCATTTCTCCAAGTTCCTGCCATGAGGTTCTGCCTTGACTTCCTTTAATGATAGGCTCTGCCTGGAAATTGTAAACTAAAACAAATCCTTTTTTCCAATATGGCTTTTGGTCAAAGCATTTTTTCACAGAAACAGAGATCAAATCAGGAAGGACATCTGTCAAGTCAGGGTAACAACATATAGCAATTCAAATGCTCATGTAATACAAGGCAGTGCAGAAAACCAACAGACAACCAATGACTCAAGCCAACATGCCCAAATCTCACTAAAACCAAAAGTAATAAAAAAAAAAAAACAAGACAATATATCACCCCCCATCACCAATCCCATAGTAACTGTCCACAATGAATATAGAATTCTGTCCACACAGAATTCAAAAGGGACACTATAAGCATGTTCAAAGAGCTCAAATAAGGAAAAAAGAGAGCGAGAAAGAGGAATAAATAGTTGAATGGACTTAAAAGGAGAGAAAAATAAACTTGTGACTGAAGGGCAAGAAAACACAGTTGAATAAATAAGGGAGTAAACAAAGAATATGAAAGTAGAATGCAATAAAATATAGAAATAATGAAGGAAACATAGGCTAAGATGAAGGTGGCAGTACAATTTTCAAGAAGTCTAATTAAAAAGCCCAATGGGAAGCTTCCCCAGCAGAATGGATAATGGACAAGACAGAATAACATTGTCTGAAGAAAAATGGAGGAGTTCAATCACTGAATCAAAGAAAGTGACATCTTTATAAAAACTAATGAGGAGACTGAGAAAGATCTTTGAGATACCACAAAAATGAACTGTAAACACAGAAGAAAAAGACCTGGTCAGTTCTAGAAAGTATTTTCAATGAAGTCATAGAATAAAACTTGAATATAAGGAAAGAGATTGCCACCTGCACATAAGAGGTACAAGAAATAGACAAAAGCCAGAAAAGAAATTCCCCCATACTATATAATTAAACTCTAAATATATTTTAAGAACCTCAAGTTTTGAAAAATGACAGATGCAAAAAGAAAAAGAAAAGAAAACTGGCAGATTTCAAGACAACTGTGCATATCAAAAGTATCTGTTGCAAACAAAGGAGAAATAAGATCCTTATATGATCAAAATGTATTTAAAAAAAAATACCACCAAGCCAATGAAGCCCAATAGAGACTACTGAAAGGGATATTTCAGACTAACGAGAGAGAAGAGCAAACCTAAGAGGCTATAGGGGAAAAAAGATACTGGAGCATTTATCATATACAATAGAGCTAAAAACAAATAACAAACACTACAAAATCAGCAAAATGACAGAGATATTAAGCTCCTACATTTTAAAAATTAAAAAGAACTCAAATAAATTAATAAATGATACATCTTAAGAGTTAGAAATACTCACAGGAGTAAATATGGAGATAAAGTATAGATCTGAAACTGAAGGAAAGGTCACCCAGAAACTGTTCCAACTGGGGATTCATTGCATATACAGTCACCAAACCCCAGCACTATTAAGGATGCCAAGAAATGCTTGTTGAAAAGAGCCTGATATGGCAATCTTTTCAAAGGCCCTGCCAGAGCTTTGGAAATATTGAGGCAGATTCTTGCAGCCAACCATTGGACTGAGCATGGGATCCCCCAAGGGAGGAATTAAAGAAAGGATAGAAGGAGCTGAAGGGGTTTGCAATCTCACAGGAAGAACAACAATATCAACCAACCAGACTGACACCCCTCCAGCTCCCAGAAACTAAGCCATTAACCAAGAAGTACAGATGGCTCCAGCTGCATATGTAGCAGAGGATGGCCTTGTGAGGCATCAGTGGGAGGAGAAGTCCTTGGTCCTATGAAGGCTTGATAAATGCCCCAGAGTAGGGGAATTGAGGGCAGGGAGGTAGAAGTGGGGTGGGTAGAGGAACACCCTCATAGAAGCAGGGGAATGGAGGATGGGATAGGGGATTTCCGGGAGAGGGGAACCAGGAAAGGGGATAACAAATAGAGAAAATATCTAAAAAATATTTTTGGAAAAATCCAAAAATAGTGTTTGAAAAACAAGGACAAAACAATTGTAAAACAGGAAATTGGGAAAGATTTCTGTAGTTGAAATGAATGGTTGAGGCTGAAAGTGGTGATACAGGCCTTTAATCCCAAACTTGGGAGGTAGACACAGGTAGATCTTTATGAATTCGCGGCCTGGTCTGCATATTGAGTTCCAGGGCATTCAGACCACGTCTGAAAACAAAACAAAAAGGAACAAAATAAGTAAATAAGATGAAGGAGGCCCCAGAATATGGAAAGAACCTCTATGGTTACATTGGTAAAATTAAGTATTTGGAGGCCATCTAAACCAATAACAATTTACAGATTAAATGTAGTTCCAAAAAATTATCACACCACTCTTCACAGAAATTAAAAACCTTAAAATCTACATTTTAAGCATTAAAAAAAAAGTAAGATGGCCAAGCTGCACAGGAGAAAAAACAACATCAACAGATGGTGTTGGGGAAACTGGATATATAAATATAGAAAACAGTGTAGCCATATGCTTATTCCTCACTCTGTGCAAAATTCAACTCCAAAGGACCAAAGGCCTCAAAGTAAAACTTGAAATTGTGATGCTTCTTGGAGAAAGCAGAAGATATGCTATAAAATAGAGGCATAGGTAAGGAACTTTAAAGAGACTCTTGTCATTGAGGAAATGAGCCCAACACTCAATGGATCCTCATGAAATCAAAAAGCTGCTCCACAACAAAAGAAAACCTATTGAGTGAAGAGGCATCGTAATAATGGGAGATCATTGTCACCAGAGAACTAATTCCTAGAAAAACAACTCAAGATACGAAGCATCCAAGCAAACAGTCCAATAAAAAGCAGTCTACAGAGATCATTGAAGCTTTCACCAGAAGAAACAGAATGGAGTAATAAACATTTTTAATGTTTTTCTTTTTTACTGAAAATAAATTCTTTTCTCATACAGTACATCCTGCTGTGGTTTCTGCTCCGTCTTCACTGTTCAGGTCCTCCCCACTCCCTTTCTGTCTCTCATTAGAAAAGAACAGGCTCCTAAAAGAAACCAACCAAATATGACAAAATAAAATATAGCAAGATAAAAACCAAAGCCATTGAGGCTGGACAAAGAAACCCAACAGAAAGAAAAGAGACTGGAAAGCAGGCACAAGAGTCAAAGACTCATTCATTCTCCCACCCGAGAGTCCCATAAAACACTAAGCTGAAAGCTGTAACATATATGCAGACGACCTGGTGCAGATTCATGTAAGCACCAGCTCTATTTATCCACGTTCAATGAGTTGTGTGGGTGTTGTCCTTGGCAACTGGGGCTTTCTGTGAGTTTGTAGAAGACAACCCATTGCTTTAACAACAAACTAGGTTCTATGGGAGTTTCCATAGTACCCCTTGGCCAATACCTCAATTGAATATAACCCAATCGTGGAACAGAAAGCCCCATTTGGAGAAAAGAATTGGCCAATTGGTAGTCCTTATTCCCTATTATTAGGAGATCACTTTAGGATCACCTTTATAAATTTTAGGAAGATTCCACTGAAATAGGTTTCCTTATCAAACTTCAAATGTCCTTCAATTCCAGCTATTTCTCCTCATATTTCCTCCCTCAATCCCGTTTTCTCTCCCTGTCCCCACCTGATCCCCAAGTTCTCACCCCACCCACCACCAGTCCACCCTTAGAATAGAATACTATTTCCCCCTCCAACAAGATCTAACCCCACCCACCACCAGTCTACCCTTAGAATAGAATACTATTTCCCTCTCTAACAGAGACCTATGTGCCTCCCAGTCCCTTCTTCTATACCTAACTTCTGTATCTATGGATTGAAGATTGGTTATCATTTAGTTAAGAGTCAATATCCACATATAAGTGCATACATACCATATTTATCTTTCTGGGTCTAGGCTGCCTCACTCAAGATTATTTTTTCGAGTTTAATCAATTTTGGTCAACATTGATAACCATCATGGAAATGCAAATCCAGGCTATTCTCAGATTTCGGATTTCTCTCAGTCCAGTAAGAATGGTTACCATGAAGAAGTCAATGCCAATAGATCCTGGTAAAGATATGGGGGCCAGGGAGCCTGTTCTCACTGTTGTTGAGAGAATAAAGTGATATAGTCACAGTGGAAATTGGTGGAGAGTTTCCTCAAAATTCTACAACAGAATTACTATATGCCCAAACCATACCACTATGGCACAGAAAAACTTGTTCTTCCATGGTCACTGCCCCTCTCTTTACAATAGCTATGAAATGGGATCATTGTAGGTGTTCAATAACTGATAAATAAATAATGAAAATATAATATGTATTATATTTTAATTTTAAATAATACACTTATATGTCACACATCTTATTTATCTATAATTAAATACTTAAATTATGATGCTGCTGTTAAATAGGTGAAACTGGGAAACATTTTGCTGAGTAAAGTAAGTAACCCACCCCCCCCCCAAAGGCATTAACTGCATGTTCTCTGTCACATATGATGATAGATTTTAGCATTAGTTCTGTGTTTTTAACAAGAAATACCCATTATAGTCAGGAAACTTGGAAAAGACTTGGAAAAGATATGGGGATGGTAGAATGTATGCAATACTTAAGTAGACCTAATGTAAGCACGAAAAGAGTGGCAGGACTGGAGAGTTAATCAAAGGTTAACTTAATGGATTAAGTTAAGTTAATGGATGATTCATCAAAATCAATATGGAAATCTGCTATCTCATAAGCCACTTACAATTTACATACATATAAGCACTTGAAAGCTAGTTATCTTTCATGGTTAACAGTGATACTTGTAGAAGGTGTGAAATATTAAGCAAAAATCCTAATGCCAAATGTGAGATGCCTCAATAAGAGTTCTTCGTCAAGGAGACCTCAGAGGATACCAAAGCAATAGAGGCTATTGAAATTTCTCTTGTTGCTACCAGAACTGCATGACAAGACCTTATTGCTCCAAGTATGCTTATAGGGCATGAAGAAATCAAACTGGAATTGAGGAGGAAACTTACTCCCATGTAGTTAATTTTCATAGTGCTAGGAAGTGCTAGACAGGCTACTGAGAAAGAAAAGACCTCAACGGTGTTGCCTGACTGTGAGTCCTGTAAGCTTTGATATCAAACTACCAGGCAAGGCATGTGCATCTGTTCAATAGTGGCTTGTCTATTACGGGTATAGACTCAGCTACTCAGTAGCTACCTGAGTGTATTTGAGACCAAATCCATAGGAGTCAATGTCTAATTCTATAACTCTAGCCAAACATCAGTTTGAGGGCAGGGGTTTATAAGCTCTTGGAGGTAACTTACTACTGCTGTTCAGATAAACTGTCATAACACCAAACTGCTGTCTAATAGCTGTGTTCATACTCATTGACAAACACTCCTCTCAGCCTTAATCAGACAAGGCTGTCAGCAATTAATGGCAGAGAACATAGTCTCATGGTTGCACAATGTGCTGAGAAAAGAGTATGATGAGTGATCAGACCCCAAACAACGGCACAGAACCAGACTGCTAAAGATCTGGAAACAGGCATAGGAGAGGACAGAAATAATGATAGGAGCCAGAAGATAGGGAAAAGAGCTGAGAAATAGCATTTTTAAGGGTGGCAAAGCCATGTCAATCTTGACCTCACACATTAGCTACACAGTTACCTGAACCGAGCCTCTCAACAGTTGATCATAGATTTGGAAGGGACTCATGCTCTCTTTCCCATCCCAGGTAAGTTGTTGGGAAGGTTTCTCAGGAACAGACAGTCATTCTTTTCAGTTGTGTCTCAAATTATAAATAATAATAATAATAATAATAATAAACACCCAGTTCATCAATAACCCAGTTGAGTAATGAGCTAAGGGGAACTGAGATGGAGGAGTGCTGGCCTTCCTTAGCTACCAGAGAAATGCAAATTAAAACTATTTTGAGACTTCATCTCTCCCCAGTCAGAATGACTAAGAGAGAGAACAAAATGGACAACAAATAAAAAAAAAAGTGAGGAGAATGTAGAGCTGTCATTTATGGTCAGTGGGAGTACAAGTTGGTATAGCCTCTGTGGAAAAGCAACAGTACATCAGGAAATAAGAAATAAATGTACCCTGTGACCCAGGCGTACTGGGAATGTAACAGTGTCTCTGCATCGTACTATAGATACAGATGTTTACTGACATTCTCTACACTATAGCTAGATATCCACCAACTGTTGATTAGATAAGAGCAGATAAGAGATACTATGTTTTCCTGTTGAGTCAATAATTAATACAATGGATTGCTAGAGAGCAAAAGAGACTCAATTCCCACAGAGGACTTTGGAATTTCTTAGCAGGAAATCCACTGGATTTGAATGGGCACAGTGTAAGGACCAAGTTGGGCAGCTTCTAGTCATGGGAGTCTGTGGGCTCTATGCTTATAAAGCCACTTTTTCATGCACATCCCTGGCAACAACGGAATTCATTAGTCTTTAAAACATTTTTAGCATTTTTATGCTTTCCAATGATACAAATGTAACCAGAATTGGATGATGTATAAATGTAACTTTACCCTCAACCCAGAGTTGTGCTGGACACCGACAGTTTATTGATGTCCTGTTCTTCTTTTAGGAAGTTTACCTTATAGATGGATCCTGTGATCATTTCGGTTCCATGGAGAGCCCAGTGCTGATTAATGTCTGCCCTGGCCGTGTGCAACCATAAGCCTGTGAGCTTCCCATTGGTCGCCAGTCAATGCTTAGGAAAAGCAGGCATCAAGAGCATGTTCTTCCACCATGCCCACAGACAAGAACTGGTAAGGTAGTAGCAAAGTTCAAAACCCTGATAAACTCATAGTTGAGAACTATGAGTTCCAACTAGTTCCCAACCAGATTACTGTCCTGGAACATGTGACCACAACACCCCACTAAGAGGATAATAATAGCCGGTTACATAGTATAGAACTTAAGTTCTTCACATTAATGAGGCATCTAAATAGGCCCGGAGCATTTAGCCAATAGGCTTCCCTGCCTGGATATCCCTTCCTGCAAAAGATATTTAATTTCTAGTTTACCCTGAGCAAGTAATATGCATCCTCATACACCATGAATAAAGCAGTTTGGACAAGCAAGGACTGTCTTCTTCATCAAGAACTGCCACAGGTGAAGGTAGGGTGTCTCTGTCATAGAGTGGTACCTAAGGTCTTTAATCTAAGGCCTTCTCCAGCTCCTCTGCACTACTGGCAGTTACTCAGAGCTAAGCCAGACCACCCCCATTCCCTTGGGTTCTGGTCTTCATGGTACCCAACAGCATCTGGGTACCCAGAAGAATGGTAACCACTATTCTCAACTCTTCGAGGTTCTCAGCTGTGTCTGGACACACAGGAGTTTGAGAACCACAGACTCTGTCCCATTTCCCCTCCCCCCCATTGTTTCTCACCCGGAGAAACCCTGGGGGCAGGGTAGAGTCCCAATCTTACATTGCTTTTCACACATACACTTCAAGCATGTGTAGCTGGCCTGCACCCTAGAAGCAGCCTAGCCCTAGCGCCCCTGCATTTCACTTACGTGGTGAGGCAGAAGCAAAGACACACAGAGGAGATGAGCTAAACGCCACTTCATTAATGATTATAGCTTCATATTACCCAACTGTCAAACCTCTCTGCCTCTGTCTGTCTCTGTCTCTCTCTCCTCATACTCTCCATCTTGATGATGGAGAAGAGAAGAGACAAAGGAAGAGCAAAGAAGCAGTTTTCGATTTGCTCTTACGGGGTCTGAGATCTCTCATTGCAGCTGTAATCACTGACTTTCATTTCTAGACTTCAGGCAGGCTCTGGGAGGAGATTCTCCTCCTCTTTATTCCCTGCATGTACACGATGTCAGAAAGTCACACGCAGCTCTTCCCATGACAGGCCTGTCAAGCCCAGGCACCCATCACCAACACAGCTGCTGTCACTGACACTCTGTATTGATCCTATCATTAGGATCCCCTCCAGGGAGAGGGTCTCATCTGTCTATCCTCACTGCATTTATTTTGCAGTAGTGTCTACTCTAATTCACAGGGGAAACAAAAGTCATGCAGACTGCTCGGTCAGACAGAACGGCCTTCCAATTTTTCACGATCAGGTTTATTTTCTTCAGTTGACTCCTAAACTAAACACGAGCATCATAAAAGCAGCTAAAAGGAATTGATTAGGATGGAATTGATTAGGATGCAACTCGGCCTTCAAGCTGAGTTTCTTCCTTTTAGCCCTCACAGTCAGGCTGCCAACAGTTTCCAAAAAGCCCCTTTTAAGCTGATTTCTTGTGTTATCTGCTGGGATGCAAACTATCAGGCAGTCTAGAGGGCTTGGTCTCAAGAAGAAAGGATGGCAATTTGCAAACACCTGCTCGGCAAGGGATGCTCCCACTTTATTTTGAATGCAGAATAATGTCCCAAGTGTATTTTGTAGGGTTTTTTGTGGCTCCTTCTTTATTTCCTCTGCTGCCTCCCTCCTTCCTCTGCCCTTCCTTCTCTTTCATTTCTTTCTGTTTTGACATTTTCCTGTAATGAGAAGAAAGTTATAGAAGCCAGCATTAACTCTCAGTGTGGATGTATCCACAACCACGTAACCTTCTGTACTTCCATCCTTGAAAATATCCTTCCAGCCTCAGCATCTTTTGCAAAGCCTAACTCTTAATTTGTAGCCTGATTGGAGTCAAGCCCCAGTGTCTTTTGCAAAGCTTGACTCTTAATTTGTAGCCAGGATGCAGACGCACAGCTTACCCTTGAAAGCCATTTCTTAATTTAGGGAGTGAGTCAGAGCCTTAGCAGAGACATCCCATGATTCTACAGTATACAATCCCATTCTTGGCATCAGGCCAGCAAGACCAACTCTTAAAAAATAATGAGAAATCATAATTCTTTTTTTAAAAAATCTCATAAAACTGAAAAAGAAAAGGCCCCAAATCTGCAAAATTTTTGTTACATTTACAGGCACCAGTGGCTTCAATTATGACATTGGACAAGGAACTCAAAAGTATTTATCTAAACATTTGAATAATTAAATCATGGTTTTTTTCACGTTGCCTGACACTTGCTGGCACCAACAGTGCACTGTCTCCTCAGAAGCCAAGAAAATCAAGGCTAATGATCTCCCACTGCTAATCCATGGGAGGGTTTGTGATTTCACTGTAATATATTGTAAGAAGTAAACTGCACATTTGCCAACCCCAAGCAAACAGCTTGAAATGATGGGCTGAAACAAAAGGAGGGACATTAGAGAGAAATGCATGACCGAGTACGCCACCCTAAATTTAGGCCACGAAAAAACTTGCTGTGTGGAAAATGGGCCAATCATGGGCTTGTGACAAGAGACAGTTCATCATCGCAGGTTTCAAATAAATTACTGTAATGAAGAAGCTCTCAAAAAGAAACAAATTATGCTTTGGCTTTTATTAACAAATCTTTTCAATTAAATAAAAAGGATGTGTCTCTCTATTATTGAGAGCTCTTTCTGCTGAATGGGCTTTCCTCCACAAGGATACCACACCAACTGGAAAATTCCCTCATGAGGAATGACAGAAGGAAATAGGGATGTTTAATGTGAATGAATGAGTTTAGCAAGAAAAATGAAGGACCAGTGTCCACAAATGTTTAAAAATAAGTCATCTTGGAGAAGGATTGGAATTATGTTCTTTAGTGTCTGCAGGAAGAGTCCAGTAAGGTTTAAGGGTCAGATTAAAGCTTTAATGTACTTCTGATCTGGAATTTCCCTCTACAGTCTTTGTATCAAAGGTTTGATCCAGTTAGGAAGTAGTGGAATCTTGAAAATGTGGAGCCTAATGAGAGGGCTTGGAGTTATTTGGGACCAACCTCGGAGGCATTAAATTAATTAGGCTTTTTTAAAGCAGCATCATCAATATCATGAATATGTATTAAAAGGGAGAGCCACACATACAAATCCAGCAATGAGTCTCACAGCACAGAACCTGATAGTTGCTGAGTCCATGATGCTGGGTGGCTAGCAGTCCCAGTGTGATATTGGAGATTTGTGGAGAGCCACTAGTTCAGAACATACCTACCGTTGTATCCAAATACCAATGAAGGAATAAATAGCAAGAAAAAAACAGATAAACTTGAACTTGGCAGTGAGAGTGAAAGGAAGAAGGCAAAACAAGGCTTCCTTTTTCATCATTTTTCTGGAGTGCCACCAGAAGATGTCACCCAGATCAAGAAAATCCTTGTAAGAGTGCCCATTAGTTTTTATGTTAGTTCCAGATCCAGTCTCACTGACAGCCAAGAGTAGCCCTCCCAAGGACAATGGGACCCATTGTCTTCCTCTCTTTTGCTTCCCAACCAGGAGATGAATAACTGTGCTCTGCTGTGTACGTCCCACCATGTTGTGCCGTCATGAATGCCTGATTAGGAAAGGAGCCAAGATGAAGCTTTTCCTTATTATATATCTTGGATCTTATTATATGATCTTGGATGTTTGTTTGTTATAGTGATCAAATGCTAACACATAAATGGACATAACTCAAACTACAGTTTCTAATTGTCCTCATTTGAGCTTGGTTGCCATAATAAAACACATAAGAAACTTAAGGGGAGAAAGGAGTTCATTTGGCTGGCACTTCTAAGTTGTAATCCATTACTAAAGGAAGTCAGGGCATGAATTCAAGCAGTTCACAGTGGGCTGGATTCTCCCCCATCAATTATCAATGAGACAATATCCTACACAATTGCTAATAGGCCATTCTGTGGAGCAAGTCCTTCAATTAGCTTTGCTTCTTTCTGGGTAACACTGGTTGTGTTAAGTGAACAAGAAAAAGAAGTATGACATTAGTTTTGATCATACATGTTACTCTGTTCTCTTAAGTTACATATGTCTGATGTTTAAAGAGATGAATCAAGGTAAATTGTTGTTTCTGGTAAAGAGTTGTCTGTTAAATTGTTACTGCCTTCATCCACTCTGTAGAAGACTGAGCCAATACCTTTGTAAGAAGGAACTAACACAGGCAGATGGCACCTATTTACAAATGTCATCTACATTGAAAATTACAATGCGGTTTAGTCCCTGGGAGCTCTGCGGGTACTGGTTGGTCCATATTATTGTTCCTCTTGCGGAGCTGCAAACCTCTTCAGTTCCCTGGGTCCTCTCTCTAGTTGCTCCATTGGGGACACCTCATTCCATTGGTTGGTCACCAACCAAAGAGTACACATGGAGGGTCCCACAGCTCCAGCTACATATGTAGCAGAAGGTGACCATTTCAGACATCAGTGAGAGGAGAGGCCACTGGTCTTGTGAAGGCTCCATTCCCCAGAATAGGGGAATGCAAGTCAAGAAATTGGAGGGTGGATATGCAGGGGGAGGAGGGACAGGATAGGAGGTTTTCAGTGGGGTAACATGGACAGGGGTTAACATTTGAAATGTAAATAAAGCAAATATCTAATAAAAATAAAATTATAATGTGACTCAAAGCTCAATCCCCTCAAATCCCTTATGAGGTCTGAAAAGTATATCGAAGGTGTTTTTGGTCCATGTTTGTTAGATAGAAATTTTTTCATGTTCTTTTAAGAAGAGACAAGGACAGTTTCTCCTCATTCTGTTTTTAAATGTAGTGGTTAAGGGTCATGAGACAATGATGCCTAACCATGATACCCTTCCACACATGCCACAACACCCAAGATTTTATAATAGAGTAACCCCAAACTCCAATAATACCAACTTTAATCAAGTTTGTATTGTGTCAACACCACAACTTTTCCATGAATTCAAGTCTTGGACATGATCTGAGATTTTTAGGGGAACAAATATGTTTCATCTTTTAAAGGCTGATTGACAGAAGCATGTCATCAAATGTCTCTTCTGGGGACAGTGAAAAATGAAATGTGCTTGTCAAGTGAACAATGAAATCCTGGAGTATCCATAATTATAGTGTCTCACTTTGACTGCTGAACTAATACAAAAATATATTTATTTGAAGCCATAAGTGCACATGGTGACAATGGTATAAATTTGATAATATCTAAGAGAAGAAAAACTACCTGGGGATGTAGTATTATTTAAATATGAGGATGTAAGAATCTTCCAAAGATTATGTTTATATGGCAGGGTGAGTGTGTGTATGCAGGTGTGAATGTATGCATAGCCCAGAGGTCTACTTTGGGTGTGGTTCCTTAAGAGACAACACCCTTACTTTTTGACACTGGGTCTCTCACTGGAACCTAGAGGCTTACTGACTCAGCTAAGGTGGTGAGCTAGTCCCCAGAGACAACACTGTCTCAGTCTGCCTGGTGCTGGGATTGTGTTTATCACCATTCTCAAATTCAAGTCCTCATGCTTGCTTAGAAAGCATTTTGTTATCAGAAAGATTGTCTCTGCCAAGCCTTCTACCCTGAGCTCTTAAATAAATATAGGTTTTCTCTCCTTGCCCCCCTCTTACTCTCTCTATTTCCCTCTCTCCCTCTCCTTCTTTCACCCACCATTTTTCATGGGGTAATAAAAGGCAAAATTCTAGAATTTTCCATGGATAATTTGTGCAGAAAAAAAAATACCTGAATTCAACCTACTTGTGTTTTAGAACTACTAACTTTAGAGCCTTTGGAGAAAATAATAGATAATTGTTTCAATATGTGTCACAGTTTTATAACTAAAACTTGAAATCAAAACTAGAAAACATTCTTTCTGGGAAGCAGTTTTTGCTTTCATTGGTCCTGCAGTGTTGTGGTGAACGACACAGCCAGCCAGGCGTTGACACACTGCGCCGCTTTCAGAGTCCTTTGCTGTAGCACCCGACTTCTCAGCACACCAGCTTTCCACCTGAGATCCAAGCTTCAGGGACATTGCTCAAGGGATGTATTCTACCTGTCGTCTAAAACAGTGAAACAGCCTCAAAGACACTGACTTTCTAAAGCAAAGATCATGTGAAGAGTTCTCACAGAGAGAACTAACTCTGTAGGGAACAACTCAGGAAAAGCTTTTATCCTTTACACAAAATGAAAGAAACTATCAAATTAATTTTCAAAGAAACTGGCACTTACATATGCGTATAGATTGCATGAATATTAGCTAAGAACAAAGTTTAAAATTTGCTACCAGTTCTCTACAGAAGACTAACATAGGTGATTACAAATGATTAAAAAGACATTACCACCTATATGGAATATAGACTTAGACTATGTCTGAACACAGCCAGCAGCACTAATGTTTTATGTTAATCCAAGAAAGTCATTGAATATTCTTCCAAAATGAAGGCATTTTTTTCTGTAGCTGCAAAGCACTCAGTGTTCTGCTTTTTTCATCATGTGTACATATGATGATGTGAAGTGTCCTCAGCTGTGTTCACTTACTTTCTCACATAGGATTGTGTAGTAATCATTTCAGATGTGGTTTCTCCACATGACAATGAAATGCCAAACTGATAGAAATGTGGATTCTGAAAAGTCCTTCTTCCCCAAATTTTCGTCTTACTATTTCCTCACATAGAATGTTTTAATTTGAAGGCTTATAGTACTTTTGTTAAGAATTGTCTCCTTTGTAGAAAGGGGAACAAAATACCCACAGAAGGAGATACAGAGACAAAGGGTGGAGCAGAGTATGAGAGAAAAACCATCTAGAGGTCACCCCACCCAGGGATCCATCCCATATACAGTTATAAAACCCAGACACTATTATCGATGCCCACATGTGCTTGCTGACTGGAGCCGGATATAGCTGTCACCTGGGAGGCTCTGCTAGTGCATGAGAAATACAGAGGGGAACACTCTCAGCCAACCATTGAACTGAGCACAGGGTCCCAAATGGAGGCGCCAGAGGAAGGACCCAAGGAGCTAAAGGAGTTTGCAGCGTCACAAAAAGAACAATATGAGTCACCCAGTACTCCCAGAGCTCCCAGGGACAAAACCATCAACCAAAGAGTGCACATGGGCACTCTTTGGCTCCAGAGCCATGGCTCCAGACACATAGACACCAGAGGATGGTCTTGTTGGACACCAAATAGGGAAGAGGCCCTTGGTTCTGGAAAGACTTGATTTTGTAGTGTAGAGGAAGGAATACCTGGACAGGAAAGCGGGAGAGGGTTGATTGGGGAAGGGGAGATGGCTTATGGGATTTTTGGGGGAGGGGTAAAACAGGAATGGGGACAACATTTGAAATGTAAATAAAGAATATATCTAATAAAAAACACTCCAAAAAAATGACCACTAAGATGCAAAAAAAAAATAAAAAAAAAAGAATTGCCTTGTGTGTGTGTGCAAGAGAAATGGCTCAGAAAATAAAGGTGCTTGTCAGAAAGTGGGGTGATATTATCATGTATTGTATACAGTGTATCATGTATCATATATCAATCACATATATCATAAATCATATATCACATATCACATACCATGTACCATATGTAATGTCAATCATATTTGTACAGCATGTAATATACCAATTATGTTTTATATTATATATTTATGTTACATGCAGCATGTTGCATGTTGGATGTTACATGTTTGTTGTTTGTCATGTGTCATATATGATATATTAAATTATATCATATATCATATATAGTATGTCATGTCATATGTCAATCATACATCATATTATTTTAACCATACCTTTTAACTCTGTTTAAATATACTTATTTTCAAAGCAATGGGGAAGTAAGAAAGACAGAAAATTTCTCATAAAGACTTTTAGAAGAATATATACTTCATTAATAAGGGCAAATTTAAGATTTAAGGTGTCTTAAATCTATGAATATATGTGGAGTGTTCTACTCCAAAAGAGCCATATATGTCACAGTCCCTTCCCCAATCTCAAGAAACAGTGTGGAAGAGGGACAGAAGGTTTGTGTCAGAAGTGGGGAGGACTGAGGTGAAACACAGCAGAGCACTTGCGTCTGTGAATCCAGAGCAGCTGTGGCTGCCTGCACAAGACCTCCACCCAATCAAACCTGTCAAAATCCCAGTGTACGTGCGGTGGTGCTCCTGAGGCTCCGCACACATTTGGGGCTTTTGACATTTGATTGAAGAGTAGAGGGAGATGTGGTGGGGATGTCTGGAAAGAGTTGGAAGGGGGTGGACATGACCAAAATATACCATAATGTGTATGAAATTCTCAGAGTAAACAAAAATAATGGAAACTATGAGTTCACTATTTTGTCAGAAATGATACTAAAGAGCTACTATGATAAAACTCAGACTCATATCCACACAGGAGAAGGAAAACATGGATCTTGTGAGGGTTTGCTTCCCGCTTTCCTTCCAGCACGTTCCATTTTATTTGCACTTGCTGAAGCTTGCTGCTTGGTGACTGTGCGCTGAGCTGGATGCTACATGAAAAGAAATATCTGCACGCAGGAAGCGGGAACTGCAAGAGACGAGATGTTCAACAGACAACAGCTGAAGGAACTGACAAATCCCAGACAGGTGTAAAAAGGACACCCCAGAACCTGATAATTATGCTATTGCTGATGGGACTAAACGTGTCAACATTCTAAGGGTCTATCAAAAGGCCATATTCTGTCACTAACTACCAGGCCAAAGCTTCTTTGATGCTGCGAAAATTACTTCCCCGAGCTCAAGCTTCAGTTTGGAAAAAGACAAAAAATGTCTCTTTAACTAGTTCATTAGCCTTAAATCCATTAGGGATCTAATTACGAGTTGAAATGAGGTACGACTACTCAAATCCAAGCAAATACGGTACATTGTTCCTACCTCAAAACCAACAACAACAATACCTAGTCACAGCAGTAGCTAATACACTACAAAGTCTTCCGTAGACTACAAAAAAATTGAAAAAAAATTGAGCTAATACTTCAGTATTACATTAGAATATCAAGAAACCCTGTAACTACACATAGCATTGGAAATGAATCTATAATTTTTTAGAGCAATGATAGTATGTCTACTGTAGTTTGGTTTTTACACTGTTCACAGATGTCTCTTCTGGAAAGTAAATTATGGAGATTAGAAAAACAACTGGTCTGTGACAGTGAAGAAAATTGGACACATTCAAAGAGGTCTCAGGACTGTTCACATGTATGTTACAGTTTTCTTTGTGTTCTCAACAAGGCAAGTAAGGCAGTGCTATAGCTCTGATTAAGCGCGGCCTCCTACAATGACATCTACCTTCAGATACTAGGGCCTTCGAACTAATGCAAGAGGAATGGCTGTTTACTTCTTCCTCTTCCTGTTAGTAATGTTGATCACTTACTATCATTTACTATCATTTATTACCTTTCCTCAGAAACTATAAACCCAGGAAATGTCTGTGAGCTGTTGAGTATAAAACAATTTAGCAAAATATATTTTTTTCACATGTACACTATCAGATGAAGACAATAAGCCTTGGTTAGCTAAGTGCAGATCAGTCTTTGTAGTTTCTCATTGATAACTTAGATCCTATAACCCATTCTAGGATATTTATAGATTTCTTTTTCTGACCTTTGGTCTAAGAGCAACAATGTAAGCTAAAGATTCAGCAAAGCAGGTAGAGAGCCGGGCTAGACTACTAGATGCTCTGCCCACCTGGGCAACATTAGAATCTGTCTAAACACAAAATGTTAAGCCTAAACATAACACAAATGAACATGAAGAAATGAACAAGATCAAAAATTCTAAGAAAAGAAAAATTATATAACACTGCAAATAATTTGCTAATAAATACTTGTTAAACTTTCTGCCTTTTAAGTCAAATACCACTATATCCTATTCACGCAAAAAATGGTATCAAATATTAAAAGAGTTTCAGCAGTTGGCTTTTTGTTTCTTTATTATTTTGTTTTATCTTATTTGGTATGTTGTTTGTTTTACTTTTAAGGGGTTGATTGGTCTTTGTAGAGTATTGTCACCACCTTGATATTAGGTGAGGTGCTAATATCACATAAATGCCTGTGAAATAGTACTGCAAGAATGTGAGATGGCACCTGGCCTTCCCCAGCCTGGCACACTGATTGCCACAGGTGATTCATTTAGATGTGTTACGGGAAGTTACTGTTTCCTGGCTCTAAAGCTGAAGTTTGAATGCAAGGCACTATGTACTGAATGGCCAGTTCCTTCTGAAGAAACCTCTGATCCCTGTGAACCCCTGGTTTCTGTCATTAGCCAGCCCAACCAACCAACAGTAAAGCAAACATGCATGCTCCCCACCCCCACTCCCACACCCACACATCCCTCTGCATGCTCCAGAGTGAACAGGCCTCACTATGACTTTATCTTCTGTGTGATCCTCTCTCTGTGAGTCTGTCAAATTTCTCCTTTCCATAAGGACACCAGCTGTATCAGATAAGGGCTATCTGTCCACCCCAGAAGGACATCATGTTAACTTTACTAATGATATTTGACAGGATTAACCACTCTAAAGTATTGAGAGATAAATCTTTAACCCATGAATCTTAAATCATCCCATACTACTTCTAATGGAGAGGAGGGAAGCAGAAATATTGGCGCCATAACATAATAATGGTAGTTTCTCAACATGAGTGCACTTGAGACTCCATGCTTGCTAAATATACATGCACATAAAAAATAAAATGTGTAATTCTAACTGAATCTTGGGATTTAATGTTGATTTGTGAAGCTCACAGGAAGTTCAGAGGATTAGTAAAATAAATGTTTATTTATAATAAAAGAAATCATTTTATAATATTTTTTAATTCCTCTCTATTCTTGTTCTCTTTTTCTATTTGTGAAACTAGTTATTATTTAACTAGCTATATGGCTATTGATGCAAGAGACATTTAGAATGAGCACAGCATACAAAATCTAGTCTATATAAAGACCTGAATATAAAATGTATTTTCAGTTATAATGTGATGATTTATATTTTTGACAAAATGATTTAAGTTAAATTATATTTCACTTATATATGAGTAATTATATATATTGTATTACAAACATGTATTATTTAGTGCTCTGATGGAGAACATAGCACTGTAAAAATATCTTCAAGTCCATTATAACTCAAAAGCCGTATTTTCTATTTCCTTTCATGCATTAAGTGCTTCTTAAATATTTCAAAGAGAGGGAATTAAAATGACCAGCTTTTCATTATTGGTGGTTGGTTCTACTACCCGCAGCTGCTGCTTCAACTGTAGAGTAGGTACAGAGAGAATGAAACCCACTTGGCAATGATTCCAGCTAAAGCATTCATTGTACCAGATGCTACAGTAGAAAAATATGGATGAAACACTTCCCTACTTGCAAATGTTAGCTTAATTATGGAGAATAGAGCTTCTCCATTTATCCTGAATGCTCTCCCGAGAGAATGGATTTCCCTCTAATACTCTCAGGACATAAACTATGTCTTTCTACTCAATTCTATGGCAAGCAAGCCTAGGACTGGGGGTGGTGTACCACTGGCAAACGCCTAGGACGGACTAGGAATGGTGTCCCAATGGTACCTTCTTCAGGTTCCATTCCATTTGTCTCTCCCTTCTCCATCCTGTGTGAGAGGCTTGTCCTCTATGGAACCTGCCCAAGCTCGGTATCACAACTGTTTGTGACTTCTTGACTTTGACTGCTAATTTGAGTGTGTGTACTTGTGATCCCTTGCATTCTCTACTTCTAACTCTTCAGCTTCCAACAAGTGTCTTGTCCTTGTCTCCGTCTGCTGCGAAGTCAGTCCATCCTTGCACAATTTCGATTCCTTGCCTTGCTCATCACTGTCTCAACTACCAGCATATCCCTTGTTTCTCTGGTGTCACTCATCTCTGCAAACTACTCAGGTAGTCCTCCTTCGATCCAACGCCTACTAGGGTCACTTTCATCTTTCCTCCCTTTGAGCTTTCTACTTAGCTAAAAACTCATGCTTTCTGAAGCCCCCTTACACTTCAATGAAACTTTCAATTCTCTTGCCTTTCTCAGCATACGACAGGACTGACTCCACTCTCCATTAAGTCAACACAGGCAAAACAGCAGACAGTGCTGGTGAAAGATAAACTCATGGTTTCTGCCCTCAGTGAACAAAGTAGACCTGAAACTGCCTGCAGGCACTGTGATCACTGCTTGTACTTATTCCCACGCCCCTCTGGGCCCCCTATCAAACTTCCAATGCGCAGTCCTCCATCACCAGTCTCAGGTAAGAACCTGATTCTGCTTCTAAAGCAGAAAAGAGAAAGAGAGAGGGCTAGCTTTCAGACAAGAATTTCCAGCTTACTAAAACGTTTATAGGAAGAGCAGACCAACTGCCTGTGTGTTTAGCTAAAGCAAATCCCTCCCTCTACCTGTGCCCAGGTCCTTTCTACCAACAACTCATCTCAATATCTCCTAATTCTCTGACGTTTCTCTTCTCAGCAGCATGTAAGCACGAGGTTCTTTCTCTTGTCTTAAAAGAAATGGAAACTCTTATTTTGACCCTACTTTGTCTACAGACTTCTAGTTCTCCCCCCCCCCACAGCCCCCTAATTTTTCACTTTCAATTAAAAGTAACTTTACTTTTTCAATACTTTGAAGTCACTTAGGCACTGTTCAAAAGCGCATGGGAACAGATGCTGACAATGATTAAAATGATTGTGGCAGTGACCTCCGATGAGCTGAAATACCTTGACTGCTATAAAGGTGGATGGAAAATTGTGGTTTTCTTACCGACCCTCAAAGAACAATACAGTTTGCATGGAAAGAAACAGATGCTCTTGTGTCTCAAAGGGAAACTGGGAAAGTGATGAATACAATCAAAATAAACTGTACAAAATGATCAAAGGATTCGTAACGAGAAGTCATATCAAAGCTGGGTGGGGAAGGATAGGATTCTTGAGGGAGCAGGGAAGAAATTGGGGGAGCTGAGTGTGTTCCAGATCCGCGGTATGAAATTCTCAAAGAATTAATTAACATTTTTAAATAAAAACAATAAATGAGTGTACTTACTGACTATTGTCTAACACAGTGGTATTTCTCACTGGAGCTCTTAGTATCCACTCAGATAGAAACATCTGCTTTGGGGATACATGTTTATAGTGTTGCAGTAAAATTTAGCAATATCTTTGAAATCTCTGAATCCTGAAATGAAGTATAATTCTTTTTTTTTTTTTTTCATTTTTTCTGCCGATTTGTACTTAAAGAAAGTAAAGTGTTCTTAAGGAAGAGGAATTACAGGACTCCTTTCTTATCCTTGGGTTATAGGCTTTTAAACCAAGATGTCAAAGGGCCATACGCAAGAGCCTTTCTTGCAATATCTGGTGTTTGGGTGAGGGCGCCATGAGGCCTGCCGCCACACACATCAGTCCACACAGAGAGAGGCTTGAGAAATGGGAAAGAGAAAGCACTAGTGGTGCCAGGGTCAGGGACAAACTTCCGTATTGTCTCTCTTGGATGCCCGTAGAGCGGAGTGCTGGTCTCCCCTCATCAGCTTAAAGCAGAAGTTTGAAAAGATAAGGCCTTTCCAAATAATCAATAAGCTATAAACTGTTGCATTTCAGTCAAAATGTGACTTTTAGTTTTCTCCCTTTAATGCTAAATCTGGCAGTGATAACTTCACGGAAAGATTAATTCCCCAAGAAACAAGTTCATGTAAACAAGGGACTAAATATTAGATATGGGATCTCCAGAGTATATAATCCTTTGTCCTTGCATCTGTCAAACAAAGAATCAGCTTGGGAACATAACATATCATCTTTACTATTTGTATAGTGAAATGTTTAATATATCACTTTGAATTAGCTAGTGTTTAAAACTATAAAGTTCTGGTTGGGGTTGACCTATTATTCATTGTAAAAGAAGTAGTTGTAGAAATGTAATTGAATACTAGGACAACTTTTATGTGCGCTAATTAAAGGTCCCAGCTTTTCTTTTCTTTCATTTCTCCTCTGTCAAACCCTTCCATATAGGCCTCTGGCTTCCCTTCTAATTCATGGCCTCTTTTCTCACTAATTGTTGTAACATGATGTCATAGATAAGTTTTTAACTTTTTGTCGATCTTTGCGAGTTTCACATCATGCCATACACCCAGTTCTAATCATCTCTCCATCCCCTCATATCTGACCTCTGCCCTTGCAATCTCTCACTGAACATAAAAAAAAAAAACACAAACATACAAATAATGTTAAGAAAAATAAAGCAAAGAAAACATCTCATCGTGGAAGCTGTAGTATGTCAGTGTGTCCCACAGTGTATCCCTCTATCCACACATCTTCACTTGCCAATGTTCTTTGCAATGATTCATTGGTCTTGTTCATTACAATGAGTCATTGGTCTGGTTCAAGATCTCTGGTTTTTATGACACCATTAATATTGGATTTTCATCAGGACTCCTTCCGGTTATTCTGTTGTTGCCCTGTGCCAAGAAGATCCGCAGCTTTGGAACAGCAGGACTGGCCCTTTCACAAATCCCAAGGATCCAAACCATACACGAATGATATAGATTTTGGAGTGGGTCAGCTTGAAGCCCTGAATCTGCGCCTGGGTGGCAGCCACATGTTCTCTCTGATCCACACCCGCAGGGAGAGCTCTCCAGCACAGCTCTGGATAGGCCTCTCAATGTCTCCATCAGCAGGAGGCAGGCTCAGCTCTTCTGCTCTGCCATACCTTCAGGGCCAGCTCTCCCAGCTACTGCAGGTGGTGAGGAGGAAGGGGAAGGCATCACCCCTGCTCCCCTGCCACCTTATGGCAGATAAGTGGCTGTGTGGTCAGCTCACCTGTGCCCTTCTGTCAGGGCCAGCTCTACTCTGCTGCCTAGGTGAGGTGCAGAACCCACTTGCCTAAGTGCTGCAGCCAGTCAGGGAGGAAGGAGCCAGTTTACCTGCTCTCATCATCCCAGAGTCAGCTCTTCCACCTCTCTCTCTCTCTCTCTCTCTCTCTCTCTCTCTCTCCCCCTCTTTTCCACCTTCCTCAATGCACTGCCTGGATTTGGTTTGATTTAATTTGATTTGATTTTTAAGAGTCCTACCCATAAAATAGCTTTGTCCACCAAGCCAGGCATCAAGCTAAGATGAATATGGGCCTGCCATTTTCTCTGCTCTTGATTAATGTAAGAACACCACCAGCAACAAGTTGTCTCATTGCTCATTAACAGGAGGCAGGTGTGTAGTTAAGGTTTTTATTACTATAAAGAGACACCATGACCATGGCAATTCTTATACAGGAAACTTTTAAATGGGGCTGGCTTATAGTTCAGAGATTTCTTCCATCACTCTCATTGCAGGAAACATGGTGGCATGTAGGTAGGCATGGTGCTGGAAAAGTAGCTTAGAGTTGTATATCTAGGTTCCCAGGCAGCAAGAAGAGTAAGTGTCATTAGGCCAGGTTTGAGTATTTGAAATCTCAAAGCCCACTCCAAGGGACATACTTCCTCCAAAAAAACCATGCATAATATAACAGTACCATTCCCTATGAACCTATGGGACCATTTTCATTCAAACTACCATGCAAACATATATGTATATGCTTTGCATATATATTCTTACATATAGCCTGATTAGTCCATATAATCCTGTTCCTATGTATGTTTTCAGGCTGACCATTTGGTATTAGATATGCACGTGGTATGCTGTTCCCTAGGGAAGACTATTCCTCCCCCTCACAGCATCCATTCATTGCCTTTAGCTCTTTGTGTGGGTCTGCGGGCTCCTGGGATTTTACCCATCCACTTTGGCATACCTGTGGCTGTTGGACTTACTCAGCCCATATTCTGGCAGCAATGTCGGTGAGACTTTATGGGTGTAGATTCTGACACCACAGTTTTTTCAAAACGGATTTCTTAGCATCGTGTATGTGCATAGAAAAGCAAGAATTTTGTATAAAAGAGCTTCACTGGGTGAAAAGCAGTTGCCACAGGTTAAAACAAGCAAGCAAGCAAGCAAGCAAACAAACAAACAAAAAAGGCAGAGAGATAGGATCCAGTCTACAATCCCAGGGATGCGGGGATGTGGGAGGCAGGAGAATCCCAGGAGTCTGATGGGACAACAGGCCTTTTATGCAGAGGGTTGCAGTCATTCACAGGAGCAGGGAAGGAGAGGAAGATGGAAGGAGCAACAGAGGAAGGGGGAGGGGAGGGAGGAGAAAGGAGAAGGAGAGAGAGAGCAAAAAGGAGAGGGAGAGGGAGAAGGAGGAGAAGCATTAGATAAGGCACTGGGGAAAGGGGTGTCACCTAGAAAATTCAAGTGCTGTGTAACTTCTAGCTTGAGGGAGAAAAAAAAGCAATGGAACCAAGCCAGAGCTGGCCGTCCATCACACAAAGAAGTCGATACTTTGACACCAAACTTTTCAAGAAAGTAAAAGCGTCTGTTGAAGGCTAAAGGTACACCCCAAATTTGTCATCCCTCTCCTTATAGGAAGAAGGGATGGCAATAACAGGGAGTTTGGGGACCCTTTTCACAGGCACAGTCCAAATACTTCTAGCATAGCATCTACTGTCTCTCCTTTTTTTTTTTTTTTTTCAGAAGGGAGAAGTCTCACCTCCTTGCAGAATTCTGCGTCTGTGAAGTCAGAGCATCAGGAGGCAGATGAGCTGAACTTTTCTACATGTCCAGTCTTTCACTTTGTGTTTCAGATCTTCCCAGAAGGAACTCTACAGTGACTTCCTGAAAGTGAACTTAAATACCATGGTAAATAAGCTTTTTGTGTCTTGGTGTGCCCAGGCCTGAGCTGTTCTCAGTGGCTGTATCTTCCATAGTCTAATGAAAAAAGAAAAACCTGGTTTCAGGAAATACAATACATGCAACTCGGGGCGTGTTTCTCCTGACCAGTTGATAAGAGAGCTCAGCCTGACCTCCCATAAGAGTCATCCTAACACGGCATCATCATAAACTGTGACTAGATAAGTCCACTAGGAACATTGAGAGAAGAGCAACAAATGTTGATTTGCTGTGGAAATCTTAAAGAGAGCTGGAGAGAGAGCTCACAAGTTAAAAGTATTTCCTGCTCTCCCAGAAGATCTGGGTTAGTTTCTAGAATCCAGTATGGCTGTAGTGGGCTGTATTATCCATGTGTGTGTGTGAATATATTCTATATTTTCACACATAAGAAAATTGTTTAATGGCTCCCTTTTCAGAAATTATACTCATAATACGCAAGTGGGTGTACTTACAAGGGTTCTTGTACGTAAAAGAATTCACCAAACATAGAACCTCTGCCCCCATACACATAGGGTCAGAGGAGATGTGAGGACTAGAGCAAGAGTCACTAATGATGAGATATAAAGATGCTACACTAACTTTGAAAAAGGAGGATGTGATAGTTTGAATATGTGTGGCCCAGGGAGTTGTACTATTTGGAGGTGTGGCCTTATTGGAAGAAGTGTGTCACTGTGGGCATGGGTTTTGAGACCCTCCACCTAGCCTCATGGGAGACCCAGAACCTCCAGAAGGAGCAGAGACATGCTGATACCTTATGCAAGCCCCTGGAATTTTTCTATCAGTGATTATCTTGATTAGGTGAGTTGAGGGGAAGCAGCGCTTCCTATTTACAGGTGGTAAACTTCATGGCTGGCCTCCAACACTGGAAAGGTGCTTTCTCTGGTTCCTGTCAACACGTTTGTTATATCAGCCACAGGAAGCCTATGTGTAACCACTGAGGACACAAGTAGAGCTCTACAAAAGAGGCACCTTGAATAGGATATAGTGTCTCCTCAGATGGAAATGAAGGCTGAGGAGAGCTCGGGGCTGGGAAAGTACCGCAGGAAATCATTGATGTGACCAATACTAAACTAGGTGGCGTCTCTCATCTGTTATCACTGCAAATTCCAGGTGAAGTTAAAAGCAAAGCCAGGCTCCTCACAGGCAGTGGTGGATAAAGAAAATGCTGTAGCCTAACACTCACCTGCCGATGTGCTGTGTGCCTGTGGGGTTCAGGGATGTTCCCCCCAGTCATGGCGTCCTTACATAGTATATTTAAAGGAGACTGAATTCAGTTTCTTTTGTCTTAAGTGGAGTTTCCGATGAAGATTCCATAAAACTCTCATTTAATAATATGCTGTTCGGTTCCTATTTTTCTTTGAGGTACAGATGCTTTAGTCACAACTTAGAGGAGTGTAAGCACATAGGCCTCCCGATCCCACACAGCACTGTTCTAATGCTCTGTGCTAATTTGTAGGCTGGCATGGTGTGGTCAGAGTAGTAACTATTTCTAGAGCTCCATATCATAAAAGCTTCATGTCCTAGAAAGTGCTGGAGCCTTCAAGAGGTGGAGACTAACAGGAGTCTCTTGTTGTTTTTCCTCCTGTCTTTGAGAACACGGGCAAGCAGGTAGGTTTTCTTTGTCCTTTGTCCTCCATCGCAGCTGACTTACCTTGCCAGGTAATGCCACTGCCTTGGTGGCTTTTCTGTTACTGTAATAACGCACCAAGAGCAGGGAAACTTAAATGAAAGGGCTTACCTGGGGCTTATGGTTTCAGAAGATTAGATTTTATGGCCATCTTGAAAAAAATGGGCAGCTGGGCCAACTGAGAATTTACATCCTGGTCCCTAAGTAGGAAGCAAAGGGAGAGACTTGAAAAGGCACAAGTCTTTTGAAATTATAAAGCCTGCCCAGGTGGCACATTTTATCCAATAAGGCCACACCCCCTAATGCTTTCTCAACAGTTTCACCAACTGGGGACCATGCATTTAAATATATGAGCCTATGTGAGCCATTCTTACTCAAACCACCACAAACAGTTTAGATTTCTGATTCCTCAGATCATGGATATATATATATATATATATATATATATATATACACACACATGTATTCAACATGCATACATACATGTACATATAATCTGGAGGTAGATTTTTTGATTAATTAACTGCAATCAATTTTATTAATATTTTAGGACAACTCAAGAATAATAACTGGTCTGGAGATGAGACTCATGACAGAGTTTTTGCCTATTGTGAATTAAGACCCATGTTTTTTCTCTAGTGTCAGACAGAAGGAAAGAGGGAAGAAAAGGAATGAGAAAGTAGAATTGTTTTGATGTATGTTTGAAACAAGGCTTTAGGGTCACCTCTGGCCCTGAAGCCTACCAGCGCAAACATAGCACATCGCCATAATAAGTTTCTACATCTATGAGCATCATCTTCCACCTCAGCAAAACTGAACACCAGGCGCACTTTAAAGAGTAATCTATATGTAATTTATTAATTGCTTAAATTGTGAGAAAAGAAAAGTGTCTAGTTAATTGTTGCTATCAGTGGCAGCCATCTTTTATATTTGGGCATTATTCCCCAAACATAGAACCTCTGCCCCCATACACATAACTGTTTATTGATACACTATTAGCACTCAAAATACCCAACACCCAAGCCTATAATGTTCAACTTGTCGGTATTAGCTACAAGTACATAAAATGTCTAAATACAGCCCATTCCTACAAAG
This sequence comes from Apodemus sylvaticus, assembly GCF_947179515.1. NCBI lineage: Eukaryota > Metazoa > Chordata > Mammalia > Rodentia > Muridae > Apodemus > Apodemus sylvaticus. The sequence goes on along the minus strand of NC_067475.1, from coordinate 85,344,878 downwards.
TGAGGATCAGGAGAATGTGTACCAACAGTGTGTATGTCATCATCTATAAAGATCAGCACACAGCCCTGTGGCTATTGGCAAGGAAGCAAACACGCAAAGTCAGCTAGTGGCAAAGACACGTCACTCCCCATTATTACCAAGAGAACGAAATAGACTCACTCTGATAATAAAGTGCTTTTCCAGTTTAAATTTAGCCTCAGCTCTATGCTCTTTTTAATTTCTGAGTTTTTCACTCTAACAGTTTGAAGTCAGAAAAAAAAATATTTGCACTCTGAGCAGTGAATTCACCAAGAAAGTTAAGAGAAGTATTTTTTTTCAGATGGATATGCATTCTGGCCCCCTGCCCTGTCCTCAGAAAAAGTGTAGCTAAGTAAACCACATGAAAAATGAAACCATGTTATCACCATTTCACTTTCAAGAGCTCAGATTGTTTTTATAAAGCAACACATCAAGCTTGAATTAGATGGCATTTTAGAAGTGAACCGCTAAGCAGACAAATCCCATCCTAATGCAGCACTCAAAGACCCCTCCAAGAATGGAGTGAAACAGACAGGTGTCACCTTATCTTTTAAGTAATGCTTCATAGCCTGTAAACAGCCATTAAGGAGTCTGTGGGTCAGCTTTCAGGCACTGAGACAAAATGCCTGAGATAGCCAAGCTCTAAGAAGGAAAGGTTTATTTTGGCTTTCAGTGTCTGATAACTTGGTCACAGCCTGCTGAGAGGCAGCACGCCACAGCAAGAGTACATGACAAAGGGGTCACTCACATCGTGGTGGCCAGGATGGGAAAGGAAGGACAGGCCAGCCAGCTACCCAAATAGTCCATGTTAGGACGTCCTCCTATGGACCTCACCTCTTAAAGGTCCCACACTTCTCAGTAGTATCAAAAGATAGAGACCAAGCCCCAAGACAGGCGTCTCAGGGGTCTTGAACTTTGGATCATCTTTTATTCTTCTCTTTCTGTATTGAATTTCTGTACCATGTAACAACCCACTACCTACACAGTGTGTCTAATATAATCTAAAGCGTGTGTGTGTGTGTATGAGTGTGTGTGTGTGTGTGTGTGTGTGTGTGTGTGTACATAAAAGCAGAATGATGCGAAGGTAAAGCCCTCCATGCTGATGTTTGGGAGTACCCACTTAAAGACTAAATAATCAAAGACAAAAGCAGACTGTGTGCAGTGCCATGATATGAGGACAAAACAAAGCAGCATGGCAGGAAGGATTGCAGCTCAGGATGAAGGGAACAGAGAAGTTAAGATGAGAAAATAGACACTTCAGTAGACAACCATGTGGTTAATGAGTGAGTAATAATTTTGGGGGGGGGGTATTAAATCAGGATAGCGATTAAAACATTTTTTGTTTTCTCTCTCTTATTTTCTCTTCCTTCCTTCCTTTCCCTCCCTCCCTCCCTTCCCCTCTTTTTTCTCTCTCTCCCTCCCTCTCTCCCTCCCTTTCTTTCTCTTTTCCTTCCTTTCTTCTTCTCTTTATTTCTTTCTTTCTTTTACTTTCTTTTTTCTTTCTTTCTCTCTTTCTCTCTTCCTCCTTCCCTCCCTCCCTTTCTTTATTCTTTCTCCCTTCCCTCCCTTCCTCCCTCCCTCCCTTCCTTCCTTTCCTTCCTTCCTCCCTCCCTCCCTCCCTCCCCCTTTCTTTCTTTCTTTCTTTCTTTCTTTCTTTCTTTCTTTCTTTCTTTCTTTCTTTCTTTCTTTCTTTCTTTCTTTCTTTCTTTCTTTCTTTGAAGTGGAAAGCCCTTTATGGTGATTACACTGCAAAGAGATGAGCCTAAGAAGGTGGAAGATAAATGCATGTGATAGAATGAATCTCTAAAGATGTGGAAATGAAGAGTGACATATGCAGTGCGGGCAGGAAGTAATGTCATGCTTGCAGAGTAGGATGAAAGAAAGATGACTTGTTATTTACATAGACTACACAGCAAGACATTCATGGGCTCTTTGACAGCTTCCGTTGCTTTATTTTATATATTTTTACACACACACAAACACACTTAACGACATCCTAATACTATAAACTTAACAACATCCTAGAGTTCTTGTCTGAAATACAAATAGGATTATAGATGTTTTCCTTGGTTCCTAAGTTCTTTGTGATCAAATCAAGGTGAACATACTAGACATTGAACTTTTGTGTCTCTGCTCCTTGTCCAAACACCTTACCCTGTCTAGTTGTCCCAGATTTGTCTAGCATTCCCTAGTCCATCTCAACCATCACCATCTCTCAGCCATCTACCCACAAAAAGACTTGGATATGTGAAGTTCTCATTATATATATATATATGGATATCTAGTCATTGCTGTTGATATATCCCCACAAAGGGAACAGGATATGTACATGTGAGTGTATACTGTGAGTACATGTATCATAGGTAGCAACTGTGATAAGTATTTACCATTTATGTGTATATAAACAAAGGAGAAAACCCCTAAACTGTTAGAGAACCCAGTTTCATGTTTGTGCTGAGAAAAATTTCATGTGAATTTAAAGAAAGTTAATTTCAAAGGAGATTTTCCTAGATTTAATACAAGGCAAAGAAATCTCAATTTAAGTTGCATACCTTTGATTTGCATTTCCCTGATAATTAAGGATAGTGAACATTTCTTTAGGTGTTTCTCAGCCATCTGGTATTACTCAGTTGAGAATTCTTTGTTTAGTTCTGTACCCCATTTTTAATAGGGTTATTTTGTTCTCTGGAGTCTACCTCCTTGAGTTCTTTTTATATATTGGATATTAGACCTCTATCGGATGTAGGATTGGTAAAGATCTTTTCCCAATCTGTTGGTTGCCATTTTGTCCTATTGACAATGTCCTTTGCCTTACAGACACTTTGCAATTTAATGAGGTCCCATTTGTCAATCCTTGATCTTAAAGCATAAGCTATTGGTGCTCTGTTCAGGAAATTTTCCCATTCCCATGTGTTCCAGGTTCTTCCCACTTTCTCCTCTATAAGCTTCAATGTAACTGGTTTTACGTGGAGGTCCTTGATCCACGTGGACTTGAGCTTTGTACAGGGAGATAAGAATGGATCAATTGTTGTCAAGGGTCTTCCCAAGTTTCATTTCTATTAGTTTCAGTGTGTCTGGCTTTATGTGGAGGTCCTTGATCCACTTGGAGTTGAGCTTAGTACAAGGAGATAAGAATAGATCAATTCGCATTCTTCTGCATGCTGACCTCCAATTGAACCAGCACGATTTGTTGAAAAGTATCTTTTTTCCATTGGATGTTTTCAGCTCCTTTGTCAAAGATCAAGTGGCCATAGGTGTGTGGGTTCATTTCTGGATCTTCAATCCTATTCCACTGATCCACCTGCCTGTCACTGTACCAATACCATGCAGTTTTTAACACTATTGCTCTGTAGTATTGCTTGAGGTCCGGGATACTGATTCCCCTAGAAGTTCTTTTACTGTTGAGAACAGTTTTAGCTATGCTGGGTTTTTTGTTATTCCAGATGAATTTTAGAATTGCTCTTTCTAACTCTATGAAGAACTGAGTTGGGATTTTGATGGGTATTGCATTGAATCTGTATATTGCTTTTGGCAAGATGGCCACTTTAACTATATTTTTTCCTTTTTTTCTTTTTTTTATTCGACATATTTTTTATTTACATTTCAAATGAATCCCCCTTTTCTAGACCCCCACTCCCCGAAAGTCCTATCAGCCCCCTTCCCTCCCCCTCTTTTCCCACCCAACCCTTCCCACGTCCCTGTTCTGGTTTTGCCCTATACTGCTTCACTGAGTCTATCCAGAACAAGGGGCCATACCTCTGCTCTTCTTGTACCTCATTTGATGTGTGGATTATGTTTTTGGTATTCCAGTTTTCTAGGTTAATATCCACTTATTAGTGAGTGCATACCATGATTCATCTTTTGAGTCTGGGTTACCTCACTTAGTATGATGTTCTCAAGCTCCATCCATTTGCCTATGAATTTCATGAATTCATTGTTTCTAATGGCTGAATAGTACACCATTGTGTAGATATACCACATTTTTTGCATCCACTCTTCTGTTGAGGGATACCTGGGTTCTTTCCAGCTTCTGGCAATTATAAATAGGACTGCTATGAACATAGTGGAACATGTATCCTTATTGCATGCTGGGAATCTTCTGGGTATATGCCCAGGAGTGGTATAGCAGGATCTTCTGGAAGTGAGGTACCCAGTTTTCTGAGGAACCGCCAGACTGATTTCCAGAGTGGTTGTACCAATTTGAAACCCCACCAGCAGTGGAGAAGTGTTCCTCTTTCTTCACATCCTCGCCAACATCTGCTGTCTCCTGAATTTTTAATCTTAGCCATTCTGACTAGTGCAAGGTGAAATCTCAGGGTTGTTTTGATTTGCATTATCAAAAGGGCAAATCAGCAACCAACAAATTGGGAAAAGATCTTCACCAACCCTACATCAGATAGAGGGCTAATATCCAATATATATAAAGAACTCAAGAAGTTAGACTCCAGAAAACCAAATAATCCTATTAAAAAAATGGAGTACAGAGTTAAACAAAGAATTTTCACCTGAAAAACTTCGGATGGTGGAGAAGCATCTTAAAAAATGCTCCACTTTAACTATATTAATCCTGCCAATCCATGAGCATGGCAGATTTTTCCATTTCTGAGTTCTTCTTCAATTTCCTTCTTCAGAGACCTGAAGTTCTTGTCATACAGATATTTCACTTGTTTGGTTAGAGTCACACCAAGATACTTTATATTGTTTGTGGTTATGGTGAAGGGTGTCATTTTTCTAATTTCTTTCTCAGCCTGCTTACCCTTTGAGTATAGGAAGGCTACTGATTTGCTTGAGTTGATTTTATAACCAGCCACTTTGCTGAAGTTGTTTATCAGCTGTAGGAGTTCTCTGATGGAGTTTTTCGGGTCGCTTAAGTAACTATTATATCATCTGCAAATAGTGATAGTTTGACTTCTTCCTTTCCAATTTGTATCCCTTTGACCTCCGTATATTGTCTAATTGCTCTAGCTAGTACCTCAAGTACTATATTGGAAAGATATGGAGGGAGGGGGCAGCCTTGTCTAGTCCCTGATTTTAGTGGGATTGCTTCAAGTTTCTCTCCACTTAGTTTGATGTTGGCCACCAGTTAGCTGTATATTGCTTTTACTATATTTAGGTATGGACAAGGGCACAGGGGGAAAATTCCTGAACAGAACACCAATAGCTTATGCTCTAAGATCAAGAATTGACAAATGGGACCTCATAAAATTACAAAGTTTCTGTAAGGCAAAGGACACTGTCAAAAGGACAAATCAGCAACCAACAAATTGGGAAAAGATCTTCACCAACCCTACATCTGACAGAGGGCTAATATCCAATATATAGAAAGAACTCAAGAAGTTAGACCCCAGAAAACCAAATAACCCTATTAAAAAATAGCGTACAGAGCTAAGCAAAGAATTTTCACCTGAAGAACTTCAGATGGCTGAGAAGTACCTTAAGAAATGTTCAACATCATTAGTCATTAGGGAAATGCAAATCAAAACAACCCTGAGACTTAACCTCACACCAGTCAGAATGGCTAAGTTTAAAAACTCAGGATTGTAAAACCACTCTGGAAATCAGTTTGGCAGTCCCTCAGAAAATTGGACATAGAACTACCTCAGGACCCAGCTATACTACTTCTGGGCATATACCTAGAAGATGCTCCAACATATAATAAGGACACATGCTCCACTATGTTCATAGCATGCTTATTTATAATAGTCAGAAGCTAGAAAGAACACAGATGTCCCTCAACAGAGGAATGGATACAGAAAATGTGGTACATTTACACAACGGAGTACTACTCAGCTATTAAAAATGAATTTTTGAAATTCTTAGGCAAATGGTTGAAACTGAAAAATATCATCCTGAGTGAGGCAACCCAATCACAAAAGAACACATATGGTATGCACTCACTGATAAGTGGATATTAGCTCAAAAGCTCGGAATACCCAAGATACAACTCACAGACTGCATGAAGCTTAAGAAGAAAGATGACCATAGTGGGAACACTTTGATCCTTCTTGGAAGGTGGATCAAAATACCCATGGCTCACAGCCAACCAAGAGAATGAGCACAGCTTCCCCAATAGAGCAGCTAGAGAAAGGATCTAAGGAGCTGAGGATGTTTGCAGCCCCTCAGGAGGGACAATAATATGTACCAACCAGTACACCCAGAGCTACCAGGGACTAAACCACCAACCAAACAGTACACATGGAGGGAACGATGGCTCCAGCTACATAGGTAGCAGAGGATGACCATTTCAGACATCAATGGGAGGAGAGGTCATTGGTCCTATGAAGGTTCAATGCCCCAGTGTAGGAGAATGCCAGGTCAGGAAAGTGGGGGATGGGATAGGGGGTAACGAGGGGTAATGAGGGGTAACGAGGAAGTGTGATACCATTTGAAATGTAAATAAAGTAAATATCTTATAAAAATGCACACCTTTATTTATTTAAACATAAAAAGATTTATGTAAAAAGAAAATATTTACTGAATTTGGGAAAACAAAATATTTAACTAAAGCTACATTTTCTAACAACCATGGTTAATTTTTAGAGTATCTGAATTCACCCTTCTGCCTCATCATTTAGAAACTGTGTGATATACAAAATATTTCATCTTTACATCTGTTAGATCGATGTTTACCTCACAGGGTGCTGTGGAAAAGCTTTGTTTGTTTGTTTCTAGTTAAAGAAAACAAGGTACTTTTCAATAATAAGTAGGATTAGTGTTAAATTTTGGAATAAGCTATATCTCCCTTACAATTGACTAAATGTCTGTGTGATTAAATTCCACTCTATGGACACCCACAGGTGCTTGCTATGTAATCATGGACAAATTCCCATGCACACTCACGCATGTGAGGAAGCCAGCCCAGGAAGGGGCTCACTCTGGCAAGTAGACCCCTTTATTACTATAGATGCCTGCACACTGTGCTAATAAAAGCCAGCTTTACTTATATTTGTTTTACTTTTTTAAAATTCTCAAATGACAGTATAACCATAAATAACCTGTATCCAAGATAATCAAATCTCACTATCTCTCCATTGGTTGTGTCTTATATTTACTCACCAATGAGCAAGGTTGTCAAGAGGCAGAAAAACAGCTCCTTCCATTTTCTTACTCTCACACAAAACCATGACTATAAAAATTATATATATACCAAAGCAATTATTGATGTCAGCTATCTGAAACTTAGTAATATACCCATAATAAGTATCAGAGAAAGTGACTAGCTAGCTAAGGATTCAATGAATTGACACATCATCCAAAACTAGAAACATCTGGTAACCCTTCATTTGCTCTCGGAAGTGTTTCTAATGTCTCACTGAGAATATATTGTAGGTTCTGCTCTCATCTTCTGCAGTAGCAGTAGTATTTCTAGAGACCCTGCTCAGTCTGCTTTCCAAAGGAAACCCAGGGTTCTGGCTCAGTGATGTGCTCCATTTTGTCCATATGCTCCCTCTCCTCCTGGGGAGGGGTTAAGCCCCTTGATCTCTGTCTCTGCTCGGCAGGATTACCTTTTATCTGCCTTGCTCCCTGCGGCCAGGGCACTCAAGAGTGGCTGTTTCCCCTAATGCTGATAAATTAATTAACAGCATAGCGAGCTTAAATGGTCTGGAAGGATTCTGAAATTCTCTGTTTGGTGGCTTTCACTGAGTATAACATGTTTATCCATTTCACAGGACCTGTATTTTTAGATCATTGACCTTTGGCTGCATGATTCATTCTGAGTTCATTTCCCCCCCAGCGGGTGTAGTTTCACATAAACCTATTTAAAAGCAATAAAGCAAATGATGTTTCAAATTGAATATAATCCATTCCACACCTGTTTCCTTTGACTATTTTGATAGAAATGAGCTGTTGCTGTGATAATTATACTTTTGCTATACAGTATGCAGCAAAATATTTATATATTTTCCATTGCTATAACATATGAACATTTTAATTTTAAATGAATTCTGTCAATGTTATTTTCAGCAAAACACTCATACACATAAACCAAGACATTTCCAGTTGCAATGATAAGATATTTTCTAAGTGCCGTTAACCATAGGATGAAATTCTCCTTGTAAATTTGCCTGGCTTTTCTTATTAACTTTTGTAACTGGAAACTAAATCCAGATAGAAATATCTACTTTAGATTAAACACAATCTGCTCCCATGGTCCTTACATTTTGATTGTGATACTACACTGCACTACACTGCCTTCTAGTAAGTCCTGATATCGCTAAGTAACTACCTGTGACTTAGAAAGACAATTCTGAAGTTTGCCTTAAGTATTTTTACGTAAGTTGCCATAAGCATTCTTCCTCTAATCTCAGTACCTTTCATATACCTCAGTAGGTATACCTGAGGAATGTAATGAGATCCTGAAGATATGGGTGTCTTTGTACAGTCCACCAGGTGTTGGGATCCAATGCCTTGCCTTGGGCTGTGGACCGGCCATTGAGTGTTCAGATGCTCTTGGTTTCAACAGTCTCTGATGAAATAGCTTGAAGAAACTTTTGAACATCTCTTTACATAAATAAATGAGATGCATAAAGTAATGATTTTAGGTTGTCCAGCACAGTAACTACTTTTAGTGATACTCAAAGACAGTGTAAAATAAAATCACATCATGACTAAGAGTCTCACGTGATTGGTCATCTGGTCTTCTTTTCTGTATTCCACATACCTTGCATATCCTGTCTACCCCTCAAAGGCAGAGCAGTGAGCGAGCATGAGAGCCTTGAAGAGAGCATCTGAAGGCAAGTTTCTGATTTCCACACAGGGCAGTCTTTAGCAACCTCTTTTTATCCAGTGAGCCCTCTGGACAAAATACTAGTTTGCCTTTATTGAACCATTAGAAGTTTGTCCTTGATATTGATCTCTAATCTTCTCTTGATTCTTCCATTTTATCTTGTTTTGTTTGTTTGTTTGTTTGTTTTTGAAAAGTACTTTAACATCACAAGCAGCAGTTGTTTAAATTAGACTTTACTAGTTTAAGTGTCCTGGATGTGATTAGCAAAAACAATAAACCTTACGTTTAATCTGCACACTTAACCACACAATTTTGGCAAATGCTCAAGGAGTATAGTATGTACTAAAATCCAACAATTATAGATGCCAGATTAGAAGTGCCTAAGAACCCTAAAACAGGCTTTCTGTGATGTGAGCCTATGGGGCGCTTGGGATTGTTCTAGAGAGAAGATTGGTTTTGGCTAATAAGGCAAGAGGTAAAACAGATTCCTCCTGGATTAAACATGTGTCCCTGGGAAATATTTATTTATCTTTGCCATATTTTCTTTTCCCTTCTCATTGGCCATGGCTGGCATTACTAACATGAATACCCACTTTCATTTTCACCAAAACTTAGGAGCACAATAGTATCTTCCTGTTCCGATTATGCCAGTTTGCCATAATTTCAGCATGGCCATGAGATTGCCTTATTCTCTGTGGTCTACTGCATTCTTCAAATAGAAATCTATAAACAAATATGTTATCCTGTCCAGAGTCTATTCCTCTTTCTGATAAAAAGGGGAGAGGGAACATAAGAAACAGCATGTAAAACTTTTAACACAGATATTTCACCTATTCAAGTACATTAAAGAGGAGTGCAAGCCTCAAGGAAAAGACAGAGTATGCAGGTGTGAGAAAATGAAGAAACACACACACACACACACACACATGCATGCACATACACAGACACATACATACATACATACATACATACATACATACATACATGAATGCTATCTTAGTGTTATACTGCTATGAACAGACACCATGACCAAGGCAACTCTTCTAAGGATAGCATTTAATGGAGGCTGGTTTACAGGTTCAGAGATTCAGTCCATTATCATCAAAGGGAACATGGCAGCATCCAGTCAAGATGGTACAGGAGGAGCTGAGAGTTCTATATCTTCATCTGAAGGCTGCTAGCAGAATACTGACTTCCAGGCAGCTAGAATGAGAACCTTAAAGCCCCCCCACCCCCCACCCCCGCCACACACAGTGACACACCTACTCCAATCAGGCCACACCTACTTCAACAGGACCACACCTTCTAATAGTGCCACTCCATAGGCCAGGCATATATAAACCATGGCATATGCATACATGCATGTATGTATGCATACATACATACAAACATACATATACTCATGCTCACACAGATTGACACACATATGTACATACATACAGACAGAGACATACATTCACACAACACACTCACAAGTGGACACATACATACACATACATGGACATGGACACATGCACATACACACACATACTTACAGGGCTCTTGATGCTGCTATGCTCTAGAGTCTAAGTCTGGGATTGTTTCCTCCACAACCTATGCCGCTTAAGTCCTGGAGCATGACTGAGGAGTCAGGAAGAAAGGACAGGCTCATGCATAGTGAAGCTGGAATCAAGAGAGGCCCTGCTGCCATCATAATTCACAATAATCAACCTTTTTATTAGGTATAGTACAACTGGGAGGTCAGATCCTCTGGATAGAAAATCTTTGCAGGCAACAATCACTGGTGATAAACATCCAGAAAAAGGAAGCTGCCTGCAGCTGCTGGTCTTAGCTCACACTGATCAATCACCCATAACCACTCACCCTCTTACTAGAAAACCTTTGCCATCCCTCTTAAGCATGGACTATATGCAGAAATGGCTTCGCCTATATCCCATAGTCTCAAGACCTTGGAGTTCTAAACATGGTCGTGCTCATGTCAACTGTACACATTTACTGGGAACTCCTCTTGCTTGGGGGTTTTCTCTTCCCCCTACACATGTCTGTGCTTTGTTGGTGTTTGTGCTCAAGTCCTTAACTTCTGTACTTTGAAAGCCTATTTGGAAATTTTATAATGGCATTGAAAATAAAAACAACCACTCCGAGATTATTGAATTGGACTCTAGATGACTTAACTCTTTCTTCATATGAAAGACCAAATGTCTTAACTTTCTGCAAAATAAAAAGTATAGCTTTCAAAGTTGAAAATGATATCAATACTAAGTAGAATGTGTATATACAATTAAATATGTTTAAGTATACATTGTGATATCTATTTTTTTGCTTTTTATTTCTTATGATCAACATTATGCCAGAAGTGATTGTTAGAATATTACTAAGGCCAGACTTTGCCAATTATAAAATAAATTTGCTATGGTGGATCTTCTTTAGTCTTCTATCACCAATCAGCTTCTAACTAACTCTTAACAATGAAGGTTTAATATCCAGTAACATAAGCTTAAAAGCTGCCAAGGCATACACACAAGCTAATGCCTATCAATGAGGCCTCTGAGTTGAACTAGAATGGAAGATCCAGACAACAGAAACTGTGGCTTCCTTGTTAATTATCTGCATTTGTTCTCTTGGGGCTAAAACAATCATTTCTTCAAAGGAAGAAGGTGGTAAATAGTTGAATGAGTGAAAAGGTATTTTTAAAACTTATGGTTACATTTAATGTTGCTTTTACCTTAAATTATTTTGAAGTGAGACTTACGAATTCCATAAATAATACTATTTTTTTGTTATCTTGAAAGAAACATCCAGTGGACTAGTACCATCATTTCCTAGTCCTTGAAGAAAATACACACTTTGATTAAATTAAGTGTGCAAGTAGTGGTAGCTAAAATTGAGACAGAAGCCAGAGTAGCATGTACTCAAACCTTTTCCCTTCCCTCCACAACCCTCAAGAATATTGCACATGTAATCTGTCACTTGAATAATTTATTGTCCTAAAATGGAGTCCAGATGTAGTAACTCTATATTGGATTCTACTTCAGAATCCACTAGAGATATCTGAGCTCTAGAGAGAGAATTCCTGCAGAGAACAGAATGAGCCTGTTGATTACTAAAAATAACCAAGAATATTTATCAAAAAATAAATTTTGTCCATATAAGTAATACAATTTAATCTCAGAGAAAATGTGTTGGTCCCCATCCTAGGATAATATTGAATTTCTCTGGGTATTTGTGAGTTGGCAAGAGAAGATGGGGGGTGGTAATAGTTATTTTTATAAATTTGTGCCCACAATAGCACTGAGTAGTTTGTCAGATGGAGCATAAAAAGATCATTCAACTACCTGAAGGGTCTAGGATTGTTCACCTCTTCAAAACAGCTGATTTGGAAGAAAGTTTAACAATATTGTATCAATTTTCCAGTCTATATAGCAGCCACATGTGCACATGCATATGCATGCACATGTACAACCACACCCTAAAATTAGAAATTTTCAAGGTAAATTTGCCTTCTAAATTTCATTATTTGATTGTCAAAGACACATTCCAGTTAGTACTATGTACCAAACATTTCCTGGTTGCTTACATTCAAATATGTGTCACTGCCACATATTTCACATACTGCAAAATATATAACAGCTTTTCTTCCCCTATTTGTAGAGCTACAATGCATTCTACTTTGCCATATATTCTTTCTTTACATATTTTGTGATCATTTCTCTGTGATGTACTGTTTTAGCTCATTGGTCAATATTCATAAAAAAATAAAATTACATAGATTCATTTATGAATCTTCATCTGGACCATTCTCTTCCTTTTTAATTAAATGAGCCTGTGTTCAACACAGCAACTATTCGCTACTATAAAGATTCCCAAAAGCTTTACCTATATACTGTCTTTATGTCACACAATTTCTATTAGAAAATCAAGCTCAAGTAGCAGACTGGATATGCAAACAAGACCCAACATTTTGCTGCATATAGGAAACTCACCTCAGTGACAAAGACAGAAACTACCTGAGAGTAAAAGGCTGGGAAACTATTTTCCAAGCAAATAGTCCCAAGAAACAAGCTGGAAGGAAATATTCTGGAAAAACAATTTTAGTTCTCTGATGTTTTAGAAAAGTCAAGTTGCAGAGGCTGTAAAAGTATCATTGGTTTCCAGGCACTGAGGAGAAAGAGGGTCAAATGAGCCAAAGATGAAACAATTTCAGGGTAGCAAAACTATACAGTTGAATATAAGATAGTAAATTCCTATCACTATCTACCTGCCCAAGCCCATAGAGTGCACACAAGAACTGAACCACACACAGGGACATGAACTTCATGTGCAAGTGGTATGTCAATGCAGGTCCATCAGCTGTAATAAACATAAGGCTGTATGAGGGATCCTGATCATGGAAATGGCTATGCACACATGATGGGGCATATAGAATAATTCTGCACTATCTGCTAAAATTGCTATGAACTTAAATGGCCCCAAAGTTGACTATTATAAAATATTGCTGAGGATGCAAAAGACTTTTATGTAGAATACAGAGTAGAAAATATAAAATCTGACCAAGTTAGAATAATTATCAAAGTTTATTGCCCACATCAATGAACAATTCAGGAACCGGAAGGACTTAAGGTCACTTTGGAAAGACAGCAGGCCCACGTGTATCCAAGCACAGTTTGTAAAGCATGAAGGAAGAAGCCCGCTGACCTTTCCCAAATGGTCTGCTGTGTGTTATCATCCCCTTGAAGGCAATCAGAGATGGCTGAGTGTATATAGATAATTATTTAATTCCACTGAGCCATGCTGACAAGGGCATAAAGTTTCAGATCTGTGTTTTGCTTATGATTAAAGCTAGTATTTCAGGGAAGGCAGGATGACTTAAGGTTTGTGTACACAATTATGGTGGATAGCCTAGGAATGTGTTTCAGCTTGGATCTTAAATGTTGCTCAAAGGTCAATAGCTACAGCCTGGGTCACACGCCTTTGGTGCTGTTTAGAGATTACAGAGTCTGTAACAGCTGAAACACAAATGATAAAAAAGGATATGACTATGGCCCCTTCTCTGTGTGTTTGGGAGGCTAAGGTCATATTATCTTTTTTGCTCCTATTGGTTCTTTTTGTTTGAAATAAATATAATTACTTTTTAAAATATGTAGATAGATGGTTTATCTTTTAAAAGATTAAGAAATTGTGTATTTTTATCACTTTTCTGATTATTAATCCTATATATTATTAAAGAAATATTAAAATTGGCCACCTATTTAAAGCCATGATGGTTCAGGATTTTCTTCTTGTCCATCCTCCCTCCTGTTTTTTTTTTTCCTCCTGAGTCACTATCTCTCTGCAACTCTTAGCTCTGCCTCCTTTTTTCCTGTCCAATCATAGGTCTCCTGCTGCACTAATATTTTAATATAAATGGACAGGCAAACTCCTGACACCAACATTAATATATGATATTAGAAATTAATAGTGACTGATATCTCCATTGTTCATTATGTCCGTGTGTATTTCTTCACGCAAACAGAACACATCTTAATAAAAAGAATTGAAGAACAGGGTGCTAAAATTGACAAGGATGTGGGAAGTAGTCCTATTATATTATATTAAATAGAAAAGAAACAGACCCAAGATTGTATTTGTCCATGAATACATGCTTTAAAACAGAAGGAAACACTATTAAGGATACTTAAAACATATCTATGTGCTGTAATTAATGCTCTAACTTTGTTGGTCATAGAAGGCCACCTGGAAAACGTTACTCTAAGGATAGACTGACCATTTTTAGTTAGCATTTGAAAATCGTGTAGATAAAGAAGCATGCTGAAGTTTAATATTGCTTTTGGTAGGGTTTGGGGTGCATGGATAGTTTATTTTGTTCTTTATCACTGGCTTAGTGGCATTCTACACCTCCTACACTTTGTTCTACTTTGGGCTATTATGTAAAATCAAAACTGTGCATATGAGTAATTGTTAAGTGTGGTTTTGGTCAACAAAATATATATTTAGCACGAGTTATGAAAGTAACATAGGATAGTTTGCATATTTCCATGAATATTGCACATAATTCAACAGTGAATGTTGCTGTAGTGGTAGAAAAAACAAATGAACTTGTTAGTTTTCAAGTATAAATTATGTCTGCATTACAGACCTAAGTATATGTATACCTTAAATTTAAGATTTTTTTCATGCCTCTTTTAACCCATCCTTCAACCCACACATGATTAGCTAAATAGTGAGCATCTTGGCATATTTATTCTAAAATGAAATTATGACTATAATGATGTTTGAACATAAGTGCTTTGCACATACTTCTTGAATCCTGAAACTCTGTCTATGATAAAATCATTGTAATGATCCATTTCAGTTCCTATTACAACTTCAAGAAAGGGAGAGACTTAAAACATACCCATGTGCTGTAATCAATGCTCTGACTTAGTTGGTTACAGAAGGCCACGTGGATCATCTTATTCTAGAGACAGACTGACCTCATTTTAGAATTATGAAATGAGGTAGCTCTGTAACATCTGTGCCACTAACACCATCCATTAATCATGTGAAATATTATGTGATTAATCCTGTGATAATGGAATAAATACTTAAATTTTTTCCTTACAGAGAAAAAAACCTAATAACTTTACTTTATTTTTCTAGCTGGTTCTTCTCCAAGTTCTTATTTCTAATCTCATCTTCAATTGATACTTTTAGAAGAATAAAGCAAATGCCCAATTAACCAGAATTTAGACGATTTAGGGTATTTGGAAAGGGTGTGTGTGTGTGTGTGTGTGTGTGCACATATGTGCACACTCACAAGCACATTATGGCATGTGTGTGGAAGTCAGGACAACTTGTAGGAGTCATCTCTTTTCCTACCCTGTGTGACAAGGAATCAATCTGAGGTTATCAGACTTGGTGGTAAGCCACCTAGCTGCCCTTTCATTATATTTTAAATTAGAATCTGTTTCTGTGTATGATGAGTACATAGACAAAGAGATCTCATGTGTCTTTCTCTGTCTATCTGTGGAAAAACCCTAAGATGGCATGATGGGAGAATGTGCTCCCCACTGGACTTGTAAACATAGTGGTGGCACAGTTTCTTCTGTGGTGCCTTTCTGGAGTCATCCTGTAGAAGGGTTTCTACACTGATGGCTTCTCTTCTGTTGATCTTTAGCCTACGGAGAATGAAGTTTTATGGAAGAGTCATCTTCATCACGATTATCCATCCTCCTTTTGCTCCTGACTTGCCCAATTCAGAGTCTTGGCTATAGGAAGAAATCAGAAACCCAAGAAACTCGTCACTTTCTTGAGCCCACAGGTCCCTAGCTCCACCACATCCAAACCCCTTAGCTTTTAGCTTTGTTTGTCTTCTCTATAAGTATTCAGAAGTTTTAGTTTATTAATTGGAAAGTTAGGAAGAATACATCTACTGGGTTTTTTGTTTGTTCTGTTGTTATGAAGCTAGAGTTTACTCGCATATTTTTTTAAAAGAATGAAACCCAGCTGGCTTTATGCCTGAGTATTCCATTGTAGCCAAAGACATTTAATGTCATGTCTTCTCATTATTAAGCTGTGGAGGAATCTGCATAGGTTTAAGTGACTTATACCCATGAGATAGTAGTACTCTTAAGGCTGAGAAAAGATTTCAAACCCCAGCTAGCCTGGGCTACAGGAAACGTTACTGACTGAAGTGTGTGCATGTGTTGTATATTTTGTGTATTATGTGATAAATTGGTCTACTGAACAGAAAGTGCTAGTTTTAAAACTGAAAACATGTCACTGAATTTTAGTTCACATTTGAAGCTTTTGAAAGAATAAAAATTAGATTAGATAAAAATATGATAGAATAAAAATAAAGATTACAAAATAAAGGGACCAGGCACTGTAAGACTAGAGTTACAATGATCATATCATGTCACCTTTCAAACCGAAAACTAGTTAGAAACAGATAATAAAATTATCTTTCATTACAGTCTCTGGAAGCTTCTACATGAATAAAATTCTTGGTAACAGTTTTGTAAGTTACACTGCTTCTTAGAATGTGTTTGTTGCCTTGGGATTCTGTGACTTAATATATATTGTTGATAATTGTATGGTTTTAGCCATCGTTTGTGATTTTAAGCATTCTAGATTGTGGTAATAAAACACAGAAAATGATTTGCATATGTTTGATATAAAAAATATGTAACATAAGAATGAAAGAACAAATGATGTTGAACATTTTTTAAGGTGCTTCTCAGCCATCCAAAGTTCTTCTGGTGAAAATTCTTTGTTTAGCTCTGTACCCCATTTTTAATAGGGTTATTTGGTTTTCTGGGGTCTAACTTCTTGAGTTCTTTCTATATATTGGATATTAGCCCTATGTCAGATGAAGGGTTGGTGAAGCTCTTTTCCCAATTTGTTGCTTGCCAATTTGTCGTTTTGATGGTGTCCTTTGCCTTACAGAAACTTTGTAATTTTATGAGGTCCCATTTGTCAATTCTTCATCTTAGAGCATAAGCTACTGGTATTCTGTTCAGGAACTTCCCCCCTGTACCGATGTCTTCAAGGGTCTTCCCCAGTTTCTTTTCTATTAGCTTCAGAGTGTCTGGCTTTATGTGTAGGTCCTTGATCCATTTGGAGTTGAGCTTAGTACAAAGAGGCAAGGATGGATCAATTTGTATTCTTCTGCATGCTGACTTCCAGTTGAACCAACACCATTTGTTAAAAAGGCTATCTTTTTTCCATTGTATGTTTTCAGCCCCTTTGTTGAGGATCAAGTGGCCATAGGTGTGTGTGGGTTCATTTCTGGATCTTCAATCCTGTTCCATTGATCCGCCTGCCTGTCACTGTACCAATACCATGCAATTTTTTTTTAACACTATTGCTCTGTAGTATTACTTGAGGTCAGGGATACTGATTCCCCCAGAAGTTCTTTTACTGTTGAGAATAGTTTTAGCTATCTTGGGTTTTTTATTATTGCAGATGAATTTGATAATTGCTCTTTCTAACTCTATGAAGAACTGAATTGGGATTTTGACAGGGATTGCATTGAATCTGTATATTGCTTTTGGAAAGATGGCCATTTTAACTATATTAATCCTGCCAATCCACAAGCATGGAAGATTTTTCGATTTTCTGAGTTCCATTTCCTTCTTCAGAGACTTGAAGTTCTTGTCATACAGATCTTTCACTTGTTTGGTTAGAGTCACATCAAGATACTTTATATTGTTTATGGCTATTGTGAAGGGTGTCATTTCCCTACTTTCTTTCTCAGTCTGCTTATAGGAAATGCAAATCAAAACAACCCTGAGATTTCACCTCACACCAGTCAGAATGGCTAAGATTAAAAACTCAGGAGACAACAGGTATTGACAAGAATATGGAGAAAGAGGAACACTCCTCCACTGCTGGTGGGGTTGCAAGCTGGTACAACCACTCTGGAAATCAGTCTGGTGGTTCCTCAGAAAACTGGGCATTACACTTCCGGAGGACCCTGCTATAGCATTCCTGGGCATATACCCAGAGGAATCCCCAGCATGTAATAAGGACACATGCTCCACTATGTTCATAGCAGCCCTATTTATAATAGCCAGAAGCTGGAAAGAACCCAGATGTCCCTCAGTGGAGGAATGGATACAAAAAAATGTGGTATATTTACACAATGGAGTACTATTCAGCCATTAGAAACAATGAATTCATGAAATTCTTAGACAAATGGATGGAGCTGGAGAACATCATCCTAAGTGAGGTAACCCAGTCTCAAAAGAACAGGCATGGTATGTACTTACTGATAAGCAGATATTAGCCTAGAAACTAGGACTACCCAAGACATAATCCACACATCAAATGAGGTACAAGAAGAACGGGGGAGTGGCCCCTTGTTCTGGAAACACTCAGTGTAGCAGTATAGGGCAAAACCAGAACAGGGAAGTGGGAGGGGGTGGGTGGGAGAACAGGGGGAGGGAAGGGGGCTTATGGGACTTTCGTGGAGTGGGGGACCAGAAAAGGGGAAATCATTTGAAATATAAAGTATATACTGAATAAAAAAATGAACAAACAAAGGTTTCTTTCTTAAAGATAAAAGCAGTTTCCAGTCTTGAGCTGCTCTTCCCTAAGCACCCCCATCTCCTCACATATACACAAACACTTGCTTTTCTAGAAATCACATCTTCCATCAAAAATTATACTTTCCACAGGCTTACCTCTAACAAAAAAATTCCTAAACTTATAAAACCATATTTGGATAAATTTTTAGACATCTTTTGCACACTATCGATTAGAATGGAATAGTTGAGAGAAAAGTTAGACTGGCACACACAAGCAGCAGTGAGGCTCTCATATGCTCCCATGGTATTTTGTACTGAACAAAAGCCATTCAGTGGATTAGCCCATGTTGTCTGGATCACAGGAAAACAGTGTAAGCTGAACACTGTAGCTCTCATTTCAGGAGGGATGGCAGCACTCACAATAGAAAGCACGTCTTCTGGAGTGTGGTTTTTCTGAGTATTCTAACTTCCCATTCATTCACAAAGACATCCTATGTAATCCATTAATCCTAAGAGTATTTGCACATTGATTTCATTCAAACATGGTAAAACACATGATTCTCCTCACTTCATAACATACATTTCCTGCTTCAATAGTGTGGAGCTGGATAAGAGCCAGGAATATCACTATTGTCCTGGGTCCTCACCTGACCTCAGTCACTACAAGAGGATAAGCCCCAAGGTTTCTGTGTCTCAGTGACACATTGTCAACACAATGTCTTCACATTGTGAAGTCTAGAAGGTTTGACTCCCAACTAGTCAATAGGCATTCTATATTGAAATCAAATTGAAAACCAAGTTATGAATTTTCAGCCACTAACTACCAGGTGAACATGTGCTAGCATACGATTCTGTTCCATGCAAATTTTTGAATTTTTCTCATGCTTCATTAAAATGGTTATATAAACTGCCAATAGGACAAAATTGGCAACCAACAGACTAGCAAAAGATCTTTACCAATCCTACATCCGATAAAGGACTAATATCCAATGAATACAAAGAACTCAAGAAGTTAGACTCCAGAGAAACAAATAACCCTATTAAAAAATGTGGTATAGAACTAAACAAAGAATTCTCAACTGAGGAAACTTGAATGGCTGAGAAACACCTAAAGAAATGTTCAACAACCTTAATCATCAGGGAAATGCAAATCAAAACAACCCTGAAATTCTACCTCATACCAGTCAGAATGGCCAAGATAAAAACTCAGGGGTCAGCAAATGCTGGAAAGGATGTGGAGAAAGAGGAACGCCCCTCCATTGCTGGTGTGATTGCAAGCTGGTAAAACCACTCTGGAAATCAGTTTGGCAATTCCTCAGAAAACTGGACATAGCACTACCTGAGGACCCAGCTCTACCACTCGGGCATATATGCAGAAGATGCTCCAACATGTAATAAGGACACATGCTCCACTATGTTCATAGTATGCTTATTTATAATAGCCAGAAGCTAGAAAGAACCCACACATCCCTCAACAGAGGAATGGATACAGAAAATGTGGTACATTTACACAATGGAGTACTACTCAGCTATTAAAAACAGTGAATTCATGAAATTCTTAGGTAAATGGATGGAGCTACAGAATATTAACCCAAGGAAGCAACCCAATCACAGAAGAACACACATGGTATGCACTCACTGATAAGTCTTTATTAACCCAAAAGCTTATAATATCCAAGATACTCACAGACCACATGACATTCAAGATGAAGGAAGACCAAAGTGTGAATACTTTGATTCTTATTGGAAAGGAGATCAAAACACCCATGGCTCACAGCCAACCAATAGAATGAGCATAGGGTCCCCAATAGAGCATCTAGAGAAAGGACCCAAGGAGCTGAAGAGGTTTGCAGCCCCACAGGAGGAACAATATTATGTACCAATCGATACCTCCAGAGCTCCCAGGGGCTAAACTACCAACCAAAGAGTATACATGGAGGGAGCCATGGCTCCATTGTTTGCCACACAAACCTCCAGCTATGTATGTAGCAAACAATGACCATTTCAGACATCAATGAGAGGAGAGGCCATTGGTACTGTGAAGTCTCGATTCCCCAAAATAGGGGAATGCAAGTTAGGAAATTGGGGGGGAGGGTGAACAGGGGGATGGGGGATGGAATAGGGGGTTTTCCTAGTGTTAACATGGAAAGGGGATACCATTTGAAATGTAAATAAAGCAAATATCTAATAAAATGGTTATATAAGCAAAAAATCAAAGTCACATAAGTGCAAACTGTATGACTTAACCATATACAAAACTGTCTTTAGATAGGGCAGATGGTTCTGCTGGTGAGGGCCTTGCCACACAAACCTGAGAGACCTGTGTTTCATCTTCAACACCCACATTAAAAAAACAAAAATCTGGTCACCATGATATGCACCTTTAATCTCAGAGCTATGGAGATAAAGAATGGCCTGAGTATGCTGGCCAATGGGTCTGAAAAAAAAACAAAATACAAAACAAAACAAAAAACAAGGTTCTGTGAAAGACCTTGTCTCAAATATATCAAATTTAAAAATGAAAGATTGAGAATGATAAAAGAAAACATCTCTCCTCAACATCTGGCCAGCATACACACAGGTACACGTGCACACTACATGTGGGAGGGAGAGAGGAGAGGGAGAAAAAAGGGGGGCAGGATCAGGTATGGGAAGAGATAGAAGAGAAGTACAGAGGGTCAGGAAACTGAACAGAAAAAATGTAGCAGTACAGGATGTGGAACTAGAAAGTCCCAGATACCAGGAAAGTTAGGGATTCCCAGTACCCAACGGGGATGACATTAGCTGAAGTACCCAAGAAAAAGAGATAGAACCTATAGAGACCATCTCCAGTAAATAGGCACAGCCCCCACCCCCAGTTGAGGAAAGGGCCACCCACCCTTCACAAAAATTCTAACCCAGAATTTTTCCTATCTAAAGGAAATAAAGAGACAAAACAAGTGGAGCAGAGACCGAAGAAAAGGCCATCCAGATATGGCCCCACTTAGGGATTCATGCCACCTGCAGACACAAAACCCCAACACTATTACTGATACCTACCTCATGGATAGGTATGATTGACAGTGAAAACGGCCATCTTACCAGAAGCAATTTACAGATCCAATATAATTCCTCATCTAGATCCCAATACAATTCTGTACAGACCTTGACAGAGCAATTCTCAACTTCATAAAGAAAAACAAACAAAAAATAACAGGATAGCCAAAACAATCCTGAACAATAAAAGAACTTTCAGAGGTATCACCATCCCTGACCTCAAGCTACAGAGCAATAGTAATAAAAACTGCATGGTATTCGTATAGGAACAGACTAGCTGATCAATGAAATCGGATCGAAGGCCCTGAATTAATCCCACACACTTATGACACCTTTATTTTAGACAAAGAAGGCAAAACTGTACAATGGAAAAAAAAGAAAACATCTTTAATAAATAGTGCGGATCTAACTGGATGTCTGCATGTAGAAAAATGAAAATATATCTATAACTATCACTCTGCACAAAACTCAAGTCCAAATGGATCAAAGACCTCAACATAAAACCAGATTCACTAAATCTAACAGAACAGAAAGTGGGGAATAGCCTTGTACTCCTTGGTACAGGAGAAAACTTACTGAACATGACACCAATGGCTCAGGCTCTAAGATCAACAACTGACCAATGGGACCTCATGAAACTATAAAGCGATGTAAGGCAAAGGACACTGACAATAAGACAAAATGGCAGCCAACAGACTGGGAAAGAACATACCTTACTGACAAAGGGCTAATAGTCAAAATTCCAAAAGAACTTAAGTTTGACACCAACAACCCAAATAACCCAATTTAAAAATGGGATACAGAGCTAACAGAGAATTCTCAACAGAGTAATCTGGAATGCCCTAGAAATACTTAAAGAATGGTTCAAAATCCTTATTTATCAGGAAATGTGACCTGAAACCACGCTGTGATTCCATCTTACACTTGGCAGAATGGCTACAATCAAAAACTCAAGTAATAGCACATGTTGGCGAAGGTGTGGAGCAAGAGGAACACTCATCCATTGATCTACCATCCCACAAAGACACTTGTTTAGCTATTGTACTGGCTGGTTTTGTGTGTCAACTTGACACAGGCTGGAGTTATCACAGAGAAAGGAGCTTCAGTTGGGGAAGTGCCTCCATGAGATCCAGCTGTGGGGCATTTTCTCAATTAGAGATCAAGGGGGAGGGTTCCTTGTGTATGGTACCATCTCTTGGCTGGTAGTCTTGGGTTCTATAAGAGAGCAGGCTGAACAAGTCAGGGGAAGCAAGCCAGCAAGAAACATCCCTCCATGACCTCTGCATCAGCTCCTGCTTCCTGACCTGCTTGAGTTCCAGTCCTGACTTCCTTTGGTGATGAACAGCAATGCAGAAGTGTAAGCTCAATAAACCCTTTCCTCCCCAACTTGCTTCTTGGTCATTATGTTTGTACAGGAATAGAAACCCTGATTAAGACAACTATGTTCATAGCAGCTTTATTTGTAATAATCAGAAATTATAAACAATCTAGATAACCCCCCCCACACACACACACAGATGTAGCAGATTCACAACTTGGTCTTCATATGTGTCCTTGAGTAGGGGCTATCCAAAAACTGTTGCCTGTCTGTGGGATATGTCCTTCAAGCCAAGCTGCCTTGTCTCACCTCAGTGTGAGAGAATGCACCTAGACTCCATGAGCCAGGGAGAGAGCATATGGGGGAGGAGGGGAGGGAGAAGGATTGTTGGAGGGGGTAACCAGCAGGAGGAGCAGTGAGTGGGGCATAAAGTAAATTTAAAAAAATTTAAATCAAATCATTATAGATGCCTTAGAAAGCAAAGCCCTTTTTCCTGAGAACTCCTAAGGCGGTTACCAAGATTCCTTACATGAGAAGCACTAGCTGGTGGTGACTTGTCTCCTCAAAGATCTCAAAGCCTCCAAGAATTCACCACGCCTGGGAAAGGGACGGCCCTGGAGCCCAAGCTCCATTAACTTCCTGAAGAATCTGTTTGGTTTGCATAAATTAGTTTATGCTAATACGAAGATCCAAGTATTTCTTGGGTCTTATGTTCAGTACAACGGAGATGCACAGCTGGAAAACTGAAAGTCTAGAGAGACAGGAGCTTGAGGTACAGACAGAGACAGCAGTTGGGCTGAGCTCGCCTTACACATGCTACACACAGGTGGGTTTCCCAACCGTTCTCAGAATGTAGCGAGTGAGGCTCACCTCAGAGCGCCTTGCTTCTGCCGTCAAAGTCTGCCATACTCAAACCTTTCCTTTTAAATACACAAAAATTAACTTTATCCATACCAGAACATATCATAGAAACTATCTTTAATAAACACATATACAAATATCTCTCTACAAACTCTTTTGCATGTAATATCTTTATATTGTATTAGAAATATTCAAGAACTGTCAGTAAGAATTACTACTACTACTAATAATAATAATAATGAAGAAAATAAAGTTGGGAGGGAAGAGAGAAAGAGGAAACAGTTTGGTAAGAGTTGGAGGGAGGTGGTAGGTAATAAGATCAAAAGATATTGTGTAAATGTATGAAATTTTCTAAAACCTCTTTTGAAATAACAGTTTCAAACAAAATTGTGCTACCACAATGTCTACATAATGGCAGCCCTTGTGGGTTTGTGTGTCTTCACTGTAGCGAAGGGGTCAGAGTTCTCCAGACCAACTGCTGTGGCATAGCCCAGGCTCTGTTCTGGACCGGCCTCCTAGTTCCTGGTCCTCGGTGGGCTCATCATATCCTCACAGCAAATAATCCTACATTTAAAGACCTTTCTGAGTCATGCAAACCTCTAAACTAGAATTTCAGAGGACAAAGTCCACCAACCTCTGAGCAAATGTCAGGTTCCCGTGCTAATTCCTGCCTCTCCAGAGCTCTGGCCAGAAAAAAAAAAAAAAAAAAAAAAAAAAAAAGTCTAAGCCGGCAGGCAATGAAATTCTGTTAAAGCAAGAGTCTTATGTTCTCAGTGCTAAATGTGATATCCCAAACCTGAGTAGAATGCGCTCTTTCCGTTAATACACGGCAGCGAGACAAAAATAAAAACATGGTCAAAGGGCAAATTCTGTTTTCCTTTAGAGACCTTTCCCCTAGAAATGGTTCATTAGTTAAAGAGAAAACTAGGAACTAAAATGACCGACTCCTCGGGCCAGGTCGCTGCAGCGTTGCGTTGTACTGCCCCCTTGTGGTTATCTGCTGCTATTGCACAAGTTCGCTCTGTTGAAATAAAAACACTGCATGCTCAAACTCAACACTTGGCCAGGGAAACTTGTTTTCAAGCGTTTCTGTTGTTTTGGTTTGGTTTGGTTTTAGGGTCGTAGAAAAACTTAGAGGAATTCCTGGAGCTTTTTGAGACGTTAAGAGACCTCTTCCTGTTAGAATTCAGACTGGATTTAAATTTTGGATGACAGAAAATGCATACAGCAGTATTGCTTACACTTTAGTATGTCTGCTTCTGGAGGTATATTGTCTCCATATTAATGTTGGAGATATATTGGAAGAAATGAAAGGAGGAGGAAAATGGAACATGAAAAGGAAAACAAAGGCAGAGCTCGTGGAAGAGGGAGAACTTATAGTATAAATCATCCAGTCTGAAATGCAAGGCTCCAGTATCATGAGTTTATTTGTATCAGGAACAATGCTAGACCGCAGCCATCCAGCCCCACGGCAGGCTACCCAGCCTACGCGCCCAGCATCCCTGTCCCAGCTCAGCATCCACTTGCTGTTCGGTTCTTCAGGACCAGATGATCCAGGAAAGAGATAGTTGCTTTATAAAGGAAAAGAGTGTGGTGGGACCTCACTGTGGGAAAGGTGTGTTTGCCTGCAGGTTGAGTCAAGAGAAGATTCCAGAAAGAAAGTTACTAAACCTGAATATAATAATGAACACGGTGTAAACTCTAAACACTGTATAAAAACATACAATGGTTCACACTTCCTTCATGTGGGCTTCAGGTCAAATACATTTCCTTGCAAGCACTTATTTAACATAATACAAGAAAGGAAATTCTAGATATTTGTGGAGTCCCACAGGGCGTTTTGACATGCTTAAGTGCAATGAAACTCCAATTTGGTCTTTATATTAAGACATTCAAAATCCTTTCATCTATGATTTTGAAGTTATTATTAAGTCACCTCCTCTGGAGGAACAGACAGAAATACTTGATAGTGTCTAACTCTCACATATATCCCATCCCTGTCCTTTTCTGGAAGACTTTACTATCTGATTAAATAGTTTAATCCAATCAGAAAACAGGTATAGCATATATTAGAGCCATTTGCTTATAACAATGTTCATCTACATATATCTGTAGATAGACACTGTTTCTATCCTCCCATCTTGTTCCTCAGCTGCATTTTCGTAGACATATTGCAGAGAGAGAGAGAGAGAGAGAGAGAGAGAAAGAGAGAGAGAGAATGATTCTCTATATTCCAATATATAGAACAGGTTCATATATTTACCAATAAGCTGAGGCAGATCTTACTTTAAACTTTTCCATGATTTTTTGATTACTTTGGCTAACAAAATTTGTATTGAATTGGCAAATCTCTTAGAACATTTCTCCATGCAAATGAAGCAAATAATACTTTTTTAAAAAAAATGATGCTTTATGAGCCAATCGGTGTCTTATTCATAACATCTAGAAAACACATTGATTCTTTATGTCACACCTAGCCTTGTATTTAGCTCATCTGACTTGGAGAAGTTTAACCCCAAGATTTGAGAAAACAGAGTCCTGGCTATGCATTAAATGGCGAGGGAAGCATATTCCCGCCACTGGATCTCCCTCCCCACTAAGGACAAGAGGAAGCAATGAGCAGCTGTGGAGCCTGCACTTCCTGCCATCAGTCAGGAGATCCCTGAGGAAAAGATGAGAAGACAAACCGTCCAGAGCATCATCGCTTACGTTCTCCTCTTAATCGCTGAAGAATATTTCTCTCCGCAGTTAATTTTCTGTTATCATTTTTATTAGTTTTAATCTTTTCTTGGCTTTTAAATTGTTTGGTTGGTTGTCTGTTTTGAGACAGGGTTTTGCCGGGCAGTGGTGGCGTACACCTGTAATCCCAGCACTTGGGAGGCAGAGGCAGGAAGATTTTTGAGTTCGAGGCCAGCCTGCTCTACAGAGTGAGTTCCAGGACAGCCAGGGCTATACAGAGAAACCCTGTCTTGAAAAACCAAAAAATTAAAGAATTGTGTGTGTGTGAGAGAGACAGAGAGACAGACAGAGAGAGAGAGAGAGAGAGAGAGAGAGAGATGTTCTATAGTCCTGGATGTCCTGGAACTCACTATGTAAACCTCAAACTCCAAAATTCTGGGATCAAAAGAAGGCACCACTACATCTGGTTGGCTTTTTAAATTTTAACTGAAATTCTTTTTCATACTGTATTCTGATCATGATTTGCCTCTCCCCCAACTCCTGCCAGATCCTCCCCACCTCCCTACCCTCACAATTCTATAAACGAAAACAAAGTCAACAACAACAAAAAAAATAAGAAACACACTCACCAAAAACCACACACACACACACACACACACACATACACACACACACACCACAAACATGCAAGTAAAAGATCAATAAATCAATGCCCAAACAAAACAAAATGAAGCAAAAAGCCTACAAAGATATCACTGAGTTTGTTACTTGCTGGCCAACTGCTCCTAGGTATAGGGCCTACCCTGAAAATGTAGTTATTATGCCCAAAGAGAGTCTAATGGAGGAAACAAACTTTTGCTTTGTCAGTAATATCCACGGCAGACAGTTTCTTTGTTGGGGTAGGGCCTATGTCTTCTTCCCCCCCACGCACCAGGACCCCATCTGGCTAGAACTTGCACTGTTAATTTTTTAACTTCAGGACTCGTGATTTTATGTTTTATGTTTTGGGCTACCCAAACTGACTGGAACTACACAAGTAAGCTTGAGTGGGGAAGGCGACTTTAGAGCTTGTTCTGAATTACAATGCTGCTCAAATATGAAGTTAGGGCCTGGCTTGCTCAGCAATACTGATAAAAGTCAAACAGCTGGGGTTGAATGACATCCTTTATAATAGATGACGGTTTTCTGCTGAAACGCTTCCCAGCTTCCCTTGCAGATGCAGAGGACGTCTCATCCCCTGTGAGGCACAATCCTGTCTTCCTCTGGAGGCATTTTGGCCATCTGTATAGATAAGTGACAAAGATGGCCCTAATTAGCCTAAGGTTAGACCAAGCATCTTTCTTTCTTTCTTTCTTTCTTTCTTTCTTTCTTTCTTTCTTTCTTTCTTTCTTTCTTTCTTTCTTTCTTTCTTTCTTTCTTTCTTATTTATTTCCTTCTTTCTTCCCCCCCAGCTGGTTTTTGTTCTGGTTTGTTTTATAATATAAAATAGATATATGCCTGATCTTGGCAAATATTTTGGAAATTTTTGTTTGCTTGCTTTTGATTAACTTTGCTTTATTTCATTCTTTGGTGTTATTTTGAGGAATCTCTCTCTCTCTCTCTCTCTCTCTCTCTCTCTCTCTCTCTCTCTCTCTCTGTGTGTGTGTGTGTGTGTGTGTGTATTATAAAAGTAAAACAAGTAAGGGAGTATGATCTGACAATCCTGACAGTATTGTGTTATTTCAAATCATTCCTTAATACCAGAGGCCTTCTTCTTTACTCATTCCTTCCAAAATTACCTGTTGTGTGTCCATAGAGCAGAAAATTTGGTAAAACATTGAAGAAATGAATAACTCTGTTGTTACATATTTTTTATGAAGACAGAAATAAAAACAAACAAAAAAGTGTTCATTACAAAATACAGTGTGCTATCATAATAGGTACTTTAAATACTGTGAAGTAAAGAACTAGACATGTGAAGGAGGGTCAGAGCAGAAGGACAGCGTGGTACCATCTAAGGTTTAGTCTCTTCTGCTTCCCAGGAATGTCTGAAAGCAG
Source organism: Apodemus sylvaticus (assembly GCF_947179515.1). NCBI lineage: Eukaryota > Metazoa > Chordata > Mammalia > Rodentia > Muridae > Apodemus > Apodemus sylvaticus. Next base: position 85,316,191 of record NC_067475.1, on the reverse strand, counting down.
CCAGGGCTCTTCACTTGTGTTGCCAGGCAGGTAGTTACTGCCTCTGTAACTAGATAACCTCCCTACACAATTGTCTTACAAATAAATGGTGTGGCAGGCATTCGTGGCAGAGCAGATGGCCTGGAGGGAAAAGTCAGAAAGAGGGGTCTGGGAGTTCATAGTTTCCTTTGAGAACACATACTCAGTGACCCAAGAACTTGTGACTAGCCCCATCTTTCCTTATAGTATCAGGATGTTGACCGAGTCACTAAAATATGCATCCTTGTGGGACGTTTAGGATCCAAAGTATAGCATGTATAACCAGAGAGACTGTTAGAGAAAACTTTTTCCCCCATTTGCCAGTAGTATCAATTGCACATAGCTTTTTGATTAAGGACAGGAGCCTGTGTCCACTTTCCCTGCTCAGCACTGGGACTGATTGGACCTACTACACATGGTCTGTGGCAAGGTAATGCATTAAGACGAGGAGTACGTGGAGAAGCGATACTCACATCATGTCTGAGACCTGAAGAAGGGAGGAAGAGGTTGGACACACCACCCAGCTTGACATAATGACCAGACCTCCAGCAGCCCCACTTCTTAAAGGCCTCACCACCTCCCTAGGGACAAGTTGGGGACAAAGTCCTTAACTCACTGGCCTTTGGAGGTCATTTATTCAAACCACAGCACACACTGGAATGTGAGATTATAATGTGGAATGTGATGTTTTTAAAAGCATTTGCTTCCCCTAGAGTTTGCTATACCGAGAATACAAATAAAGTTTCATGCCATGTTACTGGGAGATGATAATGGTACTGACATTAAAAATGTTAGATAGTGACTGGGAGTTTCTAAAAAGTATAGTGTGTGTGTGTGTGTGTGTGTGTGTGTGTGTGTCTGTGTGATGTTTCTAAGGGCCTCATGGATCTGAACATAAAACTAATTCCTCTTGCAACTCTTCATCTGCTTAGTGAACTGCATTCTAAACCCTTATTATGAAACAGATTATTTTTGACATAGTCACATTATCCAAGCACTTATGTAATCAAGAAGCTATTACAAATATTATCTGATATCATAAAATGATCAACTTATAGGACCCTGATTATTTAATCTCTTCAAGAATGTTGAGTAAACATTCAGAATTTTAGAAATAAAGGTAAGTGGAAATATGATTCTATTAAAAAATAAAAATAATTGGGTCTCAACTCTACGAAGATCCTCACAAACTAATAATGTGTTACACTTCTTCCTTGGCTTTTCTGTGACCTTTTCTTAAACCTTGGAAACTTCTGAGTAGATGAAGTGTTGTCACTAAAAGAGATAGACTGAGATTGCTTTCTATGCCCATTTTGTGAGAAGGCCTAGAAATGTTTCCAGAGAGTGAGATAGAAACCCGACTCTCTCATCTTCTTATAGTAACCTTGATAGAGTTACTATACATCAAACTGTAACTTAATTTTCTTTAAATAGTTAATGATCTTATGTTTATAATTAATGCATAATTATTGTATGTTTTTATGGAAAGCAACAAAACAAAGCTCTCAGACCATGTCAAGCTTCCCCCTTTGAGTCCTATAGACAGATGTATTTTCTCAATGGAACATGAACTCTGATCATTGCACAACACGCCTAAGACACAGTAAAAATTTGCCAAATCCATCTTTCCTGGATGGAGAAAAGGTTGTCACTTGGCAATATCTGAAAGATGTTGGCCTACAAGGTAGATCTGTTCCTGTTTACTGGAGTCAATTCTTTCCCAAGCTCACCCATTCAGATACCATTAATATTGCATAATTTCTACCAGATGTTTTCTCTCAGACATACGCTTATTTGGAAATCTTTTTCTCCTATTCAAACTCTTCCATAATGAAGATTTCTCTTATCTAAAATTGCTTTCATATAGGGCCAAGAGATATGAGATATAGCAGAATTTAATTTGCATAAAATAAAATTTTTGTCATGAAGAACAGTGTGATTTTTCTGGAAGCCCAAATAGACTAGGTTAATAATCAGAACTACACCCCGTTATTTTGCCTCCCTATATATAATTTTTTAGGTAATTTTCACTACATCGTTACACTTACAAAGATAAATATTCAACTTTATCGGATCTTCTCAGTGAGCGTCTACATGAGATAAGTAGGTTTGGTCATCATCCGTGCACAAAATGAGCCTGGACCTGAGAGACGAATGTGCTTAAGGAGGGATGCCAAAGTTGATAGAGATGTTACAAGCCTCAGTCCAGCCACCATGTTCTAGCTCATAACTTAGCTCCAGGAGAAATTAAACAAAGTGAGAAAATCCATTTGCCTATGTTAAAATCCCTTCTGCATATCTTCTGCAACATAGAATATACCCACGTGTCTTCTCTTGCTTCCTCAGAGCTGATCATGGTGCAGACAGTATTGTAGGCATTTCGGTTCATTAGAGGCACAATTAGATCTATATTTGAGTGGGAAAAGAGAGGTGACTAATAAAACTCTAGCAAATAATCAAGTCAATATGTAAGAAGTGGAAATTTAGTGGGGAAATGCAGGACACCGTAAGAGAAAGAAGTAACAGGAGTAAGATGTGTCCCCTAGGGATCTGGAATTGGCAAACAGAGGGGAATCTGCTGGGACAGTAATGACTAGAGATGTGGAAGAAGTGAGGAACAAGCCAAGGGCAAGTGAAGGGACTGAGGTGATTGGTCTCCATGGGATCCAGTGGGCCAGCATGCTGAGAGCTACAAGAGTCTAGTGACATCATAGTGACATAGACCACATGGAGGAAGTGAAAAGCATGAGACTCCACAGCCACCATCAATCAGACACCATTAAGACAGGAAATGAAAGCAAGGTTCAGGCTTCCACTAAATGACTGCCTGCTGCAGGGCAGGAGCAGTGCTGAGCTCTGCTCTGGGTAATGTAACAGCCAGCTCACAGGACCAGCAGCGGCTCACAGCCCTGCAGTAATGAATTACCCAGGCTTCTCGCCGGCACTCCGCTAGCGTGTACTCTGTTTTAATAATAGGGCTGGAATGCGCAAACAGTAAAGAACCAAACAGAATTATGATGCAGCCAGATTTCTCGGTTGCCTTCTAGGAGTCCTCAGACAATCCTAAAGTGAGTTATCAAACATCTACACACTAAGGAGGATGTGGAAAAACACGTGCCCAAAAGACACAAATGGGCAGGAGCCCACCTCTACCCTGGGAAAGGAAACTTTAAAATAGAAAATTCCTAGGAAAAATGGAGCTGCCATGGAAAATTCTTATTTGTAACAATGAAAACTGAGTCATGATCAGTGTTTGTGATGGGCCTATTCAAAGAATACACCCATCTCCAGTCACATGAAAGACTATTTTCATGGCACACTGCAACTTGTTCAAAGTGTAGAAAGAAGGCCCAGGATCCTCAGGTCACAAACTACCTGTAAGCATTCTTATAACAAAAGGTAAATATTCAGAGTGGAACTATTAAGCAAAATGAATATTTTTCTTGAAAACACAGGGTTGACTGCAGGAGATCATGAAGGGATTCGCAAGTATCTTTCTACTATTCAAATAAAATGCCAAATACTAACACATCTTTTAAATTAACAGATGCTTGAGTGACTATGATGGAGATAGGGGAAGCCATCCAGATTAAGAAAATAGATATTTCTATAGCTACCTTTGAAGCAAGAAGCTTTGGAATAGATGAAAAGTTCTTAGGATGTTGAGTCTTTGGACAATTTACTGGGTCTATATGTGCTTTTATTATTTTTTAAGATAAAATCTTCCAAATGAGGCAAGTTTTCTGGGAAGCATCTAAAAATATTCATGTCATTTTTCATTTTTACAGGAAGCCAGAAAGATCAATGAAAGAAAACTTAAGTTGAATGTGTGATTTTTCAAATGCGGGAATGCAAATTGGACATATTGAAATGACTTTCAGCATAATAAGCTAATTTATGTTTCTCTTATGAATAGATTCAGACAAATTGGAGGTTCTGAGGGAAAAGACATTAAAAAACTGTGAAGTCAAAACTACGGTGTTTTAAAAGAAATCATTATTTTTCCCAAATAGTTTTAGAAAAATATTATGAATAGATTTAAAAAGCCTTTACTGAACAATTAATAAGTTTTGTGCTCTTTGAATTATTGGTATATTTTTTCTATTGGCACAAAAAAATCAATGTGTTTTTTCTTTTTCTTTCAAAATTTACAGCAAAGATAGTTCACTTAAGGGATTTGGTATCTCACACAAATTATTGACTTTTTCTCCATTAAAAAAATCCCTTCAACTATGAAAGAAATATTAACACAAAAATACTTCCTATATCTGTAAGCTGTTAAAATTTCAATATTACAAATTGTAGTAGAAATATCTTAAATGCCATTGAAGTCTTCACTAGTTGGTTAGGCCATTTTTATATATACCATATTTGCTTAAGCTAGTTTTAAATATTATGCTGACAATTCTACTACACAATCCATATTCTCAATCTCCTTGGTCACAATTGATTAAACAAGTCTTGTGGCCTCACTTAAGATTAGACAATCTGTACACTGATGGGCAATCTTTAAATTCGATGTCTAAATTTTCTCAATAGTAGCATGCAACTGATTAGACCAGTCTGGTCATCAGTATCTCTAGAAAAGTGAGAAGGTGAGCCTTGGGGAATCTTGTAATTAATAGCAAGGATGGGAGCTCAACCGTCATAGTACCTGAATCTTAGCAAGTAATAGCTTACGAAGGGGAATAGCAACCTCAAGCTAAGTAAGTGCCTTTGGTTCATTTCTTCCAAAGCAGATTCTGAGATAGCTTCATGTGTAAGACTTTAATTAAAGAATTACTCTAGTAGATGGCTCAGTGGAGAAAGTTCTGCTGCATGAGCATAAGGACCCAAGCTCAAATCCCCAGAAACCAGGTAAAACAACAAATATGTAAAGTCAAATGTGTTGACATCCTAGTAGCTAAAACAAGTCAAGTGGACAAACCAAGTAGCAAGTAGCAAGAAAATGGAGAATGGGCTAGATAGCAAAGGCATTGATATAGGAAGGGATTTAAATGAGGGCCATTCCCACAAGCCAATAGGTAATATGACAGAATTGACCATGAAGGTTTGTTTTGTGGCCCATTTTTAATGTCCTACATTGTCTCTATCCTCTAGGTTAGAAAACACCTAGCCGTTCTGGTACAAGCTAAGAGAAGAAAATTAATTCACACAGCATTTTTTTTTAAAGTAACAAGACAAGACTGTCAGTCTCATAGTCTTGCTGAGGCCATTTTATGCTTAACTAGAATTTAATCCCTGTGATGGGAAGCCCCATAACAAAACTAGTTACCTTCATATGAACAGGATTCTTTGGTGTAATATTTCTGAACAAGTTTGAAAAGTGCAGTTTTTAAAGTGAAGAAATAGATTGGCGCTCACAGGTTCCGTACTGTCTACCAGTCAAATCGTTCTCTGCAGTACAAAGAGTCATGTGTTTTTTTTCTCTATTCTGTCATATTCCCTTCGTTATAAGAGTTTAGCAAAGATGAGGGTAAGAGAGGAGTGTAGGAAAGAGAAAGACATGGAAGGGATAGGAGGAGAAGAAATTCATGCAAAGAATGAAGACATAGACACTGCCCTCCCTGTGCACATACCTTCAGATTCTAGGAGAAATTTCTTGCTATCTACATGAGAAATAGGGAAACAACACGGACAAAGCCATCCATGAGGACCAAGAACAGGTTTGCTCATTCACATCCCATTGGAGAGCCTATTTCAACCACTGTTCTGTGCACAGGTATTTGCTATCTGAAATCTACTCTAGGACACTTGCATTGTACAATCCTATTCAGGAAACAGGCTGAGAGTCGTTTGTGTTAACTGCTCATATTCTACCTCATACTCACTGTATCAGTATATATCAGTGTAAACCTTTAACCTGCCTCCAGTATCACTTACAAAAGCACAGACAGTTAAGATTCCTTGGCCTCCCATGCAAGGATTTGCTTTTGTATATCTGTTCCCAAATCATAAATAGTTTTGGAGAGATTATTATCTCCTTAAATTTTAATCTTTGTCTTAACTTCCTTCTTTTTATATCTCAGTAAGCCCATCTATCTTTGCCTAAAGCCTGTGGTCCATAAAGAGACTGTACAGTGCTCTGAAGATCCTCAACAAGGAACTCCAGCAAACTGTCTTGCTTACCTATAAAAACAGCTAATCCCTGGTGTGCTACTGGCTAAGTCTGGAAAATGGCAAGTAGTTAAATTGTGTGGGCAAAACAGTGTTTTACTATTAGCACATAAAATAATGTGTGCAATGCTAGGTTCAAGTACATCCTGAAAACAATGCAGAGTTATTCAAGTAGGTGCCTCGGGTCTCCATGGCGCCCACTCCAATGGCTGTGCGTGCAGTCAACCTCAGCAATGATAACACTGGAGATTTCTTATAAACTAACTGTTAAGGAAAATAAGAAAATGGATAGAGAAGCAGGGCAACATTGAGCCACCAGGCAGTTCATCTACTTCTTCATTGGTGGCTGGAAACAGAGAGATATTGCTCTGACTACCCCAACTCATCAGCTATCACTGTCTCCAAAGGTTCATTGAAAGAAAATGATGAAAGAGTTGGTGATGAGGAGAAATTTGAATAGATAATTTGGAATAGACACAAACGCTGAGCATATGGAGCTATAAATGGATGCTTCATCTGAGTACTAAAAGAATTGAGAATAGTCTGGGGGATAAGATCTCCTGGTAATTTGTGAGTGGTAAAAAGTTTTTCTTCAGTTACCTCTTTGCTTTCTCAAAGGGCTCTCACCTAATTGGTTATGGCAATGCAAATGGAAGTTATGTGATCTCAACAAATTAAATTTCCTCTCAGCAAGGCAGTGTGTCTTATGCCTTACATTGCTATTGTCTGTCTAATGATCCAACAAGGACATAAATACCAAGCATTTTCTAGAATATCATATGAAAGAGGGAACAATCAGTCACCTTTACACCACGTCTGTTTTTGGATGGCAGCCACCTTAGACAGCATCAGGTTTCGTGATCCTAGGAAGTGCATACTTTTTATGTGTGCATGTCTCTGTGTTCTGTCAGCTTCACCTCATAATATGTTTGCTGAACACTATTTTTGCCAACATAATACTTCTAACAGTACTGCATTTAACTGAGCAATTACTTTCACAAATCACCCAGTTGACAACATGAGATTTACTGATTACATCTGTGCTCCCTTACCCACAAGCCACTATCTGAGTACTCTGGTTGAATGACTAATTAAAGTCTTTTCCTGTATTCATGAAGGATGCTGAGTGGCTCTCTCAAGATGCAGAGCTCACATTGAAGAGTACTAATATTGTGGTTGCTTTTCCAGGAGGATGTCAGTCTCACAAAGGATCAAAAGAGAAAAGGCTTCTTTCACTGTTATTCTTAATTAATTACTTAACATGTGTGTTTCTTACCCCTAAAATGTTAGATTCCTGTTCTGTGAAGGTCTTGTTTGTTAAGAGTTAATGCATTTACGTGCAGACAAAACAAGGTTTGACTAGAAGCTAAGATAACTCTTCTTGTCACTGGGCAAGCACTGGAGCAATTGATCTTAATTTCATGACACTAGTGAGTTGGTTGTATCCACTAACTGTTGTCTAGAATTCACCAGAGAAGACTGCTTGGGGATGGATTTAAGCCAATATAAAGTCTTTAATCACTGGTCTGGGACTATAGTAGGTAGCACTGAGCCTTTCTCACGGTGGGCTTTTAAGCACAAAAAGCATATCTTATGTTGACATACTTCAGTTAGCAAGAACAGTTAGCCAGAAGCAGAACTTCATAAGCTAAGAAGATTTGCACATTTTGAGACTTTCCCAGAACCTTATGGACTTTGATATATTAGGCCTTCATTTTGGGTTTTGGCAGGTGGCATTGTCCATATGCTAAGTTTTAACAGCTTAATGGTACTTCCATCATGGACTCGGTTGTGCTAGGAGTCTGCTGAGTCTGGGGCCCTGTTACACAGGAACACAAAGGATCTTTCTGGAACACGGGACTTCTATAAAGTTGACTCAGGGAAAATGGAGTCTTTGGGTACTTAATCTGATTAATAAGAGAACTTAAGAATAAACGTAAACAGAAACTCAAGGACAATTTTATTCCATTTTAAAAGAAAACATCCCCATGGCAGGCAAGCTGTAACCTCAGAAGCTGCCCAGAGGCAGACAATACAGGAAAGAAGAGGAAAAGCCATTCCATTTAAGTAGAGATGGAGGTCAAACACATGATAGACAATCAGTTACGTGACAGTGTAGGAAGCTTTAGAGGAAAAGGAATGATATCCAGGATGTTGGGGAAATCCAATGTGTTAAGGAGAATCTACTTTTTTGCATAACTCAAAAATAGACAAACTGATAGCCCTGCATTGCTGTGGGATATAAGCTGCTATACTGGAAGCAGAAATTATGGAAGAAAAGCCACAGTATCTCATTAGAGGAATAATTATTCCTCCTAACTCTTTAGTATGGTTTAGAGTGAACCTGTCTTCCCAAAGGTGCTCTAGTGACCAGGTAATTGAATCAGCCCAACTGGAATATGAGGTCTCCATCCAGGCCAGAAATCATATTTGATTGACCAGAAGGAATTTTTTTTTCTACTCTAACAATATAGCATACAATAAATGATATATTCAGAACATTAAATATGTAAATAAATAACATACAACATGATCTTCAAACCCCGTGATTGCTACTGACTTTGTGTTAGGCTTTGCAGTATATGTATTACATGTTTATGTTCATTAATATCCTCACATTTTCCAGATATTGGTCTTATCATTTTATTTTTTCTTTGTTTTTGTTTTACACAAGAAGATTTGAAGACTCAGAGAGATTATGTAAGTTATTCAAAGTCAATTATAAAGTAAATGAGCAAGACTTTGTATATGGAGTTCTAATCCAAAATTTGATAAATAAGACCAAAAAAATCCCCTGTGGTATAATTAGATGCCACAAAAAAGGAATCAATTTCAATTTTTACGTTGAAATAGAAGATAAAAGGCCAGTAATTGGCTAGACAGGTAGAGGAGATTGCAGCCGAGTCTATTCCATGGTTGTCTTCTGAATTCTGTGTAAGGTCCATACTCACAAATAATAAAGAGTGAACAAGCAGATGCAACAGTACATTTTAAAACTGAAGATCTAGAGCAGAAATGTGAAACAGGCACCACACTACAGAAATCGGTGAAAGAAAATAACAAATAGAAGAGACATTGATTTGAGAGAGCAGCAGAGGAAGAGATTCCCCGCGGCCATATTCGCTCCCTGCCGGGACAGAAAAACATCACTAGGTACTGTATCACCCTGAGCTTTAGATCTCTGGGGGTGCAAACCACCAGGGGTCTGCTTACGCCAAAGAACTGAGCACATAAGTGGTTTGTCTGCCAGACCGCCTGGCTTGAAGGCCTATGTCCTGCCCAAAGAGCAGCAGAGGAAGAGAATCCCCATGGCCATATTCGCTCCCTGCCTGGACAGAAAAGGGTCACCAGGTACTGGATCACCCTGAGCTTTAGATCTCTGGGGGTGCAAACCGCCAGGGATCTGCCTGCACCCAGGAACTGAGCACATAGGCGGTTCATCTGCAAGCCAGTCGGTCACAGGACCTATGTCCTTCGTGAGAATCAGCAGAGGGAGTGACCCCCACCACACCATCTTCACTCCATAACAGAGCAGTCAGAGAACACCTGGTTCACCTTGACAACCCAAGTATAGCATTGCTTGAGGCAAGACTGAGCAGGGCTCCAAAGGCACAAAAGAGGAAGGCAGCATATCAGTAATCTGTGCCAGAGGAAACCCAGTCATCCAGTGTTGCAGAGATAACCTGAAAGATCCACAGTAGGTTGAAGCATCAGCCAGTGACAATAAGACCATCTAACACCAGGGAGAACTAGATGGCTAAAGGCAAGCATAGGAACATTACTAACAGAAACCAAGGCATTATGGCAGCCTCTGAACCCAATTCCCCAACAATAGCAAGTCCTGGATACCCCAACACACCAGAAAAACAAGAGTTAGATTTAAAAGCACTGCTAAGGATGCTGTTAGAGGAACACATGAAGGTCATAAATAAATCTCTTAAAGAAATTCAGGAGAAAAAAATGATTAAAAGCTAGAAACCCTTACAAGGGAAACACAAAAATCACTTAAAGAAATTCAGGAGAATATGGGTCAGAAGTTAGTATCCAATAAGGAGGAAATGCAAAAATCACTTAAAAAAATACAGGAGAAGTTTGATCAACAGGCAGAAGTCATGAAAGAGGAAACACAAAAATCGCTCAAAGAATTAGAGGAAAACACAAACAAGCAAATGACAGAACTGAGCAAAAACTTCCAGGATCTAAAAACAGAAGTAGAAACAACTAAGAAAGCACAAAGGGAGATAACTTTGGACATAGAAAACCTTGGGAAGAAATCAGGGACCATAGATGAAAATATCAACAAGAGAAACAAGAGATAGAAGAAAGAATCTCAGATGCCGAAGATACCATAGAAACCATGGACTCAACAGTCAAAGAAAATGCAAAATGCAAAAAGCTTGTAACCCAAAACATCCAGGAAATCCAGGAAACAATGAAAAAGCCAAATCTAAGGATTATAGGCATTGATGAGAGTGAAGATTTACCACTTATAGGGCCAGCAAATATCTTCAACAAAATTATGGAAGAAAACTTCCCTAACCTAAAGAGAGAGATGCCCATGAATTTACAAGAAGTCTACAGAACTCCATAGAGACAGGACCAGAACAGAAATACCTCCCATCACATAATAATCAAAACCCCAAATGTACTAAACAAAGAAAGAATACTTATGGCCATAAGAGAAAAAGGGCAAGTAACACATAAAGGAAGACCTATCAGAATCACACCAGACTTCTCAGAAGAGACCATGAAAGTTAGAAGATCCTGGGCAGAGCTCATGCAGACTCTAAGAGAACACAAATGCCAGCCGAGACTACTATACCCAGTGAAACTCTCAATCACTATAGATGGAGAAAACAAGATATTCCATGACAAAACCAAATTTACACAATATCTTTACACAAACCCAGTCCTACAAAGGATAATAGGGGGAAAACACCATTACAACAAGAGAAACTATACCCTGGAAAAAGCAGGATATTAAACTTCTTATCCAAAAGAAGATAACTACACACATATAAAATTAAAATAAAAAATGATAGGAAGCAATAACCACTACTCCTTAATATCTCTTAACATCAATGGACTCAATTCCCCAATAAAAAGGCATAGACTAACAGACTGGTTACGTAAACAGGACCCTACATTTTGCTGCATACAGGAAACACACCTCAATGTCAAAGACAAAAACTACCTTAGAGTAAAAGGCTGGAAGACAATTCTACAAGCAAATGGTCCCAGGAAACAAGCCGGAGTTGCCATTCTAATATCATATAAAATTGACTTTCAACCTAATGTCACTACTTGCTGGTCAAGGGAAAAATCCAACAGGAAGAACTCTCAATCCTGAACATCTATGCTCCAAATATAAGGGCACCCTCATTCATAAAAGAAACTTTACTAAACCTCAAAGCACACATTACACCTAACACAATAATTGTGGGTGACTTCAATACTCCACTCTCACCAATGGACCGATCAGGAAAACAGAAATGAAACAGGGAGACAGTGAAACTAATTGAAGCTTTGGACCAATTGGATTTAATATATATATATATATATATATAACTTTTCATCCCAAAGCAAAAGAATATACCTTTTTCTCAGCACCTCATGGTACCTTCTCCAAAATCGATCATATAGTTGGTCACAAGACAGAACTCAACAAATATAAGAAAATAATCCCATGCCTCCTATCAGATTACTATGGAGTAAAAGTGGTCTTTAATAACAATAAAAACAACAGAAAGCCCAAATACACATGGAAACTGAATAATACTCTACTCAATGATACCTTGGTCAAGGAAGAAATAAAGAAAGAAATCAAAGATTTTTTGGAGTTTAACGAAAATGAAGGCACAACATACACAAATCTATGGGACACAATGAAAGCAGTGCTAAGAGGAAAACTCATAGCTTTGAGTGCCTCCAAAAAGATATTCAAGAGAGCATACACTAGAAGATTAACCGAACAACTGAAAGCCCTGGAACAAGAAGAAGCTAATTCACCCAGGAGGAGAAGACAGGAAATCACCAAACTCAGGACTGAAATCAATCAAGCAGAAACCAAGAGAACCATACAAAGAATCAACAAAACCAAAAGCTGGTTCTTTGAAAAAATCAGCAAGATAGATAAACCCTTAGCCAGACTAAGCAAAGGGCACAGAGAAAGTATCCAAATTAACAAAATTAGAAACGAAAAGGGAGATATTACAACAGAAACCGAGGAAATTGAAAAAAATCATCAGATTCTACTACAAACGCCTGTACTCAACACAACCGGAGAATCTGGAGGAAATGGACATTTTCTGAGACAGATACCAAATACCAAAATTAATCCAGGATCAAATAGACCATCTAAACAGACCCATAACCCCTAAAGAAACAGAAGAGATCATAGATGATAGCCTTCTGACCAAAAAAAACTGATGGTTTCAGTGCAGAATTCTATCATACCTTCAAAGAAGACTTAACACCAATACTCTTCAAACTATTCCACCAAATAGAAACAAAAGGAACACTACCCAACTCCTTCTACGAAGCCACTATTACGTTGATACCAAAACCACACAAAGAGACAACTAAGAAAGAGAATTTCAGGCCAATTTCCCTTATGAATATTGATGAAAAAATACTCAATATAATTCTTGGCAACCGAATCCAAGAACACATCAATACGATCATCGACCATGATCAAGTAGGCTTCATCCCAGGGATGCAGGGTTGGTTCAATATATGGAAATCCATAAATGCTATCCACTACATAAACAAACTCAAAGAAAAAAACCACATGATCATTTCATTAGATGCTGAAAAAGCATTTCACAAAATTCAGCATCCTTTCATGCTAAAAGTCTTGGAAAGGACAGGAATTCAAGGCCCATATCTAAACAGTAAAAGCAATATAGAGCAAACCGGTAGCCAACATCAAACTAAATGGAGAGAAACTTGAAGCAATCCCACTAAAATTAGGGACTAGACAAGGCTGCCCCCTCTCTCCATATCTTTTCAATATAGTTCTTGAAGTCCTAGCTAGAGCAATTAGACAACATAAGGGGGTCAACGGGATACAAATTGGAAAGGAAGAAGTCAAACTATCACTATTTGCAGATGATATGATAGTATACTTAAGTGACCCAAAAAACTCTACTAGAGAACTCCTACAGCTGATAAACAACTTCAGCAAAGTGGCTGGCTACAAAATCAACTCAAGCAAATCAGTCGTTATATACTCAAAGGATAAGCAGACTGAGAAAGAAATTAGGGAAATGGCACCCTTTACAATAGCCACAAACAGCATAAAGTATCTTGGGGTGACTCTAACCAAACAAGTTAAAGACCTATATGACAAGAACTTCAGATCTCTGAAGAAGGAAATCGAAGAAGATCTCAGAAAATGGAAAAACCTTCCATGCTCACGGATTGGCAGGATTAATATAGTTAAAATGGCCATCTTGCCCAAGGCAATCTACAGATTCAATGCTATCCCCATAAAAATCCCAACCCAGTTCTTCATAGAGTTAGAAAGAGCAATTCTAAAATTCATCTGGAATAACAAAAAACTCAGGATAGCTAAAACTATTCTCAACAGTAAAAGAACTTCAGGGGGATTCAGGATCCCAGACCTTAAACTTTACTACAGAGCAATAGTGATAAAAAAAAAAAAAAAACCTGCATGGTATTGGTACAATGTCAGGCAAGCAGATCAATGGAATAGGATTGAAGATCCAGAAATGAACCAACACACCTTTGGTCACTTGATCTTCGACAAAGGAGCTGAAAGCATCCAGTGGGAAAAAGATAGTGTTTTCAACAAATGGTGCTGGTTCAATTGGAGGTCAGCATGCAGAAGAATGAGAATTGATCCATTCCTATCTCCTTGTACTAAGCTCAACTCCAAATGGATCAAGGACCTCCACATAAAACCTGGCACACTGAAACTAATAGAAAAGAAACTGGGGAAGACCCTTGAGGACATGGGCACAGGGGAAAAGAACACCAATACCTTATGCTCTAAGATCAATAATTGACAAATGGGACCTGATAAAACTACAAAGTTTCTGTAAGGCAAAGGACAGTGTCAAAAGGACAAAACATCAACCAACAAATTGGTAAAGGATCTTCACCAATTCTAAATCCAACAGAGGGCTAATATCTAATATATACAAAGAACTCAAGAAGGTAGGACCCAGAGAACCAAATAACCCCATTAAAAAGTGGGGGTACCGAGCTAAACAAAGAATTTTCACATGAAGAACTTCGGAAGGCTAAGAAACACCTTAAGAAATGTTCAGCATCATTAATCATTAGGGAAATGTAAATGGAAAAAACCATGAGATTTAACCTCACACCAGTCAGAATGGATAAGGTCAAAAACTCAGGAGACAGCAGGTGTAGGCAAGGATGTGGAGAAAGAGGAACACTCCTCCACTGCTTGTGGGATTGCAAGATGGTGCAACCACTTTGGAAATCAGTCTGGTGGTTCCTCAGAAAACTGGGCATGACACTTCCTGAGGACCCTGCTATACCACTCCTGGGCATATACCCAGAGGATTCTTCAGCATGCAATAAGGACACATGCTCCACTATGTTCATAGCAGCCCTATTTGTAGTAGCCAGAAGCTGGAAAGAACCCAGGTGTCCCTCAACGGAGGAATAGATACAAAAAATGTGGTATATTTACACAATGGAGTACTATTCAGCCATTAAAAATAATGAATTCATGAAATTCTTAGACAAATGGATGGAGTTGGAGAACATCATACTAAATGAGGTAACCCAGTCTCAAAAGATCAATCATGGTATGCACTCACTGATAAGTGGATATTAGCCTAGAAACTTTGAATACCCAAGACATAATCCACATATTAAATGAGGTCCAAAAAGAATGGAGGAGTGGCCCCTGGTTCTGGAAAGGCTCAGTGCAACAGTATAGGGGAATACCAGAGCAGGGAAGTGAGAAGGGGTGGATGGGGGAACAGGGGGAGAAAAGAGGGCTTATGGGACTTGCAGGGAGTGGGGACCCAGAAAAGGGGAAATCATTTGAAATGTAAATAAAAAATATAACAATGAAAAAATTAATAAAAAAGAGACATTGATTTATTAAAGTAGTAGCATCTATCAGAGTTGCAGCACATACACGGCCTCAAAATCCCAGAACCTGTTCTTTCAGTGAGTAGATAGCATTTGTCAGATAATGGGTCACCTTGAGAAAAATTTCTGACACCTGCCAATTAATTTAAAAATAACACATTGGGTAGGCTGAATCTTCTTAGTTGTTCTTGTAATCTTGATGTTGTTATTATTAATTGGTTAATGATTTCTAACCTTCCTGTTTCTAGGATTTTCACTTTAGAATGCATTTTAATTCATTTTTCTTGTAATAATGTAGTGTCTCTAGTACCCGTGGTTTCCAATAGTGCATGCCTTGTGTCCACTTTCCCATCTTTCATTCAAAGAGTATGCCCCTCACCTACCATTCAACCACATGCTATGCAATGTTAAAAGCATGCATATTTAATTGATGATTTGTTTCTTTAAAATTTGTGGTGATTATCAATCTTCTGAGTATTCTCCACTTATAGTCCTACTGTGAATTTTTTAGAAGGTAGCAGTAAATAAATTTTGGGTTTTGTTGTCTACACCATAGAAAGTATCTGAAAACTTTCTATGTTTTGTGGTCTTTTAAGATTTAGTCTTACATTGATGTAGATATAGAAAATATAGCTGAAATGTTACAGAAACAAATACAGTGATCATAGGATTATACAAATATAGGAAATGTAATTGCAGTGGGAAAATGCCAGAGTGGTAAAGATCATTTTTCAACATTAATTTCAAACCTATTTAAAAATAATTTTTAGTCTAGATAAATTTCAATCTAGATAGCTTAAAACTTTTTAACAACAGTGCAACCATACAATTAAAATATTCTTATTATCAGTTGAATATCTTACATTAAGAAATAAGTAGGTGTGAACATACCCATTAGGGTTTTTTTTTTTTTTTAGAAGAAACACAGGTTTTTTTTAGGATTCTAGATTAAATCAATATTTAATACTCAAAAAGGAGTTGTGAAATTCACAAAACATAGCCTACACCATCTAACTCAGGACTTTTGGGTATTCTGCTTCTCCACCTTGGCTCTGTGCTCAAGTTCTTCCTGTGCTAGGAGGGACCCACCAGTCTTCTCACTAGTACTTTAATCACTAGAGCATCATTAGTAGTGTGACCACTTCTCAAAAATCACCTCAATGAGATCTCAAGATTTTAAGTGTAATAAATGAATAATTTAGAAAGGAACTTGGTTTTTGGTAAACCAGAGATGGTAGAAATACTTAATTGTGAATTAGAGTACAACACATGTTATGTTGCTTTCTATTTAGGCTTCAGGAAATGTGCATGTCTTGTGCATTTGTTTTCTGTACATTGTTGTACACTCCTATTATGATAAAAAAATCATTGATTCTGTTTATAAAAAAGGAAAGATGTCTGAAGAGATGTCTGAGTGATTAGAGCTTATACTGGTCTTGCCTAGACCCCAAGTTAAGTTCCTAGCACCCATAATCAATGACTCCCAACTACCTATTACTCCAGTTCTGAAGGACCCAACCCCTTCTGACCTCTGCGAACACCTGCACATACATGTTCATTGTAGGTACAAAGTTACTGTGTACTATGCAAAGATTATCCTTGTAGTATTTTTCTACCACATATCTGGTTGCAAGTTTTATTCTGAAAATCTTCTGTCTCAATGTTGTGTAAACATTGCTTCTCAATTATTCTGATTGGTCAAAAAAAAAAAAAAGAAGTTCATCAGCCAATGAGTGAGCAGAGGAGAGAATGGGGCTGACTTCCTCCCCAGGAACACCCATCATGTGCCCAAAGTTCACTGGGTTCACCTCTCCTGAGGGAGAGGAAGGAGGAAGTGAGGATTAGCCATGGGGAGAGACTCCAGAAGACACAAGACAGGAAAACGCCTGCAGCAGAGAGAGCCAGGTCAGTGCTAAAATGAAAGTGTCACCAGGATTTTGGCTAAGAGGTAGTCAGACTAGTTTAGAGGATTAACATAGAGTAATACTGCTTAGTTGCTGTGCCCTTAAATTTTGTTAAATAAATCTAATAGTCCAGTGTCAATTATTTGGGATCTCTCTGGGTTAAGAAAAAAGCTTCAACACATTTATAGAAATAGCACTAACAGTGCACCCACCCACCCACCCACACATACACACACATGCATACATACGCACACAGAGAAATACATATTTTTAAGGAATAAACATCTCATAAGTACTGTAATTGTGTTTGATCATAACTGAAGCTGAAAGAGAAGAGAATGGAATCTAAATGGCCCCTGCTGCTGCTGCTGCTGCTACCACCTTGAAAAGAAGCTAGACGGTAACAGTCCAGAAGTAGGTTCTGTTTTCTAAACTTAACACAGAGCACCAGAAGAACTGTTAAGATTGCCTGGCGTTAACACTAGCTAGAGAAAAACCATGACTGGCAGTAAATTAAATATCTTAATTTGTTTTGAGTAATGACTTAACAAAGACATTACAACATATATTTGTAACATTGGAAGAGGATATAAAACTGAAAAGGGGTAGATCTGTAGAACCTAAGAAATTGTCTGAAGATGGAAAGATTTGAAGTAGATGCCTCAAATCAAATTGCAATACAAAATCTTACATTTAAATCCAAAGAATCCGTTGAGTCCTGTGATAATTCAACAATCTACAAATTCACAGCTCAGATAGGAGCAAAAACTATCAGACAGAAAGGGAAATGTTAGCTTGAGCTCAGGCTGTGTTAGTGGCAGAGCCTAGATTTCACAGAGATCATTCTCTGCACAGGTCGGTTTGTCTCTACTACAGGGTTTACCTTTAGAAGCCACTCTGGGGAGACAAGATGAACTAAATCATCCACAAAAAGCATAACCATAATGTTGTCAGATTTTAACATCATATGAAACAGTACTAAGGAAACATAATAAATTGGGATGTGTGTGCTACGTCTTTTCTAAACAGGAGGTTTTGTTAAGCAAGAGGAAGATTAGACTTATTCGCTTGGCCTGTAAAAGAGAGACAGGAAGATAGAAAAATATTTTAACTAAATGTGAATAAAATTATGTTATTCTGCCCAACACTGAGGGTCTTGCTCTGTGTGGTGGAAGAATGCTTTGTTGTCCAATGTATTCAATCAAGCAGGTGCTGAAAGGATTCCTGTATCAAATCACATTACGGCCACAGTATGCTAATTTCACTTCATAGTAAAAGTATATTAAATATAGTTTCAACTTATTAATAAAACTCTACAAATGGATTGGAATGCTCTTGGTTTTGCCTACATGTTGTTTAAAACACATAGACTGTAACCTTCAGACTGATGCTGGAAGGTGCTTGTAAAATCACCAATGAAATCATCATTTCATTAACTTCTTACTTAGCTACAGGTAAAATAGTGATGATTCACTTTTAAATCTGAGACCCAACTTTCCACAGACGTACGTGTTGAACAAGCCCTGTAAAATTGGTTTGAATTATCTACACCTTTTCAAATATGGCCATTTTAGGTTCGACACTCACAAATTCAAGATGCATTATTTCAAGATACAAAACAAAGCAAAAATTCACAATAGTCATAAGAAATATAAAATTTTATTCAGTTTGTGAAGTGTGACTGAAACTTAACAGAGGGAAATGATCTTGATTAACATAAAATGCTGTTATTTAAAGAGAAAATTCGTTATTGAGGAAAGCAGACACTGCGTCATGCAGTGGAGTGGAAAGTCTGCACACAATTTTACAGGAAGCATTCTTTTCATTCTGTCTTTAACAGAAACCCTGAGCTGGCTATGAACTGCTTACATGCCGTGCAATGGAAAGTGTGGCTGAAATCTGGAAGAAATCCAAAGATTAAAAGCATCACCTTAAAATATTTACTGAAGGGCCAGAAAAGTTCATTCTGAGGCTAAGTAGCTCACATCACAGAAAATTTTTATCAAAGTTTACTCTGGGGCTGGCTAGGCAGCACATGTGTATGGAATATCTAAAACTGAATGCATGATTAGGCAGCTAATGTCTTTGAAGTTGCATAAACTATTCGGTGGCTCCTTAGCATTCATCATGACTTGTTCTAAACATGAAATACTTTATGTTATTTTTAGTTCCCATGACCTAGTACATTTCTTCAACAGAACGATATTAAATTATTCCTGTGAGTAATTATTACAAAAGAAAATAAGATCAAAATATTTTTCTTGTACCTACAGACAAGACTTTTCCAGTCATATTTGAGTGGTTTTACTTCCCTTCATCTTTTAATGTTTCCTCCCACCCCCTGCCTCCTTGTATTTGCCCCTCCACCCAACCTACTCCCATCCCCCCCTGATTTCCCTTTGTTGGGGCATCTATTGGGCCTTTATCTGACCAAGGATCACTGATGCCCAACAAGTCATTCCTCTGCACATTTTTGGCTGGAACCATGTGTACCCTTTGGTTGATGGTTTAGTTCCTGGGAGTCCTGGGGTGTCTGGGTGGCTGACATCTTTGTTCTTCCCATGGGGCTGTAAACCCCTCAGCTCCTCCAGACCACCCACCCTACAACTCCTCCGCTGGAGACCCCACGCCCAGACCAATGGTTGGCTGCTAGCATCTGCCTCTGTATTTGTAAGGCTCTGTCAGGGCCCCTCCAGAGACAACCATAGCATGCTCCTTTTGGTATACACTTATAATTGTCCATAGTAGTGTTGGGGTTTGGTGACTGTGTATAGGATGAATCCCCAGGTGGGGCAGTCTCTGGGTGGCCTTTACTTCAGTCTCTGCTCCACACTTTGTCTCTTTTATTGATCCTGTGAGTATTTTCTTCCCTTTCTCAGAGGAACCTAAGCACCCTCACTTAAGTCCTCTTTCTTGAGCTTCCTGTGCTGATATCTTGCTTTTTAATTTGTGAATGTCTATGAGATTATTTCTGGAGGAGAAAACAAACTGAGTTGCATAAAAGACAAGGAGAGGATGTTAGGAAAGAAATTGCATCTTCTAGGGTATGATAAAGGTGCCTAATTAACTGATAGATTTAGGTAAACACTATTCTCATGGTATTCACAAATAGTTTATAAGACTATAAATACTTGGAAAGCATTTGTGGCAGTGTCTAATGACAGCTGGTGGGATATACTTTATCCCACTGATTCTGTGTAAAGGATTTTATTCTGAACTCATAACTAACTATTTTATATTTATTTAAAAATTCTCCAGGAAGCTCAAAAGCATCCAAAAGATAGTCAATAATGAACCAGAGATGCATATAATTGTCTAACTACTGAAGGAGGCACAACTCAGATTTTAAATTAGTATGTATGGTGGTTAGAATGTGCCTGGCCCAGGAGTTGGCACTATTGGAAGGTGTGGCCTTGTTGGAGTAGGTGTGGCCTTATTAAAGGAAGTGCATCAGTGTTGCCATTGACTTTAAGACCTTCATCCTAGTACCTGGAAGTCAGTCTTCTCTTGCTTACCTTCCAAACAAGATGTTGAACTCTCAGCACCTCCTATGCTGTGCCTGCCTGGACAATGCCAGACCCCCACCTTGATAATAATGGACTGGACCTCTGAACCTATAAGCCAGCCCCAATTAAATGTTGTCCTTTATAAGAGTTGACTTGGTCATGATTTCCGTTCACAGCAGTATAACCCTAACTAAGACCGCATGAGGGATATTTGAGTGGCATGACCAGATTAGAGTATGTCTTAGGTAAATATTTTTATGTCTTAAAATTTTGTGGAAAATAGTTATAACTATTGTCTTAGTTAAGGTTTCATTTCTGTGAAGAGAGACCATGACCAAGCCAACTCTTGTAAAAGGAAATATGTAACTGGGGCTGGGTTACAGTTCCAAGGCTTTAGTCCATTATTGTCAGGGTGAGAAGTTTGGTGGCAGACATGGCAGTGTGCCAGAAGACGTGGTGCTAGAGAAGGAGCCAAAAGATCTACATCTTAATCCACAGGCATAAGAAGAAAATTGTGCACTCCACTGGGTATAAGTTGAGGGTAGGAGACCTCAAAGTCTCCCCGTGCAGTCACATGCTTCCTCCAACAAGGCCACACCCCCTAATAGTGCCATATCCTATGGCCAAGCATTCATACACATGAGTCTATGGGAGCCATACCTATTAAATTCACCACAACTGTTAATACTGATTATAGATTTATTTGGGGTAGTAGGGAGTTGACTTGGATTAGTTGCTGATATAAAAACCTTTTAAAAATATTTTATGTTTTCTTTTTACATTAAGTAATAATCATTTAACTTTATAATATAAAGACAAATCTGATCATGTAAAAAGCACCGAGAAATTACTTCAAATATATAGAGTTTTAATGTTTGTATTTTAAAAGTTTAAATCATTTTAAGACCCGGTAGCCATAATTATTTCTATCTGCTATTAAGTCCTTTGCTGCCATCTTCTGGAACTCAGTAACTTTGCATACCCACAGGTTTCTTTCTCCTAGAGAAAGCTTCCCAGAGGAGATGAGATAATTGCATTTTCAAATCAGAGAAATGCTACCTGAAAATTGGCTTCTGTGAGTCACTGCATCCCAGGAGCCTACATTTGGCCTATGGACATTCCTTGAACATCTTGAAAATACTGGGTAATCATTTTGTCATTTTCTTGGACTTTCTTCAAAACTGAGTTTTGCTTATTTTGTTTCTACAAAACTTATATACTTAAAAATGTAAAAAAATTTAAATCATTTATGTATTTATTTATTTTAAACTCCAGATTAATATTCTTCTCCCAGTCCACCCTCCGACTGTTCCACATCCCATATACCTCTTCTCAGCCCCCTGACTCCACGAAGATGTCCCTTTCTCTCACCCCACTCCCACCCCATAAGACCTCTAAACTCCCTGGGGCCTCTAGTCTCTTGAGGGTTAGGTGCATCTTCTCTGCTTAAACCCAGAGCCGGCAGTCCTCTGCTGTGTATATGTTGGAGGCCTCATATCAGCTGGTGTATGCTGCCTGGTTGGCGGTCCAGTGTTTGAGAAACCTTGGTAGTCTATGTTAGTTGAGACTGCTGGTCCTCCTACAGGGTCTCAGCTTCTTCCAGCTTTCCCCTAATTCAACCACATGGGTCAGCAGTTTCTGTCCATTGGTTGGGTGCAAATATCTGCATCTTACTTTCAGTTGCTTGTTGGATCTTTCAGAGGACAGTCATGATAAGTCTTTTTTGTGAGTGTTCCATAGCCTCAGAGAGTCCCCACTCCAATTGTTAGGGAACCTACATGAAGACCAAGCTATACATTTGCTACAAGTGTGTAAGGGTCCTAGGTCAAGCCTCTGTGTGCTGTTTGGTTGGCAGTTCAGTCTCTGTGAGCCCCCATAGGCCCAGGTTAGTTGACTCTATAGGTCTTCTTTAGTGTCCTCGGCCCCTCCAGCTCACGCCATCCTATCCCCCACTCTTCCACCCCAAGCTCCACCTGATGTATAGCTGTGAGTCTCTGCATCTGTTTCCATCCGATGCTGGATGAAGCCTCTCAGGAGGTAGTTATGCCAGGCTTCTGCCTATAAGCACATCAAAGTACCATTAATAGTGTCAGGGGCTGCCTCTCTCACATGGAATGGGTCTCAATTCGGAGCAGTCATTGGTTGGCTCTTCCCTCAGCCTCTGCTCCATCTTTAAGCCTGTGTATCTGGTAGGCAGGACAAATTTTAGGTCAAAGGTTTTGTGGGTGGGTTGATGCCTCCTCCTTCCCCCGGAAGTCCCTTTCTGGCTATAGGAAGTGGCCACTTCAGTCTCTATATCTCCTGTTGGTAGGAATCCCAGCTTGGGTCAACTCCATAGACTTCTTATGCTTCACAGACTTCTTATGCTCTGATAGCATGTTAAAACACTTATGTACAAACAGTGTTTATTTGCTCTCTACAGTTCACAAAATAAAAAGCTCTGTAACTTCACACTAGATCAAAACATTCCCTTGTAGATGTTAGGGATCTACAGACTCATGAGAAAATTACAACTCATGAGGATCCCCTCCCCCAATATTATACAAGTAGCAAACAATGGCTGGGAGAGAAGAAACTGTTTGATGTAGCTGTGTGAGCGTTATAGAAGTAACTGTAATGATGCAGTTTGGGGATGCCACTGGTCATGCTGGAGTGGACTTGCTAGTGATGGATTTGCTGGAGTCATACATGTTTCTGTAAGTAAATCTAATAAACTCTCATTGGTTCAACAAGCTAGATATGGGACGAGTAATGTCGTTGCTCTGTCATTTGTTTCATCTGAAATGAGTAGATGGGGCTGCAAGTCTGGAGCATATAAAGGAGAATCCATAAAAGCTGGTGGAATCCACTCACTACGGTCCTGTGTCTCTCCAACCTCTGTTTTCACTGTGACCACATCTGGAATCCTGCACTTCTCCTGTGTAGATTCCTGTGGTTATATTGGTTCCTCCAAAATCATAGAGGATATTTCCTCCACTCTGTAATTATCAATCTAATTAAAAACAAATATATTTTACAGGTGTTAGAGATTAGACTGTGACCTTCCTTGGACTGCTAGTTAAGAGCACCAGTTCTACGTTAGCGTAACTGGGTCCGATTTTTCTCTATTCATTAATAACTGAAATAAATATACTGGGAAAAACTAAGTTTTCTAGACCTTTATTTTCTCACCTATAAAATGTGAATATACAAAAAGGAGATATTTCACAAGGGTAGATAAAGTTCTGATATCTCTATGTAATATGCAAAAAGTACGTAGTTATATTTATCAACTTGCTTTTCTCAAAACAGAGAGATTTTCCAAAATTAAAAAAGGGACTTGTGACAGCAGAACATTGTGATCAGAACATGTACATTATAGTCAAATTATGGAAGTATGAGAGGATGTTGGAGAAAAAGGACCAAAATAAGGTATTTTGAAAGAATAATCTTCAGTCTCTGATTAATAAAAAGTGTGATGTTATTTCCATTCTGAACAGACAGGTGCTGGCCGGATGTCCTGCAGAAATACTTCTATTCTGAGGTAGCATCTGAAGCTGAGGGTTATGCAGTCTTTAGTGGTATCAGTCAACCATGCAGAAGTCTTCTTTCACAACATAGGAGCATTATTTGCTTTTAAGGTTGACCAAAGTGACTCCATTTTTATTCTGATAATGTTGGCATTTCTTTCAAAATAGTGATGTTGAGTTTTTCCCACATACATGGAAAAACACACTTAAGTCACTATGATCACTACAGCGGGGTGACTTTCCTGTGAGTCCCTCCCTGGCCACAGTGCACTCACCCCACAATTCTACAACTTGTATCTGAACTCAGCCTTCATCCTGCAAGAGCTATGGGACTCATGTCTTATAGCACACCATCCAGTGCCCATAGACTGCTTCATTTATCATCCCTGTGATTGTGAGCACAGACCCTTGTGCCCTTAAAATTTTTATTTGATCTCTAACCTGTACTACAAGCCTGCTAAACGAGGATAAGTTGCTGTTGAATAAAAGTCACATCTCAATTTCTTTGTGAAATGAAAAGGGGGGGGGTCTTCTTCTACCCTGCATCCTGACCAAACACAAGCATACACACACACACACACACACACACACACACACACACACACACACACGCACACCAAACTCAACAGGCAGTAAAAGCTGAATAAATACCCACAGTGTACAATCTGCTAAAGGCAGTTCCTGTGCTTGCCCACTCAAGACTATGGTTGGGTGGGTTCCATATACTGGACTCCTGGTCCAGCCTTCTCTCCTATACTTAGTACTCAACTTAGACTCACATCTGTAACAACTGAAATGCTGCTAGGAAGAATTATCTTTAGA
The DNA here is from genome assembly GCF_947179515.1 of Apodemus sylvaticus. Taxonomy (NCBI): domain Eukaryota; kingdom Metazoa; phylum Chordata; class Mammalia; order Rodentia; family Muridae; genus Apodemus; species Apodemus sylvaticus. Next base: position 85,291,222 of record NC_067475.1, on the reverse strand, counting down.
GCCTCTCCTTTTGTGCTTGTGGAAAACAATCATCCGAACCCATTCCCATTGTGTGCAACCATGGTAGCTGGGAACTCAGTGTTCTCCATCATTGATGTTGCTTAAGTTTATTTCTGTAAGTCATGCCTAAATTAGACTTATATCAGTCAAATGGATGCCAAATAATTATAATGGTATTTACACATTACCTAAAAATTAGTTCTTCCCATTTGGGTACCTGCCACGGTTACAGGGGCTTTAACAGAATCATATATGTTAATAAAATGTAGGATAGAAAAGTTGACAGTAACTGGTGAAAATGGAAAATCTTTTCCTTGTGCAGATAGTCACTTAAAAATAGTTAAAAACAACACAATTAACCAAAACAAATTTACCAAACAAGAACAAGTTGAAAAGCAAAAACTAGGCTTTTTAAAGGAGTTATTGCAAATATCATTTAGGAACCTTTTTCTCACTATACTTCATATTTATTTTTGTGTATTTAAATTTTCTATTTGCTGATTTATTAAATCTATTTGTTAGTGTTATTTTTAAAAAAATACTGTGGAGATACAGAAACAAGTTTAGTTACTAGTTAATGAATTGATTCTGACATACTTTTTTCAAGTTAAAAATAGGTGAAATCTGTGTAACTTTAAAAGTTTAAGTGTTTTGTGTATTAATATTAATAATTAAATGACAACGATATTGATTCTGTCAGCAGTATTTTGTCCAGCCTTCTCGCCTGTTTTTTATTTGCTGACTTATTTTTTAATCAGATTATCTGCTAAATATAGAAAGAGGAAACTTTCCATCAAAGATGTGAACCAGGCTCTGGGCTGCGTGTATATATGGGATACTTTAGCACATACAGCCTTCCTGCTTGTAGCCGCCCAGCTCCCCTGCTGCTGGAACTGCATTGGTTACAAGAAGCGACCACGCGTATTATTAACTGAATGCAATTCTAAACATTTCCCAATATTTCGCTATATATTCACCGCAATCCTTTAAGGAGGCAGTCTTATAATTATTAGTTTCTTATCAAATCATAGAGACCTTAAATTGTATAGACCAAGAATCAAACATGCAGTTTGACTCCGAAGATTGCAGACGTCACTTCCACGTCATTCTGTTGGGTCCGCTGACGCTGCACTGACTCACGCACTCCACTTCCTAACTAGCAAAAGGAAGCTTTGCGTCGTGGTCACGCAAGACCTGCCTATAAACAAGGACTCTGATCTGGAGCACTCAAGGTTCCTTGTGGCGTGATGGCAGAGGGCCGGTCTTGTTTCCTAGGTAACAGCCATTGCACACCAGCTGATAGGGCACCGCGCTCCCAACACCTCCACCAGTGATGTCACTTCCTTGGTCTGGGCGGTTGTCCCAGCGACGCAGGCGGAAAGGCGGTGTTGGGTACCCTAGAGACCAGGCAGTTGGAAGTCACTTCCTCCCGGGGACGCTGTTGCCTAGCAACTCCCTTCCGCCTCCATCTTTTGCCCCGCCTCCAGTTTATTCCAATACCTGGTTTCCGAGACCGCGAGGCCCGGGCGGTGGGTGACACTTGTGCTAGAGCATAGCCGCTGGGTTCTCAGGTGGTCACAGGGGCCCGGGTGCACGGGGAGCGGGGTGGATGCAGGAGGCGCGGGCCGTGGTACGTGGAGGAGCCGAGGGGACCGCGCTGGGTGTGCGGGGCCCTGGCGCGTGCTGGGCCGGGAGCCGCGCGGAGCTGGGGACGCGGACGCCACCTGGCCAGCCCGGGGCGCCCTGGGCGGTGGCCGGCGATCCAAAAGGGCCTCCGAAGTCACGCGCTAGAAAGAGACTTTAATGCAGCCTGATGTGATGCAGCTTAGTGTGGAGATGTCGTTGTGTGTCTATCTAAGAGCAAAGAAATGGCTTGGGAAAATGTCGCTGCTGCTTGTGGTTAAGCATTGTTTTGAATACTGTTATATGCAAGCCATTTCCGGGGCTGGGAACCTTGACAGTCCTCCGGGTTGCGGTTCCTGGTGGCAGCTGCAATGCTATATGTTTTTAATAATAGAAAGGTGAAATTGTTCAGCAACATTTTGTTATTATGTAGTTCATTTATTCTTAAAATAGGTGTAGAACAATAACTTCCTCATGCATTTTCTTTTCGTGAAAACAAATTGGTTGTGGAAATTTTATGTCCTTAACAAAAAACGCTGTTACATTTTTAGGTGAACATATTGTGCAATGATTAGAGCTATTTCTCTTTCTTTGGAGCAGGGTTGGGGGGGCACTAATCCCAGGGATAGAGTATCTCGGTCATGTAAAAAGTCTAATTCTTTTAAATATTTGTGTATATATTTCAGCCACCATCAGAAGTTGAATGAATTCTTTCAATTATTTATTGATTGTTGTATAAAAGTAGAGGAAAAGGATCCACCATGTCGGATGAAATCTTCAGCACAACTTTGGCATATACCAAGAGTCCAAAAGCTACCAAGAGAACTTCTTTTCAGGTAAAATATGGCAAAGCATTTGGTTTTGACTGTGCTATTACTGAGCACTTGGCGGTTTCTCACAGGGTCTGGCATGAAGCGGGAGGAGTCCTGGCTCAACTGTTAGTGTGTTGTAGGTCGCCTGTCAACTTTGGACTCCAGTATTATGACACCCATCTGTGGGATCCTGTCTTCAATATTGGCTTCCAGGTTGAAAGCCAAAGAGTGACTTCAGAGCTCATCTCTCTCTAGATTTTGGTTTCATTGTGTAAGCATAACAAGGTCTTACTGTGTGGACGCTGCCTCCAACTCTTCTTCTGAGTTTGTCACATCGATTATGCCCATCTCTGTAATACACTTAAAGGACCAGTTCGATGCTCAGGGCGTGCCTCAGTAGTAGGCTCTGTGCCCGCCATGTCTTTTCAAACCCAAACAGTTACCTCCCTCAAAATGTACACGTCTCTAACAGAATGTCAGTTTCTAATAAATCTAATCTAAATTGATACCCCTGTCATTCATTAGCATTTAGCTCAGATTGTAACCTGCAATTAATTTATCTAATACTAGTAGTCACTTCCTGTTTAACTACGAATCCCAGAGGAGATGGCACAATTCTGCGCTGAGTTTGATGACTTGGGTACATTGTATAGTGTAGACTTGGAGTAAAGTTAGGTGAATGAAACTTAAATGTGAATGCAGAATAATCGAGTATTGTTTGTTTAATGATCTCTTCTAAGTATGAGACAGCCCTGCTTGAATGGGAATTGACATTACTGATCTCATTGCAGGATGAGCTGATCAGAGCGATTACAGCCCGGTCAGCCAGGCAGAGAAGCTCCGAATACTCCGATGACTTTGACAGTGATGAGCTTGGTATGTAAGGGAGTAGCCAAATGAGCCGGTGTCCGGTGTTTTGCTTCCTTGGTTACATTTCACTTGTCCCGCAACCTCTCATGATAAATCTGCCTATGAATTCACTAGTTTCAGAATTCTATGTGTGCAGCGAGTTAGGAAGGCACTCTTAAGTTTCAAGAAGCGTACAAATTACCTCTGCTTATTTCTAGATGTGAGTTTAAAGTATTACTAGGTCTATAGTACAATGTTGTCTTAGGACTAAGCTATCTGAGGAAGTAGTTTCGTCTTTAAGAGTTCTACATTTGTATTGTGACCAGAGTTGAGGTTAAACAGTGGTGCTTCAGTAATGCTTTTGTGTCGCAGACCGACCTGGGGCTGTAAGAGCGAGTACGGTAACTGATTTTCTGTTGCTGGTATAAAGCACCATGAGCAAAGGTGACTTCAGAGAAAGAGTTCATTTCAGTTGACAGTTCAAAGTGATGTGAGTCCTTCGTTGGGGGGCGGACATGGCAGAAATTTGATGGATTGGAGGCAGGAGCAGGAAGCTAAGATGCTCCTTCAACAGCAGACACACAGAGCAGAAAGAGACTGGAATTGTGTCAAGGCTGTGACTGCTCAAAGCCCGCTCCCAGAGACATCCTTCATCCACAAGCCAGAACCTTCTCCACAAACGGTGCCGCCAACTGGGGACTGGGTAGTCAAGGTCCGGAGTCCATGGCAAACAGTCTCATTCAAGCCACCATATCCCACTTTCTGTAACCCGTAGATTCCTGGCCAATGCAAACTGCAGTTAGTTAAAATTCCCCCATAGTCTTTAACATTTTCTGCACTGTTTAAAATTCTTCTGAAGTCTCTCCTGAGACTCAGGGCAATTGATTAATTGTAACCTCCTGAAAAAAATCGAAATGCAAAATACATGCTTCTGTTATGTAATGAGCTAGGATATATGTACATACATACATACATACATACATGTAGACAGACAGACAGACATTACTATTCCAAACAAGAAGAATGGGGACATAGTAAGGACATAGTGGACTAAAGCAAGACTGAAACACAGCAGGGCACACTGGAAGCCCTGTGGCTCGGTGTCTAGTGTCTGGGACTGTAGCTGGCTCTGTTCCTCGAACTCCCCTGCCTGCTGCGCATGTCTGCCTTGCGGTTCTAACCCCGTATGTAACACTCTTTGGCAGAGCCCCCGTGTTCTGCATCTGTAACATCTTGAGGTCCCTAGCACAGCCCCAGCTTCACTTTCACACTTTCATGCAGCGGCCTTTTGCCCTCTCGGGGCTGACATGCATACACCGCCCTGCCTTAGCTCGCCTGGCCTAGGAGCCTCTCTACTACCCATAGGAGGAGAGTCTGTGATCCCCCCACTATTCCATACTTTGTGCCTCCAAAGTCAGTAGCAGGTGATGATACTGTCAGTTTGGCTGCCAGCTTGGGGCAGGCATCCACTCCCGTGAATCACACCCTTTTATCAAGTTGCTCTCTGGAAGCAGGAAATTCCTGAGGCCCTTTCACAACTGGAAACGTAGCTCCTTAGCTGGGAGGGGACTTAGCCTGAGGGCGCCTTTCCCTTTGCCCCAGTGCAGAGCTGGGGGCCTCTGCGCTCTTCCAGCACAAGCTGGGCGAAAACATTGTTTCCCAGTGATGCTTTCCTGTCCAGGCTGAGTTTCTTTCTGCCCTATATAGGCAAACCCAGATTCAACAGGATGCTGGCTTCAAGTTTTCTCTACTAAGAAATTATTCATTACTTTCTTTTTAAAAAAAAAAAATGTATTGAATATATTCTTCATTTACATTTCAAATGTTATATCCTTTCCCGGTCTCCACCCCCATCCCAGGAGACCCAACCCATCCTCCCACTCCCTGCCTTCAAGAAGATGCCCCTCCTCCCAACCCACTCCCACCCACCCCCCTCAATTTCTCTACTCTGGCGCATCTATTGAGCCTTCATAGGACCAAGGACCTTTCCTCCGACCAATGCCCGCCCAACAAGACAGGGCATTCCTCCTCCACACTTGTGGCTGGAACCGTGTGTACCCCTTGGTTGATGGCTTAGTCTCTGGGAGCCCTGTGGGGGTCTGTTTGGCTGACATCATCTTTTTAATTTAGTGTATTATTTTGCTTTCTGTGGCTGTGATAAAACTCTAGCCAGCACCAGCTTGTGGAGGTGAGGGCTTATGTGGTTTCCATTTTCCCATAATTCATCATGGAGATATGTCAGGGCAGGAACTCAGTCAGGAACCTAGAGCTAGGAACTGAAGCAGACCCGGTGAAGGAACACTGCTAAGTATCTTAGTCCTCGGCAGCTTGTTCATCTTGCTTTCTTATACTACCCAGGGATAACAGTGCTCACAGTGGGCTGGACCCTCCCTTGTCAATCATTAATCAAGAAAATGCCTTAGAGATTTGCCCACAGGACAGTGTGTCGGACACAGTTCTTCACTATGTTTTTCTCTTCATGCATACTCTAGTTTGTGTCAAGTTAACAAAAACTAGCCAGCACATTTATCCTCAGGCAAGCGCTCAAGACAAGGGCCAGATTCTTCACCAAGATATCACAGGAATGGCCTCTATCCTAGATGCCGTTAAAGTCCTTGCTTCCTCCAGAAACTTCCTGACCTTTACAGTTCCGATTATTCTCAGAACATCCATCTTTAAGGGTTTAAATCTATTCTAATCCAAAGTTCCAAGGTGTTCCACATTCCTCCAAAGAACAGCATGGTCAGCTTTATGACAGCAACAGTCCCCTCTCTGGTGCCAACCTCTGCATTAGTTACTTTTCTGTCACTGTGCTAAACCACCAAGACCAAAATGGCTTAAAGAAGAAAGTTTATTTAAATTTATGGTTAAAGAGAGAGGCCAGTCTGTGGTAGGAACAACATGGCAGAAAGTTGCAGGCCTGCGTGGCAGAGCTGGAAGCTGAAAGGGAACATCAACTGCAGACAGGAAGCAGAGAACCAACTGGAAATGGACCAAGGCTGTGGTCTTCCAAAGCCTGTCCTTAGTGATGCAGTTCCTCCACAAGGCAGTGGGAGATCTCCCCTCCAAACAGTGCCACCCACCGGGGTCCCAGTGGTAAAGTCACTGAGCCTTTAGGGAATGTGCTCAGACCACCAGTGTGGGTCATTTTGGGGGGAAAAAAGACGCTTCACATCAATACATTAACTTGGTTTCTTTTAAGTGAGCAAATCATTGTACTTTAGGTTTCCGGTATAATCATGTAGAATTCTGACTTTGAAGTTAAGTTTGTTATTTTGTAATATCCACTGGATAAAAGTTCTCTGTAAAAGTATTCTGAATAGCCATTAACTCCCGTGTGTCTGGCTAGGTTGGTCTTCTGTATTAGACTGTAGTCTTTTGGGATCGGTGCCATATTGAACAGCCTTTGAGGGGTGTTTCCTCCCCCAGTAAACCCCATGCTGTAGGCATTTGGTAAACATTTTGAATAAGTTAATGAAACTTAGACTATATTTGATAATTGCTAATGAGGCCGACGTAGGTTAGCTGGTTTCAAGAGTTACAAACTAAATATGGACCCATTTGGGGTTACAGGCTTATTTCTAGCTATTTCTGTTTTTGAAGGTAGACTTGCTTTTCAAAGAAATAGAGTATAACTTTTGTATGTTTAAAATGCACTGCTGAAAACACCTTTTCTTGTTCCTATTTCAGTTTCTTTAGGTGAATTTTCAGATACCTCAACAGATGAAAGTCTAGTTAGAAAAAAGATGAATGATTTTCATATATCTGACGATGAGGAAAAAAATTCTCCAAGACTGTCTTTTTTGAAAACGAAGAAAGTAAACAGGGAAATATCCAAAGATGGTGTAGACTCCGTCATTCTGGACAGTGAAGGCACATCACCAGATGCCCAAGAAGACATGACTGAAAACTCCTTCCCCAAATCTCAAAGTGATGATCGAGAAGTTGGCAGAGAGATCTTTACAGCAAAGCCTGCACCCAGGCTGCCCCCCATCAAAGGAAGTGCACTTTCAGGTAACTGGGGAAATTACTGTCCTGTTTCCAGAATATCCATTTCAGGATAACCTGTCACAAATGCTTTTTTGTGGTGGCTAATATATTTAACTTTCCAGCTTCTCAGCCATAACTTAGTAACATAGCTACAAAGGCCCATTGTATGATCACTCTGGAGTCTGTGCTGAGGCTGGAGAGAAGGCTCATGCTTTACATGGTAGTTGGGACCAGTAACATCAGGTAAAACTTTATTTCAGATGTATGTTAAAGGACGACCCTTCCATCCCTGTGCATCCTGGGAACCTGACAAGAATAAAAATAAAGCAGAGACCACCAGAAAAGTGGGCAAGGCATTGCTACATGTTAGCTGTGCGTGACTCAGGCAAAAGAGTTTCAGTTGCTCGAGCTCCGTGAGTGGGAGGGCAAACCTGCTTTTCTTGTCCTGCAAACTGCTTTAGGAATCTTTTGAAGTAGCCAGAAAAAGCCATCAAATGTAAGCTGACAGCAGCAGGAGGCTGGACTGACTTTTAACCTGTGCTTTCCAAGTGTGGTGGGGTAATCATAGGTGGAAAGGAACATAGTAGCTATGTTATTAAGACTATATAAGGACTCCGGGTATTGCACTGTGATCAAGTGCTTGCCCATCGTATGTAGCGAGTCCTAAATTTGATCCCAGAGCTGACTAGAGAGATAAGTTAAATAGGAAGACAGAGAAGAAATGTGAATATTGCAGCAAACTTTAGCCTGGGTGTGTATAATTATCAGTTTACTGTAGGTGTCAAACAATACGCCACCTAGTTAATGTGTTTTTAAAGCTATGGTAGAGCCTGATATTTTAGTGCACACTCGAAGTCCTAGCACTCTAGATCCTGAGACAGGAGAATTGCTGTGACTTTGAGGCCAGCCTGCCCATATAGATGTGGACTTAAAAATAAGACCTTGGCTAAACTCCTGGGTGGGGAAGCTACAGTAAAGGTGAATTAAAATGAGTAAGGCAATACTCCATTCTAACCACAAGGTGGCAGCAAAATCCGCATGCACTGGCAGGTGTGGATGGGTTCAGTTCCCCACCCCCCACCCCCAGCTGAAAACCACTAAGTAGAGAATTTCCTTAGGGTTGAGACAAAGCATTTCAAATGAAAAGAACTTACTTTTTTCCATGATCACTTGAAAGCATTTCTGGAAATAGAATTGGGGCATAAAATATACTAAAGTCATCGGGTGTTTTCAGCGCAAAGAATAACAATTGAGACTAGTGGCCCTAAAACATGTCAGGCACAGAGAATTCCTGAAGCATCTCAATGAAGGATGAGCACACGGCTAATTCATTCATGAAAACAGGAATGCACCTCCTGGCTTTAGCTGTACTCTCTAAGTCTTCGATATCTTCTTTCATGGAGTGTTTGGAACTTGATATTTGTAATGTGAGTCGTAGCTCAGTGGTAGACCATGGCCAAACCCTCGGGAAGCCTCTGGTTCCACCCTGCCCCATGAATTCCACTGATAGCTTTCTCCGCCCCTGCTTTCCTTTGTACGGACTGTGGTAACCAGACTCTGCCTGGCGGAGCAGCGGTCACAAGGACTGTCTTTGTTTGCTAGGGGCTCGCAGGTGCTGCAGTTAGCGTGTTTCTGCACTCACCTCGGGTCTACAGTTAGTGGAGCTGTTAGCCTTGGGCATAATTCAGCCTTGACCTCATTTATTCATTGTAAAAAGGAGATGTTAGTTTAAACACTTCTAAGAGCTTCAGTACTCAGGAGTTAAAACTCAACAATTAAATTATTTTCTACTTTTGAAGTGCTCAGAACAGTACTAGAATAAGTGAAATGTTATTAATATTTAGCACCTTTTCATTACAAGTTATCAATTTGTGTGCGTATTCAGAACTCATTGTGTTTCCTATGCGACAAACTGGTGATAAGCAAGAACAGAACTCGAAAACAGTTTACCAGTCGGCCAAGACCTTAGAGTTTAGTAAAAAAAACTATATAAAAGTTATAGTAAGAATGGCAGAAAGTGGAAGTCTGAGTGACCTGAAAACTTCAAGGGAGGTGGAGGAGGAGGAGGAATAAAATGTGTGGTGTGTGGGCTGGGGCCTGTGATAAATTAGCAGAGGGGAGGTGGGAAAGGTGGATCATGAAATATTTATTAACCTGAAAAAATGATATGGATGTTGTCAAGGAAAAGCTTCCCCCAGAGAATTACAACTGTGATTGACAAGCCTATGAATGAAACTGGAAGATGTCATTGCCACCGCCGTCAGTGCTTACTGGGCGCTGAGTGTTTGTCAGGCCCTGCCCTGTAGACTTGTGGTGTCTTCTCACACTGCCTCCACAGGAAGTTAAGGGAAAACCCTTGACTGAGTTTGCTTTCTGTTGCACCATCACTAGAAGCAACTTGGCAAGTGTCTTAATTATGGTTTCGATGGTCGTGAAGATATATATTACCATCATCACAGGAACTCCCATAAAAGAAAAGATTTAATTGGGACTGGCGAGGATCAATCCATTATCATCATGGCAGGAAACATGGGGGCATGCAGGCAGACATGGTGCTGGGAAAGGAGCTGAGAATTTACATCTTGATCAGCAGGCAGCCAGAAGAAAGAGAGAGACAGAGATTCCCATTGGGCTTGGCTTGAGCATTTAAAACCTCAAAGCCCACCTCCTGCAACACATTTTCTTTAACAAGGCCACACCTACTGCAGCTAGCCCACACCTCCAAGTGCCACTCCCTCCCATTCAAACTTGAGTCTTTGGGAGCTGATCCAATTCTAAGTAGCACAAGGAAGAAAGCATTTATTAAATTAGCATCCGCAACCTGGGATAGCCAGGGCAGGAGCCTCACTCGGGAGCCCAGGGCAGGAGCTGAAGCAGAGGAATACCTACTGAGCGCTCCCTTGCTCAGCCTGCTTTCTTATACAGCCCTGGAACGCTTGCCAAGAATAACACCATGCTCAGTGGGCTGGGTGTTTGCACACTGATCACTAATCAGAAAATGGCCACAGACTTGCCTGTATGTCAGTTTCTCAGTGGAGATTCTCTCCACACAGACATGTGTAGGTTGACAATATACGATCCACGCAGCTCTTCCCAGTTTCTACTGGGAAGCTAATGGAGACAAGTGTCAGAGCTAAAAGGAAAGCAGGGGGCCTCTAAAGGGGTCAGACTCACAGAAACTGAAAGTAAAACAGGAGTTGCTGGGGACTGGAGGAAGCAGATCATTGGGCATTTCTATTCTACAGTATACGGTATCCAGTCTGCAAGGCGAACACGTCCGAGAGATGAGTTCAACATTATGCCATAGTCAGTACTGTGCTGAGCATAAGCAAGTATTTTAGGAGCTAGCTCATGACACAATGCAAGCAAAAATAACTTAACGGCTTCTTGGCACAGTGATTGGAGCTGAGGCTCAAACACCACGCACATCTGTTAGAAGAGAAGCAAGGAGCAGGTGTTTTAGGCATGGACATGTGCCTTGAGAAAGATGTGATTGTCGAGAGTCTGTGCCTGCCTGCAAATCAGATATGGTCCCCGTGTCCCCAGAACACAAGTTCCAAAGTGGAAGAGCCAGGAAAGAGGCAGCACCGGTGGTCAGCAATAGGACAGGGACACCTTCGATGCTGTTCACAGGACACTGAGCATTGCTGTTTTAGGGTTGGATGAGGAGGAGCCCCAAGGACTCTGTAGAGAGGAATGATGGGGTTTATTGTCAGTATCAGAGAAGCAGTATTTAGAAAGAGGTAAGATCCAGGAGTGGGGAGGACACAGAATAAGGGAGACCAGTTTGTATTGGTGGACCCTTTGAGTATATAATGCATTGGTTGTGATCTCCAACCACATCTTTCTCAAGGCACGTACGTGTCCATGCCTAAAAGGGAAAGTGACTTAGGCTGGCTCTTACCTGCTGGGTTGAATACTGGCCAGAATTTATGAAGAGCTAAGACAAGCAGTGGGGCACAGTGGCATCATTTTGACATGGCTTCGGAGTCTTCTAGCAACATTCATGAGACATTCCTAATCCCCGGTGAGGTGTGTGTTGGATTAGCTCAGTTTTAAAGTTATAGAAGAATAAATTGGGAGACATAAATACATAGGACTGGCAAAATTTAGCTTAAAAATAGTAAAATCTCCCCATCAATGTTTGGTAGCTGAAAGTATGCCAGCCACAGATTGTTTACATTTTAAGAAAGAATAGAATTCACTGTAAGAGTGGCTTGTGAAATTTCTCTTCTGTATCTAAGATGCCGGGCATTGAACTCACTTTTCCTGGGTGCTAAGCACCTTGTGCTCCACCATCACCACTGATTGTTAAGTGCCTGTTAGACCGTCGTAATTGCTAATTCTGGATGGAAGAGCTCTCTCACGGCAGAGCTGCCTGCATCTCTTCCTTCAGTGAGAGGCCTCCCATCCCCTGAAGGGCAGGATCTTTCTCTGCGTGATTGGAACAACACTTACCTTTGCCTTGCCCAGTTATGTACAAAGAATCCTAGCCTTTGTCTCCCTACAAAGCATTTGGACGGAGACCTTGCTCCGGAATGGTTAAAAGGCTGGTGGTGCATGGAGGGCCTGGCTTCAGAGCTTTCATTTTGTAGAAAGAAGATGGTATGGTGGTTTATGTTTTGGAAAATGTTTTTAACACTATATGAACTCATAAAGCCAACATGGACTTTTTATAAAACTGAATTACACTAATTAGCTAATTACAGGATGGAAACCTTTCCAGGATTTTGATTGTGAACTCTCAGCTCTCTGGGCTGTAGTTGGTGGAGAAGTGTGTGCTCACTGGATTCCCTGAGCACTGTGACATCTCCTGGAGGGGAGCTGAAGCTGCGGTCAGCTTCATACACTCGTTTTCTTTTTCAGGGGAAAACAGTCTCAATGCAGATGGCCACTTTAAGCCTTCTCCCCGGCCAAGGAGCATGGTGAAAAAGAGCAGCCACATCAAGGAAGGAATCAGACCAGGAGTTGATAAAGAACATTCCTCAAGTGAAGACTCTGCTCCCACACCTTCCCTTCCAAGGCAGAATGGCCCAGAGTTGCAAACTGAGGAAAAAGTATACTCAGAAAACCTGGATCTTGAGGTTGGCATAATGTGGAACTATTGAATTGTACTTCACTTCAGACCTGTTTTGTGTGTGTGTGTGTGTGTGTGTGTGTGTGTGTGTGTGTGCGCTGAGTGTCTGTGTGTGTGTGTCTGTGTGCTGTCTGTGTGTGTTTTTCATTTTTTTTTTTGCAATTGGTAAAGAAATCTCATTTCTTTAGTACACTAGATCCTATTGAGCCTAAAATTCCCTTAACTGAAAATGTAGGATGGTTTTACATGCCACTCGAAAGCTATAACATATCAATTATAGTGAGATGCATCCGATTTCAGAGAAGGTGAAATATTAAAATAATTTTCCCTTTCTGGATATTTATAGTGTAGCCTATTTGAATGATAATAATTTACATGATTATGTATTCATCTTTGCTTACATAACCTTGGCTAAGGACGTTTTAGTTCACTTCCTTCATTTGGCTGGATTTGCTCTCAGGGTACTGCTCTGTCTCCTGTGGGACCTGATACATTCCCAGGTTTCTATGAGGCGCTATGATTTCGGTGTCACCAGGGAGATCACCTCTCTGTAGTCCACTGTGAAAAGCTAACTTCACGCTCATGTCTCAGACAAGTACATTTCTTGGGATCTGCTTGGGCAGACCCAGGAAGATGAGCAGGAAGCAGCCTGGCCAGGTTTCCATCTCTTTCCACTCATCTGCAGTGTGGGTGTGGAAGGGTGAGCTCAGAGAGGTGGTGTGGACAGACCTCAGGACCCTGAGTCCATGGATTTCCACCTGTAAGTCAGACCCCAGAGTCAAGTCTCCTTTAGAGCTGACAGTGATCTGTGGCTAGGTTTTAATTTTGTCCTAAAAAAATCAGAGAGGAACCCAAACAGTGATTTTATATATTTAATATAATTACCTGCTCAAGTGAATATGGTTTGTTTCCCTGTAGATGCTGGAACAAAATACCATATGCCAGGAGACTGAGAGTGGAGGAAGTTTGTTTTTGTAGTTCTGAAATCTAGGTTTCAGGCTACCCTCCCTAAGGCCCTAGACAGGACTTCTCTTCTTACCTCTTGCACCTTCTGGTGGGTGCCAGCATCTGTTGGCCCTCCCTGGTCTAAAGAGGCATCACACCACCCTGCCTTCATCACCAGGCCCTGTGCCTCTGTATTCCTCCTCTTTTCCTAAAACAGATACTGTCGGAGTTAGGACAGTATGCCTTCATTGTAACTACAATCACATTTGCAAATATGGTACATACAGACACAGGTCACTGGGTGGACATGAGTTGGGGAAGGAGGCTCAGTTTATAGAGGTACAGAGTCTTAACCATAAGTGTTGCTCTGTATTCCCATACGCCCTAACCGTAACGACCGTGATGTGTGTGTGCACTCCTTTTTGTTTGGAAGTAACAGCACAGTATGACAAAAGCCTCCCAAGAACGTAAGCCGCATCTCCCCACGGCCCCAGCCCAGCTCTCCCCGCAGGTTTTCCTCAGCCTTGTCAGCACATGGCTGGTGTTTTAGGTAGGACTTCGTGTCTGTAAGTCACGGAGTGTTTCCATGCTCTGAGGTGGCCTTGAGGCCTCCTTCATGTGGTCTGACATAACCCATAATGAAGAACTTCTGTCTTGCTGGACACTATTTTTAGCAAATAAATGTTCCCTATTGCTCACTGTAAGTCTCCCTGGCTCTTCTCTCATACTTTAAGGTCTCTCTCAGGACTAGGCCAGAGCCTCTCTCCTGGGTGTGGAACTGTTGTCAACCTACTGCTTGGTTTCAAGTGCCCACTGGTTCTCAAGCTCCCTCATGTCTGTGTAAGCTCCCATAGTGCCTCACCTCCTCCTCAGCCCCAGATATCATGCCAGATACTGACACCGAGGAGGTGAGAGTGAGGGACATTGGCTTCCTCTCTGTCCTCCCCTTGCCTTTCTTCAGAGTGCAGACCAGGTGCAGGGGGGATGCTCATGTTGCTCCTACATGTTCCTCACTGAAGCCATGATTGGTCAATTGTCATTTTTGTGATTTGGTTTGTTACCCTTTTGTTAAACCTCTCGTGTGTGTGTGTGTGTGTGTGTGTGTGTGTGTGTGTATTTTAAGGATATTGTTATATGAGTTTTTTTTCAAGATGTGATCAGGTTTGAATGTTAGTCAGATGGGATTATCTGTTACTGTGTTTGTGTATCTGTGCCTTCTCTCTTTGTTACAAGTTTGTTATGAAACACACAGTTTGAAAAGTTAAATTAGAAGTTTCACCTGAGTTTTCTTTGCAGAGACATTGTGCCATCAACTTTGTTTTTGTTTTTTGTTTCTTTCTTATTTCTGTCTTGTTTTACATTGCATCTATTTACTATTTTTATTCATTGCCTCCGTGCACCTGTGCATGCTTTGGCTTGCCTGGGGTGGACAGAGGACAAGTTTGTGAAACCTAAAATCTTCTGGCCTCTTGTGGGTGGGGATTGAACCCCATGGGTCAGGCTCGTGAAGCAAGCGTTTCATCTCCTGAGCCATCTTACTGGCCCTTGGTGTTTCCTTCCTGAGAGTTTGGCATGTGCTGTCCAGGGCATAAGGGAATGTCAGGTCCACAGGAGCTGAGGTTACAGATGGTTGTGAGCTGCCCACATGCATTCTAGGAGCTGAGCTGGGGTCCTGTGGAAGAGCCTGTGGAAGAGCAGGGAGAACTCTTAACCTTTGAGCCAACTTTCTAGAACTAACTACAGCATGAATGGTTCTCTTGCCTCTGGGAGTCCTCGGGGCTAACCTTATCTGGTAATACTTTTTAATAGGACTCGCTCTTACAAAGTCTGACCTCATCTTCCCTCAAAGAAAGCCCTGGAGATGGCGCGTCACCAGGACCTCAGGAAAAGGCACCCATGAAAGGTAGTGACACATCTTACTATACCTTCTGTGTGAGCTTCATATTCCTTAGTCTCCTGTATTTCGATTATTTATGGGAAAGGTATTTTTGTTCTTCGAGTTTTAATCTTGACTATGCAATTGACTGGGTGACTTCAGAACACAGAAGTTAATTTCCCAGTGCCTCTGATTGTCCAATGTTCCTGTTTCAAAAGGCTCTTTTGAAAATTAAGTGTTAACCTGCTTTTATGCCTCCAACATACTGGCAAAGACAGCTGGAGAGATCATTTAAGGAGAACCTGTATTTTGTATGTGTTGCTTTAACCATGCAGATAACAGAACATAATACCTGGACCTTTTGTCCAGACATAGACACCTGGACAGAGTAGCAAGCCTCTCTGGGCCTGTGAACTACCCTTAGATGGCCATGGTTGTGACAATTTTAAAAATCAGGAATGCATATGGAGCCCTGAGATCACTATGAGAGTACACACATACCTGTGTGTACCTGTGTACTGTTAATGCCATTTCTTTTGTTAGTGTTGTAACATGTGTAGCTCAGTACAACTGAAAGCAAGGCTTGTCTGTAGAGACTGTGGTGTGTGGCTAGCATTCCTGAAGTGGTTTGTTTCAGTCACCCTGACACATGGCTAGCCATGGCTCAGAAGGGAGAATCTCAGTTGAGGCGATGCTTCCATCAGAGTAGCCTGTAGGCAAGCCTGTGGCTCGTTTTCTTTATTAATTAATACGGTAGGAGCCACCCCATTATGGGTGATGTCACCCCCGAAATGGTGGTCTTGAGTTGTATTTTAAAAAAAGCCGAGCCAGCCATGAGTGCAAGCAAGCGAGGTATAGCTTTCTTCCATGGGCTCTGCTCCAGGGCCAGCCTTGAGCTGCCCTGGCTTCCCACGTGGACTGTGATCAGGACACATAAGCCAAATAAACTCTTTCCTTCCCAAGTTGTTTTGCTGAGTATTTTATCACAGCAACAGAGAGGCAAACATGGATAAATACTTACTATATAGTGTAATTTTTGTCATTTTACAGATAAAAAAACAAATACAAAAAAACTGAAGTGCAGAGCTATTGAGACACACACCTAAGGTCAGTGGTGACACCTAGTTTGACTCTGACTCCTAAGTCCTGGTTCCTTTCACAGCTCCAAAGATTGCAACAGTGAATCCAGTCGTGGGTGCTCTTCAAACTGGAACACAGCAGCTGTAATGAGGAAGTGGTTTTTAAACTTAGTTGTACCCCCACCCCCAGTAGCTGCGATGAACGCAGCAGAACTAAGACTATGCAGTGACTGGAAGTTAGATCTTGGTGGAAATCAAAACTGCTATCAGACAGGGACTGTTGGCTCCTTCTGTTGGATGTCTCAAAGAGTCATGGAGTCCGCATAAATAGAAGCAGTTCTGTGAAAGCTGAATTTAGTCTTCTGACGTGGCCCTTGAGCCTGTACTGAGGAGGCCTGAGTGTGTAACAAGCCAGGCCTTGGTGCCTTCTTTATGTGAGGATGGCCTGCCTCTGACTAGATCTCTGAGATGAATTACAGCAATCTGTGTGTCTTAGGGTTTTATTGCACGTTAGATACACCATGATCACGGTAACTCTTCTAAAGTCAAACATTTAATGGGCTGGCTTACAGTTTCAGAGGTTCAGTCCATTACTCCAGGGTAGAGAAGCATGGCGGCATGGAGAGACATGGTGCTGGAGAGGGAGCTGAGAGTTCTCCATCTTGATGCACAGGCAGCAGCAGAAGACTGTGTGCTGAACATGCATTAGTGTGGGAGACCTCAGTGTCCATCTCCGCAGTTCCACATACCCTCTAACAAGGCCACACCCATTCCCACAAGGCCACACCTCCTAAGGGCCAAGCATTCAAACACATGAGTCTATGGGAGTCATGCCTATTCCCACCACCACACTGCTTCTCCTCCAACCTGTGCAGTGCACCTGAGCTGTTTGCCTTCCTCATGCTCTTCTAGCTTCAGAATCGTGGACTTTATGAATGGATAGTGGAGTCTCAGGTACTTGATTTGCACATACATCTTCTTTACTTGGGATAATTATTCCATCCTAATCATGCATCTGATGTATTTTCGAAGTATGAGACTTGTGAGATGTTTAATTAGATTGAATAAGCATTTTTGTGTTCATAAATAGAGTGTGTTCAAATTTAATTAGATAACTTGGTTTTGTAAGAAAAGAGAGATTATAGCCAGGCATCATGGCGAACATGCCTACAATTCCAGCACTTGGGAGGTAGAAGAAGATGAGTCAGGGGTTCAAGGTCAGCTTCAGCTGTATAATTCCTCTCTCCAAAAGAAGAGGTCAGCTGTTAAGAGCATGTAGTAATAGCTGTTAATAGCATATCTGTTATTTCAGAGAACCCAAAGCTGTTCCTAGCACCCACATCAGGGATCTCCCAGCTGCTGGAGATTTTGACTCATATGACCTCTGAGAAGGGCATCTGCATTCATAGTCTCACACACACTCACACACACACACACACACACACACAGGAATACACATACACACATGCATGCATTCACTTAAAAGTGAAACATTTTAGAAAGTATGATGACACTTGCTTGAAGCAGAGTAACTGGATCTGTCATGCGCTGCATGGAATGAGGATCTAGTTCTGTGCTCTGCCTCCAAACAGACCTCGATGGAGAACCTACTGAAATCTGGGATTCCTTGATATCAAATGGAAATGAAGGAAGTTCAGTTTTGGTGAACTGTGTTACTCCTGAACTTGAGCAGCCCAAGGAAGGTCAGGTGGCAGCTGACGATCTTGAGGAAGAAAGAGAGAAGGGTGGATTTACAGAAGATGACCTCACCACTGACCCACTGCTCTCCACATCCCCGAGTGTCATAACACCCACTGAGCCAGCAGAGCCGGCCAAGGTAAGGTGGTGATGTATACTATGGTTCTGCAGTGTCACACATGAAATAGGACCATCCAGTGTCTTGTGTCTGTTTTTGCACCTTTCTGCCTTCTGATAGTGCTATTGTATTTTCAGGTAGATGTTACTCGAGTCAATTGACTTTCAAGTTCAAGGAAAGTTTGCCCTTGGGAGAGTGAAGCCAAGTGTTCACTGGAAACTATCAGACACAGTAGTATAATTTAAAATATTACAGAACCATATAGTATATGTGTCTGTAAGTATATGCTTCCTTAGATCAGATCATGCAAAATGCAAATGTCTAGAACAGCTACTCAGTTGTTACACCGGTGAAATTTTAATATCACTTCAAAATATAAACAGTTTTAATGAACAGTGTGAAGAACACTCTGGCTGCAAAGTGAATTCCAAGCCAGGCCAGTGTTTCCCAGTGTCCTTTTTATATCTTCAGGACAGAAACATTATTATAATGTTAGGAACAGATTTGTGTTTTGTATAATAACTGTGATTCTCTATGATAGGATATGTCAGACTACCGTGCCTTTAAATTTTACAGTGTGGCACTGTTAGTCTTTATTTCCTCTGAATTTAATCTTAACCTATTCCAGCATCAGACCGCTAATGACCATGCCTCGCCATTATGAGTGGCTAAGAACTGGTTTATATCATGCATACTGGTGCCTTACATAATACAAATAGGAACATAATGCAAAACCCAAAGTTTAATCAAACCTTATCAAGGAGGCTCATGCGGACACAGTGCAGAAGCACCCGTGCACCACAGGTCTGGGGCTCCGCTCACATTGGCACCCTCACTGTTCTGCTAGGCCATTCCCACCTGTGTGGGACAGGGAGCTGTGTGTCACAAGCGAGAGTCTATTGTAAAATATACACGGGGAATTAGAACAGGGACAAGTCTAAGTTAAAATACACAGTTTACACACCACAGGAAGGTCAGAGTCTTACGAGGTGGTGCTTGGTTTTCTTCTTAGGCTTTTTGAGTGATCCTTCCCACTTTGAACCCAACAGCCCCCCTGGTACAGTTCATTTGCTATTTCCGGCGGCCATGAAAATGACAACCATGCTCCTTAGCACCATCTGATGAGCTCACAAATCCTCCTTTGAATGCAGCTCCTCGTCCCGGCTCCCTAAACTTCAGCATCCTGTCTCTGTGTGCAGTGCTAACGGCAGCCAGGCACGCATGCGTTTCTTCTTCTCTGTAGACCTTCCCATTGTCCTCCACTTTCTCCTCACCCCCATCATGCTTCCAGAGTCCTCTCCTGGTTAGCTTCACCTGAGCAGCCCCTCATCCCTGCTCTAGTCACCCACTGTCCCCAGTGCTGTCTGTGTCATGAGCCACATTACTTCTGTGATGGTGCCATCCGTGCCTGTGATGTTCAGGAACCTGGAGACCACCCTGCATACTGACCTACACCAGTGCCTCAAGTGCTTGACACACTAGAGCAGAGGTTGTCCGCCTGTTGGTCTCCCTCCCTTTGGGGTCAAACAACCCTTTCATAGGGGTCGCCTAAGACCATCTACATAGTAGATGTTTGCATTATGATTCACAACAATAGCAAAATTACAGTTTTGAAGTAGCAATGAAAATAATTTTATGGTTGGAATCACAATACCCTGAGGAGCCGTGTTAAAGGGCTTCGCTTGGCCTGAGGAAGACGGAGGACCACTGCTCTGGCTGCAGCCTTTTGCTGCTTTTCTCAGTTTTGCTTCCCGGCCTGACGTCCTCATGGTGAGTTGTCTGTTTCTGTGTTTTCCATCCAGAAAACAAATGAAGACAGAAACACGAAGAATAAAAAGACAACGAATAACAGAGTGTCCAGTGCCTCGGGCAGGTAAAAATCTGACTGGGCTCTAATTCTGGCAAAACTCACCGTAATCTAGAATCCATGTAACGGATTCCACTTGCTGTCATGGATTTTTCTAGTCATTTCCATCATCAGCTGGGATGGATACTTAATGACAAAACTCTGTGTCGCTTTTACTCTTTCATAGAAAAATCATCATTTTAGGCAATCTTCTTGAGGTTTTCCTCTCCAGCTGTGTTTTTATTTTTTTCTGTAATCTGACGCATGGCTCCTTGTCTAAAGCTCTGGTATTTTGATGAGCAGGCTATATAAATAGCTGAAGATCAGAACTTTCTTTTCCTATTAAGTTTTTTTTTTCAAACATGAGAAAAAAATTGGACAATTTTCACCGGTTAAATGGGTTTATTAAAATTATAAGAATTAAAAAAATTATAAGAATTTGAAGTTAAGCATGTTGGCACATAATCCAGCACTCTGTATGCTGAAACAGGAGGATTGCTGTGAGTTCGGGACCGCTGAGGAGTGTGCAGATAAGAGACTAGTCCTGCCATGTAGTAAGCCTTATTCACCACCAGAGAAGCTAGGCTAGATTTTTTAATAAATATCCTAAATGCAGGGTCTTATGCTTCCATATTTATAGTTAGAGCATATCAAGTAGCAGAATAATACACTAACGTAGTCAAACATGGTTTTTGAGATGTGGTCTTGTTTCTTTTAAAGGCTTTATAAGTATCCAAGAAGAGAGCTATAGTTCAAAGTTATAAAGTTTAAATTATGTGGAGTGGAGCTAAGCAAACATGACTTATTTTAACTGGATTATTTTCAAAGCAATTATATAATTCATCACATCCAGTCATAATTTTGTTTTATTTTGTTTGAGACAGGTTTCCACACTTAGCCCAGGGTAAGCCACTGTGTATATCAGGCTGACCTTGAACTCATGTTAATCCTCCTGTCTCAGCCTCCTGAGTGGGGCAGTTAGGTGTGAGGTGCCACACCTGGCTTTAGACTATAGTTTTTAATAACTGCCAGGTGCGGTTCTAACACATGCTTTGGTGTGTTCGGAACTTTCCAGGCTGATGACCTCTGAGTTTTTAAAGAGATCCAGTGCCACAAAAAGAAGTCCATCTGCAGCTACCTCCTCTCACTATTTAGGGAATTTGAAAGTCTTGGACCAGAAGCCAACACGGAAGCAGAGCCTAGAGCCAGACAAGGCTGATCGCATAAGGGCAGCTGTTTATCAGGTAAGAGGGGAATTATTTCCTAAACGAGGATTGATTGTTTTCACAGCACCTGCACATCCAATAATAAGGTGACCACCCAAATTGATGGCTAGACACTCACTGTCATTGGGGAGAAGTTTTTTCCTTACAAGTGTGTGAGAAATCCTAACAGGTCTTTCTCAGTTATTTGCTGCCACATTTTGTTTAAAATATAAAAAGAGTGTTTTTAAGGAAAGAGAAGGTATTGTTGTAATTTATAGAAATATAGCTAAAGCCAGTCTGTAGTAAACTCTACAAGCATTTTGTTGTGCACTTATGAACATTTATGTTTGTCATGATCAACAATTTTTTGTAAGTTTTTTCTTTCCTGAGATTTTGCTAGATTTCACAGACTAATTTACCTAATTTTTTCACAATTTCAAGAAATATCCTTTTTGTTTTGTTACACAGAATAAAATCTATTATGGAAATTTTTACACTTGAATTTTAGTGTGAAATACTGATATACTTAACCATTATAAGAAACATTTAAGTCTTGGATTAAAGAAAGATGATACACATGTGATTTTCTTAAGCAGCAATATTCATTTTCATGTTTTACAGTATTGTTGGAAAGAGAATACTACTGTAGATAAAACATTAATTTCATAGTTTTTTTTAAACTCTCAACAAATACTTCAGATGAAGATAAAAATTCCATGCCATTTGGAGAACATATAGCATCATATAACCTTCTTTTCCTTAATTTCACAGGAGTGGTTAGAAAAGAAAAATGTGTATTTACATGAAATGCACAGAATAAAAAGAATTGAAAGTGAAAACTTAAGGATCCAAAATGAACAGGTATCACAAAAGACAGAATCTTAAAAGATAGAATTTTATGTTGTCGGTAAAATGCCTCTGGATATTTAATGTTAGTGAATTAACTATTTTTAAGTGGCAAAATGGACATAATGAAGAACCGATTTCATCTTTTCAGTTTGGGTTCAATTTCACTTTTACATAAAAACACATACATTATAAGTTTTCTATGCATAGGCTAGAAACAGCAGGGCTGACTGTGAACTTGGGATTTGTGTGATGAAGAGATTCAGTCACAGAAATTGACTTGGATTAGAGTTTAGTCAAGAACTTAATTGCTATA
Organism: Apodemus sylvaticus; assembly: GCF_947179515.1. Classification (NCBI taxonomy): domain Eukaryota; kingdom Metazoa; phylum Chordata; class Mammalia; order Rodentia; family Muridae; genus Apodemus; species Apodemus sylvaticus. The sequence goes on along the minus strand of NC_067475.1, from coordinate 85,268,942 downwards.
CATTGGTTTTCCAGTTCTGTTTTCCAACCCCTGCTCTGGCCCCTGACCCGCATTCCTCTCAGGCCTGAGACTCTTGTCCAGCCCTGGCTGTGATTTCGCTTGGTTCCTCTCACCTACCTGAGAGCCCGCGGATCTTCTTCCCTTCCCACATCACTGTATCGGTCCCCATTAAAGCAAGTGGACAGGGAAGCATTCCTGCAGTGGGCAGCACTGGGGCCAGTTAGCTCTTTGTGCAGTGTCCTCCAGGGGCTGCGCTTCTGAGCGTCTTTTTGCCATTAGCTCTGCTGTGTGTGCCCTTGGGTTCTTTTCCTTCTGAATTATCTCACCTCTATGATGTGATCTAGGTCTTCTAAGGTTGAACAGTATTTGAGATTCAATATTGGCCTTAATGAGGTTAGAGAGTAAAGTCGTTATGTTGGTAACATAGCAGCTGCAGTGCAGCCCCTCCATGTTTTACAGTGTCATTCCCTTACATAACATTTGATATATGTTCATGTTATAGGGAAATTGGCCTAGATATCACGACAGGGATCAAACCGAGCATTGCACCCAGTGTGCCTTTGGGCAACTTACCTTTACAATCTTTAATTTTCTTGATTGTTTTACTAAACATTTTAGAGGACCAGTTAGCCTGCCGTAGTTTATTTTGAAGACATTTATTTAGCATCCTCCCAAGGTCAATAGACGCTTCCTTCTCATGAATACTAAGTAGCTCAAGGAGAAAGTGCTTTGACATTGCAAAAATCAGGGAGTGACTGGAGTAACAATTTTTGTAGATCAACTTGTCCCAATCATTCTGAATAAGTTACCTGCTTTGTAGCTTCCTTGTATGATAACTGTTGGGACAGTAAAGACAAGGCATACACCACTGTGTAGACGCATCACTGTATGCTTTTTTTGTTTTTGTTTTTGTTTTTTAATCAAAATAGAAAAAAGCTGCTAAGAGAGAGGAAGCATTGGCATCATTTGAGGCCTGGAAGGCCATGAAAGAAAAGGAAGCAAAGAAAATAGCTGCAAAAAAGAAGCTGGAGGAAAAAAACAAGAAGAAAACAGAAGAAGAAAACGCCGTGCGGAAAGGCGAGGCCCTGCAAGTGAGTGTGTGTGACGTGGCTGCTCTGCTCTCAGCGCCTGTCGCCTGTCTGCTGTCGCAGGCCGCTCTGCTCTCAGCACCTGTCGCCTGTCTGCTGTCGCAGGCTGCTCTGCTCTCAGTGCCTGTTGCCTGTCTGCTGTTGCAGGCAGCTCTGCTCTCAGCGCCCGCCCTTCAGCGCTGGGCTTGAATGCAGGAGCTCTTGTACTTAGGCTGATCTCAGCAAAGCCATGGCAAGTAAGAGAGTCACTCTGAACTTTTTTAGGCATTTGAGAAATGGAAAGAGAAAAAGCTAGAATACCTCAAAGAGAAGACCAGGAGGGAGAAAGAGTATGAAAGAGTGAAGAAACAGAAAGAAGAAGAAGCGGTTGCTGAGAAAAAGAAAGACAGTTTAACTGCTTTTGAAAAATGGTAATTTCCCCACGCTGCCGCCGTTCGGTGGTTTCACGTTAATGCTTGAGGCTTCCCTAGGAACTAATTACTGCTTACAGGTCTCCTCATCCCTCTCAGCCTCATTGCTTTCACAGCTCCAAGAGGACATGGCAGGTGTATCCTCGCCTTTAACCCCCCAGTGTTTCCTGTTCTCCTCCACAGGACTGAGAAAAAGGAAGCTCTCCTCAAGCAAAAGGAAAAGGAGAAAATAAACGAGAGAAGAAAGGAAGAGCTGAAGAGAGCAGAGAAGAAAGACAAAGACAAGCAAGCCATCAGTGAATACGAAAAGTGGCTGGTATGTGCGCATGTGCGTGCCGATGCACTTGACCCTGTAACTGCCTTCTCTGCTTCTCACTCCGTCTCCTTCCTCCTGGCCTGCACCTCGTTGAGCTCAGCCTCTCCTCCTCTGCAGATCAGATTCCCCTGTGGCCGCTCAGCTCATTTCTGTCCTTGCTTCTGAGCTTGACTCAAGCATCTGAGCTTGCACCAGTTGTGATGCTTTAGGCCTGCATCCCTGCCTCAGTCCCTTCCCATCTTGGCCATTCTTGCTTCTGTGCTTTGTGCCTCTGACCTCATAGAAAGAAGACACATGCGCAGAGGGTAGAGTCTTGTAGATGCGCTCAGCCGTAGCACTGAAGTTAATGGCGAGGAACGTAGTCTGTTTCTCATACTCTTTGGATGTCACTGGTGATCTAGGGAAGGGGTTTCACGTAGGCGTTGTTTAATGAAAGGGACCAACTGTGACGCTGGAAGGTACAGTATCCAGCTGCCCTACATGGGTGAGTAATAAAAATTTGGTTTTAATTTACATATGTTAACAAGTTACTTTTGGTTACTTTCAAGAAAATTACAGTTTTCTATTTTAAAACAAATACTCATTTTCTTAATTTTAAATAAATAATACCCATGAATATTGAACTTTGTGCAGTTAGATGGCATGCTTATGACTAGATTACATAAAATTTCTCCACAATCTATCTAGCAGGGTTTTGGGGATTTTTGTTGTTTGTTTTTATTTCATAGCTAATTTAGCTGAACTCATCCCCATCTGCTTCCAAAAGCATCAGGGTTGGTTTGGTTTGGTTTGGTTTGGTTGGGTTGGGTTTGGTTCTGACTTGCATATCTCAGATTGAACTTGAACATGTTTTCATTTATAAATCTGTATTAGGAATGTATATTCTCTAAACTGTCACATCATAGACACATTTTTCTCTTGAATTGCCTTCTTCTTACTGATTCTAGAAGTCTCTGTAGTAGGGAAATTTACTTATAATTTCTGACAAGAAGATGCAATTTCCCACCCACTCTATTCTTGTTTTGTCAGCTTTGCTTATTACTGTCTTAGGCCATGCCAGTTTCAGTTTTATTTTGGATTTCTCAGTCTTTTGACCTCTGATTCTCAAACCTAGGTGAAAAGACCTTCCCATAGTTTGAAGCTGCCTAGTCTCTCTCATTCTTTTGTGGCTCCAATATATCTTTCCATTTCCCCTGCCTGCCCCTCAAGTTATTTTCATGCATGACAAGAAATTTGATTCCAACTTCATTTCCCCAGGATGTGTGTTTTACAAATCAGTGCATCTTCTCCTGTTGGTGCAAGAGCTCATCTCTTCGGTCTCTCACTCCCTGTTTCTTGACCTTGTGCTCCATTGGCTGGTCTCATTATATCTGTAACTTTTCTAGTACTAGCAGTTCCATGACGAGGCTTCATGTATTGTACATCTGGGTGATAACCCCCCATCACAGTTCTTCCACAGTGTTTGGCCCTATTTTTCTTGCACATTTTAGAATTAGCACTCCCTACATCGCACACCTAGGCCAAGTCTTCAGGAAATGCAGCACAAAGCTCTGGGATAGAAATGACCTTAAACTAGTGATAGAAATCTGTCTGTTCTCTCCAAGTCAGCAGTCTTGACTGAAAAACAAACATCATTTTCCAGTTTGTGGGGACTCTGGTACTGCTTCATGACAATTCCATGCAGAGAAATGACAAAATTAGATGGTCAGTATTAGCTTACAGTATTCACTTTAAGAAAAAGTGAAATATTTGAATGAAATGGTTGGTGCTTCGTGATGAGCTTTTAAGTTAAATTCTTACACAATGCTTGATTCACTTTTTGTAAAATTTTAGACTACTTCTCATATCAAACAATCTGTGTTACTGCTGATATCATTTGGGTAATTAAATTTCAAAGTTTGAATTTTCCATTTTTTCCTGTATTTCCTTGAAACTAGAGTAGCATTCCCATTCTTGAGCTCACCAGAGTTTTGAACCATTATTAGATTAGAATGTGTTGACACATTCCTGTTCTCACCAGTACTTGGGAAAACAAAACATTCTCAAAGCTTTAAGAGCTACTAGCACATTGCACTGTGCAGTAAAACCTCACCCAGGAGTGCGCTCAGAATGCGCACATGCACAGCTCACTGGTGACAGCTCTCCAGCTTACCCATGTGCTGTTTTAAACTTTCTGCTGGCAGAAGAAACTATGGTGACGACAAGGAAGGAGCCCAGATTCCCACAACTGACAGAAAGCATCTCCAAATTCTTTTACCCATTCTAACCTTGTTGTCTCCTGTTACCTGATAGTGAGCATAAGAGCTACCTACTTCCTCTCCTGGATTTTCAGCATCCTATTTGTAAGGACAAACTCATTTCAGGTTTTCTCTTGGAGATAGGTTGGAGAAAAAGAAGTGTAACTATATCAGATGAAGTAACAACAGCCTTTCCTTCTTTTTTTAAAAAAAAATTTTTATTATATGTTTTATTTACATTTCAAATGCTATCCCCTTTCCTCATTACCCTTCCGAAAACCCCCATCTCATCCCTCCTCCCCCTGCTCACCACCACCCCCCCACTTTCCTGACTTGCATTCCCCTACTCAGGGGCAACGAGCCTTCACAGGACCAATGGCCTCTTCTCTCATTGATGTCTGAAATAGCCATCTTCTGCTACATATGTAGCTGGAGCCATGGGTCCCTCCATGTGTACTCTTTGGTTGGTGGTTTAGTCCCTGGGACGATAGCCTTTTCTTTGGAAGGTTCTGAACAATTCCTCTTTGCTTCAGTAGGAGGACCAAGCAGTCAGACATCTTCGGGAGCAAGGCTATGAGTGTTAAGACCTCACTTCACTTTTCTTGACTTACAAACATTGTCTTCAAATGGAGCTCTTATGTTGTCACATTGTTCTCATGATACATCTCAATCTTCACATGTACTGATGAAAGAACGCAGACAGCCAACATCCACTCTAGTGTCTGTCTTCCCCAAGCCATCAGCCTGCAGAGACAAAGTTGTCTAAGGTTCTCATGGAAACTGCTGCTTTTCTGAGGCATAGGACAAAGCCAGAAAAGAAGAACTTCCGAACATTTTCTTAACAGGGAATCAGAATCAGAGAGGCAATCTAAGTTTGGGAAGAGCAAATGTTGTTCAAACACTAAGGAAAATGTATTTAGATAAATGATCGACTTTTCTTCAAAAGAAGTATAAATAAGAAGGGGCTCAAATTCACCTGCTGTAACAATATAGAAACATGAAAGATAGCAGAAATGACACTAGTAAAAGTACCTTCTAGTCTGCTGTTGTAATTGCTTACTGCCTGCATCTGCTAACCTAGGCCTACACCCAGAAGCTTCTGGCCACTGTACCATCTTATCTAGGCCTACAGCGCTTTCAGGCTCTGAGGCTTACTGCTGAGTAAGCTCACCCTGCCTAGTTCTTTCTGATGGCTGCCTTACTGAGTCAACTCGGCTGTTGTGGCTCAAACTCCTCTCCAGGACTGTATTTGCCTTCGCTCGGTTCTGACTGCCCTGCTTGGCTTCAAACTAACTCTGTCCATCTCTTCTAGTCCTCTGGCTCCGTCTCATCCTGTGGCTCACTGTCTTCACCTGTGTCTAGCTTATTCTCTCTCTGCAACCTGTCCCTGTATGACTATGCCGGGAAAGCCGCCTCCTCTCCTCTCTCCTCCTCTCTCTGCACTGCTCTCTTTTAGGTTGCCTCTCTTTTCTCCTCTCTTCTCGTGACAGTTGGCCATAACCTGTTCTGTCACGTCTTTCTCTCATTCATCACATTGTCTGACACTCAATTAGAAATCAGTTTCAAACTTGGGTGCTTTCTTTTACAAATTAACTTTACCTTCATTGTTTGGAATTAAGAGTGTATACAAAGGTCATGTGTGTGTTCCAACCAGAGGGAGGAAAGGTGTGTGCTAAGGGCTGAGACACCCCACAGCTAGAAATAGTTTGGGTTGGTTTTTTTTTTCATAAATAACACTATCTTGAGTTTCACAATGCCATCAAATATCTAACAACAGCCACTAATTCTCTTTTCAACCAATAAAATAGAAATATACTATGCCTCCCCTTTGTGAAGCTGCATTCTTTCTATCTCTCTGAGTTACCTGCCTCATATGTCCCAGAACTTAATCAGAAATAAAAATGAAATCACAAAGTCTCTACTCAACAGCTCCTGCCCACTCTGGTTCCTAGTATTCCGTTTGTCTTTACTTTTCTAATGTGCTCAAAAGCTGGTGGACACTTCCGGGATTGCTCACGCTTTGCCGAGGTGCCCCTCTACCCTTGCTTTTTCCCTGTCATCAGCATAACCAAAGCTAAAGTAGAAAAGTTCTTGGATCTGGCAAGCCACCAAGCATTCTAACACTTGGTTCACTGTCCCTGTGTGATGGTAGCACGCTCACATAAACACACACACACACACACACACACACACACACTCAGTGCTCCTCCCTCTGTATGTCCTCCCAATCGTTCCCAGCACACGCCCCTAGTTGCAGTCCTTTACCACCTAAATTCTGGATAGTACCATAGCTTACTGTTACTTGTGTGCCTTTATTCTCATGTCATGACTCTGGTCCCTCAAGCCTTGGTCACAGTGGTTTCCTTTCGTTTTCTCCAACATCACCAGCTTTCCCCCAGATTTCTCTGAATTATTACTCTTAACACCTCTCTGCTTGAGACCTCTTCCCCCAGTGAGTCCCCACACACTGTCTCCTTCCAACAAGTGTCAGCTTAGACGGATGCTCTTTTAATCCACGGTTCTGTGGATGCGTGTTGCTCCTCTATCCTCTGTTTCATAAGAACTCACACAATTTTGGATTCTGTGTTATCAATTTGCTTGTTTCTCACCTGTCCGTTTTGAACGTTTTCTGAGCAGCAGAAAATATATGTGTCTGTGTGTTTGCCTTGAAAAGTACTCTGAGTGTGACCCCAAGTAGAAGGTGACTACTTGACATTTGAATGAAGGAACAAAAATCACAGTGTCACGGTGGCAGAAAAGTAAAAGCTGCATCCGGACCTCAGGCCTATCCCCTGTGAGAACGTGAGATGTGAGGAGCGGCACACATTAGTGGTGTCAACACACCTGCTATTGGTTAATGCCTTTGATATTTAGACTTCCAAGCTTTGCTTCACAGCATTAAAAAAATGTTGAAAGGATTAGTGCAATAACTAGAAACTTCCAACTTATTACCAAAACTAAAATAAAATGAAAGACAGTTTCTATCCAGTCTCCCGGGTCTGACATGCCTTCTAAACCTTCAATTGCTCAGAAGAGTCATCAAGGAATAAAGCCATGTTATCAAATTGAAAAGCAAGGTAACATAATCTAAGACTCAGTGTGGATGCTGCGGGCAGGTCAGTGCCCACAGCTGCTAAAGAGAATAAAAGGTTGATCAGTGAAATTGAACATGGTAAATAGCAAAAGCTTAGGGAAGGGAAGATGTGATGAGGGAGCTGAGGGCGCTGCCACAGCCCGAGAGCTGGTCCTGCTCGGTGGCCACTCGTGTTCCTAAGATATTCCACCGCTTTCTGAGGCTGACTTGTGTCTTAAGAACGTTCTGTAAAACCAACACTCAAAATAGCAAACAAAACACACAAGGACAGTATATCATTTGAAAATACCCAAACTACTAAAAATTAAAAGCACTGGTATCTATGCAGTTAGATAAGTCAAACAGTTGAACAAAAGACTCACCACGGCAAGGGCAACAAATTGTTTTATGATGTGCACAAGCTCAATAACAAATAAAATGTGAGACTAGATCTTAAGGCACCTGGGATATCCTGCGTTGCCATGGCATGGTCAGGCACGGCTCTCTCCCGTCTCCTTCCAGAAGTGTGTTACCCAAAGGTCAACACTAACTTTTCAAAATCACGGTGTTTGTCATAAAACTGTACACTCACAGGTTTCCTGTTTGGGTTTCTGAAGCATAGTGTTGCTGTGTAGACAGAGCTGGTCTCCAACTAATAATACTCCTCTCTCAGCCTCCCAAGAGCTGGGATTGTGTATGTATCCCCATACTGAGAACTTTACTTCACTACTAACATCCTTTCTTCTCCTATCCTCCTATGACCATCATCATCATCATCATCACCATCACCATAGTTATCATCATCATCATCTACTTGAGGCAAGGTCTCACTCTATAGCCCAGGCTGTCTATGCAGCCCAAGCTAACCTCAAATTCAAAGCAATCTGGCCTGAGGCTCCTGAATATTAGGTTTATAGGTATAAACTTCCATGACTAGTTGGACATAATTTTTATTATACCATCAACATTTTGAAAAGTAGAGTGGAGCCAGGCATGATGGTTCACTCCTTTAATCCCAGCAGTTGTGAAGCAGGAAGCTGGAGAGTTAGAAGTCCAAGATCCTTCTTGACTATGTAGTGATTTTGATGCTAGGCCATGCTTTATGAGACTCTCTCAAAGAAACCAAAATGATGTGACATTAATATGGACTAATAGTAAATCTGTACACAGTCATACAAATCCGCAATAGTCCCTAGCTACTTGTTTATAACTATCTAAACAACTAATTGTATACAGAGATCTTATAATTCATTATTTTCTTCCAATAATCCAATTTAATAGCAAGTTCACAGAGTATATGTAACCTTAGAGTTTTCTGTTTTGTTTTTTCCCCTTTAGGAAAAGAAAGAAAGGCAAGAAAGAATTGAACGGAAACAAAAGAAGCGCCACTCCTTCCTTGAAAGTGAGACACACCCACCATGGAGCCCACCAAGCAGAACTGCGTCCTCAAAAGTATTTTGACGTTTCTGGTTCTTGATTTTTTTTTTTTTTTAGTCCACCAACTTTGCCCATGGATTTAAAATCAGTCATCTCATTATTTGTGGTTAGAAGACTCTATCTCACTTCCCTGCAGGAGCTTCTGTGGAGCATGAAAGAGATACTTTGCAGTTTAATCAGTGGAAACATTTTCTGAAGTGTCCTCATCAGATTGCTGGGACAATCCAGATGCATGTAGCTTTATCATGTCCTGAACAGTCTGGAGTGGGGTGATGCGTGGTCACTGTCACTGAGTTCTGAGTCTTTTTGAAGCATGTTTGATCCCACTAATGAAAGAATGCCGGCTAGATGCCATAGTCGTAGAGATGATTCAGTCTGTGGAAGCGTGTGCTTCTAGAGTGTAGCTTGGGTGTTGAAGATCCCTGGAGACTTTGGACATGTTATTCCTTCTAACTCCAGCTCTTCAGGTCAGAGAAGTGTCTTTGTTGTGCAGGTTAGAGACTCGCTCAGTTGAGGCCACAGAACTCTAGTCAGTCACTTTATTTAAGAACTTTGCCTAAGGGTTTAATCTTGGTGCGTGTTGCCTACATGAGGCTTACCTGACAATCACAGCCACTTCTATAGAACGGGCTCGCTTCTGGAATGTTCTTTCTAAAGCCCATCTCAATCACTTTATTATTTGATTGACACAAAAAGCATCGGTTTGATAGTAGTGGTTTCTTATCGAGTAATTATGAAAACTTCAGAGTGACTATTAAAGTTTTTCTAGACTAAAATGATAAAGGTAATGAAGGTAACTCCCATTTTCTTAACTAATTAAGAATGGTTCAACATGCAGATAGAAGTGGTTGAATAAGAAAGTAAAATTTAAAAATATTCAAGACTGTTTATTTATTATTTATTTATTTATTTATTTGGCCTTTGCTTCTCGCTGTATCAACTGGCCCTGTACCCCGCCCATCTCTTAAAGCAGACAAATAGTTGGCCTGCTGCTATAGGCAATCCTGCAGCACAGAGACAATCAATGGAAACCATAGTTACTACGGTTCTCTTAGCTCTGATGTCATCATCTCTGCTGGACCTTTATAGATGGAATTTATCAACTTTGTTGCAACTGTGCAGGGTAGGTATTATTAGCTTTATTGTGCAGATAAAAAGCCTAAGACTTAGAAAGTCCAAACTAACTTGCCATACAGCTAACACGTGAGTAGTGGGGACCAGAACCCAACATCACCCTTGAAGCCCATGTGAATTCAGAGACTGTGACCCTTACTTCTTTGTTCGTCAACCTTGCAGATGCTTGTCACTCCCAAGGGCGTAAAATCAGGCAGTGCTGGTGAGGCATGCCCCTTCCCTAGTGTTTCCTTACATCTATAAAATGAAACGAGGAGTCATGGGATTTAAGATATTCAGCAAACATCTGATAAATATCAACAAAGCCAGCAGCTTATGTAAGACTCACTAAGCAGCATTGAATCATGGGATGCACACAGCACAAAACAGGATGTCATGAGCTGCTTCACAGCATCACGGAGCAGGTGGAATCACATATGGGACATCTACAGAAGTGGTCACTGAAAGATGATCAGCAGTGTGCCGTCTGTCTGGGATCACATCGGTGTGGTTTCCTACAATTGCACACAATCAAGCCTGCCAGAATACAGTGATAAGGGCGTCTTGTGTCAAAGTAAATCGGAAGTGATAAAAAAAATGTTTGCACACTGTAAGGAACTCAAAGGAAAATCAGACAGAGGTGTAGCTGGATCAGAAACCTGAGGTGTGCATGTTGTGATTTCACACCAGGTGTGTACTTCTACTCCCGGACAACTTTCTACAGTGTTGTGTTTGTTTCTGCTGTTAGCTCCTAACTAAATCATGTTGAATGGCCAATTTAAGTTAACTAAAGTATTTGGGACCTAAGGACTCCATAAATATTCATCATTATCATTTATTTACTCCATCTTCCTACCACAGATGTGAGATCAGTGTGGGATGAGCAAAACAGTAGTCATCTGGCATACATTTTTAGCATACAGAAGAGTGCAGTCTTCTGGTCCATCTTTGATGTACCAGTCTCAGTCAAGCACTGCCTGGACAGGACCCTCTGAGAAGACAACTCAATACAACTCTTGAGATCCGCCTCCAAAGAAAATGAAGTGACAAATGAAGATGGGCCCAGTGCCCCCAAATGCCACTTCCTCAAATGTGATTTCAGATGGGTATATTTATAGAGCAAGTAATAGCTTTTTCCCAACCTTCTGGTATTCAACCTGTGTGGGATTTATAGTTAAATAAGATTACCCTTTCTACTGCAGTAAAAATAAAGCCGAGCTTTTTGTACAGTGGGTGAACATCCAGTTCTGTAATGTGGCAGTCTGAATTACAGAGGGAAGAGGCAAACCTGGGAAGAATATCCTAATATGTTTGCCTATTTAAGAAATAAGACATTTTCTGCATTTTCTTTAAAAGTACCAAATGTCAGTATAGATTAAGTTATAATAATAAAAAACAAAACTCTGATATGAAAGTTAGTTACATAATAGCAAAAAGATACCACACACATCACAAGGAATAAAACGGTTCTTTAGAAGAGTTAAAGTTTCCTTAAGGAAATCTGCCAGGAACAGGTTGGAGTAACAGTATTCCAGTAGCCTGTGTGTCACACTCGAAGGTGCTGGTTCACTAGTTTTAGATTGTCAAGATAGCTGCTGGTTTTACTGGTTTTGCTGATGTTTATACAGACAAAGCACTACCTTGTAGGAGCTTGATAGCCACAGTTGGATGTTCCTTGGAGTCATGTAGCTTGTACTCAATCTAGACTAGACTCCATTTCTATGTTGAATTATCTGATGCCCAACACTTTTGAGTTTGCCAACCTCAAATGCCTAGGGCTATCGTCCAGGCTGACCGCAGGCCCTTTGCCCCTCTTCCTATAGCTGTGGTCTGCTACAATACTCACACCAACTTCGTTTAACTGTGGTTATTGCTCCTGTAGCTGGTTGTTACTGTCTCCCATTTCCCCTTTCTCCCCAGCCTTCCAGGAGAAATAGCTGTGTGGCTTCTCACACTGCTATGAGAAGATAGTGGCACTTACTTAAAATCCTATGTCATGGCCTCAAAAAGCAACAGAGACAGGATGTTTCACAGATCAGGGGAAAGTGCATGCTAGTCAAGATTATTCTCAAAAATAAGATAGTACAGGAACCACAATTGCCTAATTTAACTTGACTCTTAGTTCAATTGTACTATCCTGAAAGGCGTTTAAAAACCCATATGTGTCCATTCTATACAAAGCAAATATGTTACTGATTTTCCTCATTCCTAGTTACACTGACCAATAGAATAGTGAAGTGCTCTGTGGGTGCAGAACGGGAGGCTTTTCCAAGCCCTTTAACTTAAACGTGTCATGTGATACTGCTCTTTTGGAATGCTGTGCTACACGTAGTGGTAATTGTATAAGGTTAATCAGAGTATGTGAAATTCTTGGTGCTGAATTTAGGATGTTTTTGGGATTATTGGGGAAATACATTTAATGCCTGCTCCTTAGTAATACATATTTGTTTTATACTTAATTTATTCAAGTTAGCCATTTCCATTTAGTTTATTGAGTGTTATAATTTATTAGCTATGTACCAGGTGTTAATAAGTGGATGTATGTTTATTTCTGAGCTAAGATAAAATATGTCATGTTGATATATCTTTCACTGGAAATGAATGGTGGACAGGAAGTAATTTTCAACTTAAGGTTTGGATATGAAACTGATTTTACTGTATGGATTGCAGCGTAATAGCTACTTATTGGTAATATTATTAAGTGATTGGAAAAGGCAGATGAGTGAGGTCACCATGTTTCCATCTCCATGATGACTGCAGTTAATGCGGTATTTCCATTCACCTGTCTGTTTTCTAGTGAGTTCTCTAGTGTTGCTGGGCATAAGGGGATGAAGGAAGGAGCTCCTATTCTATTCTGCTAGTTCCCTGTCTCTCGCCTCTCCCTGTCTGTGTAATCTACGTGTATATACATATATGTATGTATTTATAATGGGTACCTGATCATTGAAATAAAATAAGATTGAACCACATTTTGGTAACTGGAATTTTTATTAAACAATTTATCAAGGACATATTTCCACACTAATATACCTTTAATCATTTTTATGATGTACCTACTATTTAATTCTGATTAATGTATTCCCTTAAAGTGTCATAAGCAGGTAGCCCATATTTTTGTGGTAAATTATGTATGTCACCTCTTCCGTAGATTATCTCACCAAGCCTTTTCCTCTTCACTATGAAGTCACACATGTTACACCTTCAGTGTGTGTGTGGCTGTGTGTGTGTATGTGTGTGTGTGTGTGTGTGTGTGTGTGTGTGTGTGTGAAGAACAGAACCCAGGACCTCTTCAAGCGTGGCAAATGTTCTACAGCTGAGCCACATTTCCAGTCCTCCATTTGCTTCACTTGGGAGCCATCTCTGTGGGTCCACTTCCACCCCTAGTTTTCTGATGATGCAATTTAATTTAGTTCTGACTGTCTTTCTAGCCCATCATGCAATATGACTAATGTGGCGATAGCTGCAGTAGTAGAGACCATGGGCCTGAAGAGGCAGGCAGCACAGGGAGGATGGGTGGGAAGGGAGCTTGGCAACAGCCAAAAGTATCCAGGGTAAAACTTCTATAAATATCACTAGCCATATCAAACGCAACTCTCGGCCCTGACTCTGGAAGGGTCAAATGAAACATATAAGGCTTCCAGGTTTCATTCTCCCCTGCATCCTTCAGCAGTTCTTAACTGAATGTGCCAAAGGTTCGCACGTGAGCCAGAGCTCTCTGATAGACACATTCTATGGGCTGTGTCTGCCAGGGCAGCGAGGGGAACATGGCCAGGGTCACTTTGGAGTCGGTGACCTCTGGCCATGAACTGCCTCATAGGAGCTTGGAGAGCGTCATCTTGGGGACTTGGGCTGCTGATATGTCACTCTGTACCTACACATTGATACAAAATGAGGAGCACTCAATAGTAAGAGTCACCCATGGCATTGACTACGCAGGTCAGCTACATTGGATGTCATTTTACCTGTCTGAACTCTAAGGGAGCCAAATTCTAAATCAAGAATTACAGTTGTAGGGCATTCATTGGCCAGCTAGAACTAAGGAAGGTAGGTGTCACCTGGAGACTAGGTGGAGTCTCCCAACAGGTGCAGCTCCCTGCCTTGATGAATGTACTGGCTGCCAAGACTGAGGGTTTTGTTTTTTTTGTTTGTTTGTTTGTTTTTTTTTTGAGGGATGAACCTCAGCTGCTGGAAGAGTGAAGGAGTCCTCACAAGGTGTGAGCCTGCAAATAGAGCCTCCTGATAATTGGGCAAACTTCAATAAAATACTCAATATGACTTAAAATCCATTTACCTTCTCACAAGAAATTTTAACATTTCAATAGCCAATAAAAGAGAAAGTTGCTTGGTTTTTGATGCAACATATGTCTTCAAAAACCTCCTTGAACTACATCTACATAAAACACTTCTGTTCAGCAAAGGAGACATTTACCAGAAGGAAGATGCCACATACACAACGCCAAGAAATACTCAAACTATTCATCAGATTGCTCATTGGATTGCCCAGATGCAGACAGCAGTGGGCTCCTCTATTTCAGTAGGCGACTGTAGCTTTGATGCTTTGTGCCTTTGAGAAGTTAGAAGTCGAATGTTTTACCCTAAAGGAACTATAAGCTCGTGTGGAGATATCTATTATTATTACCCTGATGAAAGTGTACAGTGTATTTCATATATAGCCCATTCATGCATATCATTTTTATGTTCTTACAACTTTATATTAGAAATAGCATGTGAAACATAAGACTGAGATGGGTATTGTTTAAAATGTTATCCTAAAATGGTGAAAATATAAGATTTTAAGTAAAATTTCTTCTATAATTCTTTCTATTACTATCTATATTCCATAGACATGTTTTCCATCAAAGATAGAAAGTGGTCTACGTGTCCTTAAAATACTTTTATCATTTATTCAGACACAAGCTGTCTTGCCTCAAGGGTAAATAATTAGGAGGTATTGTAATATTAATTATGTTGGTCAGGATTCTATGCAGACAACTCTGGTAATAAAATCAGATAGAAAAATACTAAATCCAAGTAGCTGATACAGGACTCCTACACATCTTAAGCCACTTTAATTTTTAGCTTTTATGTGAGTTCAGCATTTAACTTAACCCATAATATAGGATTTTTACTTTTATGCAAGGAAAATGCAATTCTGCTAACCCAGCCTGCTACAGGACCCTATGCAGGGATACACCAATAATAACAATGATTTCCTGGTCTCACATGAAAATGTTTGATGGCGTGATTTTATCTTTTCCCTCCAAGATCAGAGAGCTCATGTCTCAGAAATTCATAAGCAGAGCCACATAACTCTCTGGGCAAAGATTTATCCAGCTGTATTTATTATGCCATGCTAATTAGAGATTTAGATGGCAAAGCAACAATTTTTTGTTGTTGTTGTTAAATGAAACAAGTGAAAATACTGAATTTTACTCTGAAGTGAAGCAATTAAGTTTAACATTTCTAAAAATTCAAAGTGGAAAAACTGGCATTGCCAGGCTTCATAGGAATGACTGTGGGTCAGTCACGCTTCTGTGACCTATAGATGCATAGGCTGTGTGCCACTGGCTAGCCTGGATACTAAGAATTATGGAAGGATGAAGCCAAGTTCATTTCCTTATGTAGCTCATACTCCAGGAGCTAACCAGGGCACTGGACAGGTGAGCATGAACACATGAAGCACATGTGCCAGTGGTTATAAGTCTAATAACCTGCAGGCTGGGTAAGGGACAGAAGGATAGTCACTCTCCTAAAGGATTAGCACACATCTGTAAAGAAAAGGATGGTGAGCAAAATCCCAAGACAAGTAACTGAGTAAAAACAGAGCCTTAAGGGCTCATTGGCCAAGACAGAGACTTGGGTATTACCTTAAGTTACAGGTAAAACCAGAACATTAACAGCAGGGACCTCATAAGATCTTACAGACAGTGACCTTTAACCATGGCACATGCAATAGACATCTGAGGGCAAACATGGAGGGCCAGAGAGCTAAGGGACTATTAGGGAGGAAAGAGAAAGGTGGGAGTGGTCCTAGGGGATCTGTGTCATCAAATTCAATGTATATATTGAGGAAGAAGATATAGGATCTACTAGAGGGTTGAGTTGGAGTATGGAGAAAAAAAATAGAAAAATCAAGGTTCCATTGACCACCTTAATGAATTATGAAGCCAGTCACAGAAATGAGGAGTACTGGGAAAAGTCAAGATTAAATGAGAAAGCAGTATTTTGCAAATGTTAACTACCTGAAGAGTTAACAGGGCTATTTTGAATATTCAAATAGAGTAGAGAAACCCCATAAATATAGATATGTTTGTGACACCATGGACTTGCTGGAATCAGCTAGTCAGTGAGTATATATAAAGAAAAAAAGAGGGTCCCAGAAAACACCCTATTTAATCAATATTTATAGGCTGGAAAGAAAAGGGACCAGCACGTGTCATAAAGGAAAGCTGGGTCAATTAGAGGAAACCCAAGTGTTACTGGAAGTCCTGAAGGTGATTGCAAAAGAGGTGCTTGAAGAACAGTGACAAATATTCATGGTAGATCAGGGTCCAGGATACAGATGGTTTATGTATTTGGTAATATGGATGTCAGTGATGGCCCAAGAGAACAAGATGTCAGCTGAGCACAGAGATGACTGTTCGTGTACATCTTAGAAATGGGAAAGAGAGGAAACAGGATCAGTGTGCCTGAGAAAGTGGTACTGAAAACGCAGAGTGGGAATCACAGGGGGAGGGACGGGCCTTGGGGAATCTAAGGTGAGCTTTGCTTGTTTTTAAGATGGAAGAGTCTGCAAATTGTAATATTTAGCAAAAGTAAAATAGAATTGTTTCCTTTATGCTTTTTCAGAAAGTATATATTCTATAACTGAAGAATTCAACTAACATAAAATTAGCTCTGCTATTTGGACATAATATTCATAATTATTCATAATCTCTTATCACATAGTATATAATAACCCATCTTAAAGAATGAAATGAAAATACAATGCTTATCACATAAACATGTAAGATAAACATTGGTTAATCTTACATATTTCTGTCCTGGTTAAAATTATACTGACCAGCCATAGGAGTTGGAATTGGTGAGCATACTGGAGAAATAATGACAGATAAAAATAAGTACACTAGTGAGATGTTCAGATTTCTAGATGTAGAAAACATTTGATGTGGAAATTAAATAATTCTAACTATGCACATTAACATATAGTAATGAAAATTTATTCCATATATAAGCTTAGACAAGAGTTTTCTTATGGTGAAAGAGATACAGAGAAAATAAGTAGAGCCATGCACACTCTGATTACATATGTAGCTCACTAAAGCTGTTGACATTTCCTGGGTATGTTAGCTTAAATGACCCTCACATCAAGTAAAAAAATGAATAGAGAAAGAAAATGTCACCCTTCAAATAAATAATAATCATTATCATCCTAGAGCTATGACAGCAAGTAAAATCTGTCACAAATATCACATATGAAAGCAGCTTCCAGATGTTTCTGACTAGGCCAAAATATATGTTTTATTTATGAATCATTCTTCAGAGTTGCTTCATTGGAAATTTCCAGCACAACAAAGCAGAATAGACTCAATGGAATTGTTTTCATTGTGATTACACACTCAAACTAGATGAGACTACTGAATTTATCAACACCAAAATTAAAATTAAATTGAAACCTGAAAATTGGATAGAATAAGAGAGTACATGGAAGTCTTTGAGAATTTTTTTATGACCTTAGAATTTGACATGTTTTTCCACCATTTTATCCCAACATTTTGAGAATATTTCTGCACTTGTCTCCTTTTTAGTTTTTTTTCTTTGCTTAGAATCTGGAAAGTACAAGTAAGTTCAATCGAAAGCTAGGTTTGAAGGGTCCAGTGGTCTCTTCATAAACGTGGGCATCATAAATTTATTACAATACATCCCTATCAGACAGATATTTCTGTCGCCTTCATTGTTTTTATCGGTCTTTATATCTCCTGCATTGACAAATACTCAAAGCTAAAAATCGGATATGCAGAGTTCTTTGTTATACTTATATGGTGAAGACATGGACAGTTACCCTGCCAGTATCCCTGCCTCAATTATTGCTTGGTAATGGAGCTGTGGTTAAGTGGGTAGGCTGAAAGGTACCCAGTTTAAACATTGATTTTTCATCTTTCCCATACCAGTTCCCATGGTGACAGCCGATATATTTCTACCAATATAAATAGCATACTGTGCTCAGAAACTTAGGTGAATATTGAAATTCCTGATAAAAAGACACAGGTAGAATTTAATTTGTTGCTTTTCCTTTGAGTGTAGATAATGGTTGGAGCTATAGTAGCTATATTATCATCATGAGAGACTAGCAAAAGACTTATCTCTCTATATCTAATCTAGTAAAGTAAGCTAGTACTTGTTACCTCTGAACCCAAGTTCTCATAAAAATAATAACTAGATCTTCAGTCTGTGGACAACAGGTCTTCAATAATTTGTAACCAAACAAAAGAGCACACTTCATTCTCTTAAATGTACAGAGCAACAGAATGAATCAGATCTTCCCCAGTGACACAGTATTGAGGCACCATAAGCATGCTGGTTACTACAACCAGCAAATCCCAAACTTCAGTGGCCTATGGACATTTGCTTTTTGTACAGTGATGTCCCTAGGAAATGAGATCAGGAGTGTAAGGGAGACTGAGATGGCACTCAGCCTCAGCAATCTTGGCCCTTCTCCCACAGTGGCTTCCATCATCCAGTTGGATGATTGGTAGAGGAGGCAAACAAACTCTAGGGAGGATTTCACAGCCACGCCTACAAGAGGTGCACATTCTCCTGGCTGGTTCTCAGAGCCTTTCTGTCTGGGTTAGAGAAGTATATGCTCAGAAACCACCTGTGAACCAGGATGGGCAGAAACTGATTTGGTGCTCAGCCAGTGGCTGCCTTCAGCAGCGAGAGTTTAATGAATGTCCACCAAACTTGCCTCCTGTTTTACTGCCTATGATTAGATCAACTGTAAATAATATTATCCACATACACCCATGCTTTATTAATGGTTTAAAATAAATATATTTTAGTTGATATGTGTGTATATGTCTTGAATATATGAATGCACCCCACATGTATACACGTGCAGTCAAGAGATCCCCTAAAATTGGAAACACAGACAGGTGCTATGTGTGCTGGGAACCAAAACCAGGGCTTCTAAAAGATCAGCAAGTTCTCTTGTCTGCTAAGACATCTCTTCAAATATTATCCCACTGCTTCAACATATATTTTATTGAAAAATAATTCACAGACAGCAAAATAGTCATAATAAGATGTCCAAGGTTTTGATGTCTTGTATGTATGTGCATGTACACATGTATTTGCATATAAATGGTGAACATTTATATACACACTCTCCTTCTGACACATCAACACAACATCCTACCACCCAGAGAACCTCATATTCCTTCCCAATCCAACCAAGGCCTCACAATTCTGCTCTCTCATTTGTCTCTGTGTCACCCACATCAGAAATATACACAAGCAAAAATTACAGGTTTGCCATAAAAGGTTTTCTTCTTCCATGGAGCATACATACATCTCTGAGATTCCTCTGTACTGCTGGAGGCGTTATCAGTCTCCTTCCTCTGATTTCTAATAGAATACTACTGTGCATTGTATATATAACAAGTGCCTGGTTTTAGTGTTTGGGATTCTGAATGCAGCCACTCTAAGGTCCTTCATCCAGGCTCCTGGGGAACTTCATTTCTGGTGAACAAATGCCTTTAACATGAGCTGCTGGGTCATAGTAAAAGTGATTGCCTAAGCACTTAAAAAATGATTATCAAATTTTATAGAGTGATTAAATCTCCTTTACAGTCATTTTCCCTGTTATACGCCTCTAAGTGATGTCATTTAGGAATCTTATTCTAGAAATGGAGACTATATACATATTAGAAGCGTTTGCCTCAAGGAAAGTATGTATGAGTTTAGATTCTGTCATAAACAATTGTATTCAAACCAATTAACTAACCTTGTGACTATTAACCTGTCAGATTGTGAGTCCCATTGCCTGAACCTGTCATCAATAGAACATGACAAGCCATCACTAGTTTTGTTTACTCATTCACAAAGCAGTCAAAAATAATGTAAAAGACAAGGCAACTGTGCATTGACTGTAAAGGAGATTGAATCACTCTATAAAATTTGATAATCATTTTTTAAGTGCTTAGGCAATCACTTTTACTATGACCCAGCAGCTCATGTTAAAGGCATTTGTTCTCCAGAAATGAAGTTCACGTTCCCCAGGAGCCTGGATGAAGGTCCTTAGAGTGGCTGCATTCAGAATCCCAAACACTAAAACCAGGCACTTGTTATATATACAATGCACATTATTGTATGCTATGATTTTCGCCTCTTTTCCTAGTGGCAGATAACTTCAAGTGGTCTTTAGGGTAGGGCTAGGAACAACTAATATTTCCATGTTTGAGTATTCTTGAATATGGTTTGTAAGTATTATTTTCATAATTTTCAAGTCTATATTTACTAGGGAGATTGGCCTGTAGTTTTGGTTTTTGTTGAATCTTTATCTGGTTGTAGATATCAAATTAATACTGACTTCATACAGAATTTAGAGACACACCTTCCTTTTTTATTTTACAAAATATTTTGAGTAACATTGGTTTTAGTTCTTTGAAGGTCTGATGGAGTTTTTATGATGAATCCATCTGGCCTTAGCATTTTTATCTGTGAGAGATTTTTAAATTATTATGCCTATCTTAGTGATTATTATAGATTTTCACAGTACTTTTTATCAGTGATGAAAATTTCTATCCATTATCTGAAGACCTCCCTTGTACATTTTCTCTCTCTCTCCCACACAGTTGCTATTAGAAATACCTGCTCACTGAAAACATTTTCTCTCCTAACACACTTAGTTTCAGTGTCAGTCCTACAGTTAAACAAATCCTGCCTAACTGCTAATCTTTTTGCTTTGATTTCTACAGTCATCCTTGGGTTTACTCAGGTCTATCTGTTTTATCTTATGGTATTTTATACAAAATAGTTGATAATTGCAATACTGAAAACTTATCTAAGAAGTTGTAGTGTTATATAACAGTTGTACTTGAGTGAAGTTATGCTAGATTAAAATTTGGAAGGTTTTCCATCCTTTCTTGGCATACTCAAGACTTAGTATTTTCCTTCTCTGAATGTGCTCAGGAGTGGGTGTGAGCCTCACCAATTTTCATCCCATAGTGATAACTGCTATGGACTGAGTGCTGCTGGTTTAACTCACCCCTGGTGTTACTTAATGCTGAGCCATTTGGTATGTGATTATAAGATGTCACATGAGTGGGGCCACAGAATGCGATTGCTATCTGCAGACACCAGAGGTGACTCCCTCTTTCTCTTATGAGGGAGGACAGACACAGTAAGAGGGGGCTTTTTGCAACCAAGGAAGAAATCCGTCACAGAAGACAATCTTGTCTGCATCATGATAACACTTAGTCCTTGGACTCATTAACTATCACAAAGTAAGCTTAAATTGTGTTGGATTATTCTAAGATAACCAGATCATGAGTGCAATAATACATATGGCTTCGCGTTCATTCCATTGTTCTATTTGTCTGAGGCAAATAACATTGCTAAAAAGCATAGATGTTAAGTCACATAAATAAGGAACATTTTCTTAACTTATTTATTAGAATTTTATCTCATATTTGCTAAATTAAAGAACTCAGATGTATACAGATTTTCTTGTCTGTATTGTATATATGGGTCATATATACAATATTTTTCAATGATGCTTTGTGCACTTTCCTATTACTTATTATCCTCTGCCTTTTCTCATTTGTGCCCTGTGGGTCATTTGTTCTGACGAAGGCAATGTGTACTGGTTAGTTTTGTGTGTCAACTTGACACAGGCTGGAGTTATCACAGAGAAAGGAGTTTCAGTAGGGGAAGTGACTCCATGAGATCCAACTGTGGGGCATTTTCTCAATTAGTGATCAAGGGAGGAGGGCCCCTTGTGGGTGGTGCCATCCCTGGGCTGGTAGTCTTGGGTTCTATAAGAGAGCAAATCAGGGGAAGCAAACCAGTAAGAAACATCCCTCCATGGCCTCTGCATCAGCTCCTGCTTCCTGACCTGCTTGAGTTCCAGTCCTGACTTACTTTGGTGATGAAGTGCAACATGGAAGTGTAAGCTCAATAAACCCTTTCATCCCCAACTTGCTTCTTGGTCATGATGTTTGTACAGGAATAGAAACCCTGACTAAGACACAGTGTGTCTGTACTATTCTCAGGTTGATTCCTACTGTCACGTTCTGCCACAGTATTTGCCCACTGGGATCTCAGATGCTATAGTTCCATGTCCTTTTGCATTGTTTCCATATCTCATCTCTCATGTTTAGAACTCTGCTTCATGGTTTGTTGTTAATTTTATTATGGCCTAACAAATAGGCTGACAATCCAATGGAGATAACTTTTCTCATTTCTACTTATTTTTCTCCATTTTAGAAATGGTAGTGGTTGTTTATACTTATTATTTCTATTTTGAACAATCTAAGTCAATTCTGATGACTTTATTTTTGGAAATTCATAGTTAGAAAAAATATCCAATATAGCAAAGCTGGCAGAATTTTAGCCTGATCCCCTGAGGAGCCTTTTCTTCTGTAAAGTAGTACATATGTGCATGAATTTCTCTGGCACGTTGTCTTACCACCCTCGGAGACAGGCATCTGTGAACTCCTTGCAGCACGGCATCTCCACACTTCCCTGCAGTCCTCAGAGCAAGTCTGCCATCTGACAGTTTACATTTTCTCTCCAAAAGGCAAATCTCCTGTTACTCTTGAGAGCCATACAGTCTTGGGGAGCAATCTCACTGTTGACACATACACCTTGTTACAGCAAGCTGCTTTATTGCTAAGGGTTCTAACCTCAAAGTATACTGCTACCAGAGAGATGAAGGCATCTCAGAAGATTATTTAGACTCTGCAGTGGCAAGAAATCAGATTACAAAGGAAGCATTCTGTCTGCTTATGTCAGTGTGACCGTGGGAGATTTTTTCTCATGACTTACTGCCTGGGCCCAGATTTCTTCCCTCTCTATCAGAATACAACTTTATATTTTTTAATAATTTTGGTTTTTCACTGCAGATCTTGAAATCGAGTTCCCGAGCATCACCCCCAGCTTGGTGGCAGCTGCCTGCTGTGGGCTCTGCTCACTCTGTATGCCTGCTCCCATTTCTAGGGAACTGAGCAGATCCTGGTGGATATCCTGCTTTTTATCTCACCTGTGGACCACCCTCTCCCCCAAGAACTGCTCCTCCCAGCCTATTCTTACTTCCAAATGTTAGCTTGATTATTCAGAAACATGTTTTGACCAGAACCCCCAGCAACTACACCTGTCAGTATTCCAGGAGAATTACCTGCCAGGCAACACATATCCACCAAAGCCTTTTAAGAACCAGAGAGGGCGAGAGAAACCAAGAAAAAAGCCCACCCACCCAAGAAAGTCAAAGCCACATGTTAGCACCTAGAATTACATATTCCCAAACCTAGACATTGAGACACCAGCAGAAGAAAACAACCATAACAGTCAGGATATTAAGTCTCCACTAGAGGACACAACCTTACCACAGCAGGCCCTGAGAATTGCAACATAACTGAATAACAAGACAAACATGTTAAAATGGCCTTTATGAATATGACTGAGGTCCTTAAAGAGGAAATTAGTAAGTCCCTTAAAGAAAACATGAACAATGAAAGGAAATGAACAGAACAGTCCAAGACCTGAAAGTAGAAGTAGAGTTAATAAAGAAAACCCAAACTTTTGGAAATATAGAAATGAAAATTTTAGGAACTTGAACAAGAGCTGGCTATTCTCATCCACAGAAAATAAGAAATGCAAGTGAGAATCTAAGGCATTGAAGGTACAATAGAAGAAATGGATAACTAGCCAGGCAGTGGTGGCACACGCCTTTAATCCCAGCATTTGGGAGGCAGAGGCAGGTGGATTTCTAAGTTCGAGGCCAGCCTGGTCTACAGAGTGAGTTACAGGACAGCCAGGGCTACATAGAGAAACCCTGTCTCAAAAACAACAACAACAACAAGAAATGGATAACTAAGTCAGGGAAATTGTTAAATCTAAAAAATCCTGCCAAAAACCATTTTGAATACTTAGGACTCTAGGGGCAGAGAAAAAAATCTAAGAATAATAGGTATATATGAAAGAGAAGAAACCCAGATCAAAGGCACAAAAATATTTTCAACAAAATTATACAATAAAATGTCCCTAATCTAAAAAGGAGATGCTTATCAAGATACATGAAGCATACAGAATACCAAATGAACTGGACCACAAAAAGAACATCTCCTTGCTACATAATGATCAAAACACTAAATGGACAGAAATAAAAAAAGAATATTAAAAGATATAAGTGATAAAGAACAAATAACATATAAAGGTAGACCTATTAAAACAACACCAAACCTTTCTAAAAGAATTCTAAAATCCAGAAGGAGCAGTATATATGATCTACAAACTCTAGTAGAACTCAATGCCAGATCAGACTACTATCCCCAACAAAACTGCTAATCACAATCGATGGAGGAGGAAAGACATTTGGCAGTAAAACCAAATTTAATAAGAGAAACATACAATTCCATCTTTAAAGAGGAGGTTAGGTAGAAAACTCCAATCTGAAGAGTCTAGTCCCACCCAAGAAAACTCAAGAAATCACTAATTCCAGACCAGCGAATCAAAAGAGTGGAAACACACACACACACACACACACACACACACACACACACACTACAACAACTGCTACTACATAAAAATAACAGGAATCACAAAACACTGCTAATTTGTATCTCTCAACATTGTTTGTTTTAATTCCTCATAAAATGACACAGACTAACAGAATGGATGTAAAACTAGGATCCACCCTTCTGCTGCATCCAAGAAACACACCTTATTTAACATCAAGGATAGACATCAAATGAAGGATGAAATGAGATATTCCAAGCAAATGGGCCTATAAAGTAAGCTAGTGTAGCCATTTAAATATCTGACCAAATAGACTTCAAACAAAACTAGTCAGAAGATATAGGGAAAGACACTACATACTCATCAAAGAAAAAAATCCACAAAGGGAACAATATCAATTCTTATCATCTATACTTCAAATAAAATGTTACTCAAATTCATAGACGAAATACTGCTATGGCTTAAATCACATATTGACCTTCATACTCTGAGATATCAACACATCACTCTCAATGATAGACATGTTATCCCCCCCCCAAAAAAAACTAAATAGAAAAATGTTGGTGCTAACAAATGTTATGAAGTAAATGTACATAAACACATTTACAGAGCATTTCACCCAAATCCAAAGAACACACCATTTTCTCAGTACTTCAGGCACAGTTTTCCAAAACTGACCATATACCCAGAAACAAATCAGTATCAACAGATACAAAATAATCATAATAATACCATGCATCCTATCAACAATAGCAAGCTTACAAACTCAGAGAGAGTGAATAACTCACTACTTGAAGAAAAGTGGGCCAAGACAGAAGCAAGAAAGAAAGACTTCTTAGAATTGAATGAAAATAATGATACAGCATATGCAAACTTATGGACACAATGGTGGCAATAGAGGCAAGTTCACATCCCTAAGTGCCTACATTTTAAAAATGGGGATATGGGAAATGTCATACTAATAACAGTACACCCAAAATCTTTAGAAGAAAAAGAAGTAGGCACACCCAAGAGGAGTAGAAGGCAAGAAATAATCAATCTCAGGCCTGAAAGAAAATTTTAATCAATGGAAGATCTAGGAAGGTCCCTGATGTGAGTAATGTGTATTCTCCCAGCAAAATCTCTGAGAACTTCCAAACCAAGTGTCTACTACTGTACCCAGACAGAAGATTTCCTTTCCATCCACTGGAATGGAGAACTTTTATTTATATGCTTATGATCCTTGATGAGAAAATGGACTTATTACCTTAAAGTTTCATTTTGATTGGGATTTTTTGATCTTTCTAGGGTTGTCAGACCATAAAACCACATACCAGAAGTTTTATTAAGCACACACAATATTTATCAAAGTGTTTTCAGTAATAAAACTTGCTCTAACAGGCAGGGGATTATTCTAAACGATGAATGAAAGCTTGGAGCTATCATCAGTATTGCGTGGAGCAAAGAGCAATGAGATTATGTGAATGGAGAGACCTCTCCCCTGATAGCTGTGCATTTGCATGGCGCCTGTTCCTGCAGTGCAGGGATACTAAGACAGACACATCAGGGTAAATCAATTAGCCACAATAAGGGGAAGCACTCCCTTTTTTGTTGGATCTGGACTGAGTCATGGAGAAAACAGTCCTTTCTGTTTTCAGATGCTCTGTGTTGAGACCTGGAAAGGCTGGGGTCCTGACCAGACAACTAGAGTGTCCCTTCACTCCTAAAAAACTAATATCTGCACCCTGCCATTCATAGTAGAAAAGGAGCCTCTGCCACATAGCAGCTGTCCCCCAGAATGGCAGTCTTGTCCTGTCCTTGTGCATCTCCCCAGGGGGATAGCCACAGAATGTCTGTATGAGGTAAAATCAAATAAAGTTTCCATCCATCCACTTAGCTGAATACAGAGAGCTTTTTAATCTATGAGCATTAACATCTGGTTAGGTTTTCCCCAGACTGTTCTGACTAAAGAAATCACTGAGGAATTACATCTCCTTTGCTAATTCTCAGAGGTAGTTGCATCATTTCACCATCTAATAAAATTCTTGAGTTTCAGGGATAACTGCCTTAGAAATATTCAGGAGGTTCTCTGGGGGGAAATCAGGATGTGAGGCAGGATTCTTAATCTTTGACTCTTATCTCTGAATGATCTTTATGCCATTCTGGACTTCCACAATGACTGTACTGTCTTGTCTTTTATTGTCCTGTCTCCCTGGGAGACTGTATGATTCTATTGAAATCAACCATGATTTATGAATGAACCCACTGTGCATCCTTTTAAACACACAGCTTTGATAGGTGACAGTGATGCGGTAAGGATACCATAGAGTACTCACATCTCTCCCTCTCTCCCTCTCCCCCTCTCTCCCTCTCTCCCTCTCTTCCTTTCTCCCTCTCTTCCTTTCTCCCTCTCTCCCTCTCTCCCTCTCTCCCTCTCTCCCTCTCTCCCTCTCTCCCTCTCTCCCTCTCTCCCTCTCTCCCTCTCTCCCTCTTTCCCTCTCTCCTTCTCTCCCTCTCTCCTTCTCTCCTCTCTCCCTCTCCTCTCTTCCTCTCCTCTCTTCCTCTCTCCCTCTCTTCCTCTCTCCCTCTCTTCCTCTCTCCCTCTCTCCCTCTCTCCCTCTCTCCCTCTCTCCCTCTCTCCCTCTCTCCCTCTCTTCCTCTCTCCCTCTCTCCCTCTCTCCCTCTCTCAGTCTCTCCCTCTCTCTCCCTCTCTCCCTCTCTCAGTCTCTCCCTCTCTCCCTCTCTCCCTCTCTCAGTCTCTCCCTCTCTCTCCCTCTCTCTCTCCCTCCCCCTCTCTTTCCCTCCCTCTCTCTCTAGATTGAGGGTTAGGTGTGTCATCTCTGGATGAACACACACCTGGCAGTCCTCTATTGAATGCTTGCTAGGGGCCTCATACCAGCTGGTGTATGCTGCCTGTTTGGTGGTCCAGTGTTTGAGAGATGCTGGGGGTCCAGATTAATTGAGACTGCTGGTCCTCCTACAGAGTCACCCTCAGCTTCATTCAGCCTTCCCTAATTCAACAGCAGGGTTCCCCTGATTCTTTCCATTGGTTGGGTGCAAATATCTGCATGACTCTTGCAGCTGCTTGTTGCGTCTTCTGGAGTGCAGTCATGCTAGGTCCCTTTTTTGTGAGTGCTCCATAGCCTCAGTAATAGTGTCAGGCCTTGGGACCTCCCCTTGCACTGGATCCCACATTGAGCCACTGGACCTTCTTTTCCTCGGGCTCCTCTCCATTTCCATCCCTTTAATTCTTTCAGACAGGAACACTCATGAGTCAGAGTTATGGTTGTGGTATGGCCCCTCTTCTCCTTCATTTGAAGCCCTGTCTTCCTGTTGGAGGTAGGCTTTATAAGTTCCCTCTCCCTACTGTCAGGTATTTTACTTAAGGTTCCTCCCTTTGAGTACTGAGAGTCTTTCATCTCCCAAGTCTCTGATGCATTCTGGAGGCCCCCCCCCCCAACCTCCTATCTCCCAAGTTTGCCTGTTTCCATTCTTTTTGCTGGCCCTCAGGGCTTCAGTCCTTTTCCATCCCCCAGTGAGAGATCAGGTTCCCTTCTCCCCCCTCCCCATCCCCCATATCTCTCTTCTCCCCCATCTCCCCCCATCTAGTCTACTTTGCCTCCCAGGTCCCTCCCTTCCTCCCCACTTGTGGTTGTTTTCTTCTCCCTCCCAAGTGAGACTGAGGCATCCTCACATGGGCATTTTAGCTTGTTGACCTTTCTGAGTTCTGTGGAGTTTATCTTGGGCATTCTGTAATTTTTTTTGGGGGGGGAGCTAATATCCACTTATTTTCTAGTTCCATTCATTTGGCTGCAAAACTCAAGATGTCCTTATTCTTAATAGTGGACTGGTATTCCATTGTGTAAATGAACCACATTTTTCTGTATCCATTCTGTTGTGGGACATCTACGTTGTTTCCAGCTTCTGGCTATCACAAATAAGGCTGCTATGAACAATGTGAAATGTGTACCACTGTGGCATGGTGGGGAATTTTTTGAGTATATTCCCAAGAGTGGTATAGCTGGGTCTTCAGGAAGATCTATTTCCAATTTTCTGAGATACTTCCAGATTGATTTCCAGAGTGGTTGAACCAGTTTGCAATCCCACCAGCAATGGAGGACTATTCCTCTTTCTCCACATCCTCTCCAATATGTATTTTCACTCGAGGTTTTGATCCTAGCCATTCTGATTGGTGTAAGGTGGAATCTCCGGGTCATTTTGATTTGTATATCTCTGATCACTAAATACTTTGAACATTTCTTTAAGTGCCTCTCAGCCATTCACGATTCCTCAGTTGTGAAATCTTTGTTTAGTCCTACACCCCATTTTTTGATTGGCTTGTTTAGTTTTTTGGTGATTAGCTTCTTGAGTTCTTTATAAATTTTGGATATTAGCCCTCTATCTGATGTGGGGTTAGTGAAGATTTTTTTCCCATTGTGTAGGTTGCCGATTTGTCTTATTGACTATATCCTATGTCTTACAGATGCTTTCCAGTTTCATGAGATTCCATTTATCAATTCTTGATCATAGAACATGAGCCATTGGAGTTCTGTTTAGGAAGTTTCCCTCTGGGCAATGAGTTCAAGGCTCGTTCCCACTATCTCTTCTATTAGCTTCATGTATCGGTTTTATATTGAGGTCTTTGATCCACTTGACCTTGAGCTTTGTGCAAGGTGACAAAAATGGGTCTATTTTCATTTTTCTACAAACAGACAGCCAGTTAGACCAGCACAATTTATTGAAGATGCTTTCTTTTCTCCATTGTATATTTTTGGCTTCTTTGTCAACGATCAAGTATCCTTAAGTATATGGTTTTATTTCTGGGTCTTCAATCCTATTCCATTGACCAATGTGTCTGTTTTTTTTTTTTTTTAACATTTATTTCTTTTTTTTTTTTGTCTTTTTTTTATTCGATATATTTTTTATTTACATTTCAAATGATTTCCCCTTTTCTAGCCCCCCAGTCCCCGAATGTCCCATAAGCCCCCTTTTCTCCCCCTGTCCTCCCACCCACCCCTTCCCACTTCCCCGTTCTGGTTTTGCCCTATACTTCTTCACTGAGTCTTTCTAGAACAAGGGGCCACTCCTCCTTTCTTCTTGTACCTCATTTGATGTATGGATTATGTTTGGGGTATTCCAGTTTTCTAGGTTAATATCCACTTATTAGTGAGTGCATACCATGAGTCACCTTTTGAGTCTGGGTTACCTCACTTAGTATGATGTTTTCTAGCTCCATCCATTTGCCTAAAAATTTCATGAATTCATTGTTTCTAATGGCTGAATAGTACTCCATTGTGTAGCTATACCACATTTTTTGCATCCACTCTTCTGTTGAGGGATACCTAGGTTCTTTCCAGCATCTGGCAATTATAAATAGGGCTGCTATGAACATAGTAGAGCATGCATCCTTATTACATGGTGGGGAATCCTCTGGGTATATGCCCAGGAGTGGTATAGCGGGATCTTCTGGAAGTGAGGTGCCCAGTTTTCGGAGGAACCGCCAGACTGATTTCCAGAGTGGTTGTACCAATTTGCAACCCCACCAGCAGTGGAGGAGTGTTCCTCTTTCTCCACACCCTCTCCAACACCTGCTGTCTCCTGAATTTTTAATCTTAGCCATTCTGACTGGTGTAAGGTGAAATCTCATGGTTGTTTTGATTTGCATTTCCCTAATGACTAATGAAGTTGAGCATTTTTTAAGATGCTTCTCTGCCATCCGAAGTTCTTCAGGTGAGAATTCCCTGTTTAAATCTGTACCCCATTTTTAATAGGGTTGTTTGGTTTTCTGGAGTCTAACTTCTTAAGTTCTTTATATATATTGGATATTAGCCCTCTATCTGATGTAGGATTGGTGAAGATCTTTTCCCAATTTGTTGGTTGCCGATTTGTCCTTTTGATGGTGTCCTTTGCCGTACAGAAACTTTGTAATTTTATGAGGTCCAATTTGTCAATTCTTGATCTTAGAGCATACGCTATTGGTGTTCTGTTCAGAAATTTTCTCCCTGCACCAATGTCCTCAAGGGTCTTCCCCAGTTTCTTTTCTATTAGCTTCAGAGTGTCTGGCTTTATGTGGAGGTCCTTGATCCATTTGGATTTGAGCTTAGTACAAGGTGATAAAGATGGATCAATTCGCATTCTTCTGCAAGCTGACCTCCAGTTGAACCAGCACCATTTGTTGAAAAGGCTATCTTTTTTCCATTGGATGTTTTCAGCCCCTTTGTCGAGGATCAAGTGGCCATATGTGTGTGCGTTCATTTCTGGATCTTCAATCCTGTTCCATTGATCTGCCTGCCTGTCACTGTACCAATACCATGCAGTTTTTAACACTATTGCTCTGTAGTATTGCTTGAGGTCAGGGATACTGATTCCCCCAGAATTTCTTTTGTTGCTGAAAATAGTTTTAGCTATCCTGGGTTTTTTGTTATTCCAGATGAATTTGTTAATTGCTTTTTCTAACTCTGTGAAGAATTGAGTTGGGATTTTGATGGGTATTGCATTGAATCTGTATATTGCTTTTGGCAAAATGGCCATTTTAACTATATTGATTCTGGCGATCCATGAGCATGGGAGGTTTTCCCATTTTTTGAGGTCTTCTTCCATTTCCTTCTTCAGAGTCTTGAAGTTCTTGTCATAAAGATCTTTCACATGTTTGGTAAGAGTCACCCCAAGATACTTTATACTGTTTGTGGCTATTGTGAGGGGGGTCATTTCCCTAATTTCTTTCTCAGCCTGCTTATCCTTTGAGTATAGGAAGGCCACTGATTTGCTTGAGTTGATTTTATAACCTGCCACTTTGCTGAAGTTGTTTATCAGCTGTAGGAGTTCTCTAGTGGAGTTTTTGGGTCACTTAGGTAGACTATGATGTCATCTGCAAATAATGATAGTTTGACTTCTTCCTTTCCAATTTGTATCCCTTTGACCTCCTTATGTTGTCGAATTGCCCGAACTAGTACCTCAAGTACAATATTGAAAAGATAAGGAGAGAGGGGGCAGCCCTGTCTAGTCCCTGATTTTAGTGGGATTGCTTCAAGTTTCTCTCCATTTAGTTCGATGCTGGCTACCGGTTTGCTGTATATTGCTTTTACTATGTTTAGGTATGGGCCTTGAATTCCCGTTCTTTCCAAGACTTTAAGCATGAAAGGATACTGAATTTTGTCAAATGCTTTTTCAGCATCCAATGAAATGACCATGTGGTTTTTTTCTTTGAGTTTGTTTATGTAGTGGATTGCATTGATGGATTTCCGTATATTAAACCAACCCTGCATTCCCGGGATAAAGCCTACTTGATCATGGTGGATGATCGTTTTGATGTGTTCTTGGATTCGGTTGGCAAGAATTTTATTGAGTATTTTTGCATCGATGTTCATAAGGGAAATTGGTCTGAAGTTCTCTTTCTTTGTTGGATCTTTGTGTGGCCTTGGTATCAGCGTAATTGTGAAGGAATTGGGTAGTGTTCCTTCTGTTTCTATTTTGTGGAATAGTTTGAAGAGTATTGGTGTTAACTCTTCTTTGAAGGTCTGCTAGAATTCTGCATTGAAACCATCTGGTCCTGTGCTTTTTTTGGTTGGAAGACTTTCTATGACTCCTTCTATTTCTTTAGGCGTTATGGGACTGTTTAGATGATCTATTTGGTCCTGATTTAATTTTGGTATTTGGTATCTGTCAAGGAAATTGTCCATTTCCTCCAGATTCTCCAGTTGTGTTGAGTACAGGCTCTTGTAGTAGGATCTGATGATTTTTTGGATTTCCTCAGTTTCCGTTGTTATATCTCCCTTTTCATTTCTAAGTTTGTTAATTTGGATGCTTTCTCTATGCCCTTTGATCAGTCTGGCTAAGGGTTTATCTATCTTGTTGATTTTCTCAAAGAACCAGCTCCTGGATTTGTTAATTCTTTGTACGGTTCGCTTTGTTTCCAATTGATTGATTTCAGCCCTGAGTTTGATGATTTCCTGCCTTCTATTCCTCCTGGGTGAATTGGCTTCTTTTTGTTCCAGGACTTTCAGGTGTGTCATTAAGCTGCTAGTGTATGCTCTCTCCATTTTCTTTTTGGAGGCACTCAGGGCTATGAGTTTACCTCTTAGCACTGCTTTCATTGTGTCCCAAACATTTGGGTATGTTGTGCCTTGATTTTCATTAAATTCTAAAAAGTCTCTGATTTCTTTCTTTATTTCTTCTTTGGTCAAGGTGTCATTGAGTAGAGTATTATTCAGCCTCCATGTGTATGTGGGCTTTCTGTTGTTTTTGTTGCTATTGAAAATCACTCTTACACCATAGTGATCTGATAGGAGGCATGGGATTATTTCGATCATCTTATATTTGTTGAGGTTTGCCTTGTGTCCAATTATATGGTCGATTTTGGAGAAGGTACCATGAGGTGCTGAGAAAAAGGTATATTCTTTTGCTTTAGGGTGAAATGTTCTATAAATATCAGTCAAATCCAATTGGTCCAAAGCTTTAATTAGTTTTACTGTGTCTCTGTTTAGTTTCTGTTTTCCCGATCGGTCCATTGAGGAAAGTGGAGTGTTGAAGTCCCCCACAATTATTGTGTTAGGTGCAATGTGTGCTTTGAGCTTTAGTAAAGTTTCTTTTACGAATGAGGGTGCCTTTGCATTTGGCGCATAGATTTTCAGAATTGAAAGTTGTTCTTGGTGGATTTTTCCTTTGACCAGCAAGAAGTGTCCTTCTGTGTCTCTTTTGATGACTTTAGGTTGAAAGTCAATTTTATCTGATATTAGAATGGCTACTTCTGCTCGTTTCCTGTGACCATTGGCTTGTAAGATTGCCTTCCAGCCTTTTACTCTAAGGTAGATTTTATCTTTGACACTGAGGTGAGTCTCCTGTATACAGCAAATTGTAGGGTCCTGTTTCCTTATCCAGTCTGTTAGTCTATGTCTTTTTATTGGGGAATTGAGACCATTGATGTTAAGAGATATTAGGGAATAGTGATTATTACTTCCTGTCATTTTTGATGTTCTTTTTATATTTGAGTGGTTATCTTCTTTTGGGTTTGATGAAGGAAGGTAACTATCTTGCTTTTCCCAGGGTGTAGTTTCCCTCCTTGTATTGGAGTTTTCCTCCTATTATTCTTTGTAGAGCTGGGTTTGTGGAAAGATATTGTGTAAATTTGGTTTTGCCATGGAATATCTTGGTTTCTCCATCTATGGTGAATGAGAGTTTTGCTGGGTATAGTAGTCTTGGCTGACATTTGTGTTCTCTTAGAGTCTGCATGAGATCTGCCCAGGATCTTCTAGCTTTCATGGTCTCTGGTGAGAAGTCTGGTGTGATTCTAATAGGTCTTCCTTTATATGTTACTTGGCCTTTCTCTCTTACTGCCTTTAATATTCTTTCTTTGTTTAGTGCATTTGGGGTTTTGATTATTATGTGACGGGAGGTATTTCTGCTCAGGTCCAGTCTGTTTGGAGTTCTGTAGGCTTCTTGTATATTCATAGGCATCTCTCTCTTTAAGTTAGGAAAGTTTTCTTCCATAATTTTGTTGAAGATATTTGCTGGCCCTTTCTGTTGTAAATCTTCACTCTCATCTATACCTATAATCCTTAGGTTTGGTCTTCTCATTGTATCCTGGATTTCCTGGATGTTCTGGGATACAAGCTTTTTGCATTTTGTATTTTCTTTGACAGTTGAGTCAATGGTATCTATGGTATCTTCGGCATCTGAGATTCTTTCTTCCATCTCTTGTATTCTGTTGTTTATATTTGCATCTATGGCCCCTGATTTCTTCTCAAGGTTTTCTATCTCCAAAGTTGTCTCCCTTTGTGATTTCTTAGTTGTTTCTACTTCTGTTTTTAGGTCCAGGATGGTTTCGCTCAGTTCCATCACTTTTTTGTCTGTGTTTTCCTGTAATTCTTTAAGAGATTTTTGTGTTTCCTCTTTCATGACTTCTGCCTGTTGACTCAAGTTCTCCTGCATTTCTTTAAGTTTTTTTTGCCTTTCTTCTTTATTGGCTTCTATCTCTTGGGCCTTATTCTCCTGCATTTCTTTAAGTGTTTTTCTGTGTTTCCATTATACGGGTTTCTAGCTTATTCATGTTCCTCTGCATTTCTTTAAGAGATTCATTCATGTCCTTTTTGTGTTCTTCTAGCAGCATCATGAACAGTGATTTTAAATCCAAATCTTGTTTCTCTGGTGTGTTGGCATAACCAGGACTTGCTGATGTTGGAGAGTTTGGTTCAGATGCTGCCATATTGTCTAGATTTCTGTTAGTAGCGTTCCTGCGTTTGCCCTTTGCCATCTTGTTCTCTGGAGCTAATTGGTCTTGTCTCTGGCTGGTGTTTCAGCCTCCTGAGAGGCTCTAGGGCTATTTCTGCACCACTGGAGGGCAGGGTTTCCCCTGTTGCAGATTGTTAATGTGCTTTCCTCCTCTTGGGTGCCCTTGCAGCCCTAGTGTTCTTTGCCCCAGATTGTGTCTGTGAGCCAGAAGGTGCCCGTTTGCTCCTTCAGGGAGTGCTGAGGCTGTATGCTGTAGGGACCTTTTCTGCATGCTGATCTCTCTGCTGGGCAGCGGAACTCCCAACCGGGTTGGTGCACACAAGGCTAGCCTAGCTGCTCAGGTCCTGAGTCTAGGCAAAAGCCTGGCAGGCCAATGTCTGAGCAAAGTTCCCCTCAGCTGTGAGTGTTAATTGGGTCTGTCAGGTGGCTAGGATGGTGGCGTGTGCGCGCTCCCTGAGAGTGCTGGGAGAGTCTGCTGGGCTAACAACCTCCTGGCCGGGTCAGCACACAGATGGCCCACCGAGCAGCCCAGGGCCTGGGGGCAGTCCAGGGCCTGACCGTCTGAGACCCCTGCTATGTCCGCCTCAGGCTATGCCTGTTAGCAGGTTTGGTTTTGTCTGCTGGGTCCCTCTGGCTTCCCATAGGCAAAATGGCCGTGGTGCACGCCGGCCCGGGCAAACAAGCTCCTGGCTGGGTCGGCACACAGATGGCCCACCGAGCAACCCAGGACCTGGGGGCAGTCCAGGGCCTGACCGTCTGAGACCCCTGCTATGTCCTCCTCGGGCTATGCTGTTAGCCAGTTTGGTTTTGCCTGCTAGGTTTCTCTGGCTTCCCTTAGGCAAAATGGCGGTGGTGCGTGCGCCGGCGGGGGGAGGGGAGGAACCTCCTGGCCGGGTTTGCACCCTGGTGGCCCCCCCCCCCATCAGCCCAGGGCCTGGGTGCAGGCCAACGCCCGTCGGGCTTAGACCCCCGCAATGTTGGTCTCGGGTTATATTTGCGTACCTCAGTCTGATTTCTCTGGCGACCGAGAACCAATATGGAGGCCTCGTATCTGACTGGCAGGAGGCAGAGTTCTGGTGTGGCTTCTGTGTGGTGAAAGGCGCTGAAAATCTTCCGCTGCTCACAGCCTGGCTGGCCAGCGATGGCCAGTGGTCGTGGGCGCAGGGCCTGCCTGGACCCTGTCCGCTTGGTTCTATTGCTGATGGCCCTTCCTCTGGACCAGCCGCCGCTGCTGCTGCTGCTGCTGCTGCTGCTGTTGCCGCCGCTGCCGCCCTCCGAGATTTACTTTATACACAAAATACTTGGCTTAGTTTTAGTGACATTTTAAAAATGATATTTACCAATGTTACTGTTTTTGAATCTAAAGACAAAAAAATTATTGTAACTTATTTTCATCACTATTATTTAAAATATTATGATTAGTATATGCATCATAAATGTGTGTTATGAATATTTATGCATATAAGTTGATCTAATGTGCTAAATATGTCCCTCATTTGAAGCCTACTGAACTCATCACATATATGAAATACAGAGACTAAAATTAGAATACAAACCAAACTAAAATAAACCCCTCTCTTGCATGGCTTTTGTCAGGGTATCTTAGCACAGCACCAGAATGAAAATCTGGATTTTTGTATATTAAACCAACCTTGTGTCCCTGGGATGAAGACTACTTGATTGTGGTAAATGATGGTTTTGATGTATTCTTGGATTTAGTTTACAAGAATTTTATTGAGTATTTTTGCATCAATATTCTTATGCAAGATTGGTCTGAAGTGATCTATTTTTTGGTGGGTCCTTGTGTGGTATAGGTATCAGAGTAATTGTGGCTTCATAGAATGAGTTAGGTAGTGTTCC
Source organism: Apodemus sylvaticus (assembly GCF_947179515.1). NCBI lineage: Eukaryota > Metazoa > Chordata > Mammalia > Rodentia > Muridae > Apodemus > Apodemus sylvaticus. The sequence goes on along the minus strand of NC_067475.1, from coordinate 85,232,466 downwards.
TTCTCTTTCTATTTTATGGAATAGTTTGAGGAAAATTGGTATCAGTTCTTTGAAGGCCTGGTAGAATTCTGCACTAAGTCCATCTGGCCTTGGTCTTTTCTTTATTGGGAGGTTTTTAATGACATCTTCTATTTCCTTGTGTGATATAAGCCTGTTTAAATAGTTTACCTGCTCTAGATTTAATTTTCATATGTGGTATCTGTCTAGAAAATCATCCATTTCTTCTAGATTTTTCCAGTTTTGTTGAGTATAGACTTTTATAGTAGGATCTGATGATTTTTTGATTTTCTCCCATTTCTGTTGTTAAGTCTCCCTTTTCGTTTCTGATTTTGTTAATTTGAATAACATCTCTCAGCTCTTTAGTTAGTTTGGATAGGGGTTTATCTATCTTGTCCATTCTCTCAGAGAACTATCTTCAGATTTTATTGATTCTTTTTATTGTTTTCTTTGTTTCTATTTGGTTGATTTTGGCCCTGAGTTTGACTATTTCCCGCCTTCTACTCCTCTTGCATGAGTTTGCTTCTTTTTGTTCTAGAGCTTTCAGGCGTGCTGTTAAATTGTCAGTGTAAGATATCTCCAGTTTCTTTACCAGGGCAGTTAGTGCTATGAATGTTCATCTTAGAACTGCTTTCATTGTGTCCCATAAGTTTGGGTATGATGTGTCAATATTTTCATTAAATTACAGGAAGTCTTCAATTTCTCTCTTTATTTCTTCCCTGACCAAGTTATCATTGAGTAAAGAGTTGTTCAGTTTCCACATATATGTGGGTTTTGGCTGTTCTTGAAGATTAGCCTTAGGCCATGGTGATCTGATAGGATGCATGGTATTATTTCAATCTTCTTGTACCAGTTGAGGGTTGTATTGTGACCAATCATATGGTTGATTTTAGAGAAGGTACCATGAGGTGCTGAGAAGAAGGTGTATTCTTTTGTTTTTAGGGTGAAATGTTCTATAGATATCTGTGAAATCCATTTGGTTCATAACCTCTCTTAGTTTCACGTGTCTCTGTATAGTTTCTGTTTCAATGACCTGTCCAATGGTAAGAGTAGGGTTTTGAAGTCTCCCACTATTACTGTGTGTGGTTCAATGTGTGATTTAAGCTTTAGTAAAGTTTCTTTTATGGATGTGGGTGCCCTTGCATTTGGGGCATAAATGTTCAGAATTGAGAGTTCATCTTGGTGGATTTTCCCCTTGATGAATATAAAGTGTCCTTCTTTATCATGCTTTATACTTTTGGTTGAAAGTCTATTTTGTTGGATATTAAGGTGGAAAATCTTGCTTGTTTTGCTTGTTTCCTGAGACCATTGACTTGAAAGACCTTTTTTATCCTTTTATTCTGAGATAGTGTCTGTTTTTGTTATTGAGGTGCGTTTCTTGTATGCAGCCAAATGTTGCATCTTGTTTGCATATCCAGTCTGTTAGCTTATGTCTTTTTGCAGGTGAGTTGAGTCCATTAATATTGAGAGATATTAAAGAGAGAGGACTGTTGGTTCCTGATATGTTTGTTTTTGTAGGTGGCTTTTTTGTGTTTGTGGTCCTCTCCTTTTGGCTTTGTTGTGAGATGCTTAATATCTTGTCCTTTCCTTGGTGCAGGTACCTTTGTTGTGTTGGAGTTTTCTTTCTAGGATCCTCTGTTAGGGCTGGATTGGTAGAGAGATACTTTTGAATTTGGTTTCATCATAGAATATTTTGGTTTCTCGATCTATGTTGACTGAAAGTTTTGCTGGGTATAATAGCCTGGACTGGCATTTGTGTTCTCTTGGAGTCTTCTTGACTTCTGACCAGGGCCCTCTGGCTTTCATATTTTCTGTTGAGAAGTCTGGTGTAATTCTGATAGGTCTACCTTTGTATGTTACTTTACCCTTTTCCCTTGAAACAGCTAATATTCTTTCTTTGTTCTGTGTGTTTAATGTTTTGTTTATTGTATGACAAGAGGATTTTCTTTTCTGGTCCTATTTATTTGGTGTTCTATAGGATTCTTGAACCTTTATGCCCATCTCTTTCTATAGGGTGGGGAAGTTTGCTTCTATGATTTTGTTGAAGACATTTTCCAGTCTTTTGAGCTGGGAATCTTCATTCTCCTCTATTCCGATTATGCTTAGATTTGGTCTTTTCATTGTGCCCTGAATTTCCTGGATGCTTTTGGTTAGGAGTTTTTTATGTTTTGAAGTTTCTTTGACAATTGTGTCCATCTCTTCTATAGTATCTTCTACATCTGAGATTCTCTCTTCCATCTCTTGTATTCTGTGGTGATATTTGCATCTGTAGTTCCTGACCTCTTTCCTAGGTTTTCCATTTCTAGGTTTGCTTTCATTTGTGTCTTCTTTATTGTTTCTACTTCCACTTTTAGGTCTTGGATCACTTTATTCAGTTCGCTCACCTGTTTACCTGTGTTTTCCTGTATTTCTTTCAGTGAGTTACTAATATCCTCCTTAAAGGACTCTATTATCTTCATGAGATAGGATTTTAGGACAGGTTCCTGATTTTCAGGTGTGTTGATATATTCAGGGCTTTCTGTGGTGGAAGAACTGGGTTCTCATGATGCCTCCATATATTGGCTTCTGTTGCTTATGGTATTGCACTTGCCTTTCACAATCTGAATATCCTTGGTGTTTGTTGGACTAGGTAACTTCTAGAGACTGTCTCTTTTGTCCCTGGGTTGTTGCAGGTTTCTCAGTAGGCCTGCAGCCTTGACTGTAGCAGACTATCTGTGGGGCCTTCCAGCCAGAACCTCTTCACAGAGGCAGAGAAGCTGCTGATCTGTTTCCCTGGCTTCAGTAGACTTCCTGGGAGGCCTTCAGACTGTTGGGTCTTCAGTGGAGTAGTCAAGCTGTTGTCCAACTGCTCTGCAGTGTATCCTCAACTGCTCTGAGTGCAGTGGATCTTCAACTGCCCTGAGTGCTGCAGGTCCTCACCTGCTCTGAATGCAGAATGTCCTCAACTGCTGTGGGTGCCGCTGGTCCTTATCTGCTCTGAATGTAGAGGGTCCTCTGGGATTGATCAGTGTATTGTGTCTTCAAGGGAGCAGACTAGCTAGGAGTTTACCCCAGCTGGAAAAACCTGGCAGAAGGGGTGGAAGGGGTAGAAGGGGAGTGATATTTGGAGGTGGTGATATTGGTGATATTGGTGGGTGATGGGTCCCTGGTCCACCAGGCTGCCAGCAGCAGCTCTGGGACTCTGGAGGGAGGGAGGGACGGAGGGAGGGAGGGAGGGAGGGAGGGAGGGAGGGAGGGAGAACTTATCAACTTCTCTGAGTGCAGTGGGTCCTCTGGGATGGGTAAGGATATTGTGTGTTCAAGGAAACAGACTAGCTAGGAATCTCATGTCTCTCTTTTGATCTTGATCAGGACCAGGCTCAAGATAACAAAACTGGCTCACAGCTTCTATGTGTTTGCAGCAGCTGCATAACAGAAGAGTCCTAGAAATATATCTGCTGCAGCCCAAATCCATTGTATCTACAACTACACAAGTTCACCCTGAGTTTACACCTGCATAGGTGCACCTTGGGTCTACCAGGTTCACCCTGGGTCTAGAGCCACATAGGTGTACCCTGTGCCTACATATACACAGGTGCACCCTGGGTATATACCTGCACAGGTGTCCCCTGGGTCTACAGCCACACAACACATAGGTGCTCAGGCTTTCATGTCACAAACATCACATTTCTTTGGATGATATGATCCGAATTTTTGCAAATGTCCATCATAAATTCAACTTGGAGAAGATAAGGTGTCATTTAGGTTTTCAAAGATAAGTTTTACCTAGTTTTATTTACTAAGCCAGGAACTAGAGTAAACCTCATAATAAAAGTGAAAACATTTTTTCATATCTATGATGTAAATTTATTATGAACACAAGTGTTTTGAAGCTCATGGGGTTTTTTTTTCAGATTTTGTATATTTGCACATATATAGTTGGGTATTTTACGTTGTGCTCCAAATATAAATATAGCATACATTTCATATTACACCTTGTATGTAGAACCTGGAAGTAATTTTATCCAATATTTTAAATACAATTGTGCATGAAACAGCATTTAATATTACTTACAGCTTGAAGAATCATGCTGATAAGCAAAACATGTCCTATTTTGAAGCACTCCAGTTTGTACTGGAACTGTAAGTTCACAAAAGAGAGAATGGGTGGATGTAGAAGTGATGTAAAGGAAAATTTCCTGCTGCATTTTAAATTATAATTTTAATCAGAATATAAGAACTTAGAAAAAACAAACTAAAACATGAGGACAGAGTAGTATTTCTCATGTTTCAGTCTGATAGCTGAAGAGATCTGTGTTTTCTATGGAAAATAAAGCAAACAAGAAACAATACAAGGCTGAAATAGAACTTAGATGCAACCTCTCACTCACAGAAAAACAACTTGGCTAGTATTAAGACACAACAATGGAGAAAAAACTAGAAAGAATAGAGGTTTAAAAAGTACAATGACCTAGGCTCTTGTTTCAGCTCTCCCCTTTAATACATAGGCAGCCAGAAGAAGAATCTCTAATCCTCAGCTTCATCTATAAACGTGGAGTATTTGCAATACTTGTGAGGACATAAACATCAGAGCATAGCACAATCAATAGAAAAAGGCTCCCTGCAGAGGTTTTTCAGTTATTGCTCGTGAGGGAAGTTGCTGTCCATGGTGCTGAAAGTCTTTTCATCCTTCCAAAATATTTAGGGGGAAAAAAGAGTGCATAAACTAATTCTTAGGTCTCCTGAAGTACAAGCCAGAATTGAAAAGGGTGTGGATAAAGAGTTCAGAAAACACATGAGTTTTCTCTCAGGAGAATAGGAGGTTGGCTCTGTTATCTAAGCAGTCATTATACCAGGGCCTTCAAAGCTACTACCATGAGGAGTTTATGAATTTAAAGCCTGTCTATGCAACATATCATCTTTTAGGCCACCCTGAGCCTTTAACAGAATAAAAAGTAAATGGGTCCAGGAGTTATAGTTCTGTTTTGGCATTGCATGGGTGACCCCATGGATCCAATCCCCAGTAGAAGGAAAATACTAACAAGACAGTTATAACAAGATGCTTAGTCTGAAAGAGCTGGGAGCCTAGACAAGTGGGAAGATGATTGAGGTGATCAACAGCAAGAATCAAAGTTAATGATGGGCTCTGGGAATAATGACAAGAAAAGCCCTGATTAGACCAGATGATCTAGCCAGCAACAATTTATTTATAGTAAAGGTAAGACCAGTAGTTATGCCATTTGTATTAGGAAATGTTTTCCCTAATCCTGAGTTATACCTTTTTAAGTCAAGATAAGGGTCCCCAATATCTGTATACTTCATATAAATCATATAATATAGCATCAACTTTATGCCTGTGTCCACAGTCTGCATGATAAAAGCAAAAAGGGAATTCTTACCCCTCTTCCAACCAGAGTGGCCTCAATATTCTTCATAACTTGAATAAACTTTAAACAAGTTTATTCCAGAGTAAAGACTTCTCACCAACCTTTTCTTAAAGCAATTATCTCTAGGCGTCTATTGATTCATGTGTTGGGAGCTTTTAAAAACAATGTGGAGGCCATTCTTTTATAAAGTAATTATTAAGAAAGAATATATTTTTCCTCCCAAGTTCCGTGAGATTTCAATTTGGTAAGTGTCAACTAGGGATGTGAATGCCATGATAACGTTGTCCATCTAATGTTCTTCAGTCATTCTGAAGGTGATCATCTCAGTACTGAAAAACCATTTAATTGCCTGTGTTGGGGAGATGAGGTTGCTTCCTCTTTCATACTGCAACAGTTTTGAGAAAACTCTCCATTGTCTGCCTTGTACATTCATGCACATGTGCATGCCCGTGTGTGTGTGTGTGTGTGTGTGTGTGTGTGTGTGTGGTTGGAGGTTTAAGTTAGAACATATTCAGGGCAATTAAGCTGCCTACCATTGAACTATATCCTCAGTCTTTGTTGAACTTTTTTTACTTTGACACAGTGTCTAATATGTAACCCAGGCTGATATTGAACTCTAACTCAGGCTGACCTTGATTTTTGTTAAATCAGCTTCTGGAGCAGTCAGAATTTTTGGCTTACACTACTTGGCTGATCTCCTGTGCCTACTTAAAAGGTCAAGTAACATATAAAGTTAGATCTATCAGAATTACACTGGATTTCTCACCAGAGTCTATGAAAGCCAGAAGAGCCCGGCAGAGATCATGCAGACCCTAAGGTAACACAAATGCCAACCCAAACTGCTATATCTAGCAACTTTCTCAATTACCTAAATGGAGAAACAAAGGTATTTCATGACAAAAAGAAATTTACACAGTATCTTTCCACAAATCCAGCCCTTCAAAGGATAATGAATGGAAAACACCAAAAAAAAAGGAGGGGAGACTACACACAAGAAAAAGCAAGAAAGTAATCTTCTTCCAACAAACCCAAAAGAAGATAACCACACAAACATAAAAATTACATCAAAAATAGGAAGCAACAATCACTATTTCTTAATATCTCTTAACATCAATGGTCTCAATTCCTCAATAAAAAGATATAGACTAACAGACTGGATTCATAAACAAGACCCAACATTTTGTTGCATACAGGAAAAACATTTCAGTGTCAAAGACAAACACTACCTCAGAGTAAAAGACTGGAAAACAGTTCCCCAAGCAAATGGTCCCAGGAAACAAGCTGGAGTAGCCATTCTAATATCAGATAAAATAGACTTTCAACCAAAAGTCATCAAAAAAGACACAGAAGAACACTTTATACTCATCAAAGGAAAAAACTACTGGGAAAAACTCTCAATTTTGAACATCTATGCCCCAAATACAAGGGCACCCACATTTGTAAAAGAAAATTAAAGCACACATCACACTCCACACAATAATTGTGGGGGACTTAAAAACCTCCACTCTCTTCAATGGACAGATCAGGGAAACACAAACTAAACAGAGTCACAGTAAAACTAACAGAAGTTTTGGACCAAATGGATTTAAGAGATATCTATAGAATATTTCACCTTAAATCAAAAGAATATACCCTTTTCTCAGCACGTCATGGTACCTTCTCAAAAATTGTCCATATAATTGGTCACAAAACAGACCTCAACTGATATAAGAGAATTGAACTAATTCCATGCCTGCTATCAGATTAGTATGGAATAAGGGTGGTTTTCAATAGCAACAAAACCAACAGAAAGCCCACAAGCACATGGAAGCTGAACAATGCTCTACTCAATGATAACTTGGTCAAGGAAGAAATAAGGAAAGAAATCAAAGACTTTTTAGAATTTAATTAAAATGATGGTACAACATACACAAATTTATGGGACACAAGGAAAGCAGTGCTAAGAGGAAAACTCATAGCTCTGAGTGCCTACAAAAAGAAGCTGGAGAGAGCATACACTAGCAGCTTAACAGCACACCTGAACGCTTTAGAGCAAAAAGAAGCTAATACACCCAAGAGGAGTAGAAGACAGGAAATCATCAAACTCAGGGCTGAAATCAACCAAGTTGAAACAAACAAACAAACAAAAAACTATACAAACAACCAACAAAACTAGGAGTTGCTTCTTTGAGAAAATCAACAAGACAGATAAACCTTTAGCCAGACTAACCAGAGGACACAGAGACAGTATCCAAATTAACAAAATCAGAAATGAAAAGGGTGAAATAACAACAGAAACTGAGGAAATTCAAAAAATTATCAGATCCTACTGCTAAAGCCTATACTCAACACAACTGGAAAATGTGGATGAAATGGACAATTTCCTAGACAATTACCAAATACCAAAATTAAATTAGGATCAAATCGATCATCTAAATGGTCCCATAACCCCTGAAGGAATAGAAGTGGTCATTGACAGTCTCCCAAACAAAAATAGCACAAGACCAGATGGCTTTAGTGCATAATTCTATCAGACATTCAAAGGAGACCTAATACCAATACTCTTCAGACTAGACTATTCCACAGAATAAAAAGAGAAGGAACATTACCCAAATCATTCTCTGAAACCACAATTTCACTGATACCAAAACCACACAAAGTTCCAACAAAGAAGAGACCCTTAGACCGATTTCCCTATGCATATCAATGCAAAAATATTCAATAAAATTCTTGCCAATCGAATCCAAAAACACATCAAAAAGATCATTCACCATGATCAAGTTGGCTTCATCCCAGGGATGCAGGTATGGTTCAATATACAGAAATAGATCAATATAATCCACTACATAAACAAACTCAAAGAAAAAAACCACATGATAATTTCATTAGATGCTGAAAAAGCATTTGATAAAATTCAGCATCCTTTCATGTTAAAGGTCTTGGAAAGAACAGGAATTCAATGCCCTACCTAAACATAATAAAAACAATGTACAAGAAACCAGTAACCAACATCAAACTAAATGGAGAGAAACTTGAAGCAATCCCATTAAAATCAGGAACTAGACAAGGCTGCCCTCTCTCTCCATCTTTATTCAATATAGTACTTGAAGTTCTAGCCAGAGCAATTCGTCAACAAAAGGAGGCCAACAGGATACAAATTGGAAAGGAAGAAGTCAAACTATCACCCTTTCAGATGATATGATAGTATAGTTAAGTGACCCAAAAAAATTCACCAGAGAACTCCTACAACTGACCAACCATTTCAGCAAAGTGGCTGGTTATAAAATTAACTCAAGCAAATCAATAGCCTTCCTATACTCAAAGGATAAACAGGCTGAGAAAGAAATTAGGGAAGTGACACCATTCACAATAGCCACAAACAATATAAAGTATCTTGGTGTGACTCTAACCAAACAAATGAAAGATCTCTATGACAAGAACTTCAAGTCTTTGAAGAAAGAAATTGAAGAAGACCTCAAAAGATGGAAAAATCTTCCATGCTCTTGGTTTGGCAGGATTAATATAGTAAAAATGGTCATCTTGCCAAAAGCAATCTACAGATTCAATGCAATTTCTATCAAAATCCCAACTCAATTCTTCATAGACTTAGAAAGAGCAATGCTGAAATTTATCTGGATAACAAAAAACCCAGGATAGTTAGAAATATCCTCAATAGTAAAAGAACATCTGTGGGAATTAGTATCCTCGACCTCAAGCAATACTACAGAGCAATTGTGTTAAAAACTGCATGGTATTGGTACAGTGACAGGCAAGTAGATCAAAGGAATAGAATTGAAGACCCAGAAATAATCCCACAGAATTATGGTCACTTGATCTTTGACAAGGGAGTTACAACCATCCAGTGGAAAAAAGATAGCCTTTTCAACAAATGGTGCTGGTTCAACTGGAGGTCAGCATGCAAAAGAATGCAAATTGATCCACTCTTATTTCCTTGTACTAAGTTCATGTCCAAGTGGATGAAGAACCTCCACATAAAACCAGACACACTGAAACTAATAGAAAAGAAACTGGGGAAGACCCTTCAGGACATGGGCACAGGGGAAAATTTCCTCAATCGAACACCAATAGCTTATGCTCTAAGATCAAGAATTCACAAATGGGACCTCATGAAATTACCAAGTTTCTGTAAGGTAAAGGACACTGTCAATAGGACAAAACATCATCCAACAAATTGAGAAAGGATCCTTACCAACCCTACATCTCACAGAGGGATTATATCCAAGATATACAAAGAACTGAGGAATATAGACTCCAGAGAGCCAAATAACCCCCTTAAAAATGGAGAACAGAGCTAAACAAAGAATTTTCACCTGAGGAATACCAGATGGCTGAGAAGCACCTAAAGAAATATTCAACATCCTTAGTCATCAGGGAAATACAAATCAAAACAACCCTGAGATTTCACCTCACACCAGTCAGAATGGCTAAGATAAAAAAAAAAAAATCAGGAGAAAACAGGTGCTGGCGAGGATGTGGAGAAGGGGAACACTCCTCCACTGTTGGTGGAGTTGCAAGCTGGTACTACCACTCTGGAAATCAATCTGGCGGTTCCTCAGAAAACTGGGAATGATACTTCCGGAGGACCCTGTTATACCCCTCCTGGGCATATACCCAGAGGATTTCCCAGCATGGAATAAGGACACATGCTCCACTATGTTCATAGCAGCCTTATTTATAATAGCCAGAAGCTGGAAAGAGCCCAGATGTCCCTCAGTGGAGGAATGGATACAGAAAGTGTGGTGTATATATACACAGTGGAGTACTATTCATCCATTAGAAACAATGAATTCATGAAATTTTTAGACAAATGGGTGGAACTAGAGAATGTCATTCTGAGTGAGGTAACCCAGTCTCAAAAGAACACTCATGGTATGTACTCACTGATAAGGGGATATTAGCCTAGAAGCTTGGAATACCCAAGACACAATTCACATATCAAATGATGCCTAAGAAGAAGGATGGAGTGACCCTTGGTCCTGGAAAGGCTCAGCGCAGCAGTGTCAGGGAATACCAGGACAGGGAAGTGGGATGGGGTGGATTGGGGAACAGGGGAAAGGAAGAGGTCTTATGGGACTTTTGGGAAGGGTAGATCCAGGAAAGGGGAAATCATTTCAAATGTAAATAAAGACTATATCAAATAAATTTTAAAAAGTCATTGCTTTTTGCAAACAGAAAAGAATAAAGATCTTAAATAAATGAAAAAAAGAGCATAGAATCTGGGAAAGAAAGAAAGGAAAGGAGGAAGGAAGGACAGATGGAAGGAGGGAGATTAAGATTTAGAGTAGGCTTCAAGGAGTAAAAATTTAAGAGTGAGTCATAGAACGCAGTGGGTAGAAATACTACAGCTCTATTGTGTTTTTATTTTCATGATTTTATTTTTGTAGAGCTCAGGACCTCACACATGTGAAGTAAACACTCTACTGTTGAGTTAAATCCCCAGACGTATTGTGCTTGTTTATCAGGCAGAGACAGTATTCCTCACACCAGCCGTTATCTTAGATTAGATCTGTGACTTATTTTAATCTGTGAGTAACAATTCCTAAAAGACGCCTTTAGGATTTGTCTTCTAAGTGATCTGATAATGCTTTTTATTGAAATCACTTGCCCGAGAATATTCATGTGATTTCCATCCCACTCCCTGCCTTGACACTGAGTTCCTAGCTGTCAAGGCTATGTCTATACAATAGGACAGGTGAAGGCAATTGGAAGCCAGGTTTAAAAGGTTATACAGTGTTGCAGTTTACATGCTGCCCAATCGCATTTTATAAAAAAAAAAAAAAATCCATAAAGAGTACAATTAGGAAGCTAAGTTTAGCTCTGATTTTGGAAGGCTTTCTCCAAAAAATTGGGGGCGGGGGGAGTAGAACATTCCCCTTTCATTGTTTCATTGTGGTATATTGCTGAGTGTCACATGAAACACTGACCAACAAAGTTTAATCTGTTACAGTAAAAGTCAGGAGCACATGAGCTGCCTTGGAAAGCAGAGACAAGTTTCCTACCAGCCATGAACAGGCAGCAGAGAGCTTTTGAAGAAGGGCGTCCACAAAAGCCTAGATCATAATTTCATATTCACAGGCACAGAAAGGAAGAAGGACTTCTAGGACAATGTAAAGAAATCCACTAAAAGCATTAGTTCTGTATGGAAATGCTGACCATTTTGGCCTCTGATATATTCCCAAGGACAGGTATTGTGGTATTCTGAAACTCAGTAAGGCAGAATTTGTAAACTTCAGAAAGCCCAAGTTTGACTAGACTATGCATGTCCTGTAGCAAAATTTAGCTTGTATGTGTCATTTGTTAATAATGATGCTCTCTGTCTCTCTATCTCTCTCTGTCTCTGACTCTCTCTGTGTGTGCATGTGTGTGTGAGAGAAAGGGGGAGCGGGAGAAGAGAGAGAGGGGAGATATAAACACAAGAATAGATGAGAGTATTAAAGATTAATACCAGAGGGATGCTACACAGAAGCCATGCTTTTGAATATCTTCATTCTTAAGCCTTCTTAAGATCATTCTTAAATTAAGATGAGATTTCACTCAATTCTGTGGTTTCACTCATTTTCAATTTACCATTTTATTTCCTTTACCCAAGTAAATGAATCTCCTTAGAGATTTGTATATATTAATGTCTAGACCAAGAAGACGCCAGATACCTTTCAAACATGATGATAGTGTGACTCCCTAGAGAAATGACTTCTTATATGTTTTTGTTTGTTTGTTTTGTTTATCTAGTAGACAAAGTTTACTTTCTATTGACTGGAAAACTCCAGATTCTCCTTAGAATATCTAATCAAGAAATGCAAAGTCATGGGATTATGGCACACTAAGGGTTAATCTGCTAGCTTCACACTAATATGCTGAGCCTTACTTGGAGCAATGTGCTTAGCTCCTGTTTTACACTGATGTCTAACACATACACACATATCCATCTTTTGGTCTCAGGCAGACAAAGACTCCAAACTCTTTCATGATCACAGATGTACTTTCATCTATTCAGAGCAGGATTAGTGTACTTATGAAAAAGACCTTTAAACACTCCCTCAACTTTTCCCATAGGCAGATAGAAGACCAGTATCTTAAAATGAAGAAGTGATTCCTCAATAGATATCTGTCCTAAAGAGCCCTAAACTCTGGAGCAGTAAGAAATAATTTTTGTGGTGTTTATGAGTAACCAAGTTTGATATTTTGTTATAGTATTCCAACAAACATAGCTATGATGTTTTTAGCTGTTTTATTCAACATTATGCTAGTTGTTATCGTGTATTTTGTAGATCTGATTGATACTTGCAACCAATCAACTTTTCCTAGAGTTTAATCTCTTTAATAACATAGACAAACACCATCTGATCAATTGTGAGCAGTCATAGAGAAAGAAAGCTTTCTAGAAGGAAGAATTAGTTCTCAAATAGCATCAACTTTACCTGAGTTTCACACCTGCCGTGTTGCCCACAATTTTAACTATTTAGTCTCCACAATTCTATGAACAAATTCACTCTTCCTTTTAGGAACAGGACCAAGGATGGATAGGGGTGATCAGAGTCATGTGACAAATCCCTGGAATCATACTGTACAATCTGTGTAATAATACTATACAATCATATTTTATAGTGTTTGAGCCAAGCCCAAGCTCCTAAACCCTCAGCCAATTGAATCTCACCACACCATCACTGTACTGCAATGAAAGTCTACCTGATGAGATTAGTCAGAAGGAGGAGGGTTGTGAGGAGGAGAATTATCACCTGTTAGACTCCATGAAGACATGAAGATGGAGAAAGCAGCCACTACCCTGGCCTTGGTTCCTTTTTTATATATTACTGGTGTTCCAGAAGTGATCTTAGACGTAACGACATCTAAGTAGTGCAGATCAGTAATCTTTGAGGAGTTGCAGGAGACTATGGCACCTCACTCTCCATCACAATTTTTCCTTCACAAGGTTAATCTCCAAGCCCACTTCTTCTATCCCTTCTTCTCCCCTTCCCTCCAATCAACTTTGTCTCCAACCCAGTTGGCCCTATCTCTATGGAAAACCCTGACTGATCCAAGTATGGTTGTAATTTTGTTGAGCTAATACAGATGCCTGAATATCAGAATAGGAATCTTCTTAACTCTGGAGAAAGAGAACTAAACAGTAGCATCCATTCATCATTGCTCTCTGTTCTTGATGATGTATGTGTTGTGACAAGATCCTTATGAAGCTGTCACACCACGCCGCGATGGATGGGAGCCTGGAACCATGTATAGAACATTTATAAACCTTTTCTCCCTTAAGTTGTTTTGCCACAGCAACAAGAAAAGAAGCCAAATGCTTACTTTTTGCCATTGTTGCAGTTCAACATTGCATTTATTTTTTGTATAAGGTGGTACACTAATTATTTTTTCATATTTATTAAAAGAATGAAACTACCTGGACTTCACTGTGTCTAGTGAGGTTGAGAATTGGAATTACTAGGGACAGCAAGAGAATGAAGAAAGGATAGACAGTAATGAAATTACAGACAGCAGAAAAGCTGGGGTTAGATGGATTGTAAACATTTTATTCATGTGTGTATGTATGTATGTATATAAATATATGCATCCATGTATGTATTTATTTATTTATTTATTTATTTATTTATTCATTTTACATTTCAGTCACAGCTCCCTGCCATCCAGTCTCTCTGTCTAGTCCCACCTTCACAAATCTCTTCCCAAAGAAGAGGAAGCCCTTCTTGGGTACCACTACACCCTGGGACATCAAGTCACAGCAGGACTAAATGCTAATACACCCCCACTGAGACCCTACCAGGTGGTCAGGTTACTAAAAGGGTATCCATTGATAGACAACAGAGTCAGAGGGGCTAAGGAGGTGAAAAAACAGAGGTGGGGAATCTCATGTGGGGAGGGGCATGGGAAAGGGCTGGGAAACAGAATGGAAATCTGTGAGGGACATCTCTAGGACTCCAATTGTTAGGGGACCAACATGAAGAAGTCGCTCACCTGCTACCAATGTGTAGGGCGCTATGTCCATCCCCTGCATCATCTTTGGTTGGTTGATTAATATCCATGGTCCCCTGTTAACTGACTCTGTGGTCTTCTTATGGTGTCCTCGATCCCTATGTCTTGCTCAGTTGTGCCCCCAACTCCACCACAAAGCTCTCGAGCTCCTCCTGATGTCTGGCTGCTGGTCTCTGTATCTGTTTCTGTCAGCTGCTAGATAAAGCCTCTCAGGAGACAGTTATGCTAGACTCCCATTTGTAAGCACAGCAGCGTATTAGCATTAATAATGTGAGGCGTTGGCTTTCTCCCGTGAAATAGGTCTGAAGTTGGGCCAGTCATTTGTTGACTGTTTCCTCAACCTCTGCTCTCTTTATCCCTGTGCATATTTTTTTTGAAAAGTTATTTTTTATTCGATATATTTTTATTTACATTTCAAATGATTTCCCTTTTCTGGCCCCCTACTCCCCGAAAGTACTCCCTTCCCTCCCCCTGTTCTTCCATCCACCCCTTCCCGTTTCCCTGTTCTGGTTTTGCCCTATACTGCTACACTGATGCTTAAAGTCTTGGAAAGAACAGGAATTCAAGGCCCATACCTAAACACAGTAAAAGCAATATACAGCAAACCAGTAGCCAGCATCAAACTAAATGGAGAGAAACTTGAAGAAATCCCACTAAAATCAGGGACTAGACAGGGCTGCCCCCTTTCTCCTTATCTTTTCAATATTGTACATGAGGTACTAGTTCGGGCAATTCGACAACATAAGGAGGTCAAAGGGATACAGATTGGAAAGGAAGAAGTCAAACTATCATTATTTGCAGATGATATGATAGTTTACCTAAGTGACCCAAAAACTCCACTAGAGAACTCCTACAGCTGATAATCAGCTTCAGCAAAGTGGCAGGTTATAAAATCAACTCAAGCAAATCAGTAGCCTTCCTATACTCAAAGGATAAGCAGACTGAGAAAGAAATTAGGGAAATGACACCCTTCACAATAGCCATAAACAGTATAAAGTACCTGGGGGTGACTCTTACTAAACATGTGAAAGATCTGTATGACAAGAACTTCAAGACTCTGAAGAAGAAAATGAAAGAAGGCCTCAAAAAATTGAAAAATCTCCCATGCTCATGGATTGGCAGGATTAATATAGTTAAAATGGCCATTTTGCCAAAAGCAATATACAGATACCTGTGCATCTTGTCTGCAGGACAAATTTTGGGTTGAAGGTTTTGTGGGTGGGTCGATGTCTCTCTTTCTCCATTGGGAGTCTTGCCTGGCTACAGGAAGTGTCCACTTCAATATTCATAACCCCTGCTGCTAGGAATCTCAGCGAGGATCATTCCCATAAGACTCCTAGGAGCCTCCTTATAACAAGTCTCTCTGGCTAGTCCTAGAGATCCGTCCACAGATTTCCATTCTGTCTCCCACCCCTCTGAGCTCTTTCTGGACATATTTCCCTGACTGTAGCAATAGATTTCATCTCTCCCTGGCTTTGTCTTTTTCTGTTAGGAAAAGATTCTACATATGCTGCAGAAATCTTAAGAAGTAGTCTTTCCAGATCCATGCAGTACCATGCATGACAGTGTCTATTCATAACGTGACAGCTCCAATCTTCCTGTTGATGAGTAAAAGCTCATTGTTTGGGTAAATCAGCATGCATCCCCTGAAGACATATTTGTGGCTTCTAAGATTTGACAATTATGAGTGAGTCTGCTTTAAACTCTTAGTTTATTACCTGGGCTGAAACAATGACTCAGCAAGTAGGGGGACTTGTTGCAGAGGTCCCAGATTCAATTCCCAGAACTCATAAGATAATTCATATCCATCTGCAATTCTAATTTCTGGTGAACTGATAACTTCCTCTGACTTCTGAGTACATCAGGTACATACACAGTGCACAAGCATACAAGTAGACAAAACACTCTCATAAAATAAAATAAATAAATCTAATTTTTTAATGAACCTCTATTGACCATCCATCTCTACTACTTTAGTACTGCCATTGTTCATAAATCAGGTAGAGCTCACCTCATTAGTAACTGTGAATTGGTTAGTTTATGCCTTGGTGTGTGCTCTATACTTCCACCTACTAACTCTGCCCTTAAAGGAGCTTTAGAATTTCTGCCCTCCCCCTATTCCCTATTCCCCCTATTTACTACCTAAGAAGAGTAAATACATTTTTTTTCCTCAAAGGCATCTTTTGCATTTGAGACCTTCCAAATTAAAAAGGATTTCAAGTAAAAAAATAAGTCTTCATAAAAGCACTTTTTATTTTTATTGTTAACAACTGATTGAAAAACCCTTGTAACATGTTAATCCTTAAATGTTTTGGTGGATCAATTCGTGCTTATTATTGTAGAAAATGTAATTATTTAGAACACAGATGTCGCCCAGTTAGAACTGAGCACTTGAGGGTTGTAAGTGCATGCCTGGCCCAGCATGGCTCCCAGAGGAACAGGCTTGGGACCTGCGGAGGGCAGCACCTATAAAATGTCACTTAGCTGAACGTTTTACATGAATTTTTTGTCTTTTCCAAAGAGCTATTATTTAATATCATTAACATTTAAAAACAAAACCTTAATAAATTGACTTAGAATTTCTGTTTTTCATTATATGAATATTATATTTATTAATATATTAATAGATAATTAATATTTTCTGTTATGCTCTAATGTATTTCATGCAATATGGAAGAATTCATTTATATTCATTGAGAAATACACACAAGCACATTTGTCCAACCCGTGTATGGGTGTATTTCTATTACCTATGCTTTGAAAAATTGTTCATTAATCCATAAGATGCCTTTTTAAATTAGTCAGAGAAGAGACATTTTAATAAACCTATTTCTAATCTTCATATTAGCATTTGTTGAAAAGACTTGTGCATTTCACATCTTCCTCTTCCATCTTTGTTCTATTGCTAACTGAAAACAGGTTCCAAAAGGGCTTGGTATCTTCATACTTTTTTCCGAGTGTCCAAGGTAGAGTTGGTCTAAACCATTCAGGATAATTCTGTTCCTGTCAATGGTTCTTGACAAGAGTTCCCAAATTATGGAAATTTAGCAGGGAGAATGGTGTGCTTTCTGGAATAGTGTTCCTGTCACAAGCTGCAGACACTCTTAGGAGGGTCCTGATTCCGAGGGTGACTGCAGTCATATTGATGGTGTGAGAGAAAGTAAAGGCATCATAGGAATTTCATCTGAAACACTGAGGGTTGTGCTATTCTAGATTTTTCCCTATGAAATATGTTGTGTATGTGTGTCCTTATTGACTTGACCATCTGAGAAAGCTTTCCTGTAAAGTTCAGCTGAAAGCATTCTTGGAATTAACTCTTCCATTGTTACTAGGCAGAATGGCAGGGAAGACTCTTGGTAGAGGTCTCACTTGAAGGGAGGAGAATTTGTATCCTTGGAGTGTTCTTTTACTAGACTAATCATAAACAAAACAGTCTCCTCTAAGATAAGAATCAAAGGATTGCCATGGGAATTGCACTTTTATACAAATGTTTTAAAGCTTCCCCAGCTATTTGTATTGCATGAAATTCTGTAAGCATTTCAATAGTTTATTCTCTATTCTCTGAAGTCTCTTCTGATATTCTAAATAGTTATTCACATTATTTTAAAAGGACTTGACATTTTCTAAAAGTTGTACATACTACTTCTGTTTATTTCTCACTGGTCAGAATTTAAGACATTGCTATTTCCTGTAAGAAAGGTGCAGCAGTAAAATCTTTATTCTAAATATTATGATCCAACCTTCAAAACAAAGAACTGTTCACTGGCCTGGTGTGTTATAGACTGCTGATTTTCTCGTGTCTTAATTTGTTGCATGTTTAATACTTATTTTTTGATCATTGACATTTTAAATAGGGCTAGGCAAGGTATTACATACCTATAATCACAGCACTAGAGAGAGAGAGGCAGGAGGATTGCAAATTCGGTGGTAGACCTGACTATTAACAAGTACAAGGCTGGCTTGAGAAAAAACATGTCCCAAAAATCCATAAATAAATAATCAAATAAGTAATTTAAATTGTAAAACAAATTTGAAGTCTTTTTTCTTAATGCAATCTATCTTTTCTTGATACAGATTTTTCATACAAGCTATGCTGATTATAGATTCTCTTCCTCCAACTCCTTCCAGATTCTCCCTACCTCCCCACCCACCCAAATCCACAACCTTTCTTACGCTTTCTAAGAGGTATCTAACATTTTTTAAAAGCACAATATACACAATAAAATAAAGGCAAACAAACCTGAATAGGACAAAACAAACTGTAAAACCAAGAGGCTAAGTAAAAGCACAAGAAACATGTAAAGGCACAGAAACACACACATTGGCAAGCACAGAAATCATCTCAAAACATGACAGTGGAAACCACAATGTATAAGCAAAAAAACCTGTAGGGAAAAATAGAAAAGAAAAAAGAAAAAGATAAAAATCTCAGGCAAAGCATTATGAGCCCAAAACAAAACAACCCTCAAAAAGCACCACTGAGTTTGCTCACTGTGTGTTGGCAGCATCCACTGCTGAGCATGAGGTCTAGTGGCTTGTATACTAAGTGAGACTCCAGTGGTGGAAGATAATTTTTCATTTGAGTGGTTATTGATTGCAGATAATTTTGTTGTTGTTGTTAGGGGCGTGTGCTTGCATTCACCTCTTCGCTCAGTAGTGCTGCGATGTCATCTGGCACAGATCCATGCATGCCCTGTGCATGCTGCCTCTGTCTCTAATGAATTCACATGGGCATCAGTCCTGGTGAATTGAGAAGTCCTTGTTTGCTCTGTGTTCTTCATTCTTGTTGTCTCTTTATGCCTACTCTTCTGTGGCATTCCATGAAACATGAAGGGAGGGAACTAGCTGATGGAGACATTCCATTTAGGATCAGAGTATTCCAAGGTCTTTTAATTTCTACACCATGTCCAGCTGGGGGTTCTTTATGTTTTGACATTTACTGCAGGTAAAAGCTTTTCTGTTGATGGCTGAGTAAGACCCAATCTATGGGGATAACAGAATCTCATTAGGTGTAACTTTCCTGCTATGATCTTTAAGTAGAACAATAGAACTTTGTTTTACATTATGTCCCTGGCCTATCTAGTCTCAGGCTCTAGATTGCCTGATCAGTGTCAGGAATGAGTATCATTTCATGGAGTACACCCTCAAATAAAATCAGATATTGGCTGGTCAATCCCGTGAGCTTTGTACCACTATTCTATTGCACTAGCACACCTTGTAGGCAGGACACCATTGTAGATCAAAGGATCTATAGCAGATTGTGGGATACCATATGTTCCTTGGTTTTGTTTTATGGCTTGTGATATAAGTGGTTTTGTGCTACCATATTTCCACCATGATGGCCCAAGGTTGTGAGGAAAGACTGAAGTGTTCAAAACTATAAGCCAATGAGAAAGGGTTGTCCTCTTTAGAAGATGAGTATCTCAGATATTTGGTTATATTGACTGAGCTCTACCATAAGAGCTGTGTGTGTGTGTGTGTGTGTGTGTGTACATATATTACCTCATATAAATGAACATTTTTCATAGAATGTTGTTTTAATGTCTTAGCAAAAGTCTCAAACAGTTCCCTATAGTAAGTTCTTTGTGTCTAGAATGTGAACACTATAAATGTATTATGATAAGCCTTGATATAGTTAATTAATTGACATTTCTAATGATATATCCCATAGCATTTTAAGAGGTATGTATGCAAAATGCCTGCACCTCCATATCCTGCTCCCCAGGTCTCCCAGTGTTCCACCCACTGCTGCATTTTTCAAAGGTTTGTTCTTTGGAGCAGTGATAGTGAGCCTTATCCCTAGATGATTCCCTAGTCATATTTGCCAGTGTTGTATGATGCGCCTAAAGCACATTAGTTCTGTACTTCAATTCCATATGTACGACTGCCTCACTTTTTCTTGACATTAAGATTCTTGATCATAGGAAGTTAAAGCAAGATTTTGTTATATAATCTCTAAAACTGGACATAATGAGAAGCAATGGAAACATTAATAATTAAGCTATCATTTTATGTTAATGTATTTTTTGCTTCTGCTACCTTAAAAATATTTTGATATAGATTACTCCAATGCAATATATTCTGATATGGTTTCTCCTTCTCCATTTCCTCCCAGATCCTCCCTACAACCCAGCCACCCAAACTCATACACTTTCTTTCTTTCCATCATATTCTTTTTACAAATTTTATTGAAAATAGAATTTAATACATCTCATATATCAAATCATATAATATAAAAAATATATCTTCTATAATATATCATAAATACAGTTTACCACCTTTTACTTCTCTTAGATCCTCCCTACTACCCCTCCAATATGGAGCCACCCGCTTTCTGTCTCTCATTAGGAAAAAACATGCTTCTAAGGGATAATAATAAAATAAAGTAAAACTGATATATTAGAACTGGACAAAGAAAACCAACAGATGTCAAGGAGCCCAACAGAAGGCATAAGAAATAGAGAGCAAAAGACCTATAAGGTAAAGTGGTAGAAGGAAAAGACATTTAAAAAAAGATAAAATTTTTCAAAAAGAAAAGCCCTAGCATAACACTGTGAGATAAAGAGCCTCCAAAGACACCTTTGAATTTGTTTTCTACAGGCCATCTACAGCTGGGCATGGAGGCCAACCTTAAGAGATTTTGTTTCCCCAGTGGGACTCCATTGGAAAAAACTAAATTGCCAATTCCAAATGGTTATTACTTGGAGACTGCTTCTGGATGAGAGATGGAGGCTTGTTTCTCCTTTTCCTTTCAGGTCTAAGGTGCTATCTGGCACAGACCCACGCAGGCCCTGTCCATGCTGCTGCTGTCTCTTTGAATATACATCTCCTTGAGTAGGCGTTAAGTCAAGTCATGTATTGTTTGGTTACTCCCAAAGCTTTGGGCCGCTGTTGCACTAGCATATATTGCAGGCAGGACATCATTGTAAATCAAAGGTTTTGTGTTTGGCTTGGTGTTTATCCTGTACCAAAAACACTAAAGCCTAAAGGTGAAGATTCTATGCAAGTTGTAAGCACCATATTCAATTAGTTATGTAGGTGTCAACTCCTGCAATGGGTGCCTGCTGTCAATTCATGGAAAGCATCATGTAGTATGGCAACAGCTTTGGTTCTCAGGGGATTCCCATGGAACCACTTTGGCCAACAACTAAATTGGATGTAACTCAATCCTAGTACTGGATTTAGTATACTTAAGTTTATTTGGTGACAAGAAATGTCCAGTTGTGGTTCCATCTCCCCCATATTTGACAATTTCATTAGCTAGCTTTCATATATGTGTATATTTTAGGAAGATTCTACTATATTAGATTTCCATTTTACCTTACAAATGACCCTTAATTTTTAGTTGCATCTCCCTATGTTTCCTCCTTCTTTCTCTTTTCTTCATCCTCTCCCTGTTTTATCATCCTTTCCAATCCTCCTATTCTTTCATAACTATCAACTTGCTTTTGTGGTAGTCTGAATAAGAAAGGCTCTTATAGACTCCTATAATTGAATGTTTGGTCATTAGGGAGTGTGGAGAATGGTACTATATGAAGCTTGGCTTTGTTGGAGTAGGTGTGGCCTTGTAAGTGTAGGTGTGATCTTGTGGAAGGAAGCACTGCCTCAGTGAATACTGAGGAGTATACCTCAAGTTTTAAAAGGTCCACGCCAACTCCAGTGGTTCCCCCCTCTTTCTGATGCCTGTAGACCCAATTGTAGAACTCTCACCTATCTCTATAGCACCATGTCTGCCTGCTTGCCACCATACTGACAATGGACTAAATCCCTGAACCTGCAACCAAGACTCAATGGAATGCTTCCTTTATAAGAATTGTTATGGCCATGGTGCCTCTTCATAGCAACAAAGCATTGACTAAGACACATTTCTTAGGGATAACAATCTGTCTCCCTTAAGTCCTTATATACTTAACCCCTTGGTTCTATGGATTGTAGCTTTTTTATCATTGATTTAATGGCTAATAGACTCATAAAAGTTAGCGCATACAATATTTGTCTTTCTGGGACAGGGTTACCTGACTCAGGATGACTTTTCCCAGTTCTATTCATTTACTTGAGAATTCCACTTTTTAAAAAAATATTTTCTAATGGTGTAGCAGTGCTCAATTGTGTAAATGTACTACATTTTCTTTGTCTTTTCTTCTGTTAAAGGACATCTAAGTTGTTTTTCTAATTTGGTATAGTACGGATCATTAAAGCATGTTCTATGATTCTCTAGATTTCCTCAGTATCTGTTGTTATGTCCCACATTTTATCCCTAATTTTGTTAATTTTTATATTCTCTCCATGTCTTTTAGAAACTTTGGAAAAGAGTCTGTCAGTATTATTTTCTCAAGGAACAAACACTGTTTCATTTATTATTTGTATTGTTTACTTGTTGTTTCTATTTTATTGATTTCACCCTCAAATTTGATTATTTCTTGCCCTCTATTCCTTTTAGGTGTAATTTATTCTTTTTCTTTTGTCTGATGTTGGGTGGCTAGTATGAAAGCTCTATAATTTCTTCCTGTAGGTACTCAGTGCTGTGAAATCACCTCTTAGAACTGCTGTTATTGTGCCTCATAAGGTTTGAGTATTTATTTCATTCAATTCTAGAAAATAGCTCTTTTATTTATTTCTTGATCTGTTTTTCCATCGAATTCACTTTCCATGAATTTATAAGCTTTCTGTTGTTCTTATTTCTGTTAATATCTATTTTAGTCTGTGGTGGTCAGACATAATCAGGTATTATTTAAACTTTCTTCATCTGTTAACACTTGCTTTGTGTCTGAAGATGTGGTCAGTTTTCGAGACCATTCCATGAGGTACTGAGACAAAGGTATATGTTGTAACATAGTCCAAAAATGGAGTCCAGTGAGGATTTCTGGGAACTTTACAAGAAAACAAGGCAAGAGTCTTGTGATCTCCTTCTCTTTGAATCTCGGAATTATTCTTCAAATGTGTTATCATGCTCCTCCCATGTGAAGGAGATAGAAGTGTGTTTACTTCAGGTTAGTCATTACAAATGTCTATTGTTATTTTTTATATACCTCTATGGGAAAAAAAACAAACATATTTTGTCCTGTGCAGTTTGTCCTCCATCTATGACTTGCCTGCCACATGTGGCTTACGCTTGTGATTGGACACTTTATTCATTTGACTTTCATAATCCTCAGAGTATAAATTGTCAGATGCTCTGAATAAATTTGGATACTATATGAGACTTTAGTAGGAGTCACTTACCAGCTTCATTCTCTCAGATCACTACCACTAGAACTATAAACAAGTAGCACTATGACTCAGGAACCTGAATCAGCTATATGAGAATTGGACTCTCACAGAAGGAGGTGAGTGGGAATGACTGGGCAGAAACCAGGGCAGGCTTGGCCCTCTGTCAAGCTTGTGTATCATTATTTAAAGAAAGCAGGAACACAAGTATTAAAAGTTACAGCTATTAGATTGCTTGCAAGTTGTTTATGATTATAATCCCATGTTTCCATAAGAAGGAACTTTCAATGAAGAAGTATGGGAGAGAGTCTAAAAGAATACTGAAAAGATGCATAAACAAGAGAGAAAGATTCCTGTTCAATTTAGGTCATTGGTATTAATTTGGACTGTTAAAGGCTTAAGAAAGATAATGATATTAATTATGAAAAAGAGATGACTAATTGTTTGAATGAATACAAACTGGATAATCAAACCTTAAAGTTGTTAAAAATGAGGCAATAATGTGCCCTTCCCTCTGCCTTGAGTAGACTAAACAAATTCAGGATGGTTTTACAACCTAGTTGGAATCTCTTGGCCTTTCTGCATTTGCCATTTCCTACTTGAGCTTTGAGGAGTCGACTGAGCTTGCTTGCAACTCAATCCAGCTGAAACTAAGGACGGGTCTGTGGATTTTCAATATATAAACCACAGAATTAAATTTTGAGCCTTGATCAGAAATCTTTGTCTTAGCTTCATCCTTCTCTCTCCCACCCATCCTTCTTCATTTCCAGCCTCCCTTTCAAGTATACCCAATTCATCCATGGCTGCTGGACAGCTACACAATAAAGTAGGAGATTATTCTTGGTCAGGCAATGTCAGAAGTAAAAATAGGACTAATAGCTATGCCAGTGACTGCTCCCTCATTTCCCTTACTGTAGCCACCTTTAAAAATATATCCTCTATTTCCTGAAAATGACCCTGAAGCATGAAGCAGGAAGCTGATATTCAGTCTAATCTTGAATTTTCTCCACCTTTTATGAAGTCTTAGGAGAGTCTATGAGAAACCTAACTTTACAACCTAGGTGAGCTAAAGCATAGCAGGGAAAAGAACCAATCTATTTAAAATTATAGAAAGAGAGAGTGCATTGAATGGTCCTCACATAGTATTTTAAGAGGCAAGAAAAGAACTATAGCTATTTGAACTCCAACTAAAAGAAGTGTTTGTGTATCATATGGATGCTTTACTTCCTTTAAATTCACTTCATTACCCACTAAATTGTCTCCTATAGTTACTATACACAAGAAGATAAACTTTCAGAATGAATTTATTTACACGATAAAGGGCATAAAATAGTAACTGCTTGCCTTACTCTTCTTACTCACGTAGTAAATTGGGGAGGACCTGATGTCAGTAATTATATGCATTGAATAGTTACTCTATTGTGTTATCCTTAATTAGCAATCAATTTTTAAGAGCATTACAGAACTATGTATTTTCAGAGTTATAATTGCTGATTACTATGGAAGGATGGGAAATCACTATCCAGTGGGCAAGCTATTGGATTTTCTCATACAAACTGAATTTGTGATTATAAAAAAAATGTTCCACCTTCTACCACTGGCAGATACTTATATTGATGGTTCATCTAACAATATAAGAGAGATACATGATAGATGTATTCATGAACCAATTAATACACTTTCCCCTCAGGTTGGTAGCTAGATCTAACTCTTTTGGTTTTTGTATTACTGTTGATTCACAAACCCTTAATATCATTTCAGATTCTTCTCATTTCTAGCAATAGACTCATGCTCACACACACTCTAACCTCCCTGGCTTTACTGCAAAAGAAAATAAGCAAGTTGATGCATTATTTTTGCCCTATTTCTCAAGAGGAAGGTTGGGAAGGAGTATGCATATGATGCTGTATATGGATCTACTGAACTATTATGGATCATCCACTGACTCCTCCAACCCTGTGCCACCAAGGACAATGGCAGAGGGTGAGAGGATAGTGATAGCTACCAGACAGATAGCAAACCTCCAGATAAAGGGCAAAGGAGAGGTCAACCATATCATTAGGATTCAAGTGTGCCCACCTGAAACCAAGTTAAGACCCTATGGACCTGGGGAAAAGTTATTCTACAAAACATACACACAGAGAGCCCTATGTCAATTAAGAATCTTTTTCTGATTATGCTAGCTAGTTTGACCTGTGCATCTGCAGTGAGTGCCTCTGTACACGTATGTTGATTTTACATTCCTCATTCTCCTTTGTTTCATATTGAATGAAATTGGATGGATCCAGCTCCTGTTGTCTTTACTAATGGCTCTGTGTTTTTGACTGGACCATAGTACTGTAATATTCATCTGAAGAAGGGACTGCATTTAATTTTTCCTTGCAATTTGAATCACTTCCCATTTGTATAGGACAGCATGACACTCGTGTTCCTATTAAAGGGCAAATATGGTCTTGTGTTCTAAAAGAGACCAGAATTACTAACCATATGTGTCTTTTCTCAAGCTGTTCTAGATATCTGTGATTGATAACTCTGTTCTTGGTAGCAGAGTATTA
This sequence comes from Apodemus sylvaticus, assembly GCF_947179515.1. Taxonomy (NCBI): domain Eukaryota; kingdom Metazoa; phylum Chordata; class Mammalia; order Rodentia; family Muridae; genus Apodemus; species Apodemus sylvaticus. Next base: position 85,206,350 of record NC_067475.1, on the reverse strand, counting down.
CACACAATGCTTTCACTGTTTTAATATTATTCATTAAGTTTATAATATGCTTGCTTATAGAATACTTAGTCATCAAATGACAGACTTATCTACAATACCCCAAATCAAAACCACTCTGATATCCTGCTATATCAAAAATACAAAAGAGGAGTTATGGAACACAGTCCAAGATTGTAGTAGTGTGAGGATAATTCTGAATGTTAGTGACAGCACTCCAAGAAAACAAGACAAGAGTCTTGGGACCTCAGTTTCTTCAAAATACGGAATTGTACTTGGAATGTGTTTTAGTGCTCATCCAAGGTGAAGTAGATAGGAGTGTGTTAACTTCAGACTACTTATGATTGCTTGCTGATGTTACTCAAATATGTTCGTGTATGGATATGTTTTATGTTCTTCTCCTCTTTGCCTTTTATCTTTTTCTTTTTCTTTTTTTTATTGAGTATCTTCTTCATTTACATTGCCAATGGTAAAACCTTTCCCAATTTTCCCCCTCCCAAAAGCCCCCCTCCCAAAGATTTCCTACTCCTCCTCCCACCCCCTGCCTCCATGTATATGCCCCTCTACCTGACACACTCCCACCTCCCCCCAACCCCCCTCCCTGTCCGTTTCCCTTTGTTGGGGCCTCTATTGAGCCTTTACCTGACCAAAGACCACTCCTCCCACTGATGCCCAACAAGGCATTCCTCTGCCATATTTTTGGCACGAACCATGTGTACTCCTTGGTCGATGGTTCAGCCCCTGGGAATGTTGGAGTGTCTGGGTGTCCGAAGTCATTGTTCTTCCCATGGGGCTATAAACCCCTTCAGCTCCTCTGGACCACCCTCCAGATCCTCCGTTAAGGACCCCAAGCCCAGTCCAATAGTTGATTGCTAGTTTCTGCCTCTGTATGTGTAGGGGCCCCTCTGGAGACAGCCATGGCATGCTCCTTTTGGTACATACTTCTTGTCATAGTGTCAGGATTTGGTGACTGTTTATAGGATGAATTCCCAGGTAGGGCAGTCACTGACTGGCCTTTACTTCAGACTCTGCTCCACACATTGCCTCCCTTATTGCTCCCGTATTATATTCCCTTTCTCAGAGGAACCATAGCACCCTCACTTAAGTCCTCCAGAGAATCAAATAACCCTTTTAAAAAATAGGGTACAGAGCTAAACAGGGAATTCTCAACTGAGGAATCTCAAATGGCTCTAAAGCACCTAAAGAAATGTTCAGAATCCTTAGTTATCAGGGAAATGCAAATCAAAACAACACTGAGATTCCACCTTACACCAGTCCGAATGGCTAAGATGAAAAACTCAGGGGACAGCAGTTGCTGGAGAGGATGTGGGGGAAAGAGGAACACTTCTCCATTGTTGGTGGAATTGCAAGCTGGTAAAACCACTCTGGAAATCAGTTTGGTGATTCCTCAGAAAATTAGACATACTACTACCTGAGGACCCAACTATACCACTCCTGGGCATATTCCCAGAAGGTGCTCCTACATGTAATAAGGACACATGCTCCACTATGTTCATAGCTGCCTTATTTATAATAGCCAGAAGCTGGAAAGAACCCAGATGTGCCTCAACAGAGGAATGGATACAGAAATTGGTATATATACACAATGGAGTATTATTCAACTATTAAAAACAATGAATTCATGAAATTCTTAGGCAAATGGATGGAACTAGAAAGTGTCATCCTGAGCGAGGTAACCCAGTAACAAAAGAATGCACATGGTATGCACTCACTAATAGGCGGATGCTAGTCCAAAGGCTCAAAATAAACAATTTACAATTCACCCAGCACAGGAAGCTCAAGGAGGACTTAAGTGAGGGTGCTATGGTTTCTCTGAGAAAGGGAAAATAATCCTCTTTGCCTTAATAGTATCAATTGTTTGATGCTCTGAATTAAATTGGCTACTACATAAGACTTTAGTCTGTCTCCTTTACCATCTCCATTCTTCTAGATCCCACTGCCTCTAGAGCAGTAAATAGGTATATTCTTTTTCATATGGGTGAAATGTTCTAAAATATATTCTAGGTCCATTAGCTTTATAACTTGTTGACTCTAGCATTTTCTGTTCAGTTTTTGTCTGGATGGCCTATATGCAAGAGTGGAGTATTGAGGTTTCCCACTATCAGTGTGTGTAGACCAATGTGATAATTGAGTGACAGTAGTTGTTCTTTTATAAAATTTGTTAAGAATTGCAATGTCCTCTTGCTAGATTTTTCCTTTGATAAGTATCCCTTCTCTATCTTCTTCAACTAGTTTTGTTATGAAATTTATTTGGTCAAATATTAAAATGATTAAACCAGCTTGCTTCTTCTGCCCATTTGTTAGGGATATCTTTTTCCATCATTTACCTGGATGTGATTCTATTCTTGATCTTAAGATGTGTTTTTTGGATGCAAGAGAAGTTAGTCTCTTAATCTATGTCATTTTATCAGGGAATTGAGACTACTGAAATTGAGGGATAGCAATGATCACAGCCTAGTGATTCTGGTTCCTTTTGCTGTTGTGGTGTTTATATGAGGGTTTCTCCTGTTTGGGTGTGATGTTTTGGCAATATTTATGTCCTTTGTTTTTATGAATGTGGTTAGCCCCATTAGCTGGTGTTTTCTTTCTAACACTATCTATAGAAATCCATATGTAGATAAATATTGCTTAAATTTAGTTTTATTATGAAGTTTTAAAATTTTCTCTATATATTGTGATTGAATGTTTTGCTGGTTATAGTAGTAAGGGATGGCATTTGCTGTCTCTGGGAGTTTGTAGAACATCCATCAAGTCCTCTTTTTTTTTTTTTTTTTTTTGGACTAGCCATTAAGAAGTCAGGTCTGATTTTAATCGATCTTTCTTCATATGTTACTTGGTCTTCTCCCCTTGCAGCTTTTAATATTCTCTCTTTGTTCTATATGTTTAGAGTTTTAATGATTAAGTATCAGGTGGATTTTCCTTTCTGGTACAATCTATTTGGTGTTCAGTATGTTTCTTATACCTTGATAGACATCTTCATCTTTAGATTAGAAAGTGTTTCTTCTATGATAAAGTTGAAACTATTTTCTGTGTCTTTGACCTGGGTTTCTTCCCTTTCCTCTATTATTAATACTTTTACACTAAGAGTATCAAATTTCATACTGGTTCAGATTTTCTAGATACTTTGTGCCAGGATTTCTTTAGATTTAATTAATTTCTTTGACTTATGTATCCATCTCATCTATTGTGTTCAATGTCTGAGATTCTTTCATTCATACATTAAATAATGTTTGAGGTTCTTTTTCAAGTTCCTAAATTTGTTATTTACAACTTTTTTCAGTATGTGTTTTCTTTATTGATTCTATTTCCACTTTTAGATCTTGGACAGTTTTATTAATTTACTTTGATTGTATCTTTGTCTTCTTACACTTTTCTTTAAGGAGGTTATTCATTTCCTCTTTAAGGGTATCATTTCCATAAAGGCTTTTTAAGATATTCTTTTCGAGTTGGTGAGACTTTGTGTAAGATTTCCCACAATCCTGGTAGTTCCAGAAGTAGCACTCCAAATAGGAAGGCTTCTTCTAGTATACCCGACTCTGGGTCTTGATGTCTGACTTCATCTGTTTGTGGATCAAACCAGAAGATGAAGAGCTTTCCAGAGGCTGTCTTTGAGTCAAGGGTGAACTTGATCAATATTGGGAATAAACCCACATATGGAGTCTGGTGAATAAGTGAAATCATCTGAGGATCCTTGTTTGTATTTATGCTCAACATTACTTTAGATATCCAAAGCATTTTGGGATTGAATAAAATTTTACACTGTTTAAAAAGAAGCACTATCAAGCTTTAGAGAACAGTAAGCACTGGTTCATAAAGCGATGGAGTCATGCAAACCCAGACCTTATCTTGTCAAATGTCCATGTAACCATCTGCAACCAGTAGAGCTGCATTTCAGAGAAAATGCTGTAAGCTACAGGAGAGATTTTTTTTGACACAGAAACTAAAATTCATATTCTGACAAAACAGAATTTCAACTCAGACAATTTTCCACCTACAGACTGAAGGGGAAGAAGGAATCTTAAGGTGGGCAGTGATGTTAACTGCATGAACAAGCATTACAGCAACTGAAGGATGATTAGTGTCCTCCAAATGCAACCATGCAATAGTCTTTTTTTTTTTTTTGCTCCAGTGACTAGAGCAGCAATCTGATAAACTAGTACAAAACAAAAAACTTTTTTTACATGCTAAGAATACATAAGAATTCAGTTTACATAGTGAGTTTACAATGTTAATAGCAGGAAAGAACAATAAATATGAAATTTGACAAGAAAATGCAGTATTTTAATGTTTAAATTTAGCTGCAAATAAGGAAATGCAATAAATGCTTTTTCTCTTTCTAAAAAAAAAAAGATATTCTTTTTATGCCTCAACTGTGTTGCAATACTCAAAACTTACTTTGGTAGCATTAGTAAGCTCTAGTGGAGACTTTTTAAGCTGTTAATGTGTTTCTTTGCTGGCATCTAGACATCTGGGTTTTAGAATATTATAGTATGAGGTGCTAATATCTTGTCTTGTTTTTGTTGGGTGAGTGTTTTTTTTTCCTTGTTTTCTTTCACTATCTCTGGTTGTTAGAAGTGTATTGTGGCCAAAATTCTTCTAGTATCCTGATAAGTGTGGCTACTAGAGATTCCAGGTATAATGCGTTTCTAGGTAGTGGAAGCTGACACTTAGGAATGGAGATAGGCTGCCATGGGGTTGAGGGTATTCTGCCAACATCTGCTTAGTCCACTGGGACTGATGTCAGAGAGTAAGTAGAGGTTGTGGTAAGTAGCAACAGAGTGGGGCATGAGACTGGGGCACTGGATTTGGAGAATGGAGGGAGATGTGAAGACCTGCAGCTAACCTACCTGCATCCCTGGCGAGAGTGCATGCTATTTTCTTAATTATATACCTTCTGGTTTTCTTGTTAATAGTTTATAAGTCTAAAAATGAAAGTCATGTCAAACTTCACAGTCATTTTTGAAAGATTTCACTGTCATTTTTTGTGGTTAAATGTATATCTCTCTGTGTGTATGTTTTTGCATGTGAATAAAGTATCTACAAGGCCCAGAAAAGGGCATAAGATCCCCCAGAACTGAAATTCCTTTTACAATATAGTGTTAGGCATTCTATTTTATATTTTTCTATACAACTTTTAAAAGTATTAATCAATTTACTTAGGAAAAGTGGCTTAAACCATCCATACTTATTAGCAGAGATTCAAGTTGGACAAAGCCAACATATCAAGGATATGGGCAGGGACAACTAATACTCAGGGTCACCTGAGGACCATATGGAAACCCACTACTGAAGAAACTTCTTAAAATACATACTTATCTGAAAGAAATATAAATGGCCTCATCAAGCATTGGCCAATTATATATCTTTTGCTATCAAGTGAAACTTCCAGTGCCTGGGACATTTTATATCTAATTAACTTGTTGGCCAAAGGGACACTATAGAAACCCACAAATAACTAAAGTTATTGATAAGGCTACCAGTTGCTTTAAAAATATTGATTGTTATGGACCTATTGCTAAAAACAGCACTTTCGTGTCTCATTGAACACAAAGAAGTCAAGCTAATGCCTACCTAGAGCCTTTATCCCAAATGACTAGTGTTCATGGTTCTTGGAGTACTTTACTGCCAGAGGAGAAAGGCAACCACTAACCTGACCCTAAGCTGTGATCTACAGTGTCCACCTACATGTACAAATGCTATGGTAATAACCAACCTCTATCCAATTGGATTTAACATCTATGCAATGAGATAGAACCCATGCCTAACACTGCTAATATAGCCAAGGTCCTGATACTAGATAGGCCAAGGACCAAAGGGAAAATGAAATACTACTGTCCTACTAAAGGAATGTGGCAACCATATTACTCCTAACAAGAGCAGCTTCTTTCTGCAGTAGATGAGAACTACCAGAGATGCCCCTGGTCAATGTGTGGAGAATAAGAGACTTTGGGACCCTCAATCCAAAATGAAATGTCTTCATCAGATACCTCCCTTCAGGGCTATTAAGAAGAGTAAATAAGAAGATTCTAAGGGCTAGAGTTGATTGATGTATGACATCAAAAAAATCTAGTGTCTTCCAGGCACAATAGGATGGATACACATGTAAACTTTTAGAGACTGTAGCAGCATGCACAGTGCCTGCCTTCATTCAAGCCAGATGCTGTTCCAGAGTGAAAAGGGTATGAGGTAACAAACTCCCATTCCTTCATCAAGAAGTTGTCATGAATTAAGTTTACTACACAGAGGAAAAAAAACCTGTTTTCTGCAATGAAATCTCACTATGTATAAAAACCATACTTAATGTCCATGACCAGCAGTAGATGACCAAAACAAAATGAACTCTGTAGTGGTTTTTGGTTTTGGATTTTGTAGAATCTTTGTGTAGACACTTTTTAATCTCACTGGTCTTTTACTTTAATTTCACTGGTGTATATTATGGTTTAAGATTTTGTGGTTTTATATGTCTGTGTGTATGTGTGTGTTTGTGTATGTGTGTGTTTCTTGTGGGGTGTTGTTATTTCTTTTTCTGGTTTGTTTGCATTTTTATTTTCCTGTTTGTTCTCTATAGAGAGAAAAAGAAGGTGTGGATCTGGGTGCATTGGGAGGTGGGGAGGCTCTGGGAAAAGATGGGGGAAGGGAAAATCTTGATTAGAAAATATTGTTATCAATTTTTCAATTTCAAAAGTATTGTTTAGGCTTATGGAGAATAGTTTTATTGTTTTAAATGAAAAAAACATTGTGTTTGTATTCTCTCACCAGAAACAAGCAATCAGCCATAGAACCTGGTAATAAACATAGGATATAGAAGGATTCACTTTGGCTCATGGCTCCAGAGAGTTTAGTCCATGGCCATCTATCTATCCCTGTTGCTTTGGGTCTGTGATAACACAGTGGGTCATGGTGAGTAAGTGTGGTGAAAGAGGGCTGTTTCCTTTATTGCAGATTGTAAAAATTGGGGGTAGTAGCCAGGATCCGAATCTGTGCTTTAAGGCTTTTTGTGGTGGTTTGAATGTTTACAACCTTCTAGGCTAATATTTGAATATTTGTTTCCTGCTTGATGGACTATTTAGAAAGGATCAGGGTATGTGGCCTTGTTGGAAGAGGGGTGTCGCTTGGAGTGGGCTTCAAGGTTTCAACAGTCAACACTAGGCCCAGTCTTTTGTTCTCCCAACCTCACTCTGAGCAACTTGTGGATGATGTGAGCTCTCAGCTGCTGCTCTAACACTATGCATGCCTGCTGCCATGCTTCCCACCGTAATGGCCATGGGCTAACTCTCAGAAACTGTAAGCAAGCCCCCAATTAAATACCATCCTTTATAAGGTTCCTTGGTCATTGTGTTTCTTCACAACAACAACAACAACAACAACAACAATAACAACAACAACAACAGTAACTAAGATAGCATGTCTCCAACCATGTTACTTATTAGGCCTCACCACCTCTTACAGATTTCATTACAATCCTGTCACTCTAGTAACAACACTGGCTGTACAGGAAGTCTGTAATGCATGGGCCTGTGAGGGATACTTATCTAACCATAGCAACAGTGTAGTTAACTGCCATTAGAAAATATAGGAAATGTTTTCTGACCTCATATGGAATCTAAACTACCACAGATGGTGGAAGGCTAAGAGGGTTCTCGGATATAGCTTTTGCTTTTTATAACCATTGTGAGAGTTGAAACACACTGTCTCATCAGGGAAATGACAGAATTAACATGTTTGAAATTAATCCATCAGTACTAATAGGGAACTATTGCCATCTAAGACATGCATCTACGTGAAAAGCACATCGTGCTCTGCTCTGTTGTAAGCTATTATGCACAGCTCCCTGGAGGGCTGACAAAAATGAGGAATAATCAGAAAATGACAAGAAATGTACCTCATTGCATCAGCTCCAGGAGGGAAGCAGCCTGGGCAAGAAATGGGCTCATTAAAGATAGAAGTTTCCAGTGTATTCAATACAAATGTTTTGTGAACAAAAATCTGGTCAGTACTTTACTAATGAGTCATTTGCTATGCAACTGGTGTCAACAGGTTTACAATGTTTTCCCCCCTTGGAGCACATTAATTTATTAATTTTATTATGGTTCGAGATGGGCTGGAAATGTTAAATCTTACACTAATGCATGGTGGTGGAGTCTTCTATTTTTCTTCAATTGTCCACTAAGTAATGTCAGGGCTCAAGAGGGCCACCCAACTTTGTTCTCTAAGTACCACTATGTACAGAAGAAAGAGGGTATGTTGCCTTGAATTTGACCATTAGACAGCACTTTGCTTGACTCCACATTTTTTACATTTGGCTTATATTTGTTAGTTTATTGGAAGAAAAGAGATATCACAATCTGTCTTTTACTTGACACCTTAAAGAAATCTTGGCATACCCAGTAGGCAAGTAAGGCAGACTTTTAAAGGACCTTTGACATCAATGTTTGAGGGCTACTGAAATGAGACTCAAGAGACAAGGTGATTTGGAGATATCTGTAGCTCAGTGCTGTAGGCTACATCTACCATAGGGATACTCCCCAATAATTCCCATAAATAATGCAGAGGTAGAGGTTCATATAGAACTTTATTGAAGTGCAGGAAGACAGGGTAGGAGGAGATAGCTAGGATTTCAAAAACATCGAAAGTTCTCTTGGGCTTTTTGGTTCAATGGAATTAGGCAATCCTGTGTTTAGATGAAACATTCCCTAGGGCATAGTTTTAGCAGACAAATTAAACTACCTGAGGCTGAGAGACAGAACTACTGTGAGCTAATCATTGTTCTGTAGAGAAATCAAATCAGTGCATGTGTGTGTGTGTGTGTGTGTGTGTGTGTGTGTGTGTAGAGGGATTTATTTAGATAATTCTGGTAACTAAATCCTGTGACTTCTTAACTGCAGGTCCCAATACAGGCAATGTTACAATCTGAGTCCATGTATAAAGGCTTAAGAACTAGGTGCACTAGAGATGGAAGTCCTGGTCCAAGTGAAATAAACAATGTAGTACCAGGTTGAGTCCTTCCTTTCTCTACCCTTCCCTGTCATCAAACACTCAAAAGTCTAAATGACCCACATGGTGGAAGGCAAGTACTGACTCTGCAGATTGAAATGTCTATGTGAATTGGAAACACTACAAACCAACCAACCATCCAACCAAACAACAACAACAACAGACCTTAATCCTGTACCTCTTGGTGCAATAAAGATGACACTTGTACCTAGAAACCACATTCCAAAGCATGGATCTTTATTTTCCTTCACCTGTTTTGGGGACATTTAGGGACAAATGGCACCTTTATTTTCAGGAGGTTCTACTTCTCCCCAAGTCTGCCGATTGCTGATCTTTGCTCCTGTGACCAAGCAGCCAGCTCAGCCAGGTACACAGGGAACTCCAGAGTAAAAGATCGCTCAGAACAGTCTGCCTGGGCTCCACCTGCACCTAGGAGCTGGGCAGCCCCACAGCTGTCTGGGCACATATCCTACAAGGGAACATCTGACTTGCAGGGAGCCCCGAGGTTAGAGGGAGTCCTGCTTTCAGACATAAGGTCCCCACCATCTTTTCACCTGTGACAGTGGGGAGGGGCAGACTAGTAAGCAGGGATCACCAGTGTAGAGGATCGCTTGGGACACACCCCTGCCAGGACTCTGCCTGCATCCAGGAGCTCAGCAACACCACAGCAATCTGTGCCAGGGGAAAGCAGGTCACCCAGGGTTGCTGAGATAGGCTTGCAGGCAAACAGGAAGGGTAAGCACCAGCCAGTGACAGCAGGACCAACTAACATCAGAGAAAACCAGATGGCAAAAGGCAAACATAGGAATGTTGCTAACAGAAATCAAATCGATATGGCACCACCTGAACCCAATTCTCCCACAAGAGCATCTCCTGGATACCCCAACAAACCAGGAAAGCAAGACTTGGATTTGAAATCACAGGCCATGATGCTGATGGAGGGCTTCATGGAGGGCTTCAAGAAGGACATAAATAACTCCCTTAAAGAAATACGGGAGAACACACTTAAACAGGGAGAAGCCCTTGAAGAACTAAGGGAAAACACAACAAAACAGGTGAAGGAAATGAACAAAGCCATCCAGGATCTAAAGATGGAGGTAGAAACAATAATGAAATCACAAAGGGAAACAACTCGAGACATAGAAAATCTAGGAAAGAAGTTAGGTGTTATGAATCCAAGCATCAACAACAGAATACAAGAGACAGAAGAGAGAATCTCAGATGCAGAAGATACCATAGAAAGCACTGATACAACAGTTAAAGAAAATGAAAGATGCAATGGATTTCCTAACTCAAAACATCTAGGAAATCCAGGACACAATGACAAGAACAAACCTAACAGACCTTCTATAGGTATAGAAGAGTGAATATTTCCAACTTAAAGGGCCAGTAAATGTCTTCAACAAAATTAAAGAAGAAAACTTCCCTAACCTAAAGAAAGAGATGCCCATCAACATACAAGAAGCCTACAGAACTCCAAATAAATTTGACCAGAAAAGGAATCCTTCCTGTCACATAGTAATTAAAACACTAAATGATCTAAACAAAAAACGAATATTAAAAGCAGTAAGGGAAAAAGGTCAAGTAACATATAAAGGTAGACCTATCAGAATTACACTGGACTTCTAACCAGAGACTATGAAGGCCAGAAGAGCCTGGGCATATGTCATAAAGACTCTAAGGGACCACAGATGTCAACCCAGATTGCTATATCCAGCAAAACTCTCAATTACCATAGATGGAGAAAGCAAGGTATTTCATTACAAAAACAAATTTACACAGTATCTTTCCACAAATCCAGTCCTTCAAAGGATAATGAATGGAAAACCAACAAAATGAGGGAAACTGCACACAAGAAAAAGCAAGAAATTAATCTTTCAACAAACCCAAAAGAAGATAATCACGAAAAAATAAAAATTACATCAAAAATAGCAGGAAGCAACAATCATTATTCCTTAATATCTCTTACCATTAATGTACTCAATTCCCCAATAAAAAGACATAGACTAACAGACTGGATACGTAAACAAGACCCAACATTTTGCTGCATACAGGAAATACATCTCAGAGTCAAAGACAAACACTACCTCAGACTAAAAGGCTGGAAAACAGTTTTCCAAGCAAATGGTCCCAGGAAAAAAGCTGGAGTAGCCATTCTAATATGCAATACAATAGACTTTCAACCAAAAGTCATCAAAAAAGACACAGAAGGATACTATACTCATCAAAGGAAAAATCTACCAGGAAGAACTCTCATTTCTGAACATCTATGTTCCAAATACAAGGGCACCTGCATTCATAAAGTAAACTTTACTAAAGCTTAAAACACACATTGCACCCCACACAATAATTATGGGTGATTTCAACACCCCACTCTCATCAATGGACACATTGGGGAAACATAAACTAAAAACACTGAAACTAACAGAAGTTTTGGACCAAATGGATTTAATAGATATCTATAAAACATTTCATCCTAAATCAAAAGAGTATACCTTTTTCTCAACACGTCATGGAACCTTCTCCAATATTGACCATACATTTGGTCACAAAACAGACCTCAACAGATATAAAAAGATCAAACTAATTCCACGCCTCCTATCAGATCACTATGGAGTAAAGGTGGTCTTCAATAGCAACAAAAACAACATGCACATGGAAGCTGAACAATGCTCTACTCAATGATACCTTGGTCAAGGAAGAAATAATGATAGAAATTAAAACCTTTTTAGAATTTAATGAAAATGAAGGCACAACATATGCAAATTTATGGGACACAAGGAAAGCAGTGCTAAAAGGAAAACTCAAAGCTCTGAGTGCCTACAAAAAAGAAGCTGGAGAGAGCGTACACTGGCAGCTTAATAGCACACCTGAAAGCTTTAGAACAGAAAGAAGCTAATTCACTCAAGAGTAGTAGAAGACAGGAAATCATCACTCAGGGCTGAAATCAACCAAGTTGAAACATAAAGAGCTAAACAAAGAATCAACAAAATCAGGAGCTGGTTCTTTGAGAAAATCAACAAGATTGATAAACCTTTAGCCAGGCTAACCAGAGGGCACAGAGACAATATCTTAATCAACAAAATCAGAAATGAAAAGGGAGAAATAGCAACAGAAACTGAGGAAATTAAAAAATTGTCAGATCCTACTACAAAAGCCTATATTCAATACAACTGGAAAATCTGGATAAAATGGACAATTTCCTAGACAGAGACCAACTACCAAAGTTTAATCAGGATCACACAGACCATTTAAACAGTCCCATAACCCCTAAAGAGATAGAAGTGGTCATTGACAGTCTCCCAACCAAAAAAAAAAAAAAAAAAAAACAGGACCAGATGGTTTTAATGCAGAATTCTATCAGACCTTCAAAGAAGACCTAACACCAATACTCTTTAAACTATTCAACAAAATAAAAGCAGAAGGAACCCTACCCAATTCATGCTATGAAGTTACAATTTCACTGATACACAAACCACACAAAGATCCAACAAGGAAAGAGAACTTTATACCAATTTCCCTTATGAATATCCATGCAAAAATAATCAATAATATTCTTGCCAACCGAATTCAAGAACACATCAAAACTCATTCACCATGATCAAGTAGGCTTCATCCCAGGGATGCAGGGATGGTTCAATATATGAAAATCCATGAATGTAATCCACTACATAAACAAACTCAAAGGGAAAAAAAAACACATGGTCATTTCATTAGATACTGAAAAAGCATTTGATAAAATTCAGCATCCTTTCATGTTAAAGGACGTGGAAAGTACAGGAATTCTAGGCCCATTCCTAAACATAAGAAAAGCAAGATACAGGAAACCAGTAGCCAACATCAAACTAAATGGAGAGAAACTTGAAGCAATCCCACTAAAATCAGGGACCAATCAAGGCTATCCTCTCTTTCCAGATTTATTCAATATAGTACTTGAAGTTTTAGCTAGAACAATTAGACAACAAAAGGAGGTCAAAGGGATACAAATTGGAAAGGAAGAAATCAAATTATCACTATTTGCAGATGATATGATAGTATATTTAAGCGACCAAAAAAACTTTACCAGAGAACTCCTACAGCTGATAAACAACTTCAGCAAAGTGGCTGGATATAAAATCAACTCAAACAAATCAATAGCCTTCCGATACTCAAAGGATAAAGAGGCTGAGAAAGAATTTAGAAAAATGACACCATTCACAATAGCCACAAACAATATATAGTCTCTTGGTGTGACTCTAACAAAACAGGTGAAAGATCTGTATGACAGGAACATCAAGTCTTTAAAGAAAGAAATCCAAGAAGATCTCAGAAGATGGAAAAATCTTCCATGCTCTTGGATTGGCAGGATTAATATAGTAAAAATGGCCATCTTTCCAAAAGCAATATACAGATTCAATGCACTTCTCATCAAAATCCCAACTCAATTCTTTGAAGAGTTAAAGCAATTCTCAAATTCATCTGGAATAACAAAAAACCCAGGATAGCTTAAACTATTCTCAACAGTAAAAGAACTTCTGGGGGAATCAGTATCCCTAACCTCAAGCTGTACTACAGAGAAATAGTGTTAAAAACTTCATGGCATTGGTACAGATCAAGTGGAATAGTATTGAAGAACCAGAAATGAACCCACACACCTATGGTCACTTGATATTCAACAAAGCAGCTGAAACCATCCAGTGGAAAAAAAAATAGCCTTTTCAAGAAATGGTGCTGGTACAACTGGAGGTCAGCATGCAGAAGAATGCAAATGGATCCATTCTTATCTCCTTGTACTAAGCTCAAGTCCAAGTGGATCGCGAACCTCCACATAAAACCAGACACACTGAAACTAATAGAAAAGAAACTGGGAAAGACAATTGAGGACATGTGCACAGGGGAAAAGTTCCTGAAGAGAATACCAATAGCTTATGCTCTAAGATCAAGAATTGACAAATGGGACCTTATAAAATTACAAAGTTTCTATAAGGCAAAGGTCACTGTCAAAAGGACAAAATGCCTACCAACAAATTGGGAAAGGATCCTTACCAACTCTACATCTCACAGAGAGCTAATATCCAAGATATACAAAGAACTCAAGAAGATAGACTCCAGAGAGCCAAATAACCCTATTAAAAATGAAGTACAGAGCTAAACAAAGAATTTTCACCTGAGAAATAGTGAATGACCGAGAAACACCTAAGGAACAACCCTGAGATTTTACCTCACACCAGTTAGAATGGCTAAGATCAAAAACTCAGGAGAAATCAGGTGCTGGCAAGGATGTGGAGAAAGAGGAACACTCCTCCACTGCTGGTGGTGTTGCAAGCTGGTACAACCACTCTGGAAATCAGTCTGGTTGCTTCTTAGAAAACTAGACATAATACTACTGGAGGACTCAGTTATACCACTTCTGGGTATATACCCAGAGGATTCCCCAGCATGTAATAAGGATACATGCTCCACCATGTTCTTAGCAGCCCTATTTATAATGGGTAGAAGCTGGAAAGAACCCAGATGTCCCTCAACAGAGGAATGGAGACAGAAAATGTGGTATATTTACACTATGGAATACTACTCAGCTATTAAAAACAATAAATTCATGAAATTCTTAGGTAAATGGGTGGAACTGGGAATGTCATCCTGAGTGAGGTGATCTAATCACAAAAGAACACACATGGTATGCACTCACTGATAATCAGATATTATCCCAGAAGCTTGGAATACCTAGACAACAATTCACATATTAAATGATGCCCAAGAATAAGGAAGGACAGGCCCCTGGTCCTAGAAAGGCTGAATGCAACAGTGTAGGGGAATACCAGGACAGGGAAGCAGGAAGGGGTTGATTGGGGAACAGGGAGAAGGACGAGGGCTTATGGGACTTTCGGGGAGGGGAGTCCTGGAAAGGGGAAATCATTTGAAATGTAAATAAAAATATATCAAATAAAAAAAAAGACTGCTGAGTGCTCAGATAGTTGCACACATGTTGGTGGCTTATTAACATGTACAAAAATGAAACTAAGTCATTAAGGAAGACCTAGGCCTGTTAAGACTTGGTTCTTTCAGGAATGGGATACCACACACACACACACACACACACACACAGACAGACAGTGAGAATCAGTTGGAGGCAGAGCAAGAGAAATAGAGACAGAAAGACAGAAACAGAGAGGGGCACACACACTGAGGGGGTATGACCATGAAGATAACCCAAGTGTAAGCCACAGAAAAGCTCCAGATTTTGGACTTCTAAATGGTGAGGGAGGGGATTAATTCATGCTGTTTCACCCACACAGTTGTTAGTGCTTGCTGTAGTAACCCTATAAAACTAATAAACTCAGTAATTTTAGTAAAAATGAAACAGTATCTTCAAAGGTAAATCAAAAATTATTTAATCACAAACTCTCTGTGAGGTACTGGCTATTCAAAAGGTATCTCTAATATTGTGCATAAATGTAACAAGAAAAAATGAACCAAGTCACTCTAGGCAAGATTGCCGGCTCCTTAAGGGACAGTTAATTTAGATCGTGAAGGGAAGGTGTGAACAATAGTTAGAACTTCAACTCCAGCCTCCATAGGACAGAGTTCCCTTATCAACTCAGCCCTCAGAAGGCAAATGCAAGGGCAAACGTGGACCCACAGGCATTGCGGAACACAGTGGGCAGCAGAAGGCCCAGCACTAGTGATAACCACACAGGAGGCCCTTCTGAAAACACTTGAAAGTAATGAAGGACATAAAGGGTAGAGTATGCAAATGGAGCTGTCTGGCTCATTAATTTTGTGAAGTTGAGTGCCATTGGCATACAGAAATCCATTTATTTTCACAGTAAAGTCACCATATTCTTACCTCCAGACTGGAGCAAATATGCAATAGAAGAGGAGACAAAGAAATCTTTGCACCAATTCTCAAAGAAAGGAGAAACCGCAAGTTATATCAGAGAGGATTACCCTTTACAGTTCATGGCTCATTCTGTCACCTGAATGGAATTGTAATTGGATTCTTTGGTATTCAATCCACCCAGATTTTTTTTAAATAACATTTTATCCATCTTCCTTTAAGGTTCATTTTAAGGCTAGAGATGCCCTTCTGAATCAAGAATCTGAATATCCCACAAAAATGCACCTGTTTCATCAATACAAACTAGCATCTAGCAACTGCAATAGATTTAGCAAAAGTCTGCCTTCTATAAGAAAGCAGCCAACACAGTGATTTAATAAAAGAAAAGGCCAATTCAATACTTCTGAATAATAACTTTGATATTTCTGAAATTTTTTCTTTGATTAATAATTTCCTATTAGGACACATTAGCATTCCCTGCCCTGCCAAGATTTCAAATCATCTATAAAGTGTTATTTTATGCAATCTAATTCACATGTAAATCTCACTAGTGCCTTACTTTATGGCCATAAAGAAATCCTTTTCTTCTTGTTCTCATAGAAGCTGAGATGTAAGTGACGGCAACTATCTTGTTGCAAACCTCAACTAAACCATTTGATAGACGACAACTCAGACTGAGAAATTGGTAAAGACACACAGGTGATCAGTAGAAAGAGTCGAAATCCCACAGGACGGGACTCTGTAATTAAGGCTGAATGATTTGACCACAAGTCACACCCAACTTCCTACTGTCCCACATTTGGTTTACTCCACTTTAGATCCAATGAAATTCTTGCTGCTTGTCACTCCTCAGGACTTCCTGTCTGTGGCTAGCGAATCTTGTTCCTCTAGCCAGGATACTACTCCATAATTCTCTGTAGTGAAGGTGACCTTCCCCAGGTAAGACTCCCACTGGCACCTCCTCCAAAACAGCCATTTTCTCCAGCTTTTCACCTTCCCGTATTGCACCAATTCCACCTATATCGAGCATGCAGGTTGACATTTCTCATTGAAGTCCTTGAGAATAAGCATGCTTCCAGTTGATGTGCAGTTTATAGATTTTTACAAATCATTACTTTTGCTGTTATGAAAAAACATGATGAAAGCTACATAGGAAGGTGTTATCAGCCTTTTGAAAAGACAAATGTTTGAGGCTGTGCTCTGTCAATGAAGGGAAACCACAGGGGCAGAGCATGAGGCAGCTGGTCCCTTTACATCTGTAGTCACAAAGAAAAGAATAAATTCTTGTACTCAGCTTACTTTGCCCTTTTTATTCAGCCTAGGACCCCAGTTCAGGGTTTGGTGCCACCCTACACTTAGGGAGAGTCTTCCAATCTCAATCAATTAATTTGAATAATTTTGAAAGCATGCCCAGAGAATTATCTTCTCTTTGATTCTACATTCTGTCAAGTAGACAGTCAATATAAACCAACATGGATGGCATCAGGCATTTACTAAATACACAAATGTCATTGGCATTCTTACCCAGGGACATGATCTATAATGAAAGTCATGGTTATTAATTAACTTCATATAAAAATATTTAATTTCATGACAGTTCAAACTAATTTTGTCACCAAATAAGTTATATAAAAACATCTTTGATTTTTGATTTTTAAGAACTTGTTAGATTTTAGAATTTAGGATATGGGATTTAGAGACTGTACACAAAGAGGGAAAGAAATGAGAGAGAGAGGGAGACTTCTAGTACATTTTTATTTGAATACTGTGGGTCAACCTATAAATTTCAAGCATTAGTAAAGAGGCATAGTATGCAAATAATAAATATTTTATAATTTCTACTATGAACTATAAACTTACTGTCCTCTTAATGATTCATTTGGCAGGAATCTAGACATGCAAGAATCTTTTGAATGAATATGAAGCTTCCTCATATAAGTGGACTGAATTGTCATAAGCCTAATTACAAAATATAAAATTTGGGCAAAGGCCTAAGATGAACTGGCAATGTGATGATCCTTTACATTCAATGGGTGATTGAGAGCATCAGTGAATGGTCTCTCTGTAAGATAGGCCAAATAACACTACGAGTGAAGGAATGCAGAAAAGAGATAGGTACCAATGTGACAGGAATGTCAGGACTCTCTGCCTGATACTAATTGAAATAGCTCTGTGCCCTGGAAATTTTAAGTTCTCCCTTCCACTGTGTCTATAATCAACAAACCCTAACTACCAAGATAAATAAAAAGACCTATGATGTTGTCATTTTTTTAAAAAAAGATAGTTGTCATATTACTTTAGAAAGAAATATTAGGAACTTTGTTCCTAGCAACAACCTGTATGGCAATGATTATGATGGTATATACAGTTAAAGAAACATATAGGTAGGTCATGGAGCAGAATAGGAAACCCAGGAAAATCACCACGTGCTTTTGGGGACATTGCAAATCAATGCAACAAAATGATAGCATTTTTAAAAGATGTAGCTAGGGCAATTTTACATTTGTTGACAGTTGTAAACTTTTATAGACTTTGAAATAACTGACTCCTAGTAGATCATGGAACCCAACACAAGGTTCTAAAACATTTAGAAACAAATGTAGGCTCCAGTGAGATGGTTCCATGGGAAAATCTACCTGTTCCTAACCTGACAACCCAGTTTATTCTGCAGGGCCCACATGGTGAAAACATAGAACAGCAATATGTTCTCCCATCTCTACATAAGTACCATGGCACTGGGGTGTCGTATACATGACAAACACAGAGAATACATGAATACAAAAATGAAAGTTTAAGAAGTTATAAAAGTAAAAACAAATATATAGAAAGTTTTTGAGACCACAACAAAGAGTTTATAGTTTTGTATCAAAAACACGATTGATCTAAGGAAAAGCTAATATAGTACATTGGGTTAAACAGAAAAACTTTTGAACTATGAAATATTCTATCAAAACGATGAAGGACCACGGGTTGCAGAGATATATGTGGTCAGCCTGCCTAGCCTACTTGATGATCTCCAGGCAACTGAGAGACTCTGATTCAAAGGGAAAGATAGTACCTGAGGAAGTGTCACTTGAAGTTGTCATCCACAGACATGAATTGCAAAGAAACACATCAAATTATGAGATCTGGCATCACTGGACACTTAGAAATGCTAAGGTTAGCATTCACTATTACACAGCTCTACAATGATCAAAATCAGCTGGTTGTGATACCACCAAATATTGATGGAGAATATGAAGAAATTAAGCCAATAATCATGATGTTTTAATTTCTATTAACAACTTAATTAGACCTGGAAACATTTAGAAGATTGGTGAAGCATGCCTATGGTTATGTCTTTAAGGGTATTTGTAGATAGGATCAACTGAGGACTAAAGAGCTTGGAGCTGATATCATCCATGGGCTAGGGCTCTGCACTGAATTACAAAGAGGTAATGGAGAAATCCATCTGAACACCGGCATTCATAACTGTGTTTCCTGACTCAGGATGCAATATGACCAGCTACCTCTTGTTTCTTTTTTCCTCTCCTACCATCACTAATCTATTCATATATCACTCACAGCAATAAAAAAATCAGTGTAGCTATCCTGAAAAAGATTGTTAGTAGAGTCCTGGACATACATTTTTATGTCAACTGGAAACAGAGTAGAGTTTTCTGAAAGAAGAGAACCTCAGTTGAGGAAATGACTCCATAAGAGCTGAGTGCAGGGCATTTTCTTAATTAGTAATTGAAGGGGAAGGGTGCAAACCACGTTGGGAGGTACTGTTCCTGGGCAGCTGGTCCTGGATTCTATAAGAATGCATGATGAGCAAGGCATGAGAAGCAAGCGGGAAAACATCACCCACCCCATGACCTCTGCATCAGCTCCTGCCGTAGAGTCCTGTCCTGTTTCTGTTCCTGTCATGACTCCTCTTACCTTAAACAGCAAGGTAGAAGTGTAAGCCTAATAAACCCTTTTCTCCCCAATTTGCTTTTGGTCATGGTGTTTTATCATAGGAATAGTAATCTTAACTAAGACAGGTAATGTTTTATAAAACCAATCGCAAACTTAGTACATAATCCAATAATTTTCTCTTGAAATATTTATGCTATAGAAATGAAAATTCATGTTTACATAAAACCTTTGTATATATAATATTATATGTTACTAGTAATACAAAATTGGAAACAACCTAGAAATAATTCATTGGATTATTTTAAAACATTCTTGCCATGGAACATTACTTAGAAATAACTCAGAGAAAGTAGTAGACATGTAGCCCATGTAAATGGATCTCGAGAAAATTATGCATTCTGGCTAGAACACAAGAGCCCAGTTATAATTGCACTTATTAATCTTTTCTGGGATTTTTTTATATAGTGAATTAGATTAGAATTAGGCTCTTATGATATGGGGAATGAACCTCTTCCCTGTGGTCGACAGTTTATAAAAGTAGTGAGCAGAACAGAGGACCTTGGGTTAGCCTTCAGCACAGAACCTGACTCATGTCTACAGCCCTGGATGAGACATAACATTCTGAACTACTCTAAAGGTCAGCAATGGATAACTATCCTAAACTGTCTGCATGAGTCCAAACCTTATGAGATTAGTGTGCAGCAGCAGGAGGCTGTCAGATCATACAGACACATCACAGCTCCTTCTGTGGAGTCAAAAACAGGCCTGCTAATACCTGGACAATGCAAAGTCCCTCAGGGAAACATCATTTGTCCTAGAAGTTTCATAAGGTAGCACAAAGCTTACCTAGAATGGAGATCAATGTGTGCTCTCTGGCCATTATTTGCTCTCACTCTTTCAGAATGTGCTTTCCTCTCTCTAGCCTTCAATAAACCCTGTCTTTCCACAACACTGCGGTGCATCTAGTTCTAAGTCTTTCACAGTTACATCGGAAGGAACAGGCAGACAGAAGAAATCTTGAGATCCTGGTGAGGAGATGTTTGTTGAGAAGGAAACTGTAATAATAGTTACCAGGGACTGAGGAACAAAGAAGGTAACAAACAGATGGGGAAAGGGGACACAGTGGGGTTTTTGTGGTGAGAAACTATTGCAGGTCTTGAATATGGTAGTCACTAAAGAAATGCACACCTATGACAAAATATACTATAATTAGGCACATGGGCATACTCACATGAGTGTATAAAATTGATGACCTCTGGGTTAGGTTGCTGGCTTATTTTCATTCTTTCATGCTATTCTTTTATATACAGTAGCCATATATTAAATGATATCATTGAAGTAAAGCAAAGTATTCCTAGATGTATCACCTTATTTTAAAGCTTCACGTGATATTATAATTAACTCAATACAACACTTAATTAAAATAATATATGCACTTTTTCTTTTGCTTTTAGGGTGAACTAAGAACTTATTCACCACAATTTCATGCAGTATTTGTTCTTTTAGCTGCCTGGATATTTTTTCTACCACTCTGATAAATGACTTGTATGCAAGAATAAGAGACCAAATGGAATTCATTAAAATTATAAACATGAATCAACTTGAAATGGAAACATTTACTCTGTGGCTGGAAGGTTTATATTTCTATTTCAACCAGCAATTGGCTCTGAAATGTGACTTCTGTAACCAGGTAAAACTCAAAATTTCCAGAAAGTTGGCACAATACAACACAATATCACAAAAACAGACTTTGGTTGCAAGAACTTCAGAAATGTCCAGTTAGCGTTGGTTCTTATGTTTCTTTAAGACTTATAAGCACAATAAGTGCAAAGGCAACTAGCAATTAAGTTCATGTTTAGAAATGAGACCAAGCTTAAGTAAGCTTAAGCATGCTTGTCAGAGATAAACATGATTTTATAACAGAATTTTGGGGTCATAGAGATGGCTCATCAGTTAGGAGTTATTACCTCTGGCAGAAGGCCTGGGCTGAATTTCCAGTATCCACACTGCAGCTCATGACTCCCTCCAACTCAGTTCCAGGTGCTCCAATGCCCTCTTCTGGCCTCTGTGGGCACCAGGCACATAAATAGTACACATCCATATTTTCCCTCAAACATTCATACAAATAAAGATACAGGGTTTTTTTTTTATTTTTATTTTATACGAGAATGAAATTAGTATAAGATCATTTATTTTTAAGAACATTGTAGGTGCACAGCAGAATTGAGTGACGGAATAGAGCAGTCCCATATGTTGTATGCCCCTCCATGCCAAGCCTCACCACTACCAATATCTCTACCAGAAGAGTACGCAGGCTGCAGTTATTGGATAAAGGTTATATATCGCTCTCATTTTGAGTTCATAGTTAATTTGTAGGTTCATTCTTAAAGTTGCACATTTTGTGGGCTCAGAAGAGAATTATGCAGTGACATTCACCACTAGCAGCAAGAAAATTGCTCAAGGATTTGATGGAGCAACCTGAGAAATTGACCTCAGCACCTCACAGGAGTCTATTCAGGCGTAGCTGGGATTCTTAACAACACTGAAAAACAATTTCAAAACACACTAGAATAAAGCAAAGACGTTTACTGGTGAAAAAACAAAGCCACAAATGCACTGGAGAAGAGGCAACTGTAAGTATGAGAAGAAAACTTAGTTAAAATCTGCAGCAGGAGCCATGGAATTTTTAGAGTTATATTTCTTAAAAAAGGAAATCCTCAGTGTTGAGAGAAGAGAAACTAAATGCGTACCACTCTACTAATTTCCTATTAAAAGAATTTCCTTATACAAGAATGAAATTGCAAGGTGGTTTGTGGGGCTGGTAGGCAATCGGATATGAGAAACAGAAATGTGAGGAAGGCAAAAACATGATGCAAAAGAAATGTTTCAATGTAAGCACTGTGTGGGGCCAGCATGGGTGTGCACATGCTACAGCGTGTGTGCGGGGCCAGCATGGGTGCGCACATGCTACAGCGTGTGTGGGGGGCCAGCATGGGTGTGCACATGCTACAGCGTGTGTGTGGGGCCAGCATGGGTGCACACATGCTACAGCGTGTATGTGGGGCCAGCATGGGTGTGCACATGCTACAGTGTGTGTGTGGAGGACAGCATGGGTGTGCACATGCTACAGCATGTGTGTGGGGTCAGCATGGGTGCACACATGCTACAGCGTGTGTGGGGGGCCAGCATGGGTGCGCAATGCTACAGCATGTGTGTGGAGGACAGCATAGGTGTGCACATGCTACAGTGTGTGTGGGGGGCCAGCATGGGTGTGCACATGCTACAGTGTGTGTGTGGAGGACAGCATAGGTGCGCACATGCTACAGCGTGTGTGTGGGGCCAGCATGGGTGTGCACATGCTACAGTGTGTGTGTGGAGGACAGCATGGGTGTGCACATGCTACAGCGTGTGTGTGGGGCCAACATGGGTGCACACATGCTACAGAGTTTGTGGGGGGCCAGCATGGGTGTGCACATGCTACAGCGTGTGTGTGGGGCCAGCATGGGTGCACACATGCTACAGAGTTTGTGGGGGGCCAGCATGGGTGTGCACATGCTACAGCGTGTGTGTGGAGGACAGAAGACAACTTTCTGCAGCTGGTTTCCCTCTTCCCCTTGTATGCAAGTTCAGGGATCAAACTGAAGTCACCAGGCATGTGCTTCCCTGGAGCCATCTCTTTGGTCCCAACACAATTTTATACATATGTTGGGCAAAGACTTAAAGACATTTTTCCACCTGAGTATGCTTTACTCGTCTTTCTAGACTTATTTATTTTAGGACTTTTAGGAAGGAAATATAGTTTCGTGAAGAATAGTGTGCAGCCTACCTTCTGCTTCGCCAAAGCCCTTAATCCAGTCAGCAATAGACTGAAGAAGAGATCCACGTGGATGAGTGCCAGGAGCTCTTTCTTTCTATGTCCCCTTAACCTTATCTTATCCTGCCTCAGCACACTGCCACCACTCTCTAGCATCATGGCAAGCAATGCACCACACTAAAGCTCCTCTACACTCTATTCATCCCTCCCGTTAACTGTCGACAACTACAGACCTTTTTCTGTCTCCATTGTTCTGGCATTTTCAGAACATTCTATCACTACAGCCAGACACTAAGATGTACATATCCTGGAAGGGCTTCTTTCCCTTAGTTTAGCATTTCCCCGTATCTTTCTGTGGCACGCTAACATTTAGTTTTAGTAAGTAGTAATATCCCATTATCTAGACACACTGATAGAATGGTGATTCACTTATCTGTTGGACATTATTTGGTGATTTCAAATCTGCTGGAAAAAAAAAGGCCTGTACATATTTTCACATGGAATAATTTTTGTACTACTCTGAGCCAATGCTAAGGAAAATAATTTGGGGTTCATAGTTTTGGAAGAAAGAGAAAAAAAATCTTCCAAAATAGTTGTACTATTTTTTCATTCTCACCGGTAACAAAAGATAATTGCTGTCATTTCATTTGACATCACAAGGACCAACCATCAAAATGTTGGTAAAAGGAGTCTGTAGACATGCATCCTATATCAAGGAGTGCCGTAATCGAGTGCAGACTGCACACTCTTACAGTGTTCAGTTAAAAAGTTCCTTCTCTGTCTTGGTGTTACCACTGATGTGATAAAACACCGCGAGGAAAGCTTCTCTATGTCAGGGTTTACCCTACTTATACTCCCCATCACAATCCATTACTAAGAGCAGGAGCCTAGAGGCCAGATCTGAAGCATGGATGATGGAGGAATAGTTTCCTGGTTTGTTCCTCCAGACTCTCTCAACCTACTTTCTTAAGCAACACAGGACCACTTTCCCAGAATTGGCAAAACCCATAGTGGGCCAGGATTTCCTACATCAATCAGAAATCAGGAAAATATGCCCACAAGCTTGCCTACAGGCCAATCTTATGGAAGCAGTTTCTCAATTGAAGTTATCTAGTCTCAGACAACTCTAGCTTGTGTCAAGTTAAATTTAAAAAGCCAACTAGAAACTCCGTTCCTCTGCTTTGCCATCTCTTCTGCTTCTTCACTGGAGCACCACAAATTCATGTCTGAGTTAGTCCTATCCCTCAGTCATAAGATTAGTAAAAAACAGTATAAAAGTTGTAATAACATCAAGTGTAATAATATATATTTCAAGGGAAACTGAAAACTAATATATATTTCAAGCTAAACTGATGATATAAAATATATTTATGTATTTACTGTTAATGCTTCTGTAGTTGAGTGTATTTATGTGCACTAAGTATAACAAGGTGCCTGCGAAGACCAGAAGAGGACACTGGATCTCATGGAATTGTAGTTATAGTCAGTTGTGGGGAGCCATGTTTAGAACTATTACTTGGGGCTTTTCTATGCCCCCTTATTTCCAAATAATGGCATAGATACCTATTATATTTATTAATAAGCTTCAAGCACTATAGCTGGGAGATCCTCATCTATTCTAACCTGACTATGCTGGCTACGTCTCAGCCATGCACCCTGTTATCGGCCATCTTAATCTCTCCCTGGCTGCTCCTGTTCCATCTGTGCCCTTGTGGTGAGTCCTTCATGATGACCCTCATGGGGATTCTTCCACTTGTGACCCCCTTACTGGGTTCAGATATCCCTCCTTAACTCTCCTGCCCAGCTACAGGCTGTTTGGCTCTTTATTCGCCACTCAGAGGTGATGGAAAACAATTTTTTTACACAACAGTAAGACAGAAGATGACTCAGTAATAATGACAAAGGCAGCATTGAGAATGCAATCAGATATCTGGATCACATCTACAGAAATTAGTATCTGAATACACAGTACAAAAAAATCCTTTAACAGCTCCCCTTTTAGTCTAATAAGAGGCTTTTTCCCTTATAATAATAAATATATACAATAAGAACAATTATGAAAACTATCAGGTAAAAATTACATTCAGAATTTCCACTCCATTTGTATTTGGTAATCCTAGAGAAAGTGCTCTATTATAATCTATCCAATCCTGGTGAGTCCAAAGTTCCATACCTAATTCACTTTCTATCTTAACTTACATTTACCAACTTATAAATATCTTCTTAGACCTTAAAATTTTTCTTAAATCCTAAACGACTAAAGCGTAACTGTGAGAATATAACTATGTGGTTTTCAAGCCCATCAGAGACCTGAGCAAGTAGGAACTGCAGAGCAAACCGCTTCCAAAACCATAGAAATGAAAGAGGCTGCTGGCTACTTGGACAGTCACCCAAGCTTCCTCTGAAATGGTAAAACATCCATCTTCACCTTCTGGCCCATAATATGACAGCCATTACAAAGGACTTGCCTACCTTGTGCTTGCAAAGTTCGTCAGTCAACTTAGTTCATATCCTGTTTATCCACAGTTCGAACTGCATGTTGTCTGCAGTTGAGACAAGGGCAGTTTCTTACCCAGTAGCTAGTTTATAACATTTGAAACAATCTCCATAAAGAGTTTCTTTGAGGCATATTATCTTCTTTGAAGTAGATTGGGAGTGCTGCCAGGAACAGACATGTCAAAAAAGCATTTGTTATTATAAAAACATCTTTAAATGCTATATTCTATAGGTCTCTGAAGTGCTTGAAGACAATCTATCTGTCTAAATTATATCTGAGCAAGTAAAAATTACTTCTTTCTAGATATTCACTATCTGCTCAATCTTTAAAACATCTATAGAAAGTGAAATAAAGCCTATTTCTGTAAGTAACCAAATTATCTAACATGAGTATAAGTTTGTTTTAACTATTAACTTGCATTTTTCAATGGTCCTAAACAGTCTACAATATCATCCTGGAGACTAGAACGTCACATTGCATTTTTTAAGTGAGTTGCATAGTAAACAAGAGTTGAAACATATATATAATATAGCAATATATAATCTTAATTTAGTATCAATATACAAAATTGATACTAACATAAGCATATTTGGCTTCTTAATGCTCTTTAGTTTAAAGTAGTTCAATAATGTACCCCCTAATTTTCCTGTGTACCCCCTTTTGAATCCCCTTTTCCCCCTTTTCCCTGACTTTAGATAGGAGAGAGAAGGACAGAGGAAAGGAGAAGAAAGAGTGAAGGGTGATGAATATTTGTCATCATTTAAGGAGGGGGAGTGGTCAGAAGTTGTTAATGGTCTTGGTCAGGGACCAAGTAAACAAAGTAAAGGTGGCTGGCTTCAGTGATTCTGTCTCTCTCTTCTCTCTTTCTCTCTCTGTCTCTGTGTCTGTCTCTGTGTCTCTGTGTCTCTGTCTCTGTCTCTCTCTCTCTCTCTCTCTCTCTCTCTCTCTCTCTCTCTGTATCCCTCTCTCCTTCTCTGCCCTCTCTTTCTTTGCCTCTACTCCCTTCTCAATGCCCCCTTCCCATGCCTCCAAATAAACTTCATTTCATACAAAAAAAATCAGATTTTTCAGAGCTAATAGAAGTTGCTCATTTTGGAATCCTGAATATCTGTTTAAAGTATGGTGCACATACTTTGATTTTACAAACCCTGCAAAAGGAGACACATCCATTTGCAATATTTCATTTCTTTGGGTACCTCTTGGGTTATTTCCTGGAGGTAATGGAGTTTGCTTATACAAAGTTCATGTAGTGCATTTCCTTTTAACTTCCTTGGCTTGTTGTCAAGTAATAGGAAAATCGTTCTTTAAACCCTTGCTGTTAATATGGCTTGGTTTTTTTTTAATGAAATTCTGAGGAGTCTAGCATATTTCCTATTAATAGCTGATCAATTTCATAATTACCTTGTACTAAAGGTATGGGATCTAATATGTGTTACATATAATGGATGAATTTTACTTCTGATTACCTGTAGTTGTACAAATAAGAAAGTTAATTCTGAATCATTTTGAATAAGTTCTGTGGTTTCTAGATGCAGATGCAAAATAACTGTTACTGCACATTGAGAGCCAGTGACTATGTTAAGAGATTCAAGAAAATCTAATACCATAAGAATGTCATACAACTCTGATTTTTAAATTGAATCATAAGGGCTCTGAGCTACTTTTTTTTTTTTTACTTATAGCCTACCTTTCCTGATGCATTTGCATCAGTATAGAATGTACAGTCCCAGAACTTTCTGTTTAGTTTACCATATGAGGGAGGGTCCAATTAGTTCTTTTTACATATTAAAGTCATTTGCTTTGGAGTATTTGTTGTTAATTTCTCCCAAAAGCATTACTGTAATACCCTTGGGGATATTCATTTTTTTCTCACACTGAGGCAATTTTAGCAATAGTAAAAGGTACCACAATTTCTGCTGGAAATATTCCTGTTAATTGATGAAGTCTTGTTTTACCTTTCAGCAACAATTTGGAAACCTTTTCTTCACAGGTCTTTAAATTTTTACTCTGTGTGTGTACTAAAAATATCCATTCTCAGATATAATCTCTCTGTACAAAAAGTCCTGTAGGACAATGAGTAGAACACAGAATAGCTAAAATTCAAGCCATTTTTTGATTCAAATGATTTACATCCTGTCATTTCTTTTCTACCAGAGCCAACTCTTTTTCAGCCTCAGCTGATAATTATCTTGGACTATTTAAGTCCTTACCACCTTGTAAGGCTTGAAATAAATTATTTAGCTCTTGAATGGCTAATCCAATTGTGGGCTTGACCTTAGGCAATTAATATCTCCCAATAATTTTTGAAATTCATTGAGTTCTTAATTGTCTCTCCTGGTTTGTATTTTCTATGGTTGATTATCTTTGCAGACTTATCTTATATCCTATATAATTAATAGAATCTTATCTTTGTATTTTTCAGAGGCAATTTGCAATCCCCAAGAAGGTGAAATTCTCTTTACTTCATCAAACATTTTTTCTAAAGTATCTCTATCTGAAGTAGTCAGTAAAATATCACCTATATAATGTAAATTATGGATTGAGGAAAATTCTTAGAATTATTTCTGTTGTCTGTTGTACAAAGTATTTACATAAGGCAGAACATAGGGCAGAACAATTCAACATTCCTTGTGGAAGAAGTTCCCACTGGCTTCTTTTTGTTGACATGGAGTGGGTAAATGAGAGCACAGTGAAAGGAAATCTTTATCTTGTTTTTGTAACGGTATATTTTTTTTAAAAAAGCAGTCTTTTATGTCAATCACTATAATAGACCATACCTTAGGTATAAAGAACACAATGGGATTCCAGGATGTAAAAACCCATTGGCTGAATGATTTAATTGATTGCTATCGGATCTGTTGACATCCTGCATTTTTCCATGTTTGTTTTTAATTACAAATAAAGGAGAATCCTAAGTATCGGAGGATTCTTCTGTACTTTGAGCCTCCAGCTGCTCTTGGACTAGTTTTTCTAGTGCTTACTTATTAATTTTCTTCTGTCACAGACCATTGCTCTACCCAAACAGGTTGGTCAGACTATTACCTTAGTGGTAGGGCTGTTGGTGTTCTCCCAGTGGTGGCTCCCTTATATAACACTGGAGAGCCAGCCTCTGCTGTGTCCTGCTTATGGACAAGTTGGAAAGTCCATGACTATTCTTGGTAATTTTTTTCCATACCTCCATCATAAATAGCTCCTATTTTCTGGCTTATTCATGAAGTTGGAGGAATGACAATCCATGCTTCCCATTGTGGCAACAAACCTCTTCCCCATAAATTCATGTCTATATCAGCTACATATGGCCTTCAATATCCTATTTGACCTTATGGCCCTATACATTCAAGCTAATTTACAACTTGTTTTATCTGGGATAAACTTCCAATCACTAGAATTTGTATATCTACCTCCCGAAGAGCCCAATCTGGAGGCTAAGGTTTCGGTGAAATTGTGGTTATGTCTGATCCTATATCTACCAAGTTGTCAATTTCATTATTATTTATAAATGCCTTTAGTTCTGACCTCTGTTCATCTATACAAGTGTGCCAAAATATTTATTTTCTTGTCCCGTCTGTTTGTTTGTTGGTTGGTTTTTAATCTATTGAAGCTGCTCTGACTTTGATATCTGAGTTTTTTTTTAATTTTATTCAATATATTTTTTTATTTACATTTCAAATGATTTCCCCTTTTCTGGACCCCACTCCCCAAAAGTCACATAAGCCCCCTTCCCTCCCTCTGTTCTTCCACCCATCCCTTCCCACTTCCCTGTTCTGGTTTTGTCTTTTACTGCTTCACTGAGTCTTTCCAGAACTAGGGGCCACTCCTCCATTCTTCTTGTACCTCATTTAATGTGTGGATTATGTTTTGGGTATTCCAGTTTTCCAGGCTAATATCCACTTATTAGTGAGTGCATACCATGATTCACCTTTTGAGTCTGGGTTACCTCACTTAGTATGATGTTCTCTAGCTCCATCCATTTGCCTAAGAATTTCATGAATTCATTGTTTCTAATGGCTGGATAGTACTCAGGGAAATGCAAATCAAAACAACCCTGAGATTTCACCTTACACCAGTCAGAATGGCTAAGATTAAAAACTCAGGAGACAGCAGGTCAACGTTGGCGAGGATGCGGAGAAAGAGGAACACTCCTCCACTGCTGTTGAGGTTGCAAATTAGTACAACCACTCTGGAAATCAGTCTGGCGGTTCCTCAGAAAACTGGGCATGTCATTTCCGAAAGATCCTGCTATACCACTCCTGGGCATATACCCAGAGGATTCCCCAGCATGTGATAAGGATATATGCTCCACTGTGTTCATAGAAGCCCTATTTATAATAGCCAGAAGCTGGAAAGAACCCAGGTATCCCTCAACAGAAGAATGGATGCAAAAAATACGGTATAGATATCTGAGTTTTTAATGTCTATCTTCAGAGCGAATTTTTTTATTCTGTGGATGCATTTCTCCACTACTCACCTGAAATAGCCAATTTGAATTTTATTTTGGGTCTTTTGAAAGGCCACATTGGATGTTTCCCAAAAAGGGATTACCCTGTTTGTCTCTGGTTGATCTACACTCATTAATCCAATGATGGCCTTTGCCACACCCTCTGCATTTTCCAGAAGTCTCAGGCCTTTCAGAATCAGTTTGTCTTTTCCCACAGTTCCTTCTAAAATGACCTTGCTCACCCCAATTAAGATATTTGAGAGTTTGTAGTTTTTCTCAAAACTATTAAAGATTACTTCTATTAAAGCTACATCATACGAATGAGAACCAGTATCAGCCATATTTCTAATCCATTCATGTCTTGGTGCTGATCTTGCCTTTAGCAGCCTGACCACCTTTTTGCATTCAGCAAAAGTCAAAGATTCAACCAGTGCTTTCCTGGCTTTCAGATCCAATACCCTTCTACCTACAGCTGAAGTCAATCTCTGTAAAAAGTCAGTGAATGATTCTTTTGGGCCTTGAGTGATCTGAGAAAATGGTTCCAGTCCTTTTCCTGTTTTGTCAACCTTGTCCCAAGAATTGAAAGCTGCCACGTATATGTGATATGATGCCAAGGTGGCCCCTTCATACACGACTTGAATCTGTAGCTCAGCCCACAGACCTTCACCTAGCAACTGATCTTGGGAATTACTGATGCCCCTGGCTCTATTTCTCAGTTCTATCTCCTTAGCCTCTTCTCTTCATCATGCTCCATCAGTTACTATTGTGACTATTGTGACACTTTATATTTTTTCCAAATCTGACACATCGACAAAGTGCCACTCAATATCTTCATAATTCTGGCAGTGGTCATCTGCTGGCACTTGTATAAGAACTGGATAAGTGAAGACTGGTTTTCTTTCTTTTTTTATTAGATATATTCTTTTTATTTATTTTTTCTTGAGTATCTTCTTCATTTACATTGCCAATGGTAAAACATTTCCCAATTTCCACCCTCCCAAAAGGCCCCCTCCTCAAAGGTTCCCTATCCCTCCTGCCACCCCCTGCCTCCATGTATATGCCCCTCTACCCGACACACTCCCACCTCCCCCCCACCCCTGTCCGTTTCCCTTTGTTAGGGCCTCTATTGAGCCTTTACCTGACCAAAGACCACTCCTCCCACTGATGCCCAACAAGGCATTCCTCTGCCACATTTTTGGCTGGAACCATGTGTACCCCTTGGTTGATGGTTCAGCCCCTGGGAGTCTTGGGGTATCTGGATGTCCAAAGTCATTGTTCTTCCCATGGGGCTGTAAACCCCTTCAGCTCCTCCAGACCACCCTCCAGATCCTCCGTTGGGGACCCCAATCCCAGTTCAATAGTTGGTTGCTAGTTTCTGCCTCTGTATTTTAGGGCTCTGGACCTTTGGCTGATTCTCGTGATTTTCATTCTGCAGAGGAGCACTAGACTCTGGTTTTGTTCCCCTGTTTCTGTCTTAGTATCCATTTCATCCTTATTTATAAATTTTACTACATTTTCCCTATGGCCCATTTCTATTTCTCACTTTTCTAATTTTCTAGTACCTCCAAAGCCTCCCCCTCTTTTCTTCTGCAAAGGACAAGAAGTCATTCTGGTGATTACGACTAAGATCAGAATTACCAACGTGATAATCAAAATTGGTAACGTGCCAATCTCAATTAAGCATTTGTCTCTTCCTTATTTGTCTCTATCTTTACGCCATCTAATATGGCACTATAGAGGAGCCAAACATCCTGTTTTGTTTGTTTCATCCTTTGAGTGTCTTATTTCTTTTAATTTAATTAATTTCAAATATCTGTAGATGATCATTTTTTATACACAGTCTCCCTTTTCTTTTAGCACTTAAGTATAATTTCAAATATTTTTTCTGACCAGAATTGTGACTGTGGTCAGATTTTTTTTTACTGTTCTCTATCTGTCCAGCTTCTGCATCCTGCAATGTGGCCAGCCCTGCCTCTGCCCTTCAGTTCCCAGGGAAGGGGTGGTTCTACTGTTTGACCAGAGAAACAACAGCTTCTGTGCTTTGAGACCAAGCCTTAGGATAGAGTATGTTCAGCCGCCTGCACTGGGCCCATGTGCCCTTTAGAGCTGGACTGAGTAAGCACCCACTCTGGGAAGGTGGTGCCAATGGTTGCCTCAGCCAGTGGGTGCCTTGGCCACCGGGATGCAGATAGTCACAAAAGGGCTGCATTTTTGCCCACCATCTGTAGCTCATAGGCTCTGACTATCACTTTGAACTTTGCTTGGAGCCACTGTGTGCTCAGTGGGTGCACATAGGATGGCATGCGCCTTGTCTGGACCCATGTGCCACCCTGGGCTGGGGAACAGTTTGCCAGCTGAAGCCAAGTGTCTCCCACTAGCCACTCAGGCTTTTCCACTTGTGGCCTGTGGAAATGTACCTGCCCCTGCTGTCCCCCCACCTACCGCACGTACCTTCTGCCCACCAACCAGCATCCTGGCTTCTCAGAGCAGTGCAACAGGTCCAGAAAGGGCTTCTTCAAGTCTCAGCCTGAGCTGCTGCATTTCTCATGGGCAGAATTCAGCAGCTCTGTCCCAGCATTAGGCAGCATTGGGCTGCTAAGAAACTACTTTTCCCCTCACCCAAGCTGCTGCTTCTGTGCCTGGCTTTTTTTTTTATCTTGCTCCTGTGTCCAGAAATTTTCTCAACTTTTTAAGGTTCCATACTTGGATTTCTGTCTAAGTTTGGATTACATGCCTAACACATTGGGCACAAAATTTAAAAGTATTATTTGGGACTTTTCTATGCCACCCTTGTTCCCAAGTAATGACACACAGAGACCTATTATAATTATTAATAAGCTTCAAGTTCCATAGCTAGGCAGATACTTGCCTATTCTAACGTAACTATGCTGGCTACTTCTCAGCCACAGGCTTCATTACTTCTCATCGTATTTGTAACCCTGGTTGTTCCTGCTCCATCTCTGTCCTTATGGGGACTCCAACCTGGGACCCCTCCTCACTGGGATCAGAAGTCTCACATTAAACTATCCTGCCCAGCTACAAACTGATCAGCTTTTTATCAAGCAATCAGAGGCAATGGAGAACAACTGCTACACAACATTGAGATAGGAGATGCTTCAATAACAAAACAATGCCAACATCCAGACTGGAACCAAAGGTCTGAGCACAGAAATCAGCATCTGAATACACAGGGCACAAAACCATCCCCAAACATCCGTGTGGGTCATGAGATCTATGCCCTGGTTCTTTGAAGGGGCAGTAAGTGACCTTAACCACGGAACCATCTTTTCAGGACCTACTTAACTTTCTTTTCAATAATTTCTTCCTTTTCCTATCTTTTATAGCATCTTCAAATCACTGAAAAGATCGCAGGACAAGAGACATCCAAGATGCCCAACAAGACCACAGGGGCATATGTTCAACTATGTTCATAGCAGCCTTGTTTGTGATAACCAGAAGCTGGAAACAATACAGATGTCCCATGACAGAAGAATGGATACAGAAAATGTGGTTTATTTACACAATGCAATACTACTTAGCTATTCAGAATGAGGACACCCTGAGTTTTACAGGCAAATGGATCTAGAAAATAGCATCCTAAGTGAGGTAACTCAGACCCCAAATGGCATGCGTGGAATGTACTCACTAATAAGTGGAAATTAGCCAAAAAAAAAAAAAAAACCCCGAGATATAATCCACAGAACTCAAAAAGATCAACAAGCTGAAGGGCCCAAATGAGGATGCCTCAGTCCCACTTGGGAGGGAGAAGAAAGCAATCACAAGGGACCAGCATGGGAAAGGGGAAGAGGGATGGTGTAGGTGGAAGAGGGAAACCTGATCTGGTATTGAGTGAGGGAAAAGGACTGAGGTCCAGCAGGAAGAATGGAAATAAGCAACCTCAGGAGGTAGGAGGTTGCGGAACCCTCTAGAATGTACCAGAACCCTGGGAGCTGACTCACAGGACCCAAAGGGAGAAACCTTAGATGAAATGACCTACAGCTCCCCTAGAAAGGTAATGTGTAGAAACCACCTCAGCATCAAGTGAGGGATAGGGTTGCCATCCTGCAGTCAAAACCGAAAACTGGGCACCTCACTTCCAGAAGATCCTGCTATACCACTCCTGGGCATATACCCAGAGGATTCCCCAGCATGTAATAAGGATACATGCTCTACTATGTTCATAGCAGCCCTATTTATAATTGCCAGATTCTGGAAAGAACCCAGGTATCCCTCAACAGGAGAGTGGATGCAAAAAATGTGGTATATCTACACAATGGAGTACTATTCAGCCATTAGAAACAATGAATTCATGAAATTCTTAGGCGGCAAATGGATGGAGCTAGAGAACATCATACTAAGTGAGGTAACCCAGACTCAAAAGGTAAATCATGGTATGCACTCACTAATAAGTGGATATTAACCTAGAAAACTGGAATACCCAAAACATAATCCACACATCAAATGAGGTACAAGAAGAACGAAGGAGTGGCCCCTTGTTCTGGAAAGACTCAGTGAAGCAGTATTCGGCAAAACCAGAACGGGGAAGTGGGAAGGGGTGGGTGGAAGGACAGGGTGAGAGAAGGGGGCTTAAGGGACTTTCGGGGAGTGGGGGGGGCTAGAAAAGGGGAAATCATTTGAAATGTAAATAAAAAATATATTGAATAAAAAAACAAAAAACAAAAAATCTCTGACCCATAATTGTTCCTGACTGAAAGAAGTGCAGGGATGGAAATGGAGAGGAGCCTAAGGAAAAAGAGGTCCAGTGACAGGCACAAAGTGGGACCCAGCTCAACAGGAAGCCCCAGGGCCTGACACTGTTACTGAGACTATGGAGCACTCACAAAAATGGACCTAGCATGACTGCCCTCTGAAAGACCCAACAAGCAGTTGAAAGTCATGCAGATATTTGTACCCAACCAGTGGACAGAAGCTGGTGACCCCTGTGGTTGAATTAGGGAAGGCTGAATGAAGCTGAGGAGGAGGGCAACCCTGTAGGAGGATCAGCAGTCTCAATTAACCTGGACCCCCCAATATCACTCAAACACTGGACCACCAACCAGGCAGCATACACCAGCTGATATGAGGTCCCTAACACATACAGCAGAGGACTGCATGGTCTGGGTTTAGTCAGAGAAGTTGCACCTAACCCTCAAGAGACTGGAGGCCCCAGGGAGTTTAGAGGTCAGGTGGGGTAGGGGGTGGGAGGGTGGGGACATCCTCATGGAAACAGGGGAATAGGGAGGAGGTATGGGATGGGGAACTGTAAGAGGGTGGACCAGGAGGGGAATAAATCTGGAGTGTAAAAAGAGAAAAGATTAAAGGGAGAGTATTTTTTTTTAAAGGGAGAGTAAAACAGATACAATTGACCTATAAATCAGGCCATATATGGGAAAACCAAATATTCTGTCAAACTGTGCTGTTTCTGTGTCCCTTCTTCACACAGTTCTCAACCTGCTAGGACTTAAGTGGCTTCATCCCTCTGTGCATGATCATTGACAGCAGGAGATGCTAGCAGGCACACAGCCCAGATTCCTGCAATGTCCAGGGCTTTTGACAAATACAGATGCTATATTCTAAGAGAAAAGTAAATATATCAGTTTGGTTGTAATGGAAAGCTGCTATACTAATGCTCAGAAAGAAAAAAAAACATTTCCTGACATTTGGAAATATCAGTAGTCACAGATGGGCGGAACAGTCTACCGACAACAGCCCAGGACTTGGACAGTTTAAATAGGCAAACCACCAAACCCAGGCTATGCTCTATGCTCTGTTTGTGAACTGGTATTTTTAACTAAATAAATAATTTGCATGTGTGTGTGTGTGTGTGTGTGTGTGTGTGTGTGTGTGTGTGTGGTTTTTAAGTATTTTTATGTGGCACAGGAAGGTCTCAAGCTCATTACACAGCTACAGATGACATTGAGTTTCCAATCTTCCCACCTTCACTTTCTTGGGTTCTAGAATTACAGGCACACACTACCCTGTTAGTTCATGAACTGCTATTGAACCCAGGACTGCGTGAATGCTAGGCAAACACTCTAGGAACTGTGCAGCTTCCCATGTCCTTCTCTCTAGCATTTTGTATTACTCCTGTGGCTGTGGAATGGACCCTTGACAATGAGGTCTGACAAAAGATTCAGAGTTACAGCAGAAAATTTCTACTTTACAGCTTCTCTTTTTTCCTTATGTCTAGTTCCTTATATGTCGATTAGTTCAAGCTGATCATGATACATAGAATCCCATATGAGTTCCCACTAGTCACAGAAGCACATAAATTATTTCTAAAAGCATCCAAAAATTCTAGTTATGCTGCACAAAGTTAGGGACATATCTATCTGACCTCTGAGCTCTCCTGCTCTGCTTCAATAATGGGCAAGATGTTTAAATTTGGCCTTTATACTCATGAATCTGGATGTCATTCCTGGCTTCCTCTTCCTTAGGAAAAAACTATATCCATAGCAAGATTGGTAAAAATTAAGTTAAGTGTGGTAGTAAATGTCTGTATTCCCGGAGCTAAGGAGATGGAGGCAGGAGGATTGTACATTTAAAGTCAGCCTACACTACATAGCAAGTTCTAAGCCAGTCTGTACAGCAAAACCCTACCCTATTTTATTTTCAAAAAACACAAAAAGGACAACCACTATTAAATTATCAAAATCTGTCATCATTAAATGATATAACCAACACGGCTCAGTGTTTATTTCTCTCTGTGAAGTGCAGCCTCGAAAGTGTCCTGAGAGCCCATTAAACACTGAAATCTTTACCTACAGACAGCATGTTGTCCCACAATCTACCCACAAGAAGAGAAAATAAAAACACACAGTGTTCAATGTATTCCTCCAACTTCCCCCTTTTCTATGACATCTCCTTGCCCTAAGATCTGGCTTCCCCTGGCTTGTTCAGCTTGCTTTCTTATAGAACCCAAGAGCACCAGCCCAGAGATGACACCACCCACAAGGGGCTCTCCCCCCTTGATCACTGAGAAAATGCCCACAGCTGGATCTCATGGAGGCACTTCCCCCAACTGAAGCTCCTTTCTCTGTGATAGCTCCAGTCTGTGTCAAGTTGACACAAGAAAACAGCCTTTTTAAAAAACTATATACTAAAATTAGTTCTGGTAATCATGCCTGCTCAGCTTTAAATGGCATGTTCAGACCCTCCACCCTGTCCTCCAGTTATCTCCCTCCCTCTCTCCTTCCCTCCTTCTCTCTCTCCCTTGCTCCCTTCCTCCTTCCCCCTTCCTCTCCTTCTCTTCTTCTTTCCCTCCCCTCTCCCCTCTCAACCTAGACAATCAGTTATTTGCTTTCTCAATTCCAACACACTACATGAAGAAAGAAGTATCTCAGGCTGCTTTACTGCAAAACATCCAAGTGGGAAGTGTTTGAGGTCAGAAATATTAACTAAAGTTCCCTGAAAACAAGCAGCCGCATCCATGAAGGTTCAAAGGACAGACCGTGAGAGAGAAAGAGATGATTCTAATATTCCCAGACAAACATGAGTGAGATGAAATCTTTTATAATAACATTCTATGATCAACAGAGAATTCTTTAACGTGTATTTAAGAATATCAGATTGTCATATTGAATAACAAAACATGTTTTTAAAATTTTTACTAATTTTTCAGTTGTTGAATAAAAAGTTATAAAATTGCCTATGTACTGTGATGCCAAAACATTTCTTCAAGTCACTGACATGGCTAAAACAGGACAATATAAACTAGAAGCAGGAGAGAAACTGAACCCAAATTCTATGCCAGCTATGAGAAATATAGCAATCACAAAGAAGGAGGAAATCAAGAGACTGTCAAAATCATCAGAGGGAGGAACTATGTGCATAATCCACATGGACATAGAACAGATATGATCAGTTACACAAACAGGTATAATAGATAAAAACAAGTCCTTGCCAAATGCAAAGTAGTATCATTTGAGGTAAGAATCACTAATAGTAAACCTACCATAGAAAAGTGTGAAGTGTGAGGACTTGTGATCTCTCCCAGCCTTGGAATGCCCCAATATCATCCATAGGAAACCCAAATGGCAAAGGATGGAAATTTATAGAAGAACCCTGAGCCATAAATAAAATAATTATTCCTTATTTGATTTATACTGACCTAACTCTATCTCCACACATTGTTGTCTAACATTTCCTAATTGTTAGGACCAGATTTCTTCAGTCAATTTTAAAACTATTCCTGTTGTATTAAACATCCAGTATTTGCCCTTAGATGGGAAGAATAGCAATATTCATGGACTATGTTGTTACAGGAGACCCTGAAAGTCCCAGATACTGTTTTCAAAATCTAAAATCAGACTTGCAAGATTTGTTTTCTGTTTTGGTAATTAATGTCTTTTTGTTGTTGTTGTTGTTGTTTAATTCAGTCTGTGATCAACCATCTCTATAGCTATTGCAGCAAGAATGAAAAATATCTAGAGACATCTTTGCAGCCTTCTCTCTCTTTCATATTTCTGAAACAACGGACCCCAAAGGGAGTGTAATCTCCAAAGAATATCTAGGGGAAGGGACTATTGAAAATTGATACTCAGAAAGAAATTCTGTCTTCTAAAAAGATATTTCACATGGAATTCTGATAATTTGTCAGACTGCCTTGCAGGAAAGACTGGGCCCAAGACTAGGATAATGGGCCTGAATTGACCTTGACTGGGACTTCATAGATAAGCATACCCATTGCCTTCTACCATGCTAGAACTCAGATCCTGACCCCAAAGACAGACGTGAGGGGTCACTGGGTCTCTCTAGTCTTCTTCCCAATGTGGTCACATTAAGTAAGTCTCATCTTTCTGTTTTTCTTTATAGAATATATATATATATTCTATATTCTTTGTTTATATTCCAAATGATTTCCCCTTTCTCAGATCCCCCCTCCCCATATGTCCCATAAACCTTCTTCTCTCCACCCATTCTCCAATCACCTCTCTCCTTTTTCTCTGTCCTGACACTCCCCTTCAATGCTAGATCAATCCTTTCCAGGATCAGGACTCTCTCCATACTTCTTCGTGGGAGTCATTTGTTATGCTATTTGTGCCTTGGGTATTCAGAGTTTCTGGGCTAATTAATATCCACTTATTAGAGATTGCATTCCATGTGTATTCTTTTGTGATTGGGTTACCTCACTTAGGATGATATTTTCCAGATCAAACCATTTGCCTAAAAATTTTGTGAAGTCATTGTTTCTAATTGCTGAGTAGTACTCCATTGTGTAAATAGACCACATTTTCTGTATCCTTTCCTCCTTTGAGGGATATCTGGGTTCTTTCCAGCTTCTGGCTATTATAAATAAGGCTGCTATGAACATAATGGAGCATGTGTCTTTATTGCATGCTGGTAAATCCTTTGGGTATATGCCCAGGAAAGGTATAGCAGGGTCCTTCAGAATTGTCATGCCCAGTTTTCTGAAGAACTGCCATACTTATTTCCAAAGTTGTACCATCTTGTAGCCCCACTAGCAGTCCAGGAGTGTTCCTCTTTCTCCACATCCCTGCCAACACCTGCTGTCTCCTGAGTTTTTGACCTTAGCCACTCTGACTGGTGTAAGGTGAAATCTCAGGGTTGTTTTGATTTGCATTTCCCTAATGACTAATGATGTTGAGCACTTCTTAAGGTGCCTCTCGGCCATCTGAATTTCTTCAGGTGAAAATTTCTTGTTTAGATCTGTACCCCATTTTTTAATAGGGTTATTTGGTTCCCTGGGGTCTAACTTCTTGAGTTCTTTACATATATATATATATATATATATATATTAGCCGTCTATCAGATGTAGGGTTGGTGAATATCCTTTCCCAATTTCAATTTCTTGGTTGCCATTTTGTCCTTTTAACAGTGTCCTTTGCCTTACAGAAACTTTGCAATTTTATGAGGTTCCATTTGTCAATTCTTGATCTTAGAGCATATGGCCATCTTGCCAAAAGCAATCTACAGATTCAACACAATCCCCATCAAAATCCCAACTCAGTTCTTCACAGAGTTAGAAAAAGCAATTCTCAAATTCATCTGGAATAACAAAAAACCCAGGATAGCTAAAACTATTCTCAACAACAAAAGAAATTCTGGGGGAATCAGTATCCCTGACTTTGAGCAATAGTGTTAAAAACTGCATGGTATTGGCACAGTGACAGACAAGTGGAGCAATGGAATAGAATTGAAGACCCAGAAATGAATCCACACACCTATGGTCACTTGATCTTCGACAAAGGAGCAGAAAACATCCAGTGGAAAAAAGAGCCTTTTCAATAAATGGTGCTGGTTCAATTGGAGGTCAGCATGCAGAAGAATGTGAATTGATCATTCTTATCTCCATGTACTAAACTCCACTCCAAGTGGATCAAGGACCTCCACGTAAAACCAGACACACTGAAACTAATAGAAAAGAAACTGGGGAAAACCCTTGAAGACATGGACACAGGGGAAAAGTTTCTTTCTGTTTTTCAATAGTACTGTATTTATTTGGAGAATTTAGTCCATTTTGATCACAGATTTAGACCAAGAATGAAAAGAATACAAGAACAAAGTTAATTCTGCACCATCAAAATTAAAATTCTACACTTTAGGAATTAACGAAATAAGGTTCATTTACTTTTAAAATATAGATCTTGTAAGATAAAGGTACTTGTTTCAAAAGAGAAATTTTATCTCATGCCTAAAGCAACAAGGCATGTTGATTTCTTTAGGGCCAGTTTCTGCTCTTTAGTAATATTTATAACAAGAATAATATTTACAACATTGTGTCTGGACTGTTAACATGTAAAATTGACAATGAATTTCTTTTAACATTTCTGCTATTTTCAACCAGTAAGATAGAAAAACACCTTCCATTTGGAAATCTTTGTATTTGAAATCCTGACTTATATTAAGTTTTCCCCAGACTTAATAAGTACCTGTACTGTACATCAAAAATGGAGTTCATTTGTGTCTGATGATACTAATTTAGTAAGAACTCTAATGTTTTGATCTTTGTAAGTTTTGTAGATCTATTATGACACTAGATAAAAGATTTTAAATTTTGCTTCAAAAGTAGAAGCTGAGTTAATGCCCTAAGGACTTCTTTGTAAGTCTTCTTTGTTGTGATGCTAACCATTGGAGGCTGTTTAAAATTGCAATCTAAAGTTCAAAGCATAGAAGCACACTTTACCAAGTCAATGCCCTCCAAACTAAAAGAGTCAGTGGCATTAGCCTTCTCCAGGTTTATGCTTGAATACCCCTAACAGTATTGTGACTGTACTCTTA
The DNA here is from genome assembly GCF_947179515.1 of Apodemus sylvaticus. Taxonomy (NCBI): domain Eukaryota; kingdom Metazoa; phylum Chordata; class Mammalia; order Rodentia; family Muridae; genus Apodemus; species Apodemus sylvaticus. The sequence continues at coordinate 85,164,631 of NC_067475.1, read as the reverse complement.
AACTAGCCAATTAGTCATACCCTGGCGATGTGCACTCCAAGATCTGCCTCTGAATAATTAAAAGCTATTAGACACTCATCACCTAACTAATATAGCTATAAAAAGTACTTAATTCTAAAACAATTTTTCTTTAAGTCCTTACCCTTGATGGTTGTATTTATTATAAGGCTTTATAGTTGTCTTTTAACATCCACAGATGTATTTGTTTTGATGGGTATATCTTTGCAGAGTTTTCTAACTAACAGTTATCTGTTAACATTTTGCAAAAGTACAGCTTGCAAATGTCAAGTCACAGAACCATCAGCATGCAGCTCTTTCCTCCAAACCTCCTTGTATTCCCTTCCCCTCCTCCACACAGCTCTGTACAGAAAACTGGCTATGGTGTTACAGTCTCCCGCTCCATTGCAGGCAAGTCCAGCTCCTCCAGACAGCTCATTTCCATGTCCAGTCTCAAGCCCCTACATGTCACATTGTCTTGCCAGAGAGTCTGGAAATGAGTGGCCCCTTTCTTGTGCTTGCCTCATTATCCACACATCTTCCTCTTTTTAATCCTAAACCTCATATCATGATCCTAAAAATGGACTTGAGGTGTCATTGGATCTCTGATTATCTTCCCAGTATGGACACATTGAAGAATTCTGGTTGTCACTTGTTTGCTTAATTGACTTACTGAAGATGAATGGCTGAGCCTGGCTTGACTAAAACTCTGACCCTAAAAACTGGGGTAACATTGTTTTTCCTGCATATGTCATTTGCCTCAAATACTTGTTTTTCTAATGATAACAACTAGCTAAGAAGAGGAATAAGGCGTTTTGTTATGTTTCTGCGATTATAATAAACCCCATAACTGAGAAAACGTATAGAAAACTGTCTTTAGGCATATAGTTGCAGAGGGTCAGTTTTCACAGGCGCAGGACCAACATGGCTGCCAGAGCCAGAAGCTGAGAGCTCATTTCTTAAACCATAAGTAAGCAGTAAAGGAAGCAATATTTACAACTCTCAATACCCTGCCCGAGTGATGTACTACATTCAAGCAAGGCTGTGTTGCCTACAGCTCCTCAAAGAGCACCATCCACTGAGGATCAAGTGTTCAACGCCTGAGAATAAGTGATATTTCTCACTAAAACCACCATTGGCAACTTTATCATCCTAAGACAAACACATATGCATTATAGTGTTATAGTGTTTCCTTCACGACTGTTTATAAGTCTTATTTCTTCCATTACTAATCTTCTTATCTTGTAAACAAGAGAGAACCAAAAAACAATACAAAGAAACACAAATAACAAAGAAACTCAGGTGATTCTGATTGTTAAGCCCACAAATGTGAAGAGAAAGACCGCTGACCCAAATCATCATGGCCAAATTAAATAAAGCAAGTTTTCTCATTCACTTGCCTCCCACTAAGGCAGCGTACAATAGATCAGACTTGAACTTGGGGAAGATATGGTTTTCATAGCTCAGGAGTGGGGTTTTTCCAAATAATGGATTTGGCAGGCAAATTGGCAGGATTACAGAAGGAGAACATAACCATAATAAGTTGGTCGTAACGTCCTTTTGAAGCAAAGACATGATTGCAAGGTAGTCGTAACATAAGGTGCTTGTAACAGTAAGTAGTCACAACAAGCTTTTTGAACAAAGGCGTGGTTTGGATTTCCTGAAACAGGCAGGACAAAGCTACTTATAGTGAAAAATACAGGTGGAGCATAACCTCATCGTTGAGAAACAGATTTAATTATAAATAAGATGGAACTTAGTTTGTCATGACTATAAAATGGCTTTCAAACCTAAGAAAGGCAGATTGATTCATCACTGATGACTGTCAAAATTGGATTCCAAATTATTTGTTAATTGCCCAACTATCATGTATGAAGTGGAAATAAAACCAAACAAATGTCACATAACTAGAAATAAAGGTTACCTGGTAGAAAGTGCTTCTGAAAGTCAGTGGGTAGCTCAAAGGAATAGATTTGGGATATGAAATAAAGGCTGAGAGGGGATTCAGGAGTTGGCAGTATGGTGGGAAGAGGGGATCTGGCAAGTAGATTGTAGTAAGACAAAGACTACTCTGGAAAGAGAGTTGAAAGATCTAGCAGAACCAGGTGTCTGTTCTAAGAGATGAACTCTCCACTGAATGGAGTTGAGGTATTTGGTTGGGGGAGGGCACTTGTAAAAAGATTGTTACCAGGCTGAGGGTGAGAGTAGAGATATGATCATGGAAGAAAGGAAGGATAGTGTAATTCACCTACCTGAGTCTCTTCCAGATGTGGCCACTGAGGGTCTAGGCTAGAAAGTGTTTCTAGGACTGGAGGGATGACACAAAGGAATTGGTATGAATCTGAAGGGAGAATTGAGAGAGTCTATCGGAAGGAGAAAAACTGGGACCATATGAAGATTTAGCATGGTCCCCAGGGAATGAAAGTAGGGGGAGATGAAAGGCATCTTCAACAGGGCTGGGGATAAGACTGCAGAGTTTGCAATGGAGGACAGGAAGGAGAGTGAAGATCGTTTACCTGTGTCCAGGTCCACTGTGCCCACTGAATATGTAATGTAGTTCAAAGGCTTGGGTTCAAATACCTTTATCTGTTTAAGCCATCTTGTTAGCCTAATTAAGGCCTTAAAGAGACATTTAATCAGGCTCCTATCCTAGGGTACCCAAACTACAATCTTCTCTTTATCAATTTTGTTCATATGAAAGGGATTTCATTGGGAAGGCTGATTCAAAAGCACAAAGAAAAGAGTAGGCTTCTGTGATAATTCAGCAGTTAGATCCCATATGCAAAGTGCATCCTCCCTCTGTGAAGGCCACCTCTCTGTGTTGTTCTGATAAGTTCACATTGTATCCAATATTACTCAGCAAACCACCTAAGTTCTTATGATATAATGTTGGGTTCATCCCCATGGCTTTTGATGGTACACTGTACCTCTTATTACCTCAGTCCTTTCACCAGACAGACTAGAACAGAATTGGTGAGATCAATTTGTGTCCTGTACATACAACTGTATATTTGTTTGTTTGTTTGTTTGTTTGTTTCAGACTGTGCCTAAGACACTATTTTACAAATAGCTTTTGACTCATTTTAAAGATGGAGAATAACTGTTTGTCTGGCTGGATATGGGAAAGGAAACATCTGTCCAGCATCATGTAAGTAACAAAATTCTGCTTAACAGTTTATTTCTGTAAGGAGAAGGGGTGCTACTTTCTAAATTTATCTGGGTGAACTGGCAATGTAAGATACATGAACATGCTAATCATATCAAGGAAACCATGGTCAAGTAGTTGTCGAATATTCAGACCAATGAAAAAGGTCACCTCTGTCACTTGAACCTCTTAAAAAGACAGAGACCAAGAGTGTGAGTTCCATGGTTCCTGCTGACTATCACCACACTACCCTGTGTGGTGGTGGTGGTGGTGGTGGTGGTGGTGGTGGTGGTGGTGGTGGTGGTGTGTGTGTGTCTGTCTGTCTGTCTGTCTGTCTGTCTGTCTTTCTGTCTATTGTCTGTTTCTGGGACTTTAGCTCAGTTGTTCTTGGTGAGAATTACTCTACTGTCATCCATCTATCTTCCTTCTCACCCATCTGGATCTGCAGTCCATCCTTCCACCACTTCTGGATCCAGACCTCTCTTTTTCCTTTAGTAGCTAGGCACACCTCTACTTGTCATCAAAAATGACCTGTCTAGTATCTGCTCCACTGCTTGGCTTGGATTATCTTATCAATAAAACTCAATTTACATTTCCATCAGCCTATTTCTGAAACATTTTTAACCTTGCTAGTGTCTCATTAATTCTTTGTTGTCACTTTGTAACCTACATATATACAAATGTATATGGAGATATGATGTAACATGATGTATGTAATCTGGTAGTGAATACTAATTCTTGATACTGCAATCAGAGAATCTGTATTTGCCTTGGCTTGTGTTACCAAGGAAAGCAGAAATATCTGGCAAATAGGGGCCATAAAAATCCCCATGTCTTGTTAACTCTCTGCTATTCCATACATTCTGGTATTATAAAAAGATAAAATGTTTCTGATATAGAATGCTTCCAAAACAGATAAACCTAGCTCACTAAAATAATAAATACACTTCTTTCCCCTATAAGATACATGCTGGAAACACTGGAAATATAGTTAATTTTATCCACTGAAGGTTCTTAGTTATGAGGTGAACTTCTTAAATATTTCAGGAAGGGTCTTCAGTTCCTTTGACTTATGGGATAACTAGGAGTTCACATCTGCCTAAGGTGAAACTCATAGCCTTAAAAATAGAGCATACTACTTGGCATAAAACAAAACCACTAACTGACTATCACTAAAAGTGTGAAGGTAACATCACCAGTGCCCACATAAATGCTGGGTGAAGTTAAAAACCACTTGTACTCCAAGAAATTGGGAGGAAGAGATGGGCATACCTGAGACAAGCTGATTAGTTAGACTAGCCAAATCAAGAAGCTATAGTTTATGTGGGAGACCCTGCTTCAATATGTAATGCCGAAGGGATCAAAGAAGATACCCAATGTCCTCCATACATATGCACACATATACCCTCCCATGTACACTTCCCAATACACATGAATATGGATATATATATCCATACAGAACATATAGAGAAAATGAACTACATAGAAAATCTACAAAAAAAAAAAATAAAACCAAATCAACAGATATCAGAATTATCAGATGCCATGCATTTACCAAATCAATAATCTATTTAAAAATTCCAGAACAGTGTAGGGCAAATGCTAACTTGCCAAAAGATGTTAGTTGGCTGCTGAAGCAGGGTAAAGGACTGCTTGCTCTGAAAGGATCTTTTCATATGCCAGTCCTTATCTCTGACTGAGTTTCAACAAGGAAAGGAAGCCTGGCAGTAGATGTTTTTTTAATTCACTTCTAAAACAATCTGTTTTAGTTGGGACCTAAATCTTAACCCATAATACACCTAAGTGCCCAATGACCTTTTCTGAAATACATGCATTACTTAATCTTTGGACATTAAAGAGAATAATTTTTGGAGTAAACAATATTTGGGAGATTTCTCAGCAACAACAGCTCACACAGTCTTTTCCCCAAACATAACCAAGTTTCTCCTCCAATACAAGGACATTTCCCTTTACCAGTGGACAACTTGGAACCTGACAAACAGATTCTATCCAAACACTTTAATACATACACCTTAGTTATTTTTAGTTTGTGGCAGCTCATCACATGGCATGCACCTCCTGGATCCAGAGATATGCATGTTGATGCTAAGCTTGTCTTCTTCTGATTAATTCCAGGATCCCAGTGCATGGAGTAGCACTGAAAATATTTAGGGTATATCTTCTCTCTTCATTAACACAATCTAGATTTTTTTAAACAAACATGTCTAAAGATTTATTTCCTAGGTGATTCTAGATCCTATAAAGTTGAGAATATCAACCATCACAAATGTCAGATGTGTGGGGTTAAAAGCACAGAGTCTTCAGTGACACTATTCATGGTAGATGTATCAAAATTGGGCCAATGCAAGAGGCACAAGAGACTTGGAAAGTATAAAGCTACAAATATAGAACAATATTCCCCAGTAATTCACCTTCAAAATTAGTTTTTTGGAGGTATCATATTACACTAGCTACATGAATGCAGTTTTCTGAGCATCAGCACAGATGTGCAAAGGTAAAGGGAAGAATGTGCTCAATACTAACACACTAAGCCATTTAAGTGGGACAATATAATCTTTAACTCTTAATCTTCATTCCAAGGCACTCCTGAGCTCCTTCAATTAAACTTTCAAAAATGAGTTGAGTTCTAACAGCCTTGCACATCTTAATGTGGATTTAATATTCTTCTTACAAATCTGATCATCACAACCTAATTACTACATGTATCTTGTTACTAAGGCATGACACATTTGGATGAATTTTATCATCTCTGTAGGATAGTGACAACCGGAACTTTCTTGCAATGGAAGCTATTACTTCTCTCTGCTTTAAAAATCATACCATAATTATGACATCCAAATATAGCAGTATATATCCAATTAAGCCTACTGTAAGTAGGATGTGTGAAACTTTAGGTTACATGCTATTTTATGCCATTTAAATTATATTCTAGGGCTCACATTGTGTGAAATATTGCCCAGTTTCACAATTACCCCATGTGTTCTTGGATGGGAAAATAAGTTTTTTAATTAAAATCATTATTTGGTGAGCTATTGTCTGCAAAATATGGTAATAAACTCATCTAGTAGAGATTTCTATTTGTCTCTGTCTTCAATTATTTCCATAAATTAGAAGAAGGGCAGAGAGACTTTCCAATGTTGTGCAAGAAAGTGACTGCTTTATACTTATTGAATGATTTTGAATATGATAATCAGGGAAGACAAAATGGCTTTGTGGTTAGAAGCCTTTGCTCAAAATTTTGATAATCTGAGTTCTGCCCCAAGAGGGGGCTGACCTCTGACCTCCACATGTGCACTGTGCTGTATATACATGTACACATTTAAGCATTAACACATATACACATGCACATGACAACCCCTCCATGAAATTTAAAATGTAAGAAAAGAAGATATTCTCCCTAAATGGCAAGTAGAAGGGAACAGATCTAGAGTGACCTAGACCCACCATTCTAAGAGAAACTCCTAAAATCATTTCCAGTAATGTAGCTAGATTCTGTTTACACGGGCTCCTCACTTGAAAAGACAGGAGGGAGTAGAGATGGAGAAATTGATATGGAGAAGAAACAGAAAAGGGAAAGAGTCAAAGAAGAAAATGATGTAATGAAATAATGGATGTTGAAATGACTGGACTATGAACAGAAAAGTAGCTAAAGTGAAGACACTATGCCACTTATTAATTTATCCTATTAGAATGTCAACCAATTTGAGAGTTGTAAGACTAGGATTATTTGCTCCTTCATTCCAAGATACTCCTGAGTTTAGATAGATAAAGAGCTAGGCAGATGACAGACTTGTGTTGAATGCATTAGGGTAGCTTGATAATTTGGTAAAAACACACCCCTTGAATTTCTGTTACTTGGCACTATGCACAGACCACAGGGTCTGTTACCCATCAGGCCCAGCAGAGAAACGTCTCTGTGATCTCCTAGGGTTCTAGCTGATAAAGCAGCTACTTTCTGGATTACAGAAGCCTGAGCAGTTGTAAATAACACATCAGTTTGAGGTTTTTCCACCTGAAGTGACATAGACCACTACTTTCAATGTTGCTATGAAATGTAAGAACTATGATCTGAAGTAATTTCAGGAAGGTCAAGAAAGACCACCTAACATAGGAACTATAGGAGGAACATATGCATCTAGTTAACAGTGATATGTGATACTTTCATTGTCCCTGTCAGGGAGTAGAGACCATTCTAGACAGCATGGTACACCCAAGTTCCTTTGGTTCATTAAGAAATAACATTTTTCATGGGCATGGTGCTCAACCAGGATCATTTTCCCCATAATACAGTAGGATCATCAGTGAAACAGTGAGTGAAATATAAAAGAGATTATTGACAAGGCAGTCAAGAAAACAGATAAGATGGCAAGTCTTAATCTGCCTCCCAGAGCAGAGGATTATTTGAGTGAGATTTTCCCAAGAAAACACCAGCAAACATCTACTCACCATAGATGAGAAATCAAGAGAGACAAAACTAAAGAGTCTACCAAAGCTCAACTTGGCAACTTGGTTAGCCAATGAGCTGATTGGGCTTCGCTATAGGGATTGTGGGTGGAAGTTACATGTTAAGTGCCTACCTCACTTTGATTAATGAGTCACAGAAGCTGCATCCTTGAAGTGTCCCTCCTTATATGCAGTTAACATCATAAACTGCCAAGCCAAAGTTATATGCTGGTAATTCAATAGTCAAAAGAGTCTCCTCTGGGCAGCTCAGCGTCTGAGAATCTGAAAGTATTTCTGTCTCCTATCTTCTCTCTAGCAATTGTTTAGTGCTTCTGTAACCTCAAGGAGGGACCCTGTGTATCTTTTCAATTTCAGAAATTTCTTCAGATTTGTGAAGTGTTTATTTCCTGATTCTCATGAGCCTCTTTTCTCTTTCTTGGAAGGAATGTTACAATGTAGAAGTTCCTGAGTCTTAAGGAGCCTGCTCCCAAGAGCAGAATGTTTCAAGGATGAGGGAACTGATGTATAACAAGAGTTTAGGGTCATTTGAAGCAGAATGCCCTGACCCAGGGGAAAATGTGTTTGGAGTTAAGGAGAAGTAAAATAATTTGTAATCTGAGCATGGATAATCAACCATAGCTCTTCATGAGATATTTGATTTTTATCTGAGGACAACATATTATTTTGCTCATTGATGTGACAGAGTACCATACAGAAGCAACTCCAGGGTGGGGAGAAGTTCTTTGCCTTACATCTCAGTGGGTTCAGTCATCATGACAAGGAAGCCATGACAACTGGAACTGGATGGTCTGTGGTGACAGATGCCTGCCATCCATATAGCTTGCTCACATTCTATGGATCCAGCAACAGAGAACATGGAGCAGGAACTGTGAGCAGATATAACTTTAAAGTCCAGCGCACCCAGAAACCTACTTTTGTTACCTAGATCATGTGCCCCACAGGTCCTACGATCTGTTAAAATAATCCTCTGGAGATAGTGTTCAACCACAGGAGCCCACACAGCATTTTATATGCAATGTAAGCCATAAAGGTAGAGTTCGCAACTCTCCAAAGTCAACACTATCAACAATTAGAAAGGTTCAAATGGAAAGATCTGTGGATTAAGTTAATTTGAGCTAGTCTAAATTGTCCTAACCATTGCTGAGAAACACCCAGGCAACAGTTATCATCATAAACCCCCAAGTCAAAATTATTACCTACAGTGAAGCTACTGGGAAGCTAACAACATGTTGCCTAGCTACCTTATTTCCAATACTAGTGAGTTATTTTTTTTTAGATAAGGTAATTTTAATGTTATTCGTTGTACAGAGCCATATTGGGGCAGTCATGCACATGGTTTGAATTTGACATTGGTCAAGGACAATACCTGGCTTCGGGCAGGATTCTGCCATTAGAACATAATAGGGAAGTAGGTTAAAACAGGAATTTTTATCCTAGGGTAGAGAAGCTCAGTGAAGGTTAAACTCATTGTTCCTCCAGGTCTAGGAATTCCTGAATTAAGCAGGTGACCCCCCAGCTGCCGGAGCAGTCGAGACAAGGACCTCCAAGAGAAGCTAGACAACTTCCACCGGAACTCAGCCCGGGGTCTGGGGGGAAGGGTTTGCCCAAACTGTTAAAAGGTCTGACTGCCATTAAAGTTTTGGCCTTGATCAGTGAAACATTGTCCTGGCCCTTCTTTCTTTTCGCCCCTTCCTCATCTATCCTTCAGCTTCTGTTCCAGCAACCCAGTTCGTAATAGTTGCAGGCAGCTATGTAATACAACAGAGTGACACTCAGACGCGGGGATGGATACAAGAAGGCTTCCTGAGGTGACCCTGTTTTGGCGAAGCTTCACTGAAAATGGCAAAAAAAGATGGTATCCTGCATAGTGAGCAACTATAGGTGCTAGGGGATAGGGACTAAGTGAGGCAGTATGGACCCGGTGCTGAACTCGCTTAGGGGTCAGACAGTGGAATATGGGGTAGGAACTTGGTATTCATTTGTCCACAGCTCTTAAGAGCTGATTCAGGCAAAAAAGAAAAGGGTTTTTTAAATAGGCATATATCCGCAGCCTCCAAGAGCTGCTTTAAGAGGAAAATGGATGAAACTGCTTAACAACAAGTGCGCTTCTCTTTCTGTGTATCTTTCTGTGTTGTTTGTCCCGGTGCACCGACTGTTTGTCTATGTGTACGTTTATGTCCTCTCTGTGTTTTTATGTAAATGACTGTTTGTTTATTTCATGTTAAAAAGAAAAATTGGTAAGGATTTCATCTGCTGGAGGCCTATCTCTTAATCTAGCCACAGTTCATACCGAGGGGACTGATTTAAAGCTGCGCAGCAGCGCAGCTCACTTACCTAAGAGGTAAACATGGCTGGGGAAAAAGCTGCTTTTAAAAGCCCAAAAGCCTCAAGCTTTGGGAAAACTTTGGTTTAACTTATGAAATTCATGCAATTGCTTTATTCTTGTTTCTAATTGGTCTTAACGGTATAAGGTTTTACATATCTTGACTATAGAGTTATAAATTAATTGGTTATGATTTAAAAGGTATAGCGTTATTAAGAAAAGGTTAGTTTAAAACTGGTGATTCAGTGTTGGGGCCATCTTAACTAGCTACACATGGCCTAACACAACTCATGCCTTGTTCTTGTTTATAATTGGTCTTAAATGTATGAGTATATTTTGCATGTCTTGACTATATAGAGTATTGGCTTATAAGTTATTGGACATGATTTAAAAGGTATAATGTTATTAACAAAAAGTTAGATTAAAACTGGTAGTTTAGGGTAGTAGCCATTTTAAACAACATGTGGCATGATGCAACCCAGGAAATACAGGCCTTTAAGATGCTTCTAAATTGGCATGGTGTTTTGCGTGAATCTTGGCCTGGAGATTTGACTTAATAAAGATTAAGATTTAAAATAATGTCTCTTTAATAAGTTATACTGCCAAACACTTGAGCAGAAGTACTGGCAGACAAACCTTGTGCTCTAAAAATCCATTTGCCATTGATTTTTAAAGAAAATACATTGTTTAAAATTGGGATTTGCTTCCAAAGCTCTAATATTGCAAAAAAAAAAGTTGAGTTACAATAAAAATTGTCAGTGTGTCATTGGCTACAGTTTTCAGTTTGCAGTCTTGGTTAAAGGCTCATGATTCTTAACATATTTTGTAATTAAGATAATTTTAAGAGTGATACAGCTGTGGTCATTATAGGCCTATTGCCACTTTTCCAAAAATTTATTGGCTACAATGGTAGAAGCAAAATTTAACCCTCCAAGATTAAAAAGAAGATCTCAGTGGAAATGTATTTGATATCAAGCAGGTTCCTTTGACTATGAAATTATAGGTTCATTTTGTTATTTAATCCTCAAAATGTCCTTGTAGGACAGGTGGGTTTGGGTCTGGTCTTAGATAAAAGGCTCAGATTAGAAGATATTTACATTTGAGGAACCTTATACAATGTCCTTGCCAAGGACTCAAGGTGGGTCCTTGGCCAGATTAGAAAAAAATTTACATTTGAGTTAATGCTAAGAATAGAGCTGCCTCAGTGGAAGCTAGTAAGGAAGCTTGTGAGCAACTGTTTTTGCCTTGTAGGCCCCACCTAGGGAGTGTTTGGCTAAAACAACATTCTTGACAGACTTATCCAGGTGTAGTTTTAAATGCAGTTCAAATCTATGAAAGGTCAATAAGGCTATAAAAGCATTAACATTTGGCCTGTCTCCTCCCTACAAAATTATTATAGATTTAAAGGTTTGGTTTTTTGCTTTACATTCTGATAATTATAAAAGCATTTGCTTCTAACTTTAAAGAAACAATAAAGCAATTTCATTAGAAGGTTTTTGCCTCAAGAAATGGCTAATAGCCTCACCTCATGTGAGAAAAAAAATGTTTTGTCTCTGTTTCAATACAAGAAGCTAGGATCTTAAATTTTTCAGTGTATAAGTTCATGGAATATTTGTTACAGGCCTTTGCTCCTAACTATGGACTTTTAGAATTTTTAGGTAAATTATTTTCAAAGTTTGTTAGGATATATTAATTGGCTTTGTCTTAAATTAACCTCATCTTAAGCTTGCCACAGGAGGTCTTAAACCTCTGTTTTCAAGGTAGAAAACATTCCTTGTTTCAAACAGCAATCAAATTAGCTATTACAAAACATTGATGGTTTATCTATTACATGGCAAGCCTTTTTAGGCAAAATAAATAATTGTTATCCCAAAGATAATTTGTTACTATCGGATCACATGCTTGTTCTTTTGAGTTTTTCCCTGCTTCCGCACAAATACTATAGTAGCTATTTTTGAGATGTTAAAAATCAAGCTTTTAATAATAGTAAATATATATATATATATATATATATATATATATATAGCTCATGGTTTACAATTGCTTAAAATTATTCCATTTTTAATACTGCTAATTCTTAATTTGTACAGTTTATGCAAATGTAATTCAAATTTAAAGAACAAAGGATAAGTTCTCTAAATGACTGTCCTTTAGATATTGAAAGCTAACCAAAAGGCTAGAGAGACAGCTACAATATACTCATATATAATTAAACTTTAAAAAGGTGCCTGGACAAGACCCCCTAGTTTTTATCCCAGACAGGCTATATAGAAACAATTGGAGGTACAAGCATATTATTCATATCATCAAAAGGGTAATGGCTTAAAAAATAATTTTGTATTTTTGTGCACATCAATTTATAAAGATTTGTTCTTGATGTCCTCAATTTCTACCTCTACCACATAATGGTGTTAATCCTAGAGGAATTAATTATTACAGATAAATGATACTCATATTTCTAATTTAAAAGATTAAAAAATATGTGCATGTGACTAATGATTCATTTTTAGGCTTTCTAGTTGCAACTGCTCTAACAGAAAAAGCAACTAAAAATGCTACGTTTATTTTCTATAATTACATAGTTACTGCCTATGTTATGGTATATGCTTGGTGTTCCAACTTGGATTGGAGAAAACAATGGAACTGGCCATTTAATGAATAAAAGTTATTCATTTGAGATGTCTTTGACAATTTGATTGTTATCCTCAAAGATGAGGTAATATAAAAATGTCTTTAAAAAAAACAAAACAAAACAATATATTCTTAAAAGAGGAATAGGGAGGAGAAAATTGTGTTCCCGTGCATATCATTTAAATTATGCTTGCATATTTTTAAGAAAAATTTAAAATTTGGATGCCAAGGAACTCCTTGCTGAGTGTATATGACATCCTGTAATTAGGTATATTGATGTCTATGTGAAATGAAGGAATTCACTTATTGACATATGCCATGATTCTGAATTAATATTGGGGAAGAAGGCATGTCCCCTATTATGTTTTTTCCACAGAAAGTTGTAGAAGCATGCTAGCTACAAGAGTGATTGGTGTGGCATGCTGAAGATATGCTGACTGTGTGCTTGCTAAATGCCCAGACAGTGGTAACATAAGAGCTATATCGGGTATATGTTCTTGACTTACTTTAATTGTCAAATGGCTCAGGTTAGATAAATTGCCTAGCTTCAAGCTTTTAGACTTTGTGGGACAGAATATAGAGACTGTTAAGCTAGCTTAGAAAAAATAATCTAAAAAGAGGTTATAATGACTCTTCTCTTTAATATGATCAGCTGACTCAACTATAGATTGATCTAGAAATAAATCCAATATTGGAGATTCCAATTTTGAAGATGGCTAACAATCTTCAGCCAGCTGTGTTAATTTAAAATATAGTCTCCACTTTTCCTGAGAAGGAACAGCTTATCACTTGATACACAAGGCTGCCTCTCCCACCCCAGAGGCCAAGCTTTATGTCTTTTGAGTTGTTAATTTGCAACTGAGTTGGATACTTCAGGGAAAAGTTAATCCTGTTCCACCTTTAACTCTTGACCTTGTCTGTTAAGCAGACTGACTGTCTCCACCCAGGCTCACCTGGATGGAAGGATTGCGTGTCTGTTAAAGACATTTGCAGACTCCCTGGCTTCAAAACTTACATAAGTGGATCTCCAAAGAGGGAGCCACATAGAACTCAGATCTATGTGTGTTTGTCTATGAGCAAACATGGGCACTAGTGAGATGTGCAAGGCAAGGCACCACATGGGGAGGTGAATTTCTGCCTCTGAGTCCCCAGGAAGTACACCTAATTGCATAGGGGTTAACGTCGAGAGGCTGTCCTTAAAATAATAAGGGAGCCTGTTACCCCTCCTCTGAAAAAGGCATTATACAATATTTAAGAGGAATTATAGTCAATGCTTCCCCTCCTGGGTGAGGCCTGCCTTCTTGTGAAGGATATTTATCCACTTGTTTTCTACCTCTTTTTCAAATTAATAAAAAAGGGAAGAAATGTACAGAGCCATATTGGGGCAGTCATGCACATGGTTTGAATTTGACATTGGTCAAGGACAATCCCTGGCTTCGGGCAGGAATATGCCATTAGAACATAATAGGGAAGTAGGTTAAAGCAGTAAATTTTATCCTAGGGTGGAGAAGCTCAGTGAAGGTTAAGCTCATTGTTCCTCCAGGTCTAGGAATTCCTGAATTAAGCAGGTGACCCACCCAGATCTCAGAGCAGTCGAGACAAGGACCTCCAAGAGAAGCTAGACAACTTCCACCGGAACTCAGCCCGGGGTCTTGGGGGAAGGGTTTGCCCAAACTGTTAAAAGGTCTGACCGCCATTAAAGTTTTGGCCTTGATCAGTAAAACATTGTCCTGGCCCTTCTTTCTTTTTGCCCCTTCCTCATCTATCCCTCAGCTTCTGTTCCAGCAACCCAGTTCATAATAGCTGCAGGCAGCTATGGAATACAACAATTCTTACAGATGTTTTATCAGCCTGTATATTTATGTACCGTAGGCTGTATGCAGTGCTCATACTACATCTGGGAAGTACATCTGGACCACAGGAACTGGAGTTACAGATGGTTGTCAGCAAACATTTGGGTGCTAGAAACTGAGTACTCTGCAAGAGGAGCAAGGATTGCTCATACATAATACCAGCCATCTCAGAAATTGTAGGCAGTCCTTACAATTACTGATTCCAAATGCACCTAACTAAACGCATATGCAGGAAGCTAAGTTTAGAGGGCTATCTTTGGGTTATCCTTTATTCTGAATACAGTACTTGGAATAACCAAGGGCTCTACATCTCCTTTTCCTCTGTAGGTATTGGGAGCTTTGGACACAGTTCCTGTTATCATCAGTTGATGGAGTTTATTAGGTGAAATTTGAAGACTGCCCTACTAGACAGTCATGGACTCATCATGCCTGTCCTTCCTCCTGCTAGAAATCTGTGTATGGTGCTGCATGTAGAGGAAGAGCCATTTTTCAACTGAGAGCCACAGTGAGCCTGAAATAGCCATGGGTCTGTGGTGCTCACACACAAGTCCTGGCTCATACACTTTCACCATGCTTCTTGCACAAGAAAAACAAATCTCAAGTCCATTGGAATGACTCTTCATATAAAAACACCCGCTGCCAAGTCTGTAGATTCCAGTTCAGTCCCAAGGACCATTGTAATGGAAAGAACAGATTCATGCAAGCTGTCCTCTGACTTCCACATGATGTAGACACACACACACATGCACACACACACACACACACACACACACAATAAGAGGTGCCAAAGGGAGAGTGAGAAGGAGAGGGAGAGGAGAAAGGATAGAGGAGGGAGAGGGAGAAAGAGGGAGAGGGAGTGATAATAAAATCTCCTATGAGAAAAATTGTGCTATTCACCCACTTTAGTTATGGTGTATGCTCTTCTGAACCTCTTCCTGGGAAGTTCTGTACCTGCAGGAGTGTAATAGATTCTGAAGGATGGAGATGCTCATTTTTCTTACCCCGAGACTCCATTAGCACTGTAGCCACATCTGAACCTTTTCCTCCTGCTCTGATTAACTAATCTTACTTTCCATATTGTCCAATGTTCTTGTGACTCAGATTTCTATATGAAAAAGCCATGTGAAAAACCTGAGCACAACAAGTTCCAATGCGGTAACGATTGTGAGTCAGTTCCTTCACTGGGTTGATTGTGCTGATCATATGGGTTTGTCGTCAGATTTTACACACACAACCCCTCAGCCTTCCTCCCTCTTGTCAGCTCTGATGCCATCAGTGGTTGTCAAGTACACCTATCTTCATTGGTGCATCCTCTACAAAAGCTGTTGATACATCAAGCAGTGATGTCCACCTAAAGACATAAAGACCACTTAAACAGAAGGGACCAATGAAGAGGATCATGCAGTCAAGCAGTGTTCAGCCTCTGGAGCTAACATCAGGGGATGTGGGTAACTGCAGTGAGGATCCATCTGCTCTTGTGTTTCCAATGCTTACAAATGTTCCAAAGATAATTTTTCCAGCTTGTGTGTCTCCACACTGAAGCACTCATTTAACATGGCTTCAACCCTGATGCTGTAAGGACAGCAGCAGCTGCACACTTTAATCCATTTACAGAAACATTACCCCATCTCATCACATTTTTCTTTGTTTTGTTTTGGGTGTTTCTGTTTTTGTTTTATTGCTGAAGATCAGATTGGGGGGGGGGGGGCTCAGATCCACTGAGATGTATGCCTAGCCTAGCTTTTATGTTTCTCATCTATTTTTCCTTTCTTGTTGACACAGAGTCCTCCACAGAAAAAATGATTGAATTATTTCTAGGTGGAAAGGTTGAAAGTGGAAGAATAAAGATGCCTAGTAATAAGAGCACAGTGTTCCTAAAAGCATGTACATACAGATGATGTGAGAGTAGAAGCCAACTGGACAAGCAATGAAGTCATCTAATGGGAGAAGGAAAGGGCTGAGAGAGGGGAGGGGTAGCAGGGACAGAGGTGCGTGTTCCCAAGTCTGTGTAAACATGCACAAAAATGGTATTGTGTGACCACATGTTCTGTCATTTTCTAAAAAACTTGGGGGAAATTGGGGGAAAAGCTTTTTAAGCATCTAATAAGATGAGTGTGTGTTGTGTGTGTGTGTGTGTGTGTGTGTGTTCCTTCACTTTCTTTACAAGGTAGATTACGTTGACTGATGTTTTTATGTTGAACCATCCCAGCATCCCTGGTATGAATCTTGCTTGATCTTGGCAGATGAAGTTTTTGACATCTTCCTGGATTTGGTTTGCAAATATTTTATTGAGCAATTTTGAGGTCAATATTCATAAGAGAAATGGGTCTAGAATTCTCTCCTTTTTTTTTTTTTTTGTTGAGTCTTTGTATGGTTTAGCTATCAGGGTGACTGTGGCCTTCATAGAATGAGCTTTGCACTTTCCTTTTGCTTCTTATTTGTGAAATAGTTTGAGGAGTATTGGTGTTCTTTTTTAAAGGTTCGGTAGAATTGTGTACTAAAACCATCTGGTCCCATCAGAATGGCTAAGATCAAAAACTCAAGTGGCAGCACATGCTGATGAGGATTTGGAGGTAAGAGGAACACTTTTTCATTGCTGTGCTAGTGCAAATTTACACAACAAATTGGAAAACAATTTGGTGTTTTTCTTAGAAAACTGGGAAATAGTTGATACTTCAGTACTCAACTATACCACTCCTGGGGCATATATCCCAAAGATGCCCCACTATACCACAGGGACACTTGCTCTATTATGTCCACAGACATATTTGTTCATAGGTTTATTTGTCATAGAGAGAAACTGGAAACAAACTAGATGTCCCTCAACTGAAGAATAGATTAAAGAAATATGGTACATCTACACAATGAAATACTATTCTGCTATTAAAAATGGAGATATCATGGAATTTTGTAGGCAAATGAATGGAGCTGAGAATATCATCCTGAGTGAGATAGCCCTAATTTCAAAATGACATGCATGGTATGTACTCACTTATAAGTGGATATTAGCCATAAAAATACAGGATCCCCATATTACACTCCACAGATACAAAGAAGGCAAGCAAGAAGAAAGGCCGACACAAGGAGGATGCTTGACGCTCACTCAGAAGAGGAATAATATAGTCATAGGGTGCAGGGAACTGGATAGGAGAGAGGACATAAATGGAAATGGGAGTGATTCAGGATCAGGTGTGGGAGAGACCAGAGAGATGACCTGATGGCCATGAGGAATAAATGGAAATCTCCAGCTAGGGCATGGGGTAAGGGGATGGTGGTGGTGGTGGTGTGTTATGGGTACTTGCCAGAGACTTGAGATACAGGCGGCTTCCAAGATCAATGGGGGGTGACCTTGCTGAGACTCAGAGCAGTGGGGATATGGAACCTGAAGAGGCTACCTTCTGTAGCCAGGTAGGAAACCCCAATGGAGCAATAGAGACACCAACCCACTCTCAAAAACTTTCCACCCCAAATTTATTCTGCTTACAAGAAATGCAGGAACAGGATGGTGCAAAGACTGAGGGAATGGCCAAGCAATAACAACCCAAAAAACTAGAGACCCATCCCATGGCCAAGCACCAGTCCCTGACACTATCAATGATACTCTCTTCTCTCTCTCTCCTCCCTCTCCCTCTCCCTCTCCCTCTCCCTCTCCTCTCCCTCTCTCTCTCTCTCACTCTCTCTCTCTCTCTCTCTCTCTCTCTCTCTCTCTCTCTCTCTCTCTCCCTCTCCTCCCCCTCCCCCTTCCTTCCCCTCCCCCCTCCCCCTCCCCCTTTCCCCCTCCCTCTCCCCCTCTCCCTCTCCGTCTATGGATTTGGTTTCAAGACAGGATTTCTCTGTATAGCCCTGGCTGTCCTGGCACTCACTCTGTAGACCAGGCTGGCCCTCAACTCAGAAATCTGCCTGCCCCTGTCTCCCAGAGTGCTGGGATTACAGGTGTCATCCACCCACCGCCCAGCTTCAATGATACTCTCTTATGTTTGTAGACAGGACGCCTAGCATAGCTGTCCTCTGAGAGTCTCTACCCAGAAGCTGACTCTGACAGATCGAGAGACCCACAACCAAACATTTGATGGAGCTTGAGGACTCTTATGGAAGGATTGTAGGCCCAAAGGGGATAGGGACCTCAACAAGAACCACAGTCAATTAAACCTGGACCATTGGGGGGCTCTCAGAGACTGAACCACCAACCAAAGAGCATACATGGGCAAGCACTGAGGCACCTCTGCACATATGTAGCAGATATGCAACTCATTCTTCATGTGGATCCCAAACAACTGGAACAGAGGCTTCCCTAAAGCTATTGCCTGTCTAGAGAATTTGTTTCCCTAAATTGGCTGTCTTGTCTGGCCTCATTGAGAGAAGAAACACCTAGCCCTGAAGAGACTTGATGTGCCAGGGTGGGGGTATATCCAAAGGACCTCAGTTCTCTCAGAGGAAAAGGGAATGGGGACAGACACTGGGGGAAGGGGGGGACCTGGAGAGGGAAATCAATAGGAATGTAAAGTGAAGAGAGAGAGAGAGAGAGAGAGAGAGAGATGGAGAGAGAGAGAGAGAGAGAGAGAAGAGAAGAAGGAGGAGGGGAAGGAAGGAAGGAAGGAAGGAAGGAAGGAGAAGGAAGGAAGGAAGGAAGGAAGGAAGGAAGGAAGGAAGGAAGGAAGAAAGGAAGGAAGAAGGAGAGGAAGGAAGGAAGGAAGGAAGGAAGGAAGGAAGGAAGGAAGAGAAGGAAGGAAGGAGGAAGGAAGGAAGGAAAACACAAACCTGGTTTCAGGTGTATTCCTGGGGAAAGATAAATAGGTACAGAGATTGTTCTCTCCCTGATGCCTTAATAGGTTCATTGTTGGTATTTGTATGTTGCAGACCTAACCAATTAAAACAGATTCTACTGAAAATAATGTGTGTGCTATTAGTAACAAAGTTCGAGTTGGGAATTGTCTCAGATAAGAAGTCTCACAGACGGTGAGATGACACTTTAAAAAAAAATCACAAATGATTATTCACAGCAGTGAAGGCCCAATTAAACCAGCTCCACAAAGATCAGAGTTTCCTGAATGTGGCCCGCTTGTCTACAGTGAAGGGAGACTTTTACTTCAACAGCACTATGCTTTGTTTTATTTCATTTTCATCATATGAATTCTGTGAGGAAACAAGAATGCGATGCTCAGGGTGTTGTCTAAAGCTGCACGTGGCAAGCGTTCGTGCTGACAGCATCAGGAGTTTGAGATTAGTTTCAGCTTGGGGAACAGGAGGGCTCCATGAGAAGGGGGCTTACTGTATAAGCTGAGGATATAAGTTCTAATCCTAGAATCCAAGCAAAAAGCTCCAGTCTCAGAAAGACCCTGTCTCAAACAGTAAGGCATAGAATAATAAAGGAAAATGCCCATTGTCAACCTCCAGCCTCCTCAGGTGTCCACATAGTCTGCACACAGATCTGTTTGAGCCTAAAAAGAAGACGTGTGCATTTAGTCTATTTTAAGTTCTTCATGTGTAGTAGAGAAAATCACCACATGAAAATTGTCTTGATAGAAGGTTATTTTCTTCCTAGACCTTAACAGACTTCGTAGAGAGAATGTCAAGGACTGTCACCATCAATTGCAAGAAACACAAGGAAGCAAGCTGCTGCCATGGCAGTAGAGACCCTGGGAGCATGATTCAAAGGGGAAAAGAAGCTCACAGAGAGGATGGTAACATATGGGTTTATTTCCTCCTTATGGAAAAACCTATTTGAAGCCAATTAAGGCTCTGAGTATTCTCCTAGCAGTCAGGGAACATAGAATGGTAGAAACTACTCTATACTTTATCTAGGGATCAGAGAGGGCCAAGCTGTAAGAATGAAAAGCAATTATAAAACACTATATAAATACATCAACTCCATCATATATCAACCTACGTGTGCTGTCATTCACTGCTTGGCAAAAAGGAAAGCAGATATTCTCTGGAGGATAATGGTGTCACCGAGACTCTTAATTAACTCTAACTTTGCAAGCACAATGGTAAGCATCAAATGAAAAAGACTTACAAAAAAGACAAAAGCTGGGCAATAATGAAAAATAAATTATATGAATGCATTCACAGAGAAAATAGCAGAAAAAAAGTAGAGGAAAGAACAACTCGGACAGTAAATGGGCAAACAAATGGAGATGAATGCCAGGGGGCTCCCAGCCAGAAAACTAATGTCAGGAGAGCAGATGGGTAAGCTAACTTAGGTGTCAACAGAATCTCTGCAGCATGCCTCCATCCAGAAGGCACTGCCTGCTCTATCCTAGGGAAGATGGCATTTTGCAGATATTAAAAGAGAGCACACATTTCAAATCATTATTAGTAGGGCCAGTCCCTCCAAACAGCACATTTTTTGTATCCAGCAACTGTGTTGCAGATTAGTACTTAAGACAAACTTCTAAGCCCAGGAAGGCACTGGTCTTAGGAAAGTATTTGCTAAACAAGTACTAAGACCAGGACTTGTGAAAAATGCCAGGTTAGGCAGCACATGTCTATGAACCTGTTGCTAGAGGGAGGACTTGGGGAGCACTGCAGCTCTGGCTAGCCAGGCTAACAGAGTCAGAGAGCCCCAGGCTCAGTGAGATAACTTAACTCAAAATCTAAGGTGGAGAACTAACAAGAAAGAGCTGGGACCAGAGAGATAACTGGGCTTTTAAAGGCTAGGCTCACACCAAACCTGTAAGAGACCAAGGAACATCTAACATTGACCTTTGGCCTCTACACACATACAAGCATGCCTACAACTACCCACAGATGAACAGATACACACAATATAAACCTCATAGAAAGAGATTGAAGAGAGAAACAGACGAGACAGAGACGGAGACAGAGAAAACTCTTTCTGTAGAAAAGGTGTGAATTTATCCTTCCAGGGTGAGTTACTTCCTGTTGTGAATAACTAAAATAATGAAAATACTTTTAAAAAAATCTGCTCTAGGACCCTCCCCCACAAAACAGGTGGTTGTGTTTGTCCATCCACTGCACCTGAGAATGCAGTATAGAATTTCACAATAAAACATTTTGCATCAAAGATTAGGAACTAACAACCAACAATTAAAGGAAAACAAATCATAAATTCGAGAGAAAGGAAATGATGTAATTATATTTTTATTTCAGAAAAATAAAATAAGACCAACTTTTCTTATGTAAATGAAATCTGTTACTGTAAACTACGCCCACTTTTCCGTTATAACTTGATCAGAAAAGGAGAAGATCACACTCTCCTATTAAGAAGCTTTTTACTTTGGAAGGCAATGCCAATTATCAGCATCTATGCACACTTGCAAGATTCTAAGGTACTATACTGAGACTCAGGGAGGAGAGAAAAATTAAACAATTTACAGTTTCAGTTCATTGCTTATAACCCAGCTAGGCACGGTTGAGCCACAGAAACCGCTAGGCCTTGGCCATTCAGGTAAAACACTGGGGATTCTGTGCAGACAGCAATCCCTTGTCCTGACAGCAGCCTTCCACGCCAATCACCGCCATCTATATTCATGGCTTTGTCTTGTGCCCTTAGACCAAGAATAAGCACATAGCTGTGGTTGGGTCTATCAACGTGCATTTACCCAACATGGAGCCTCAGTGACAGGAAATTAGTATATTGGGGATGAAAATACAACTTGTCCATCACTGGCTGTGGGATGGTTATAAATACACATGCTGAGGTGAGTTCACCTGCATCCTGTCACCCACCATTCTCCCTCCAGTGCACCTCAGCACTGAGGTAGTACAGCAGTTAGCAACCATTCTGGCTCGATTACTTTGGCCTAGATCAATTCATTCTCCAAATCTGCTTCCTTATCTATCAAATGGATGGCATAACATTACATACCTCGAAATATGGTTGTAAGAACCAAAAGGATTAATGCTCATGAGTCATCTCATGTAGGATAAATAGCAAATACCTTATAAATAGCATTTTAATAAAGAGCAGATGCTGAAAGTTGAAGTTTTCAACATGAATCTCTGCCACAAACACTTTAATCACCACTAATATCAATAATAACCACTACCACTAAGTCAAGTTCTATGCCAGTCTCCAAAGCATAACATTTTTTCCTGATTCACATTCATTCTTAAGTGAGTGCAGCTTCTTAGATTTGTTGTAAAGGGTATCTTTGTGTACTAAATGGACTTAATAGTATTTATAGCTATCTTTATTTTTAGCCAATTGGATCTCTTAGGTATATTTAAAAATAACTCACTGTGGTCAGAGAGATTTCACATCAGAAAGATTCACTTGTGTGACTCTCTACAGTAGGCACAGGAAAAAGGGTTCCATGCAGTCATCTTGGATACACATCAGGCTCTGTTGGCAGCTGTCATCATTGCCTCATAGCACCTTGATTTTGGTCTGCTGTTTATTGCATCGTCCAGTTTCTTAGTTTTCTACAACTTCCTTTCTTGTGTAGTTTTAGGTTAGCCTTTGTGAGTGAGAGCACCATTACACAAACATACAAAACCAGGCTGGAGAAGAAGTGTCCATTCTGGGACATTATGGCAGGCAGACATTGTAGCCCCTCAGTTCTGGCGATAAATTCCTACTTGGTCGTTTGTTAAGGTCTTGGCCTTTCCCAGAAACTCACAGTTACAACTTTCTGCCTCATTCAGAGATGTCTTTGAAGCAAGTGACAGAGCTCCTCAGTACCAGGTCTCATGACCTCTCAGCTTCCAGACCTCCACTCACAGAGACCGCTAAGCATCCTTGCTGGTGCTTCCTTTGTTAAGATTGAGAGTGGCTCTAGTTTATCAACTGGACCAAGACAAAATGACTTAAAATTAGAAAATGAGGAATAGATAAGGATCTCCCTGTTCTGACAAAAGTTTAATAAAGTGTATAAATCTCTGTGACTATATTTATAAATTTAAGCTTATTCATTTTAAGGTCAGAAACAAGATAACAATGTGCATTATTATTGATACCATTTTAAAACCTGGCCATGAAATTAAATGATTTATAGAGATTACAGGTGAAGAGAAAAACAATCATGACTTCCAATGATATAAAGATTTATATTAAAAAGTTGTAACCTGAAAATTATGTGAAGGGATAAAAGTGATAGAATGTATTTATGAATGAGAAATGGTATTATTCTAAACCACAAGCAAGTGATTAGAAACTGTGATTTAATAAAACATATTATTCAAACAGAAACAACATACTTCCCATAAATGAAGGCATGATTAAAAGAGTATTTAAGTTGTATAGTGTTCCTGGGATAAAAGAGTGAAGCTGGTTTCCTATCTCTGCTGACTGGGTCAGTATCCTAACTCAGCTCCTTTCACAGAGGGCAGGAACTCAAGAACAGAGGGAGGGTGCAAAATACCTGTTTAGTTCCTTCCCAGAATTATATAGGTCATGTCCACTCATAGCCTATTGTCTGAACAACAGCAAAAAAAAAAAAAAAAAAAATGGGGCTGTGCAGCTGTGTACTCTAGCCACAAGCCAGCTCAGCAGGGCCCAACAGTTACTGGACTGATGTAGCTGTAGCAAGGAAGGGAGGTTTCTTACCTGGGGACACGGAGTATTTGCTACATTTTATTTTACATTTTCATATGTTTTTTTTTTTATTTTTTATTTTTAAATTGAAGTAGAGTTACACCACCTCCCTTTCTTCTTTTCAATTTTTTTGAATTATCCCAAAGGCCTTGGGGATTCTATATTAAACTCCCAAGATTCAGAAGAAACAGATAACTTGCTTAAGGTTGTGCAATTTAGGGCTATAGTGGTAAAGCCCGCTCTAACCACAAAAACAGTAATCATGCACGAATGGTCCTAGGGAAGTGGGTCATGTGGTCAATCCACATTCTCAGACATAAACTCTAGTGTAAGTGGAAGTTTATTCCTTAAAGAAGCCTAGACAGGAAATGTCTGCTGTTCATTCATTATGCTTTCCAAAGTCTACCCTTCCAGCATGATTTTCCCATTTATTCCATAATTATAGCAGAAAACTGACATATAGCTAATGAAATTCTCCCGTGTGGAAAGCGTAAGGGAATAAATAGTACTCTGGGCGAAAATGCAGTTTTCTGTTGCAGTCTGAGACTATCTTCTGTTCAGTCAACAGTAAAGTTGACTCCAACACCTAATCAACCATTAAGCTATGATGTTAAAGTCATAAACTAACATTTGGGCTCAAAATGTTCAGGAGTATATTTAGAGAACATGTTTCCATCAGGGGCTAACCACTTCACACCATGCTGGTGAGAGTCCCCAACTCAATATTTTTAGGCCCCTAGCAATTAGCATAGCACTGAGCCACTGGGTAACTTGCCTTTCCGCCTTCAGCTTGAGACCATTGGCCTCAAGATTATCCTAAAGATAGCCCACCCTGTCCTAGGAACTAGCTCACCACATTCTCTACACATCTGATGACTAGACCAATGTTTAACTATACAATGCCCCAAGGATGTTTGCTCCAGATAATCTTTAACCTTCCTTAAGGCATAAACTATTGCCTCACTTCCTCATTCTGTACTTCCCCATTCCCGGCAAGATTTGTCCTCCACCCCTTGCCTTGTGATTTTTTTCCCCTTTAAATATCCCTGACTTCAGTTGCTCAGGGACCCACAGTCCTCTACCCCTGCTCAGTGGACTGCAGTGGACTGCAGTGACTGTGGACCCCAGAGCTCTGGAATAAAAATCCTCTTGCTATTGCATCAAGACAGTTTCTCACGAGTGATTTGGGTGTCGCCTTCCAAGGCGTGGGGCGCTGGGGTATCCTTGGTTTTATCGGGTCTTACACTGGCACCCTAACCTTGATTTTATATCCCCCAGAACTACGAGAGAATAAATACCAGTTGTTCAATCATGACATTAATTCCAATATGATTGCTGAATCTAAGAAACTGAGATAAATAAAAAACACCTAGTCAACAGCATGAGGCTTCGACACACCTACTAAGGGTGCTTGTTTGTTTGTTTTGAGGGTAAGGGTAGGATGAATGATAAACATCCTCACTAATCTAGAGTGTTATAGTCTAATATGACTTCAAGTTTCTTCATATAAAAATTGAAGCAGCTTTTATGACATCTTGATGAACATCTTTAGGTATCTTTCTTGCCATCTTTGCAAACTAATGTTGAAGACGTTGCTGGAGGTGGCCTGTGCAGTAACCACAGTAACAGCAGAATGATGGAGAATGTGGATGCAGATGATGGGTGTGAGTAGGCAGGAAGAGTTGTCAAAAGTCTGTCCAGAGTTAAGTATTTCTTTATTCAATCCTGTGTTAATTCATCAATTCATGGGTTCATTCTTTCATTCACTCATTATCTCACCAAGAGGCATTTATTGCTACCCACTGGAGCTAACTTTCCAGTGACAATAACTAAGCCAGGATAATAAAACTGAGAAGGACAGAGTGGTCTGGCTGATCTGCCCAAGCTCTCAGAGGACCCCTTTCATATAGTCGTTTGTAAACAGATTAGCAACAATGTTGTGCCTCTTTGGAAGGTCAAGTATGTTATCTGTTCTTAGTGGCTTAACAAATAAATTATCAAGAAAACAGTGTGTTTCTTCGTTAATATTTTGGAAACCGTTGTGATTTATTGAAATATGAATGGCTTCAAAAATCTAGGGCATAGCTTCACTTTTCTAGTATTTAAACACTGAGGAATGGCATGGATTCTACTTAGCTTTTCTGGACTTCAGAAGGATGGAAGGTCACGGATATTCATGTACAGTCTCTATTCACGTACATATCTTTCCCAGGAAATCCCAATATCCTTGACTACCTCAGTTATTTGTGTTTCCTGGGGGAAGGTACACATTTCTACCAGCCACTTCAAAATCTTTTTGGTATAAATAATAAAAGTTCTATTATGTCTCCTGATAGAGTGAATACAGCTCTTTTTGTAGTTGTTCTTAGTAACTTCCCTGTCTTATTTTTAGTTTCAAAAATAAATCTGTGTTTGACCATATTAGATACTCCATATGGGCTGGAATCTACACATTTAATTCATCTATCTATGATGGACAGATTTAACAAAGGCAGGAAACTCACATAATCTATCATATTGCAACATATATCATTGTGGTTTGCCCATATTTATCCCCCATTCTCCTCCCTTGTGGTCTCCCTTAATGCCCTGAAATAGTCTCCCTCCTACTTGCACATAAAACATTTTTCTTCTTTTAGAAATTAATCTAGATTCTAGATACAAGAATGGGCATATGAGCCAGTCTGCTCTGTCCTTCTCAGTTTATTATATTATCCTGGCTTAGTTATTGTCACTGCTAAGTCCTTCTTAGTTATTGGCACTACTAAGTTAGCTGCAGGGTAGCAATAAATACATCTTGGTGAGATAATGAGTGAATGAATGAATAAATCAACATATATATTGATGAGTTAACAAAGGAATGAGCAAAGAGAGACTTGTATTATGTGTTTTCCTCTATTCTATTTGCCTCTTGTGCCCCACATGCTGATCAAATTATCTTAAACATACAAGTATCAGGAGTGTTGTGAAGGGCAGGATGGATGTTAGTAATCAGAGACTTGTTTTAAATCCAACTATTCTTTTTTACCATTTATTGCCCTCCCCCCCACACCAAAATTAACCAGACTCAAAGTTCTCATATACCAATCAACTTCAATTCAATTAGAATAGGCAAATAGGTGCTTGGAATAGAAGCTGTAGAGCTTTGAGCTATAAAGCTAATTATTTTTCTAAGTCTAACTTGGATCTATATTTTGAGATCTTCACTTCAGTCTTCTTGGATAAAAACCCCATAATGGCAGTTGTTGGGCTGTAGTTTGTTCTGCCCTTAATTTCTTGGGGGAATCTCCATACAGTTTCTATAGCAATCTTACCACTTTACTTCCCTCCCAGCACTATATCAAGACGCCAATTTCCTGTCATCCTCACCAACACTTGTTATATTTTTCTTTTCTTCTGAAAAAGAATCACCCTACCAAGCACAAAGTATTATCGTAGTTTCATTTATATCTCCCTAACAATTAGCAGAACAGATTTTGCACACAATTCTAAGAGATTAGCTTCTTGTGAAATAGGTCTTCTCACAGACCAACTAATTTTGGCCTTTCAGATGTTCATAGAAACAGGGTTTGTGTACAGCGGATGCCTTAGCAAAGCCTTTTAAGATTTATTCATCAATCTGATGGGTGTGGTTTGGAAATTATCCAAACACAAGTGATATTGGGTCTTGAATGACAACACTGCTGTGCTGAGAGTTGCAGTGTTTGCCCTTGCCTGGTGAGTGAGGCAGTTACAGAGAGGACTAACATGCCAGACAGTAGCTGAGAAGGTAAGAATATTGGCAGTGCCACCCAGGATGGGGCACATGAAATGCCGAGCCACTGTGCTAGCAATGCTGCCATCACCCACACATATTCCTGCCTCTTGAGCCTTTCTACATGGACTTGCATAGTGTCTTCTAGAAAGGCACCTGAGCCCTTAGCCTCTGACTCGGGCTGTGTCATCAGTCCCTTTTGTTCTGAGGCTTGCAGCATTGTAGACTGAGCAGTTATGAGTTTCTCCAACTTCCAAGAATATATCCAGGCACTGTGGCCCTACCTAGGGTTACAACTGTGTAAACCAGTTGAGTGACTCTCTTCCTTTAACAGATCATGTAAAAGGTAAGCACTCAGGAAGCTCTATCAAAATCCTCTATCTTGAGAAGCCTTTCGCTGTTACATTAATTGTCTATCAAGAAAATGTTTTATATTGGTCCCAAACAAGGTAATAAAATACCTCAAAGCCAGTCATGGTGACACAATCCTTTAATCCCAGCTCTGAGGATGCTTGTTAAGATTCTGTCTAAGCCCCACCCCACAATTACCTGGCAACCCAGGTATGCCATTCCCCACAGTTGCCTGGCAACAGCCAGGTAGGCCTTTCCCCCTATAAAAGAGGGCACTGGGCCACCTCCTCTCTATCTTACCTCTCTCTTATCTCTCTTGCCTCTTGGCACTCTCACCTCTCTCCTCTCTGCCCCTCTAAGGCTCTCCTCCCCTCCCCCTCTCTCCAGGTTTTCATGGCCAGCCTCCACTTCTCTACTCTCTCTCTCTCTCTCTCTCTCTCTCTCTCTCTCTCTCTCTCTCTCTCTCTCTGCTTCTACTACCCCATTAACTCCCATCCTCTGCCCTGAATAAACTCTTCTCTATACCATGTCTGTGTGTCTGGTCCCTCGGGGGAAAGGGACCCCTGGGCATGGGCCCCGCTGGGGCACCCCCTTCCCACACAGGCCTTATACCACCTTCTCCAAACCTCTTTCTCTTTTTATGAACCTAACATTTGCTGCCAAAACCCGGGAAATAATAATGCTGAAGTCAGCAGATTACTCTGTGTTCCAAGCCAGTCTGGAATACTTCATAACACAGTGAGTTCAAATCCAGCATTCAAAACACCAAGAAAATCAATGCTGATTCAGTCTTATCTAGCAAATTCTTTTACGTTTCTTCAAGAAAATTCAGAAGGACGAGGCATACATTAGTCATACTAATACTATACTCTAGGGTGACTAAATCAAGGCATAATGTCTCTGGGACTAGTCTGGTATAATTATTCATTAATTCAACTATATATCTGGGTTTTCTGGAAAAAATATTTTAAATTGTGCCTTCTGGAAACTATATGTGTAGGAGGAAGCAACAGCTTGTGAATAGCCTAGCATTTCTGCAAAGAACCATGATCATTTAAATATCTACCCTTGGTGATAGCCAAGGGCAAAGCATGAAAAATTAAACCAACAAAACATCTGCTGAAGGCAGCATTTACATGGCTATGCATACAGATCTATTGATTTGGAAAGCTCTGAATTTGATGTTCTCTCTCTCTCTCTCTCTCTCTCTCTCTCTCTCTCTCTCTCATACTTTTTTATTCCCTTTAAAGTCTCTTAGAACATTCAGTGTGTATGTTTATATGTGTGGGTGTCTGTGTGTCTGTGTGTCTCTTGTGTGTGTGTCCATGCACATGTATCCTGTGGATTGAATTCAGGTTAGGCTTGACACCACAAGAAAGAAACAAGCAAAAGAATACAACACACACACACACACACACACACACACACACCTGCCTTGTCTCTCCATTCTTCTCTCCTTCCCAGCATACCTGTCTTCCTCCTTTCCTTGCCCAGTGAGCCAGTGACTTTGCCTCCTTACTGTGAAAGCCAATAAGCAAGGACTGAAGTGCTTGGGATACAACATGAGAGGATTTTCAAAGGCACCTGCTTTGAATATAAAGAACTCACCCTTTGATTGTGTTCAGTTTCCTAGCAGTTAAATAGTCTGTACTAGCAGGTCTGGCAATCAATGGAGAGAATACGCATGAGCATAACGAGCCATTGCTCATCCCAATGGCTCTCTCTTAAGTAAGGTGGCTGAAGCAATAGAGAAATGTGGACACTTGCATTCAAGCTGCATAAATCATGTTTATTAGTAAGGCTATTACAGGTCATTAAAAACTCTCATTTTGGAGAAAAATATTTTTACCTTGGCACCAAGAACTCAAGGCTGTGACTTGTGGTCGCTCTGGCACAGGATATCAAATATCCTGCCCAGAACATTTCTTACATCTTTTCTTAAAATGTTGCACTTAATAGGAACCATGGTGCCTCCCTTTCAAATCTGAAGTGATGGCCTGCCAAGAAAACTTCATAAATTTATGAGTACCCCGTGAGAACAGAGGGAAAGACTCAGCACTCAGTATGCCCTTTGTGAGCAGGAAATCAGGCACCGACATTCATGAAATGACTGTGTAAGAGCAATATTAACCCCTTGGGAAATATGAACTGTGTTCCTTTGCCAAGACTTATCATTAGGGATCATTTGGTACTCACGTGGCTTCTAAGAGCCTTACATGGATATAAAGCCAACCTAGTGTTGTCAAGTGTTCACTTGCTGCTGTACCCAACAATCAATTTTAAATGACTTGCAGTCCCTGAGCTTTTCAGCTTGGGAAAGTCACCCGGCTTAATCAACATTCACTTTACTGACAAATAATGCAGGAAAGGCTACTGGTAAGAGCAATGTAGATGGCACAGTTTCTGACTATTGCTGCTAGACTAATTAGTGGTGTTTTCAGTTCCTGGCAACAAGTGGCTCTGTTACAAGACAACACATTCACAGTAGTGTGCTCCTGGACCACATACAGCTCTCTAGATGACTTGGGATTTAGTTACAGTTTGGTCACCAAAATGCAAAGGATAATTTCCAAGTAAATCAGATGGGGTGGGTTCCGTCACTTTGGGAATTTGAGAATATAAATTTGAAGGTCTGTGCTTTAATGTTTTCTTGCTTTAGCTGACAGGCAGATGGAGGACTAAAAAAATCTCACTGGTTTGTAATGAACACGTAATGTAAAATTATGTTGGCGAAGAAACACAGATTTTTCTATAAAATTATATAATTTCAAACTTTAGCCTTGTGATCATTTATCTTAAACATAAAATAAATACCTTTCTGATTTTATTTCTTGTTTTAGACTGGGCTAATGAATAAAATGCATTGACACTAATGGCTTTCTGGCTTTTATTTAATTTATAGGGTAAATGATTCATCATTAAAACAAATATAGAGTTAATAGATATATCCTACTACATATAAATTTGAAATGCTATTTTGCCAAGAAGGATATACAATTCTTTTGAAACTATTAGTCTCAAAACATGTAGCTTTAGAGCAAATTATTTTGAATTAATAGTTACATTATACAAGCTAAAGTATTTTTTTTAATGAGCACGTACATCTATGTGAGCTGCAGGGTGGACATGAGGTCTGGGAGCATCTGAGCAGCACATCTTGGTGACTAATGAGAGCATTTGAGACAAACTTCTCCAGCCCACATATCAACGGGTATAACCAAAAGTTAGCCATAGCCAGATCTTGGTTCTTCATCTTTAAAATCAGGCAGCAGTTCTTTCTTATAAGGTATGCAATGATTAAGTGCATTTTAAAAGGATATTACTCAGAGAATTTTACACAGAATTAGGAATATTTTCAGCCATTGGCCATTCTTCCATGGATCAGAAAACCACTAAGAGTAGATAGAAATACCAAAGTCAACCAGGAAGCCAAAGTGGCAGTTTAGTCAAGAGCTAGGGGTATTCCGAGTTAGGTAGCAGTGCAAAGGAGAAGCTATACATGTGTTCAAGTGAAATGTATGGGTTAAAATTACAGGACTCAAAGAGTAACTGGACATGGGTTTTGTGACTAAGGGTCTATACTACTATGAAACTACCTCTGACCTCTCTATTTTTTCTCATTCTGTATGTTTATTTTATGCTTTAGAAAAAGATGGTTCTAACTCTTAGTAACTACCTCCCCCTCCTTTATTTTTAGGGGAAGGCCTTGTTGCTGAGTCACTAAGAAAATAGAACCACTCAAGAGAAGAGTCTACATTTACTCTACCTGCCTACTCACGCCCATCATCAGCGCCCACGTTCTCCATCATCCTGCTGTTACTATGGTTACTGCACAGCCCATCTCCAGTGAGGCTTTCAACATGAGCATCATCTCCTCCAGATCAGTTATCACCCTCATTCTCATCATTTTGCAAATACAGCATTTTTTGTCTATCTAAAAAACAAAACAATACAACACAACACAACACAACAACAAAAATCTTGTGGTATCATTCCCTGCCCCCCATAGCTAACATTACACTTTGTGATTTGCTTGGTTTCAAATGAAACTCTCCAGTTGTATTACCTGTATTTATTTAGTACACCTACTCCAAACTATAAAATACTACAACCAGAAGGCTTATTTATGGCTAGGTATGGATGGCAGCCAGAGGACATGAGAAAGAACTTTAAAGAAAAGTGAAATCCTTAGTCATAATAGGACACACCAACTGCTATTACAAAAACCAAAACAAACAACAACAACAAAAATAAAAAAAGCCATCTAAGCTTTTCATGCAAATTGGCTCTGATTGACTCCATACACTGTATAGGTGCTAGCTTTTTATTGGTAGCATTGGTGTGAAAATCAGAATCACTATTGTTTGCCTTATATCAGGCTTGTGCTAGGCTCTCTGTGATCTATGACCATCTCAGAAATGCAAGCACTAACTATTATGTTGCTTCAGGGTTATTTGTGAAGATGATACACAATGTACATGCTCTGTTCTTTTTGAATAGCCTGAAATATAAAAAGCAATAAATATAACATCAATCATTTTAAAAGGAGAATTTAGTACCTGTGGTTGGAGGAGCGGAGAGAGGGTACTTAGACAACTGATTGCCTGTAACTATTTGTCTTCATTAGATTGTGTCTCTCACTCAGACAGATGAAGGTAGAACACTGTACTGTATGTAAAGTGAAATGAAAAGAGACTGATTCCAACTAAGTTTTAAGGCCAGACTTATAAATGTCACTTAAATAAATGCACTGGGAGAACTCTATATGAGAAAATAATGACTTTTAATTAAACTTAATACTGTAAAATAGCCTTTTTGTGATTATATACCCTATCAATACAAACACTTCAATTATACTAGTGATTTAAATTTTTGTTTATATATTAAACATAAATCAAAAGTGATAAGTTGGTTAAAGGAGTTTGGAGTCCATTGCTCTTCAAGAAAATGTATTTATTCGTAATATATTACAACCTCCTTCTGCTGGATTAAAAACAGTATTATTGTTTGGGTTTGAATAACACAAGAATCACAGTGTAAAAATCTGAATTATTTACATATCATTAAAAATAACATTTAATACAATGGTCTGATTGCAGAAGAAGTAACAAATATGTGTTAGAAAATCTTCTATTAAAACAATAACAGTTTCCTCTGAACTTTGTACAGCGATAGTACCCATATCTTTGGCCTTCCAACCAAATAGTTAACATTTATATAGGCTTTCAAAAAATAGTTAATGTATTCATTCAGATTCACAAAACATCAAATAGGCACATAGAATATACTAAGAACAGTAACAAAAATCACCCAAAATAGTGAAATTAAGTTCTTCCATGTTTCATGAAACAGCCCAATAATATTTGGGTTCTGTCATCTGAACATTTGTGGCCTTCCTGACCACACCACTTAAATATTGAGAGGCTAACTCCAAGGTGATGATTCTTAAAGTGGGGGCTTTCTGAAATATGACTTCTAAAATGTGACTAGGTTTTGAGGGATAAAGCCTCAAGCCTCTATGAGAATGATAGTTTCATGATGGGGCCTGAGGAAGTTTGTATGCCCCTTTGAAGGTGCAGTAAAAAAGACACTGTATATGCAGAGTAGCCCTGACCATCGGACACCAAACCTGCAGGTGCCTTCATCATGGGCTTACAGCTCAGAGAACAGGAATATATCAGCATCCACTGTGTATAAGCCACCAACCAGTTCATTTTATTTTGTGACTGCAGCCCATTAGGTCTAAGACCATTATTCAGCAACAGTCTGTTTAGGGCTGCAGCCTTCCATGTGGAAGAAATTCACAACCTAGTGTTGAGAACTAGAAAGAGAGCTAATCCAAGCCAAGATAGACAGTGGGCCATAACAGTTACATCTAATTTTGAAGACATTTTTTGTAAGGAGAATTCCAAATATCTCTCTAAAGATTTTTAGAATACTAACCAGAATGTAGAGAACAGGAAAGAACATCCCTCCCACTATTAGAACAAAAAGGTGTTGGAATAAGTTCAAATGGATGAGTTGTCTTATGATTATAGAACTGAGGTTGTTGAGTCAAACTCATGAGAAGGAAAAACCTGTATGGAGAGACAGGACTGAGCTCTCCCTCAGGAGAAGACACTCCAACATGAGGCAGCCGGTTGAATTAGTTGAGAATATGATGAACTTTCTGGGACGCCTGAAAGGATACTGTAGAATTCCTGAGGGCTTCAGAAATGTTAAGCCCCCAGGTTATCAAAGTAAGGACCACCAAATCAGAAGAAAATGGTGATTTAAGTAGAACAGGATACCTACAACCCTACAGGAAGGCCAGGGAGCAAGCACCACTTGCAGCCTCTTTCTCCCAAGTCTCAATAAGAATAGTAGCTTGTCCAGGGAGGGGCACCAATGCTTCATCCTTAGAGAGGCAGGTAAGAGAAGAGAACTGACTCCTGAAAAGGGAACAGGAGTACATGGTGGAACCATACTACCAGGAAAGGAGCAAAGGAACTGGGAGGGCCTGATGTGACAACCAGAGATGTTGGATCTGCCTAGGCTAAAGCACACACCATTACATTTCTCAACCAACATGATGCTGGGGAGACAGGATTTTCTCTGAGCATGACACAGCTGTTGGCCATCATAGAGTACAGGTGCTATGATGATCTAAGGAATTCTTGGCCCCTTGTTCATCGCAATGAAGGAAGCGGAACAAGTCAATCACAGGTGTGTCTGTACTTATGGCAATACTCCCTAGTTAAAGAAAGGGGTTGTTATAGGACTCCTTCCTGGGATTGTAGCCATTGCTCCCTCTAGCTCCTGAGCTGCACATATGAGGTTCTGGAGTATGTAGGAAGTAGAATGTTAACTGAAGGCAGGAGTCTGTGATCTAGCTTTATGATGTAATCATTCATTATAGGGGACAGGGTGGGAACTTTCAGGGTTCAAATACCTGTAAATTACCCCTCCTTTTGCTCCTGTAAGTCCACTAAACTCATTGGATCACCAAGGTAAGCTCAGTGGAATCATCACTTTGGTCGGTCCACAATGACTTATGTAAGATAAACAAATATCTGTTCACATATCCTCAGGGGAAAAAATTAAAAATAAGCAAACAAGTTAGGTAAAAATAGTATATACAGGATAGTTTCCATAGAATAACTTAAGAGGAAATATGTACAGCTGAGGGCATAAAGACAGGGATTTGATAGGTAACCTAATCTCTTTTCTCAACACAAGATATCAATATAAGAATTCAAAAAGAGCATTGAACCTAATCACAAAGGCAAGCTTCAAATTTGTTCAAATTCTACCCCTATATAAAGGCATAGTAACCAGGAAAGCATACTATTTCAAGAACAAATTCTATATATGATTCAAAAAGCAAAGCAACTATGAAAATCATTCAGATATGGCACTTTTGTTGGATTTACATATAAATGTTATTCATGTAATCCAGATTCTAGTGAACAAAGTGACCAATAGGCAAGATCAATTAGGTAGTTTCACCAGAGATGAAGAAAATGGTAAGATGCAACTAAGTGAAAACTGTAGGGAAAAAAATTAAAGAAGGGCTAGAGCATGGGCTAGAGGCTCAGTGGTTAGAAGCACTTGTGGATCTCGAAGAGGACCCAGGATTAGTTCCCAGCACCCACATTGGATTACATAATCAGCCACAATTTTATTTCCTGTGGATGGTATCTGGTACTCTCATCTGGCCTACATAGGCACTACACACATAGTACAGGCAATACACACATATATAATTTATCTTTCTAAAACAAATAAATAAATAAATAAACAAACAAACAAAACAGCAATTCTAATGAGCACTCATGCATGTCCATGAGTTAATTCAACCCATACAAAGAAGAAATTGGTGAACTTGAAGATAGACAATAGACATTAATCTACCTGGAAGAAATTAACTTAATCTGAAATTAACCCATATGCACTAAGGCACAGTCAAGCAGTATAAACAGCCAATTAGATTAGAAAGGAAAAGAGAGACCTTATCAGAAAAAGTCATTTTAAAATAAGGTAAAAAGATCATCACTATGATCATGATGGTGAAATAAAATAAAGTTCAAAGAGAAAGGCTTAGTGGCATACAGATAACAAATCACATTATACATAGAACAGCAAAGACAAAACCTGTATGGGGCTAAGACAACACCTCATATGCATATTGGGTGTGTAACACCATGGAGGAGTGCAATGCTCACATTCATTACACTGTGCTTTGCAATTCACAGTGGCAGTCACCTAGATTCATTGATGGATGAATGGCTGCAAATCTTGGTACATATACACAGTGGAATTTTATGCATCCACAATACATTACATCATAATATTTGTAGGAAAATAGATGGAACAGGAAATCATCTTAAGTACAGCAATCCAAACTCAGGAAGAAGAGGGGTGCATGTTTTCCTCTCATGGATTTAATCTAGGTTCTAGAATTAAAATCATATGTGTTCATTTATAGATCTATATCATATGTGTGCATGTGTATTTGTAAGAAACATAGAAAGGAGATCATAAGAAAGAAGAGCAAGTGGTTAAAGGAATGAGGAAGAAGTGCTGGATAGATACATGGAATATAAAAGCAGATGAGATAGATGATATGGTGGGTACCAGGCAGAGGAAGATGTGGGATTATAGCTTACGGCAGTGTGTAGCGGACAAATGAGGATGAAGCACGTTGACACATATGCATTGAAATCCCATAGTGAGAGGGCTCATATGCTCAGTTGGTAGCCAGCCTATCTATAATAAATAAATTCCCAAGTTTGTGCTCTGGCACTGTAAAAGCTCATTGTGAAGGCACATGACTGTAATCATAGACCTGGAGAGGTGGATCCAAGAAGATCAGAAGTTCAAGGTCATGCTACAAGTGAATCTAAGGTCAGTTCCTTGCCTGGAACCCTATGCCAAAACAAAGTAATAATTTTTTTTAAAAGAAAATGTCATTATGAACCCCATTACTTTTCACATTGACCATTAAAATCAATTAAAATATATAAAAATAAAAAGTAAAATTTAAAATGTCAAACAACAAAGAAATGGATGAGGAATTTAACTTAACTACAGTTTTTAATTTGTTATATATGCTACAAATAAATTTAAAAGAAGAGTTAAGAAAAAAAAGAAGCAAGAGTTTATGTTGTGGATAGCCCCAGGGTTGCTTGTATTTTGGTGCTAATTATGCTCTCTTGGGAGGGGCAGTGAGTCACTGGGTGAGTAGGCAGGGCTTCCTGATTGCACAGAGGAATAGAGGAACAGGAGAGAGTTAGGTCTTTTTGGACTGGGATAGCATTAGGACCGAGATGTACCTACGAGTGTCTCCTGGTTTCAATAGTGGATCTGTCAGGATTCGCAACTTGAGGATTTAGATTTAATAAACCTTATGAGATTAGGATTTTAGTTGTTGCACCTATCAATTGAGTTACCATTGTTTCTGAGCTCTGTTTGTGTTGTGTTTTTTATCTTCACATAGAGGCTCATCAGGATTCAATGGAGAAAGGTATGGCAGCAAAGCATGAGTTTCTCTGAGATGCACCATGAAGACCATAAAAGATTTGAAGCACAGGGCTGGCGTGGTAGTGTGGTAGGGACGTGTCAGTGGGAACTTAGCAAGCTGGGTGAAAAGATTTTGGAGCTCTGTGTCAGAGAATCTCCAGGAGATAAAACAAGTTGGCCTTGCCCCCAAGTGTGTAGCCGGCCAGCCCAATGGGGAAGAGAGTTCCTGGCACAAGCTCAGCAACAAGCTGGTTCATTTTTAATATTTCCTACAACAAGTTTATGGCAAAAGAAAGTATCTAATGTTCTGAGGAGCAAAGCAAAGCCATCATAAGAAATACAGTTCCCATAAAAACAGCATTAAAAACAAAACAGTTGTAAGAAAGAATTCATTGCCAGCAAACATACAAGACATTAACTAGCTGTCATTCTGTCTATACACCTATCTGCCTGTACATTTCTGTCATGCTGAAGATTCAAGCCAAGGATGTATATGCTAGCCACGAGAGCCATCAGAAACCTAATTTGTCAGGCATACAAGACATTTTTAGTATAGTTCTCTGAGCACAATTATGAGACCAAAACGTGAACAAAAACAAAGAAATATACAGGAATATAATAGAATGAAAATTAATACATATTTATTAAGTTAAACAAATCTAAAACAATTAGCAGACAAACACTTGTTAGGTGAGTGGTATCCAGACAGCACAAAGAAAGTAGGACTTGCAGTATGATGCTATGCTATGTGGTATTTTAATTGACTCCAAGTTGGTCAGGAAAGTTTGTTGTGAATTTTGGAACATAAACAATGAAACATTAAAGGAAAGAAAATGAAATCATAAACAATTCTCAATCCAAAATAAGACCAAAAAAAATGTAAAAAGGAACAGAGAGAACGAATGGGGACCTGTGTGGCTCAGAGTCCAAAGGATGTACTGTTCTATGCCCATCAACACACACACACACACACACACACATGCACAGAGAGAGAGAGACAGAGAGACAGAGAGACACAGACACACAGACCAAGAGACACAGAGACAACAAACGGTAAGGGAACATCTAGAGAGGGGGCTAGCAGCCTCAGAGTCTAGAAAGGAAGCCCTAGACTCTGGGTCTTGAAGAAGTGGGCCACTTTGTTTTGTACCTTGCTCAAATTTCTGTTGAAAGGATTTTAGGATAGATTAATATCCTGTTAAAAAGTTGTTCAAAGACATTGTTCAAGAATTACAATGTTTATAGCTCTATGGTAAGGCACTTGCCTCACATGTTTGATACCCTAGGTTTTGATCCCTCCAATCTCAATAAGCAAGCAAATGAATACATCCATTATTTGGATGTAATTTCTTACATCGGAACACATGTTTCAAACACTTGGTTTTTATTAAGGTGTACAAAATTTAAAAAAAAATCTAGCAAAATTTAAAGTAATTAAAACTATTTCAGATAAGCCTATAGGAATACATGGGCCACGTTGATCATACTTCAGAGATCCCAAGAAAGATGTTCTGACTCTCCTTGCATCGTTATCTTCTGGTACCTAGATCCGTGCATTGTAGAAGTAAATAGACGAATGCTAACCACATTGACAATGTCACTGGCTGCTTCAGTGAAGAGTAAGTGTGAAAAGATAATGAGACAGGCTTGATTTATGTGAGGACAAAGGAGGAGTGATTCAAGGATTCTATCTCAGAATAGCCATTAGGAAGAGAGGCTTGAGGGTCAGACAAACTGACTCATTTCTCAACCACTCTATTTTCTTGCTGCCAGACACATTTTTTTCCTTTGCAAAGATGCTGTCTCCATATGTGCACTTGGGACAATACAATTTCTCAGATTTTTTTTTTAAGACTTTGACTTAAAGAGTCCAAGGAAATGAAATTAGTAAGGCTGCTCTGCTTCTAAAAGAAGCTGTTATTTTAGGGCATCCATGGGGCCACTTTGGTTAGTTGTCTAGCAAGACTCAATAAGATGAATCAACTTAGAGGAAAGTGAGAGGTGATACAGACCCGGGACTTAGGAAGGACTTGAGAGAGACTTCACTGAAGACAGACAATAGGTAATCCAGCAAGGGGGTGTGAATGGAACAAAGGAAATCTTGCCTTTGTCAGCTTTCCTTCACTTTATACTAATGTGGTGGTTTGACTGAGAAAGGTATGTGTCACAGGGTAATTAATAAAGGGCACAGTTTTGCTTTAGCTTACAGTTCTGGGAGTTCCAGCATGGCACCGGTTTAGCTCAGCTTCTGTGAAGGCTTCACAGCAAGACAGAGAAAAGGTGATAGATGTACAAGAGACAACATGGCAGGAAAGGGAGCCAGAAACTGAACAATGGAAGCCCAAAACACTGCTCATAGCCTGGCTCTCCCAGCAACCATCCCAGGTCCTGCACAGCAGGGTCTTCATAAAGTAAATCCTTCTTGATGACCCTGCTACCTTTCTAAAGGCTCTGTAGCCTCCCCCCTCACAGTCACACTATGGACCAAGTCCTACCTGATTGTTTGTCGGGGAGGAGATAGCCATACTCACCCATGGGAAGGTTTAAATGAGATCATAGCCAGTTTCTGGCAGTACTTATAGCTCAGACTAAAATGTCTGAGGGAGTCAGATGATGCTTGATGTTTCTGATCAGGAAAATGAATTCTGCTGCTCAGAAGAATGTGTTCTGTATGGAAAGTACTTGTCCTTGTAGAACTCTCCAGTCACTCTACTCAAAGGCAGAAGATTAAGAAATCTTATTAGGAAAATCATATTCTAAAATTTTACAGTGTTCTAATTGCTTTGTGCTTTTCAGTCACTAGGCAATGGAAAGTGATGTGTCAGGAAAATGTCATTTAGTTAATGAAGTCTTTTGAGGAAAGAGAGAGACAGACAGAGAGAGGGAGGAGGGAGAGAGGTAGATTGATTAGAATTGTCAAAGCTTTGCTACTAGTATTGTTCGGGGATGTGTAGAGATGTATCCTCTGTGTAATTTGGCACTAGAGTTTAGCAAGTCAGAATGGGAAGTGGCAAAGCTTTGAGATAGTCCAGCAAACCACACATTTTATCCAGCAGTTGCCACCCTACCTGACCCACACAACTTCCAAGAGGCCAGGCTGAGAGTAGAGTGTGAATCATTACTCATTACACATATTCAGGGTAGGGTTCACACTCATGTGAAGCAGAACTAGTCCTGAATTTATAAACTATTGCCTTGCACAGGGGCCAGTATAAATTTTGATATACTTATCTAAGATGAGAATTAAATGAAGACATGTAACAGGTAGATGACAGACAGATGGTTGTCTTATGTAACACTGAATAAGGATGGTGATAATCACATATACCTGTAAGTACTATCATCTTACAAAGCGAAAGAAAAGAAGTTAGAGCAGACTTCTTTCCAGATGAGGGAGCTTTTGGTAAAGAGGTTAATTTTTAAATAATCAATAAGAGATCGAAATAACAGGGTTTGAATCAAATAAAGCTATTAACTAGAGATCTAGATTCTGATAACTGCAAACATCCCAAGCACAGTTAAGGAATAAGATATATCATTTTGAATTCCCAATTTGAGAAGTGACTGATGTAGAATTGTTTCTCTATCTTCCTGCTGTACCACTTTCTATTTGAGGGTAAATATTATGCATGATTATTTGTTTATTATTCTATGAACTTATTTTTCAAGACTATGATATGTACTATACTGTGCTAGCTATGAGAAATGCAATCGCAAGCTGTAGTTTCTGGATTGGAGGTTATTTCTATTCTAGGTGAACTAAGGCATTGAGAAGATCTGTATATGAAAGTGAAAAAATAGCTATAAATGTGAGAGCAAACTAAATGCTGTATAAAGTGCTATAAAATGACAACAATTCAGTGAGCCCATTGTGGCTAAGCTTAGAGTGAGTGGCAGACTGAAAGAAACTTCTAGGAAAGAACCTATATGCTATATGAACAGAAAGGTTAAAGAAGGCACAGAGCTTATTAAAATTTCATTGGGAGAGTAATTTCAGATTCAAGGCATTGAGGTGTTAGATCATTCAAAATGCCTTGAGCTGTGAGTAATTAAATGACTAAACTGAGCTTTAAAAAAAGCGACTTTTTTTTTTCACATGACAAGCAATGAAATGTAAGGTATGCCTAGGATTAGTTAACCCAGCTGTTCAACATGATTGTGGTTCAGATTGATCCTTTCATACTTTTATTTTGCCCTTCAAGATATTCAGTATCCAGTAAATTGATCTTTATTTACTCCTTGGGGCAGGAGTCACCTTGCCTAAATGTATGTCTCCAGGAGATCAATATCAATTCTAAACTGGACTCTGGTGATAAAATGTGAGGTGGGTTAGCTTGGTAAAGGTGAACCCTCCCCTGGGGCCTGAAGTGTGACCCAAGGTCAAAGTGCTTCTTTGTTGAATCTGTGCTGTAGGATTGAGAAGATGTTAATAGATACTCATTTAAAAAAAAAAGTCTCGACAGCAGCCAGGTCATATCACCCATTTAAATTTTATCTTTCAAGGTAACAGACAGCAGTGGGAGGGTTTCAACAGCAGGTGGAGTGATGAAATTTAATTCTCATGAAGATATTAAGGCAACCTAAGGTTTGTGCTCTGAACTGGGCAAGATTGGAGGCCTAGGTGCAGTTCAGAAGGAGTGACAGAGTTTCTGATCAAAGTGGGAACAGGAGCAATGGCATAGGCCTTTTGAATGGAATCATGGCAGACTTGGTGGGAGACTTCATGCTAACTCCCTTGGATAGGCAGTAGGCTGAACGATAACATGCCACATGCCACGGCAGAAAATACAATGATAAAGTGGTTCATAAGGAAGGATGGGTTTAGGGATTTGTTGAAGCTAAGAAGAAAACACAAAGTCAGGGGGTGTACATTTTCTGAAACCAGATCTGGTCAGCGTATCAATTTGTCATTGGTGGCTATCACAGATCATTATACACGACTGTGTTGATTGATGGGTCTAGTATATTGTCTGACATAGTAGTTATTTGAAACTGAACTGTCATTAATTATAGGTTGAAAAATACTTAATTTTAAAGGCACAGTTTCTCACTATTCATGGCTGATTAATCCTTTATGTGGCCTTGAAATGTTATGAATTTCATTAAAGTAAGTAAAATCATGCTGTTGATATGATAGCTAACAAAATGCCTCATGACACAATTGCACCCTGAACTTGTATTAGTCACATCAGAAACACACACACTTGGAAAAGAACAGTGCGTGTGGGTACCCAAGTTATCATTCAGCCTATTGTATATAGAGCCAGGGATCATTTGAAAAACTCCTGACATCCACCATGTGATAACTTTTTGCTTGATCAACTATTACATCATACAAAGAAAACCGTGAACATCTTAGAAATTCACATAACTATCTCCTGTCTATCCACTGACAGATAGTGTAACCTTGTCAAGTTTAAAATGTGTGATGGAAGATATTTTGATAATCCATGGAAGAATGTTCTGTCCATGTGTGAATCACAATGAGCTAGTCAATGGTGCAATGTTTTCACACTGGTGACAATACTTCACTTCGTTTGGATTTCATAATCAAAGCTCTTCCTGAAAACTGGAGCTCTTTACATTACAGGTCATATCTCTCTTACAGTAATCCTGGATTCAGTGCTGGGGTGATTTGGTTATGACTCATACCCAAAGGTTCTTATACTGAAATGTGGGGTCAGTTGATAAAAACTTTAAGCCTCTCAAACTATGAACTAAAGAAACAACTTTTCTTTATGACACTCAGAGTCAGTTATTTTATAGTATGTATGGCAATTGAACTAATAAGTCTATTTTCAATGCTTTATTCTGTGAAAAATATCTGATTTCAGTATTGTACTTACATATTTCCACAGGATTTTTTCCCTACATAGTCAAATTAAAGAAATGCTTGAATAATTTAGGACCATCTCACATTCTCATTAGCACAGCCTATCAAATTCTACAACTTAGCACTGATATTATTAATATCAATAATTATTAATAATTTAAATAATAATGCAAGCTCTCTACAGTGTGTTTTTACTTTGTGTTATAGAGATAAAGGCTTGCAACACAACAGAACTAAGACCAACAATGCTTTTTAATTGTTCTATTAGCTACACCCCCCTGCCCAATGTTGAAATTAACTGCTATATAATTAAATTCTCAATGAAATTCTTGTCACAATTATACATGGCTTAAAAACCAATGCCTCAGTTAGTTATGCTTTTTAACATATGAAAGTGAGATATATGGTGGAGACTATAATATTATGGGCCTTTGTAGGCAAGATGTTTCTAATAGTCACAATTGAATTAGGTTTACCAAAGTTGTATTTGTAATGCTCCATGTACTTTCTAAATTGAGTGAATTGCTCTTAATTTGTGCTTTTAATAATATCCACATGCTTCCTATTGACTAGATTATAATGAGTGTAATTTAGATAATAATGATTTTAAATTTTTCACAAATCTTCTTATAGAAAGTTAACAGAAGACAGACCATAGTCTATTACTTGCCTCTATAGAAAATGAAAATCATCTAGAAAAATGATATCTTGACATTTTTTTCCAAAAAATTTAGGCACATGGGCTAAGAGAACTATTAAGGCAGTGATTCACTAACAAAATGGAGTAAACACTAATCACAAAACTCTGGAACTAGAGCCAAAGTAGCTAAAGGCCCTTATCATGGCTTACTCTCTTTATTGAGGCCAAGCTCCAAAGACTCCTAGAAAGTTTCCAAACGCTGTCTGAAGAGTTAGTTTGCCTTGCATTTGTGAAGCTATGATAGATTCTAAAGATAAGAAAGAATGTCCCTGGATCTGGAGAGAGCCCAGCAGTTAGGAGCACTTTCCAAAGACCTGGTTTCTATTCCTAGTCAGTACCCACATGGAATCTAACAATGTCTATTACCTGCAGTTCAGGGCAATGACACACTTTTCTAGTTTCCATGGTCACTGTTTGCATGGGTACACACAGGTATGGAGGAAAGACATTCACACATATACAATAAGTAAATCTTTCTTGAAAAGTTAAAAAACAACCATTTTATTGACCATAAAGGTGGACAAATACAATATAGTCCTATATGATGAAATCCAACCACAGTAATGAAAGCTTCATATGCTAGAACCACAGCTTGATGCCTGATAACAGGCCACACTGGGCTGTTCTTTACATGGATGAAATAGGAACAAAAGGAAGAATGTATTTCACTTTCTTCCCTGTGGTACACAATGAATAGACATCTCCTCCTTGCCTGGTTACTTTCAAATGACTAAAAGATCCTCAGTAGCAATTATAAAATTTACAAACTCTCATGGTACCATGGATACCCAATGTTATACCACCCATCAGGATAATGCTTATTCTACCAAAATGAAAAGTCAGAGTGCAGAGTGCCATGTCAGGGTGACCATTGAT
Organism: Apodemus sylvaticus; assembly: GCF_947179515.1. Lineage (NCBI taxonomy): Eukaryota > Metazoa > Chordata > Mammalia > Rodentia > Muridae > Apodemus > Apodemus sylvaticus. The sequence goes on along the minus strand of NC_067475.1, from coordinate 85,119,683 downwards.
GACCCATTAGTACTACATGGACTTCATCGATTCCTGTGAAGCAATCACTGGAGAGCGCTGGGGAAGTGGGATTAGAAAGTGATGTTTTCATGGTACTCATGATTTCTTAGAAGGAAATATCTCAGTACCAGTTGGAAAAGCGGGATTGTGGCTAAGGGAAGAAGTCTAAGATAGAGAAGTTTGAGAGAAGTTGAGAGTGGATGAAAGAGGAACATGGGGGTAGTTCGGGTATATAAACACTTTAAATTATACCATCATGTTATTTCTCTGAATATGTAAATTCACTACATTTATCATATGGTATTAGGAAATACAATAAAATAAAATGAATGAAAGTTTTAGATAATGGAAGTAAGTACCATAAGTCATTTCTCCTATAGAGGTAAGATTATGCTAGTAAAGTAGTATTCAGCGCGCGCGCGCACACGCGCATGTGCGTGTGTGTGCGTGTGTGTGTGTGTGTGTGTGTGTGTGTGTGTGTGTGTGATTGGCATTGACAGTGGTTCCACATGTGCATGTCCATTCATAGACATGGAGAAAAGAGGTTAATACTGGTTGATACTTCTACTACTATTCTTCACCTTATAATTATTGATTTTAATTGCAGAGTCTGACTTACTGAATCTAACTTACTGTTTTGACTAGACTAGCTGGCCAGCATGTCCCTGGGATTCTCCATTCTCTGTGTCCCCCCATCAATGTTGCTGTGCTTAGTTTTACACATCTATGCTGGGAATTCAAGGTCAGGTCTTCCTGCTTGCACAGAAACTTCCCTAACTAAACCATCTCCTCAGCTTTCATTGCCTGGTTACTAAAAATAAAATACGTGAGCAATAACACATCATGAAGCAAACCCCTGCGACCTTTCTCAATGAAGCCATTTCTGACATGATAAAATCAACACTTCAGTTCTAAATCTCACAGAAGGTAAGGATAAAGAATTCAGCCTAGCCTAGTCTAGCCATGATCTTTCTAGCTTAGCTACACATCTATGAAGAAGAAAAGAAGAACTAACTCACATAGCTTCAAAGAACTGTAGAGTTTTTTTCATTGGAATAGGTCGGTGATAAGATAGAAATATAAAAGATTCAAAACCAGAACTCACAAGGCAATAACTGTAAACCTCAAAACGTGGATCTTGATGAAATATTATAATCTGACTGGAAGGATAAAGGCAGAATCTTCTGAATAAGCCACAAAAGATACCTTCAAATAAAATCCCAAGATACACATGAAGCTCAACGTGAGAGAACAAACCAAAAGCAAGAAGCTAGTGCAAGGAAAGAGATGGCACCTTTGGAATAGGGGCTAGAGAGATGGCTCAGCTCTTAAGGGCACTGAGTATTCTTTCAGAGGTCCTGAGTTCAGTTCCCAGAAACCACATGGTAGTTCACAACCATATGTAATGGGATCTGATTCACTCTTCTGGTGTATCTGAAGACAGTTACAGTGTACTCAAATAAATATAAAATAAATAAATCTTTTCTAAAAAAAAAAGATTATTTGGTATATACATAAAGACCTGAGAGACAACCCATGGAGATATAAGAAAATTTGGGGAAATTGAAAATTAACTAAAAATTCTCCAGCAGACTGACCAGTGCTGGTGCATTGAGCAGCCCTTAAATACAATATGCATTTATATATTAGGAAGCGTCTACAAAAGATTTCTATTGTCTCTTCAAAGGCCTTTAATGTTAGTGGTCTCTCCTTGTGTTCCTGCCTCTACCACGCTCTCCATCAATTTAATACTCCTTTCCTACTTTCCTTAAATTATTTTTATTACCTAACAAGTATAAATATGAAAAGAACAGTTGCAATTTAATATGTAAAATGTAGTTTTCGCAATGCTTCGAAAAGACAAGAATGTTGTGGATAGCCCTAGGGTTGCTTGTATTTTGATGCTAATCCCACTCTCCTGTTGCCAACTAAGAATGAGCCATGTACTCAGGTAGCTTCTTGTGATCATCCTCCAATGAATAAAGGAGCCAATCACTGGGCAAATAGGTGGGACTTCCAGGTTGGATGGGGAAGAGAGGAAAACAGAGAGAGGGCCTTTTTTTGGACTGGGATGGCATGAGGACAAGATGTAGCTAAGAGTGGTTCCAATGACAGATCCCTCAGGATTCGCCACCAGAGGATTTAGATTTAATAAGGCTTACAAGATGAGAATTTTAGTTACTGTGCCCAATGACTAAGTTACTGTCATTTCTCAACTAAGTTTGTGTTGTTTTCCTTCATACAACGGCTTGTCTGCGTTCAAGAGAGAAAGGTCTGGCAGCAAAGTGTGGGTTGCCTGATGTGTACCACAAAGGCTGTGGGGGATTTGAAGCACTGGGCTGGCATGGTAATGACCTGCCAGTGGGAACTTAACAAGCTGCGTGGAGGTGTTTTGTGAGCTCTGAGGCCAGAAGAGTCTCCACAAGCTAGGAACAGGCCCACCAGACCATCAGGGCTGAGAATAGCAGGGTGAAGTGCAGGAACTTGCCCTTCTTTTTTGTTTTATTTTTGTTGTCGTTTTTGTTTTTCAAGTTTAAGAGATTTATTCATCAGTGTAATAAACTAAAAAAAATGAACATAATTTCATGCATTCAGAGATATATTTCCTGCTTAAGTGGAAAATTGTGTGAATGGCTTCTGAAAGACATTCATTACCAGCAGCTATACAATGAACTTCATAGTTTAGAAGTTTGAGCCTTCATTCCTCAGTTTGTTGTAGTCCACATTCACTGAGTAGAACTTATATTGTCCATTGTGACCCAGTTTGTTCCAAGGCTCTGGGTTGTTCTTCCTGTCCCAGCTGACATCTGGATTGAACAATGCCAAGCACATCATTTGGAAGACAGAGTAGAGGAAATCATGCTAATACATCACCAAGGCAAAGAACTACAAATATGTAAGGATTTGGGGCAGGGAGAAAAGAGTCAGTAGCAAGGCTGGATGGGTTCACAGCATTTTAAAGATGTGTATTATTTCTGAAGAAGAGATTAGAAACACTAAATAATGCTAGACTTCAATAGTTTCAGCAGAAATGCTTGAGTTGTATAGTAAACCTTAAAAGAAAAGGTGAAAACCAGAAAACAAGGATATATGAAAAATATCTAGCTATCAGAGAGCAGGTCATCGCCATTGATGTCAAATATAGATAAGAAAGAAATTGAAAAGTGAATTCTTCTATGTTTTTGAAACCCTTATGACATTTTCATTACATGTAGTCAATCTTTTGTGAACCTAAGTAACAATAAGTTCAAAACATATTGAAGACCATAAAAATAATCAGCATATCAGTATTGTCCCTTGAATGGGCAGATATTACCATCACTTGAATTGGCAGGATAGCACAAATAATTCAAAACAACCTACCCGATCATTTTGGAATTATAAACTCCTTATATGGTGGCTTTAGTGGCTGGTCTTGATGTAACTTGCCACAAATTAGAATTAGTTGAGTTGAAATCCTCAGTCATGGAATTCTATTCATTTCCTTAGTGCATGTGGGAAGACCCACCTTTGTGGGAGCAGCCCAGAAAACAAAACAAAACAAAACAGCTGTTGGGGTAAGGGGTATCCCACATCTGCTCAGGACTTCAGGGTCGGAGAGGGCAGTCTGAGGTCCCTGGGCTTGTACAGAGACCGGGGGCATCTGGCTCTCAGGCTCCTGAGTACTTGGGCACCACTGGGAACCGTGGAAGAGCTGAGAATGGAATGGGACCCGAGGGCAGGATCTAGCCCAGGACTGAAGGGGAAAAGAAGGCAGAGATCCAGCTGGGTCCCTTGGGAGGAGAGAGTCCTTAGTTTGTTCACAAGTGGCTTGGCTTTGTGGAGGCTGTGGCTAGAAGCACTGAGAGGCCTCCTGCGGGAGATTAGGTGGCTGGCTCTTAAGGCAAAGACCTGCTCCATTGCTCCACATGGTTGATCCTGATGAAAAGAGGCAGTCTATGGTTTTAAGACATTTATTTTCATGGTGGAGAGTGGTGATGAGTAAAACCACACCCCACTTTCTCATGACGGGCCTGCAGTTAAATACCCTTTGCAGAGAAGAGTGTCTGGGAAGAGGATATTATTGGCTAAACCTCCAGGCCTGTAGGTATATCATTAAAATGGAGATTTGTCTTGAGGCTATGTGACCTGAGGTCAGGTCCTTTACCTGTGGAGGGGTTTGGGGCATTGTCCTTAAGTGACTGATAGCCAGAGACTTATGGAGAGCTGTGGCCTCCTGTCAGGAGCCTGGTGTCCAGGAGCATGGCAAAATGCCTACTGTTCCATGCAGGGTTATCCCATGCAGGGTCACTGGGGTTTCAAGCCTTAGCTCAACCAGAAACTAGGCTGCCTTTCAGTCCTCCACAAAACAAAACAAAACAAAACAAAACAAAACAAAACAAAACCAGCATGGCAGAAGGAAGATGATCAGCTTCTTGATTATTTAGTATCCTCTCTCACCACCAAGTTAACTTCTCCTGCTGCTGCTGCTGCTGATTCCCTCACTGATATCTGAACCAGGGCTCCCAGACTTCCATGGTTGGTTGAGGACCAGGAGATGAGTACTAAGGCACCCTACAGATTTTCAGCAGATTGGCACAGCTGAGGTACCTAAACCCATACACTGAGCAACTACCAGGTCATTGGCCTCCCCAGAATAAGACGCCCACTAAGGAGCTATGCCAACAGCTGAGGTACTCAGACTCAAGGACCAAACAGCTATGGTGCTTTGATGCTTTCGGGTATGATTCTGCTATTGTTGCTATTCTAAGTAAGCTGGTCTAATAACACACACACACACACACACACACACACAGAATCTAAACCTCTAAAGAACCCTGATTAATACAACGGCACACACCTGTATATGCTAACATTGAGGAAGCCAAGTTAGAGGATGATAAGTTCAAGGTTAGGCAGGGTTATACAAATACATCATGTTTCAAGTAAAACAGAAAGAAAACCCACAATTCCTGTATTCTTTCAATGAAATACTATGTGTATTATTATGACCTAAATCACAGATACTCAAATTTTTATCATTTAAAGTTCCAAGTGATAAACCCTAGGCTATTTTATGAAATAACAGAATTCTTTAGTCATAAACAAGAAAAACTTCTGAATGCTTTGAATTACTTCTTTGCCATAAAACACTCTAAGAAATAATGGGGCATAAAGAAATCTTCCAAAAACCCGAAGATTGTACTATCATGAAGATTTTGAGTTTTAAAAGATCTTCCTTAGCACAGTTGTGCTTGACCCAAATCCCCAGGGTACTGGACACTCCCAGTGATCAGAAAATGACCTTGAGTGGTAATTTAGGATTTTATTGTCTCTGACAGTAAATGTTAAAAAACATACAAACCAAAGGAACAATTCAAAGCAAAATTGTCCTTTTAAAATAGAATTACAGAAAAGTAAGAAATTAAGGGAAAGAGACACTCCCAAGTGTAGGATGGATTTCCAAGAGAGGGAAAAAAATCACTGAATTATCTGGTCTTTATTTTCATAGGGCCATGATAAAGATTATACAAGGCTGAGGTAAGAGCTTCCTTAGCTTTGAGAACGATCAGTTGCTGAGCTAATGGAGGGACTTTATGCTCTGGCTCAGCCAGGGAGATGACTATGTACTGTTCCTGCACCAGTTACACAGTTTGGTGAAAGGTGGAAACTTCCTTCTGTGCATCCCTGTATTGTACTTTGTTTGCCCTTGAACTCAGCCCTTAGCTCTTGCTAGCATTGTTGTTGTTTTTTTTTTTAAGACTTCACATTTTTTATTTGATATATTCTTTATTTACATTTCAAATGATTTCCCCTTTCCTTGATATCCCCTCCCATAAGCCCTCTTCCCTCCCACTGTTCCCCCATCCACCCCCTCCCACTTCCCTGTTCTGGTATTCCCCTACACTGCTGCACTCAGTCTTTCCAGAACCAGGGGCCACTCCTTCCTTCTTCTTGGACATCATTTGGTATGTGGATTGTGTCTTGGGTATTCACCTCACACCAGTCAGAATGGCTAAGATTAAAAACTCAGGAGACAGCAGGTGTTGGTGAGGATGTGAAGGAAGAGGGACACTCTTCCACTGCTGGTGGGATTGGAAGCTGGTACAACCATTCTGGAAATCAGTCTGGTGGTTCCTCAGAAAACTGGGCATGACACTTCTGAAGGACCCTGCTATACCACTCCTGGGCATATACCCAGAGGATTCCCTAGCATGTAATAAGGATACATGCTCCACTATGTTCATAGCAGCCCTATTTATAATAGCCAGAAACTGGAAAGAACCCAGATGTCCCCCGATGGAGGAATGGATACAAAAAATGTGGTATATATACACAATAGAGTACTATTCAGCCATTAGAAACAATGAATTCATGAAATTCTTAGACAAATGGATGGAGCTGGAGAACATCATCCTAAGTGAGGTAACTCAGTCTCAAAAGATCAATCATGGTATGCACTCACTGATAAGTGGATAAGCCTAGAAGCTTGGAATACCCAAGACACAATCTACATATCTTGCTAGCACTGTTATCATTGACCTTGGTAGGTGTCTTCCTGGCATCTAATCCGACTGTGTTTACTTTGTTGTGACATGTATGTGCATGCTCAACTTACTGCCCTGCAGCAGCAGAGAGTTAACTCTCTTGCAGCTACTAAGATAAACTTGTAGTCTTTCTTAGTTATCTTTTTTTAAATTATCATTATTTTTCATCTTTTTTTTTACAATCCAGTCTTTATCCCTCTCCTAGTCTGCCCTCTGACTGTTCCTAATCCCATTCTTTCTCCCTTGTCTCCAAGAGGATGTTCCCACCCCAACCCCCACCCCACCAGACTGCCCCACTCCCTGAGGTCTCAAGTCTTTCAAGGGCTAGGTGCAACTTCTCTCACTGAGGGCAGCCCTGGCAGTCCTCTGTTTTATATGTATCCAGGGCCTCATACCAGCTGGTGTGTGCTGCCTGGTTGGTGGCTCAGTATCTGGGAGATCTCAGGGGATCCAGGGCTTCATGTTAGCTAGTGTATGCTGCCTGGTTGGTGGCTCAGTATCTGAGAGATCTCGGGGGATCCAGGGCCTCAGACCAGCTGGTGTATGCTGCCTGGTTGGTGGCTCAGTGTCTGGGAGATCTCGGGGGATCCAGGGCTTCATACCAGCTAGTGTATGCGTCCTGGTTGGTGGCTCAGTATCTGGGGGATCTCGGGGGATCCAGGTGAGTTGAGACTGCTGATCTTCCTATGGGGTTGCCCTCCTCTTCAGCTTCTGCCAGCCTTTCCCTAATTCAACCACAGGAGTCCCAGAATTAAGTCCATTGGTTGGGTGTAATTATTTGCAAACTGTCTCAATCAGCAGCTTGTTGGGCCTCTCAGAGGGCAGCCACATTAGGCTCCTGTTGGTAGGCACACCATAGTATCAGTAATAGTGTCCTGTCTTGGAGCCTCCCCTTGAGATAGATCCCAAGTTGAGCTAGTTACTAGATCTCCTTTCCCTCAAGCTCTTCTCCATTTTTGTCCATGCAGTTATTTCAGACAGGAACAACTCTGGGTCAGAGTTTTTGACTATGGGATGGCAACCCCATCCCTCACTTGATGCCCTGTCTTTCTACTGGAGGTGGACTCAGCAAGTTCCCTCTCCCCACTGTAGGGTATTTAATCTAAGGTTCCTCCCTTTGAGTCCTGAGAGTTTCTCACCTCCCAGGTCTCTGTTACATTTTGAAGGCCCCCCCCCCCATTGTCTACCTCCTGATGTTGCCTGCTTCCATTCTTTCTGCTGGCCCTCAGGGCTTCAGTTCTGCCCCAAACCCCTTACCTGATCCTGTTCCTCTTTTCCTCTCCCTCTCTCCTCTCCCACCCAAGTCCCTCCCTCCATCTGCTTCCTCCCCTGCTCCCATGATTACTTTCTTCTCCTTCCCATACGGGATCGAGGAATCCTTACTCAGGCCCTTCAGCTTGTTAAGCTTCTTGAGTTCTATGGACTGTGTCCTGAGTAGTCAATACTTTTTTGGCTAATATCTTGCTCATCGTTCACTTGACTCAGCCAAGTGGGGAGGCAGTGTCCTTATTAGAAGCCATACTAAGTTAACATTTAGTATTTTTTAAGGAATAATTATCTTTTAAATATCCATCTTTTATTTAAAACATGCATGGCATGTCTAAACTACATGGCATGTTGAATATGAAATTTTAATATCTAGATTCTTAAGCTGCTCAAAGGTCAAGCCTGTCTGTCCCAAGAGGCCCTGTCCCTAACAGACTCCAATACTTATCAATAGACATTCATCTGTTGTGAATTCCAGTATATTGGTAGAAATATAAGTTCCAGTTGTGATCACAAAAGACTATACTCAAACTGAGAAAAGGCAATAAAACATAATTAAAAGAGGATTTCTTAGTGGTATTTGTTTGGTTTTTTCCTACATATTAAAATAATACAAGAGGATCTATGCTTTGGCCAACGATGTAATATATCGTTTCCTGGATTTTTTTGTGATTATTTGCTTGTTTGTTTGTGGCATAGCATTGTGCAAGCCAAGCTGGCTATGAATTCTTGATTTTCCTGTTTCCACCTCCAGTGTTAAGATCATAGTAAGCACCACCATTTGCTTTTAAGATATTATTTCTATATTTTACCTTTGTGTTTTAAATCTTAGGATATTATACTTAAAAAAATGAAGTTACTACAAGTTTTCTTGAGTTGATTATTTAGCTTACATCATAATATACAAACACCAAGTAGTCAAATAATGTATGAGATGGTATATAAGTTTAAGGAAAATTAGAAGAAAATATAATCCTCACATTGCAATATTTTATATTCAAAAACATTTTTAGAGAACATCAATCTACTTTAATAAAATTTGAGAAATGAGAAAAATTTAACATATTGAAAACAAAAATGCTTTTAAACATTTGGCTTCAATATGCAACAATATAATTGCTTTCTTAGTCTCATCCTTCTTTTTCAGAAAAGAAATATTTTACACAAAAGATGACAGGTTAATTCACCAAATAACAATGAGAAAGTAAATAGCAGCCACTGTGAAAGAGAATCAGGAGACAGGAAAACAACCAGGCAATCACTCCACGCCACAGGGAAAGCAGCTTCAACACCAAGAAAAACTAATTGCCAAATCACTGTACAAAACCTCTTTGCTACTAGAAGAAAAAAGTGACCAATAAAATAAACTTTGTTTTCCTTTTCAAATCTTGTAATTGCCAAGTGATATTTGAAAAGCTTAAAATCTTAAAGACTAACAAATGCTGATATAATTGAGCTAGCTCTAACTTTTCTCTAAGAACAATTTCGAAAGCAGCTAGCTGGCCAGTTACATAATGCAAACATGTCTAAAGTATTATAAAGATCTACATTTTCTTAAATAAAACAATTATTTTGACAGAAGCTAGGAAAAGATTTAGCATACTCAACAGTGCTGTTGTTGGCTCTGAGGATTCCTCTCCTTCCAATGTGATGATGTCTCATCTATCTATACATCAGTCATAAAGCTATTCTCTTATTTACTATTTTATTTTGGCTTGCTATATTTTTAATAAAGTCAACTCAGTCAAAATGAAAAGACCATTCTAAATACTACTGTTGATAGATGTTACCCAAACATTACAGTACCACATGAGACAATCCTGCCACCCACATGGAAATGTTCGCCATTAACACTCTCCAAAGGTCCTCATGAACATGACTAAAGAGCTGATTTAAAACTTACTTGCATCTACTTGACATCTTTAATTATTGTATCTTCAAATAAGATATCTGTGAAAAATCTAACATGATGTGGGCCTAGAGAAATTCGGGTTTCTCATTTCTATTTCCTGTTTGCTGTCAGTACTACCAGTACCAGGTATAATAATGAAGTATAACCAGTTGCACTTGCTGCATAGTTTTTCAAGAGACCATGCTCAGAAGAACATTATGAGGGTTGCCACCAGCCTTTTCCATTCTTCACTAAAGCAGACTGGTCACAATATAGGAATACTGACTCTGGCAGCACAGAACATTCAGGCAACAACTACAGGCTGAAAACCTTTCCAGCTGACAAAAACCACAGTGGTGAATACCAGAGTTTCATGATGGAATCAGTTCCAAGCATTGTTCATTTTCTAGCAAAACATATACACAATCTTTGGGGAATATATATGGCATCTGTAGCTGGCACTATAGCTCAAATGATAAAAATGCATGCAGGAAACCCAGGGGTCAATACCTAGTACAACATAAACTAGGCAGACTAATGCCTGCTTATAATCTCAGCAATTCATAGGATTCGAAATTCTATATCCTCTTAGATTCCACCTTGGGTTACATGGGCTCTTGTCTTACAATCCGAAGAAGAAGAGATCCTTAGCAAAACTAAACCATACAACATCTTGTTCACTCAGAAGTCTTAAGTATAAAATACAAAGTCCTGTATGCTTTTTTTCTATAGCTATCTCCTAAGTGAACCTCATCTCTATTCTAAATTCCTTGATATTGCAGATATAGCAATTAAGTTAATGAAGTGTTTTTAATATAATTGTAAGTGAACACCCAAAATCCTTGCTTCTTGAGATCTGCTACAATTGCTTTTATGTCCTACTGCATATCTTCCAGATATTTATAAAACCATTTCAAAAATGATTGCAAATATTTAGGGACACAAACTCCACCTTCTGACTTCTATAATTGTTTATTTTGTGTTTGGCTCAGTTCCTTGGATGCTACTATAACCTAAGACATACACATACCTAACACATAACACATACTTACATACTTGCCCCATGATTTCCTGAAGTTCGTGGAAATCCCACTAAAGAAGAGTTTGATATCAGCAACTAAAACAACATGAACCTTTAGACACTTCCATTTTGACCTCTGTTTTATAAAACGTGCAATTCCTCTTCATTATTCTTTCCTGGCCTATTTTCTTTGACCTTCCATCTGCTCTTGTCATGCATTAGATAATGTGTTTTTAATGCATGATAATTGACATATAATATATTCACATAACTCTAAAACTGATTGTGCAATTTATCTTAGATTCACTCTCGAAAAAGTGATTTCCAAGAAGGATTTAATTAAACACTACTTTACTCATCCTCATAGATATGTCGATACACATAAAATATATCCAATAAGTATTGGTACAATAATGAGATGGTACTAAGGATGCTACTTTACCTTTATTTGATATGTAAACAAATATCTATTGATCCTTTAAAATAATATATATAGTCTGCAGTGGTTTGAATGAGAATGATTCCCATAGGCTCTCATTGGTCCCCAGTTCATGGATCTGATTGGGAATATTTAAGAGGGGTTGCCTTGTTGGAGGAGGTGTTTCAATAGGAATGGGCTGTGAGTTTTCCAAGTCCCTTGCCATTCCTTGTTAGCTTTCTCTGCCTCCTCCTTAATGTTTAAGGATGTAAGCTCCAGCGCCATGCCTGCCTGCCTGACCGATGCCATGCTTCCCACCAGATCCAACTTGATCTCTTTCTTTTGTAAGTTGTGTTTGTCATGGTGTCTTCTTGAAGCAAGTAGTCAAAATCACACAGTCCTACCACATTACATCTGACAGAGGGCTAATATCTAATATATACAAAGAACTCAAGAAGTTAGATCCAAGAAAACCAAATAATCCTTTGTTTAGCTACATGCCCCATTTTTTAATGGGGTTATTTGGTTCTCTGGGTTCTACCTTCTTGAGTTCTTTGTATATATTAGATATTAGCCCTCTGTCGGATTTAGGGTTGGTGAAGGTCCTTTCCCAATCTGTTGGCTGATGTTTTGTCCTTTTGACAGTGTCCTTTGCCTTACAGAAACTTTGTACTTTTATGAGGTCCCATTTGTCAATTCTTGATCTTAGAGCATAAGCTATTGGTGTTCTATTCAGGAACTTTTCCCCTGTGCCCATGTCCTCAAGGGTCTTCCCCAGTTTCTTTTCTATTAGTTTCAGTGTGTCAGGTTTTATGTGGAGGTCCTTGATCCATTTGGAGTTGAGCTTAGTACGAGGAGATAAGAATGGATTATTCGCATTCTTCTGCATGCTGACTTCCAATTGAACCAGCACCATTTGTTGAAAAGACTATCTTTTTACCACTGGATGCTTTCAGCTCCTTTGTCAAAGATCAAGTGACCATAGGTGTGTGGGTTCATTTCTGGGTCTTCAGTCCTATTCCATCGATCCGCTTGCCTGACATTATACCAATACCATGCAGTTTTTATCACTATTGCTCTGTACTGGGATACTGAATCCCCCACCCCCTGAAGTTCTTTTACTGTTGAGAATAGTTTTAGCTATCGGGTTTTTTGTTATTCCAGATGAATTTGAGAATTGCTCTTTCTAGCTCTATGAAGAACTGGGATGGGATTTTTTATGGGGATAGCATTGAATCTGTAGATTGCCTTGGGCAAGATGGCCATTTTCACTATATTAATCCTGCCAATCCATGAGCATGGAAGGTTTTTCCATTTTCTGAGATCTTCTTCGATTAAGAACTTTGGAGAGAGCCAGGCAGTGGTGGCGCATGCCTGTAATCCCAGCGCTCTGGGAGGCAGAAGCAGAAGCAGGTGGATTTCTGAGTTCGAGGCAAGCCTGGTCTACAGAGTGAGTTCCAGAACAGCCAGAGCTATACAGACAAACCCTGTGTCAAAAAAACCAAATCCAAAAAACCAAAACAAAAAAAAAAAGAAAAAGAAAAAAAAAAAAAAAGGAACGTGTTCTTTAACTCCTGGGCATATACCCAGAGGATTCCCCACCATGTAATAAGGATACATGCTCTACTATGTTCATAGCAGCCCTATTTATAATTGCCAGATGCTGGAAAGAACCCAGGTATCCCCCCAACAGAAGAGTGGATGCAAAAAAATGTGGTATATCTACACAATGGAGTACTATTCAGCCATTAGAAACAATGAATTCATGAAATTCTTAGGCAAATGGATGGAGCTGGAGAACATCATACTAAGTGAGGTAACCCAGACTCAAAAGGTGAATCATGGTATGCACTCACTAATAAGTGGCTATTAACCTAGAAAGCTGGAATACACAAAACATAATCCACACATCAAATGAGGTACAAGAAGAAAGGAGGAGTGGCCCCTTGTTCTGGAAAGACTCAGTGAAGCAGTATTCGGCAAAACCAGAACCGGAAAGTGGGAAGGGGTGGGTGGGAGGACAGGGGGAGAGAAGGGGGCTTACGGGACTTTCGGAGAGTGAGGGGCTAGAAAAGGGGAAATCATTTGAAATGTAAATAAAAAATATATCGAATAAAAAAAAAGAACTTTGGAGAGCTGAGAAACACCTTAAGAAATGTTCAACATCATTAATCATTAGGGAAATGCAAATCAAAACAACCCTGAGATTTCATCTCACACCAGTCAGAATGGCTAAGGTCAAAAACTCAGGAGACAGCAGGTGTTGGCGAGGATGTGGAGAAAGAGGAACACTCCTCTACTGCTGGTGGGATTGCAAGATGGTGCAACCACTTTGGAAATCAGTCTGGCGTTTCCTCAGAAAACTGGGCATGACACTTCCTGAGGACCCTGTTATACCACTCCTGGGCAAATATCCAGAGGATTCTTCAGCATGCAATAAGGACAGATGCTCCACTATGTTCATAGCACCCCTATTTGTAGTAGCCAGAAGCTGGAAAGAACCCAGGTGTCCTTCAACAGAGGAATGGATACAAAAAATGTGGTATATTTATACAATGGAGTACTATTCAGCCATTAGAAACAATGAATTCATGAAATTCTTAAACAAATGGATGGAGCTGGAGAACATAATACTAAGGTAACCTAGTCTCAAAAGATCAATCATGGTATGCACTCACTGATAAGTGGATATTAGCCTAGAAACTTTGAATACCCAAGATGTAATCCACATATTAAATGATGTCCAAAAAGAATGGAGGAGTGGCCCCTGGTTCTGGAAAGACTCAGTGCAAGAGTATAGGGGAATTCCAGAACAGGGAAGCGGGAAGGGGTGGATAGGGGAACAGGGGGAGGGAAGAAGGCTTATGGGACTTGAGGGGAGTGGGGACCCAGAAAAGGGGAAATCATTTGAAATGTAAATAAAACAATATATCAATAAAATAAAGAAAACCAAATAACCCTATTAAAAATGGGGTACAGAGCTAAACAAAGAATTTTCTCCTGAAGAACTTTGGATGGCTGAGAAGCATCTTAAAAAATGCTCAACATCATTAGTCATTAGGGAAATGCAAATCAAAACAACCCTGAGATTTCACCTTACACCAGTCAGAATGGCTAAGATTAAAATCTCAGGAGACAACAGGTGTTGGCAAGGATGCGGAGAAAGAGGAACACTCCTCCACTGCTGGTGGGGTTGCAAATTGGTACAAACCACTCTGGAAATCAGTCTGGTGGTTCCTCAGAAAACTGGGCACATCACTTCCGGAGGATCCTGCTATGCCACTCCTGGGCATATACCCAGAGGATTCCCCACCATGTAATAAGGATACATGCTCCACTATGTTCATAGCAGCCCTATTTATAATAGCCAGAAGCTGGAAAGAACCCAAGTATCCCTCAACAGAAGAATGGATGCAAATATGGTATATATACACAATGGAGTACTATTCAGCCATTAGAAACAATGAATTCATGAAATTCTTAGACAAATGGATGGAGCTGGAGAACATCATACTAAGTGAGTTAACCCAGTCTCAAAAGAACACTCATGGTATGCACTCACTGATAAGTGGATATTAGCCTAGAAGCTTGGAATACCCAAGACACAATCCACATACCAAATGATGTCCAAGAAGAAGGAAGGAGTGGCCCTTGGTTCTGGAAAGGCTCAGTGCAGCAGTGTCAATGTCCAGGAATACCAGGACAGGGAAGTAGAAAGGGGTGGATGGGGAAACAGGGGGAGGGAAGAGGGCTTAAGGGACTTTCAGGAAGGGGGGGATCAAGGACAGGGGAAATCATTTGAAATGTAAATAAAGAATATATCGAATTTTTAAAAAAGAAAAAAAAACATAAAAGAAAAATCACTTACCCCAAAAGATAGAAACCAGAAGCTCGCATTTATAGTCCTCAAAATTGGCATCAATTTCAGAAATCCACTAAAAGTGTTCACATACAAAGGAGAGCATGAAATCAATCTTATTTAGGTCTTAAGTGTATAACTTTATAACCTTCCTTAGATGGCCATATGCACATTTGTAATGTCAGTTAACCATGTACCCACCTGCTCTAACCTTGACTTTCTGATCTAGCTGACTCCACCTGCTGAGTACTGGAATTTCAAGTATGTGCCATCACACCTGCCCTAAAACATGTTTTGACAAAAGAAGTGAGACATGAACAGTATTATTTTCAAAATCCTCACCTGTCCAGGCTTATGAATTTTGGGAGTTTGTACAATGATAGATTTCTAGAAGATGTTTTTGAATGGTCTTTGGTATTAGCTGTCCCCTCCTCTACCCTGACTCCCATCCCCCACCCCACTGAACTTGGTGTTATTTTAAAAGATGAAACAAAATTGAGTTGACAGGGAAAGGGACATTGTTTGGGAGGAGTTCAGAGAGGAGAGAATTGGACCAAAATACATTGTATGAAATTCTCAAATAACTAAAATTTAAAGCAAACAGAAATAAAAACTTACTCCTCTAGAATTTGAGCTTTTCACAGGAAAGACAAGTCAAAAAACTGAAGATGCTGTATACACAGAAAACTGTGATTCTTTTGTTCGGCTCCCAAGTGAGACTATGGTTTTGGCACCCTTAACGTATTCTGGAAAAAAAATTGCTGTATTACTGTAGATTTGATTTTTTGTGTATTGAGTTTAATTCCTATTCTTTTTCTTCTCTCCCTTCTCTTTCCTACTTATACATTTTAATTTTTTGGTAGAAAATTAACAAATATCAGAAATGTCGCTTAGTGAGAGGTTAAAGCATTCATTTCATAACTCCAAAAAGATATCTTTTTTTAATTTTCAATTTATTGTTGTTTTTCTGAATATTTCTTTCTTTTTCTTTTTTTCTTTTTTTATTGTGTATCTTCTTCATTTACATTGACAATGGTAAAACCTTTCCCAATTTACCCCTTTCCAAAAGCCCCCCTTCCCAAAGATTCCCTACCCCTCCTCCCACCCCCTGCCTCCATGTATATGCCCCTCTACCCAACACACTCCTACATCCCCCCCCTCCAACCCCCCCAATCCTTTCTCTCTGTTGGGTCCTCTATTGAACCTTTACCTGACCAAAGACCACTTCTCCCACTGATGCCCAACAAGGCATTCCTCTGCCACATTTTTGGCTGGAACCATGTGTACCCCTTGATTGATGGTTAAGTCTCTGGGAATCTTGGGGTGTCTGGGTGTCTGAAGTCATTGTTCTTCCCATGGAGCTGTAAACCCCTTCAGCTCCTCTGGACCACCCTCCAGATCCGCCATTGGAGACCCCAAGCCCAGTCCAATAGTTGGTTGCTAGTTTCTGTATTTGTAGGGCTCGGGCAGGGCCCCTCTGGAGACAGCCATGGCATAGTGTCGGGGTTTGGTGACTGCTTATAGGATGAATCCCCAGGTAGTGCAATCGCTGGGTGGCCTTTACTTCAGACTCTGCTCCACACATTGCCTCCCTTATTGACTCCTTGTTCCCTTTTTCAGAGGAACCATAGCACCCTCACTTAAGTCCTCCTTCTTCTTGAGCTTCCTGTGCTGGGTGAACTGTAAATTGTTTATTTTGAGTTTTCCAAAAAGATATCTTTAATGCCTGGAAGTAAACTTTCAGCTATTTGTACTCATCTTAAATTATAAGTCTGAAGGTTCATGGAACAGTGTGACTGGAAACTTTCCCCTATAATAGACATTTTATGTTCATAATATACATACATAAAGGCACACACATTTAATCCCAGCATTAGGGAGGCAGAGGCAGGTGGATTTCTGTGAATTTGAGGCCAGCATGATTCTACACAATGAATTCTAGGATAGCCAAGGCTACATAGTCAGACCCAGTGTGCCCTTTCCCAGTCTTGAGCAGGCTGAACAGACCTTGAGGTGGATCTCAATGCAATGGTGGATCTTAACTATGTAGGTGGAATCATCCACCTTGGTTGCAAATGCAACTTCCTACAGGAACTTAGAATAGAATAGACTGCCTGCTGAGCTTGCTTTGAAACATAATCCAGCTGAAACAAAGGAATGGATATGTGGGCTTGCCCTATATAAACACAGTGCTGAATATTATACTTGGAGCCTTGATCAGAACCTTGTCTTTGCCTAATTCTTCTCTCGAACCCCCTTTCATTTCCAGCCCCTTTCAGAAAAACCCAGTTCATTCATTGGCCACTGGATGGCTATAACCCTGTCTCAAAAAACATATATATATATATATATATGTCTATCTCTATCTATCTATATCTATATTATCTCTATCTCTATCTATATTATCTCTATCTCTATCTCTATCTGTATCATCTATATCTATATATCTATATCTATTATCTATATCTATATCATCTATATCTCTATCTCTATCTGTATCATCTATAGCTATATATCTATATCTATTATCTATTATCTATATCATCTATATCTATATCTCTATATCTATTATCTATATCTATACCATCTATATCTATATCTCTATCTGTATCATCTATATCTATATATCTATATCTATCATCTATATCTATACCTATACTTATCTATATCTATATCTATATCTATATCTATATCTATATCTCAGCATGCCTGTGTGTGTACATATACTTATGTATGTGCAAAATGTAATTCATATCAGAACAAGTATGTTCATGATTTTGCCTCTATAGATTATAAACAAAATCTTTAGGGTCAAATCATTACAGACTGAAATAAGTATTGATTGTATAGGAACAAAAAGGCTTATAAAAATTAATGCACATTTTTGTGTAATGCACTATGGAAAACATGCTCATTCATAGACATATATTCTATGACTATATTTGAGCAGCTACATAATGTGGCATTGCATTCAGTCTTTTTTCTAATAATGATATTAATGTTTTCAGTTGTTTACTACATTGAACATTCTGCTTCCTGTATGTTTATATGCTGTTATAATTTTTATAGAACATATTCATAAAAGTGGGTTAATACTTCTGATTACACATTTATATTAAAATTTAATACTAATCAGACTTGCTTTTCCAAAATACTATAGTTAGTGTCATTTTTATCAGCCATAGAAGATAGGCCCTGTTTTCATATTCTTACCAGCACTAAATTCTGGCAGTTTTACTGCAGGAAACAAATGCATGAAAGCATATAAATGATAAAAATGCATAACAAATATTAACAATATGAATATATCCAAATC
Organism: Apodemus sylvaticus; assembly: GCF_947179515.1. Classification (NCBI taxonomy): domain Eukaryota; kingdom Metazoa; phylum Chordata; class Mammalia; order Rodentia; family Muridae; genus Apodemus; species Apodemus sylvaticus. The sequence goes on along the minus strand of NC_067475.1, from coordinate 85,101,385 downwards.
AGAAAGAAAGCTATTGCACTCACTTCAGAAACCTACCTGCGGTAGGTGGTACCTACTTTTAAAGGTGGATAAGATATTGAGTCTTCCCAAAACCGTGGGTTTATTTTGACACTCTGTTAACTTTATTTATAATTTGGGTGCTGTCGTAGGCACAGACCTAGTTTCTTATGCTGAGGAGGCAGAGAGAGGAGAATCACTGTGTCCAGGAGTTAGAGATCAACTTGAGCACCTACAAAGTTCCTGAATCAAAACACAAATACACTTATATAGAATGTAAATCTTAGCTTGGCTTCTTATGCTTATCAAGACCTTTGTAAGATTGATTTCTGCTATCTCATATAAGCAATAGTTTATACTTGCCAGTTGCTCTGGATTATTAAATACTGCAAATATATAACAGATGTTATACATTTGGCTATAAATGTATACCAAAGTTTGATCCCAATTTTCAACTGCTATGAAACTGTACTAGCAGTGTACTAGAAACTGTCAATCAGCTTTCTTTTTTTTTTTTTTCCGAATTTTTTTTTTTTTCGAGACAGGGTTTCTCTGTATAGCCCTGGCTGTCCTGGAACTCACTCTGTAGACCAGGCTGGCCTCGAACTCAGAAATCCGCCTGCCTCTGCCTCCCAGAGTGCTGGGATTACAGGTGTGCGCCACCAACGCCCGGCTGTCAATCAGCTTTCAAATTAGAGACTCTTTCTAAATTGGGTGATAGTGATGCATTCTTTTAATCCCAGTTCTCAGGTGAATTCCAGGACAAACAGGGATACACAGAGAAACCTTATCTCCGAAAAACAAAGAGAGGGAGAGGGAGAGGAGAGAGAGTGGGAGGAGAAAGAGAGAGAGAGGAGAGAGGGAGGAGGGGAAGGAGAGAAAGAGAGAGAGAGGAGAGAGGGAGGAGGGGAAGGAGAGAAAGAGAGAGAGAGAGAGAGAGAGAGAGAGAGAGAGAGAGAGAGAGAGAGAGAGACTATATTCATTTGAAAACATAGTCACCAACTATTTGAGGGCTAACTTGTAGTGGCAGAAAGGACTAGAGAATGGAATCAACATTTTACTTCATCTTCAGAACTAAAGAAGTTCCTAAAGAAAGAAAAATAATCTGTATTATAATACCCTAGTAAACTATTTAATTTAAAAAGTTGAGTTAAAAATAAGTAGACAATTTGGTGCTTCAAAATGGTTTATGTAAATCACAATGAGATATCCTTTTTAACCCTTATTTAGTCTAATAAGAGACCCTGCATTTATCTTAGCTTTCTTTCTTTAATATAAAAACAGGGCCCAATGATTGAACATACCAATGGAAATCCAATAAGGAAATCAAGTTTCAAGTTTATTACCACATCCCTGAATGAGCCAGTAAGATTCATTGGAAATCTAGCTCTTCTTTTGTACATGAACATGTGTGTGTGTGTGTGTGTGTGTGTGTGTGTGTGTGTGTGTATCATCACTCATATGTAATAATATATATGCATAATTTCTCTGTTCATCTACCAAGTTACTGGAAATCTCAAGTAGACAATGTTTGAGAAAGATATTTAACATATGTGAGAAATGATCTAAATCACCTTTCCCATACATCACATGTCTCTACCTTTGGTCATGTCATCATGTTCCTTCAGGTTTAATTTCTAGTAAACATAGATGGTGACCAAACAAAATCACATTGTCTGCAGAAGAATTAATGAAACTGGAGATAATTGTGTGAAGCACAGTAACCCAGATTCACAAAGACAAGAAATGTAAGTTCTTTCCCATTTGAAGAATCTAGATTTTTTTTAAGACATGAAAATATAGGGAAACTTCTGAAAAACTTGCACAAAAGAGTAGGGGAGAATAATATTGAATAAATATAATTGAAGTAAATTATGTGCATTTATTAAAATGTCATAATAAACCCATCATTTTTTATAATTGATATGTAATAATTCTTTCTAAAAAGAAGGTGAATATCAAAGGAAAAAAACAATATTGTTAGTGTCCATGATCCATTAGATAAACTGTAGGTAAATGCAATCTCAGTCATGACTCCAATATGATTCCCATAAAAGTGTACAAGCCAATGCTAAAAGTCATGTAAAAATACAGACCTGAGATTATCCAACATGATGACATAAAAGAAAAAGGTTGGGTGTTTGGGTGACGACTGTATACAGTAATTTGGAAAGAGTGACATTGCCATAGCAGATCAACAAAGCAGCCTAGAAATTGTCCCAATAAATAGAGTCAGTTGATTTAAGAAAAACATGCCAGGAAACTTGGAATTGATGACAGAAGAGTTGCATTAAAATATACAAAGTATATAAACACAGATATCAACTGAGATGAATCAGAGGCACACATGTAGAAGCTATGAACTCCTGAGAAAAAAAAGCAGCTGTTTCCTGTCTTAGACTAAACAAAGATTTCTTACAAATAGCATAATATTAAAGTAATATTAAAATAAAAAGACAAAGTGGACTTCAACAAAACTAAAAGAAAAAATTATTCATTTCTACCTGAATAACATACTGTGCTATTATGATATGCATTACACACACATATACTCATGTTCACATATTAATGTGCACAGATACCCAGATTTTAAAAAGATCTATTACAACTCTTAAAAAACATAACTGACAATATAAAATCAATTTAAAATTAGGCAGTACAAGCAAATAGCCATTTGCGGGAAATACATGAATTATGGATAAGCACTTCAGAAGTGATTGTTTGTCACTGTGGAAATGCAAATCAGAAGCAACAGGAGACCTCCACACTAATGTTAAAAACCAACCCACCAACAGTATCTAATGTGCGAAGACAGGAGGTAGCTGGATCTCACACATATCAAGTGCCACAATAATCATTTGGCAAATGTTTTGGACATTTTACATTTCTTAAAAAATGTGCCTCATGCTTATTCTATAACTTAGTAGGTTAACTGCTAGGCATTCCCTGATGGTCATGAAAATATATGTCCATGGAAAACTCAAAAAATATTTATAACCAATTTCATCTTAGTGCTATTGGAAGGAAAATGGCTGAAGGCCTGCTTTTGTTCCCTTACTTCTTCCTTCTTTGCTCTACCTGAAGTTTCTGTATCTGCTGTCTTAAAGCCTGCAGTGCATATACAGTAGGAGGAATACTGTCTTCCAGGAACTTCCATACTCATGCCTCCAGACATAGCTCAATGCATGAGGCATCCAAATACCAGCCCATATTCTAGACATGGACAGAGGGAGAGGGACCGTGGGAACTAGTTGACTAATCCATTGGGAGGCAGGGAGAGGCAGGAGGGGAAGCTTGCCAGAGATAAGGGCTACTGGTAGTCTGGATGACAGTGCACTCCAAGATCTGGGGTCCCTACTAGGAGCTTGTACTGCTTGCCAGTCTTCCTTTTACTGTGGCCTGAATTCCACTCTGTCCTTAATTTTTTCATAGATGGGAGTTAACCTAAACTCTAGACAGTATCAATAATAACCCTAAACTTGTGGTACCCTTAGATCTGTCATGAACAAAATATCATAAATATGGTACCCTTACACAGTTGGCTATAATCCAGTTATTAAAGTAATAAAAGAAACATTGATATTACACTCAAAAACATGGATGAATCTCCAGATGTAAAGAACAACAGAGAATAAACATGTCTAGCACTCCATATGAACCCCTGTGCATTCTCTGTGAACTATTTAACAGAGGGGTATGGGTAGGAATTTGGCTTTGAGGCCATGGTGACTGTATTTGCAGTCATAATGCAAAATCAGGGAGCATTTTCAACAACTATGCACTCATTGGGCCTACCCACTCTTGTTCAACAGGAAACTCCCACCTGATGTGGGGCCTGTTCTGTTCACCTCCTTCTGCCATTTATCTTTCCATGCCTTCCTTCATACAGAGAACAAGCACTCATTCAAAAGGCTTTTGTCACACACACAATCCTGCATTTGAAAGAAGAGCAAGAGCCAGTTATTAAAGAAATTAGTGATACAAGGTCAATTGATTTGTGTAATTATTCTTTTGAAATGATGAATGTTTGGGCTGCAAATATCAATAGTGGCATTAAGATGCTCTATTGTGGAGAGTTTTGAGAACTTTTTGTGTGATGTTAACTAGAAAGCATGAACATTGTTGTCATAGGAACAGTGAACCCGCATGGGAAGATGTCAAGAAGCTACCTTAGAAGCTTCAGCTGCATGCAGAAGTCCATCACTCTGGTCCCGCCCTTTCTTCTCACCTCCTTTTGGTATGAACCAGTTCATATCCAGATTGTGACACTTATAGTATATGCCCTTTTGGGGACTGCTAACTTGCACTCAACTGTCTGAGCTTCCCCAACATCAGTTTTAGGCTTTACCAGGTAGAAACATTTATTTGTTTAAAGCCATGAGTTTTCAATGAGCCTAGTACCATTTTGTTTCAGAGTCTCATAATTAGCCTTAGGAATACACTGATGAAAATCCTGGTATGTGGCATGAGACCCTGCCTCCACAATACAAGCCACAGATAAAAAAGAATATGCTTATAGACAAAGTATGTTCAGTGAGAATGTTTGGTGCTGCTCTATCAAAAAGCCAGACTAGTTTTTACTGTTTTTTTTTTTTTGACACAGAGTTCTACCATGTTGAGCTGACCTTAAACATGAAGCAGTTTCTGCCCCCTGAACGATGAAATTACAGATGTGTACTGCTAGCTCTACTTAAGTCTGTGAGATTTGTATAGACAAATATATATATATATATATATATATATATATATATATATTTGCTGTAAGTCTGCAGGTTGAAACAGCCAAGATCAAAAGACCTTGTTTTAGAGAGGGCTGATCTGTTGATGTAACATAGCAACTTATTGACACATTTGCACAGGAGGAAGAACTGTGTACTCACATGGTGGAGGTAGAAAGACAGTAGAGACAAATGTCATTGCATGAAGCCCTTTTCATAATAGCAGAACCTCTTGTGGCCTTGCCACCTGTTCTGACTGTTTTTGTGTGTCAACTTGACACAAGCTGGAGTTATCCTAGAGAAAGAAGCCTTCCTTGAGGAAATGCCTCCCTGAGATCCAACTATAAGGCATTTTCTCAATCAGTAATCAGGGGTGGGAGGGCCCATTATGAGTGGTGCCATCCCTGGGCTGGTATTCTTGGGTTCTATAAGAGAGCAGGCTGAGCAAGCCAGGGGAAGCAAACCAGTAATAAAGAATCTGCAGTGGTATCTGGATGCCAAGGGAACTGAGTAGATGTAGGAGCATAACAGCATGTAGGAGCCATTCCTCCATGGCCTCTGTTTCAACTCCTGCTTCCTGACCTGCTTGGGTTTCAGTCCTGACGTTTTTGGTGATGAACAGCAATGTAGAAGTATAAGCTGAATAAACCCTTTCTTCCCCAATTTGCTTCTTGGTCATGAAGTTTGTGCAGGAATAGGAACCCTGATTAAGACACTACCCATTCATGTTATCACATTAGCCATTAAATTTCAGCACCTGAAGCATGGTGGGAACACATTCAAATGGTAGCAAATGGTAACGACATAACTATAATTACTACAGGTAATAAAGTTGCATAAAGAATAAGCTTAAGTTTTGTGTAGAAATATTTTCCATTGCCTACTCACTTCCCTGAGTTGGCCTTTGTCAGCTTGACACAAGTCTAGACATATCTGGGAAGAAAGGAATTCTTAGTTGAGAAAGTACCTCTATAGGTTGGTCTGAAAGCGTGTCTGAGGGGTACTGTCTTGATCAAAGGATCTCTGTGGGAGGGCTCATCCAACGATAGGTAGTGCTACACCTGGGCAGATAGATCCCAGCTGCACAGGAAAGTCACCTGAGCAAGCCATGAGTAGCAACCTATGTAAGGAAGTACATCCATCACAGCCCCTGCCTCAGTTTCTGCCTCCAGGGTCCTGCCTTAAGTTCCCTGGATGAGAGACCACAAGCTGTAAAATGAAATAAGCCCTTTCCTCCTGGAGTTTCCTTTAGTCGTAGTGTATTATTACAGCAATGGAAAGCTAACAAAGACATTATCCTTACTTCCTAAAGATACACACTGAAAAATTGACTCTCAGAGATACATCCTTTAAGAAAAAAATGTATGTGTGACAAAAACATTTAGGGCTGTAATTATTTACCTAATCTTGCCATTTTAACAATTATAACTTATCTTCACAAGAGTCCTTATAAGTATTCCTACATCTAATTTTGGACTGCAAAGCAAAACACCAAAAAATAAACACACAATTCTTATCTTAGTGGAAAACCAGATTAGTTTAAGCCTCATGGAGCTTCGGAGGTTACAAGCAATAACTTGATCACCTGTCCATTTGTGATGTTTTCTGTAGCTTTGACAAAAACTATTGAGGTGATTATTTTTTTAAAAAACAGGGTTGTCTTTGCAAGGAGGAAGTTTTATCTCTAATAAATTATATTTTCTGGACCAAATGGTAGAAACCACCCATTAGTGGCAAAGCTCTCTTTCTATTATCGTGAGTTTAAAATTACATCTCTATACTCATCTGCATCTTGCTGTTATGCTCCTACATCTACTCAGTTCCCTTGGCATCCAGATACCACTGCAGATTGTTTTGACTGATGGCATCTGATTCCATTGTAATATACATTATGCTTTTAGCATTCATAGCTGTTAAGTATCCCTACATATGTCTTTTGTTTCTACTTCTTCCTGCATTAGACTGCTGAACAGATGTGATTGAATAGTAGATGCTCCCCCCAGAACAGACATGTCCTCAGAGTGAAGTCATGGTTTATTCTAGTAATAAACATGAGTTATTTCTACCGAGAAGTACTGGATTGATTGCTAGCTGTCACCTTTAATTACTGAATGGATGGATTAAATAGGCTATTCTCACCAAGAAACATTTTTAAACTCTACATATTTCTATTATTTTGTTTATATTCCAAAGTATAGTCCTCTCTCACACATTCTATTAATGCAGACTATAAACAGCTACTTCTTTAAGGACAATGATGGAGGTGTGAAGGCCATTTGGAAAAGACTTTATTCCTACTTTTAGATGCTGAATGTGCCATGTACAGATACTCTGTGGTATTTGGTGACAGAGCACATTTGGGAATATGTGTGTATATGTGCATATGCAATTCCTTATTTTATGTAATTTATAATACTTTCTATGAAAAGTCAAAGACTAAAGAAAATAGTGATTACTATATTTTCACTTAGTTTTATGAAGATAACACAGCACTCTCCTGTATTATGAGACTCTACATGCTGCTTTGTAGATGATCTGATGAAGTGCTGAAATATGCCAATGCTTTAATTACAAAGGATTAGAATCAGGGGCAGGGCTTTTACACATCTATTCAGTCAGTGACATATTCTGATATTAACAATAAACAATTGGAATTATAGGTAACAGTGTAAATTGCCTTAACCTCTGGCTTCTTATTTTTCTTTTATTTTTTAATAATTATTTATTTATTTGATAATATGAATATATTGCAGCTGTTTTCCAACACACAAGAAGAGAGCATCTGATCCCATGACAGATGGTTATGAGCCAATATGTGGTTGTTGGGAATTGAACTCAAGACCTCTGTAAGAGCAGTCACTGCTGTTAACGTCTAAGTCATCTCTCCAGCCACAACCTTCTTGCTTCTAATTCTGTGAACTCCTCCAACTCCTTGAGGACTTGAGGGTCTGGATAAGTCACACTTATAATTCCTCAAAATCGACTTTTATTCATTTTTTAATAAAATTCCAACCTTTGTGTATATTGGGTGACTTTTCCTGAAGAGACATTAAAAAAACACAGCTCAGACAGGACACTAACACCAGATCAAAAGCCTGATTCTACCGAAACCTAGCTTAGGGAACTGCTTTATTGGGGCTACTTGCAGAAGTAGGGATGGAGATACTAGAGCATGGACAGTGTAAAGATGCTCACATCACGGAAAACCCTGGAAACTTCATCATGGATCTTTGGGTAGCTCAGTCAGTAGAATCGTCTTCTCTCTTCAGTAATTGTTATCCTGTTGTTTGCTTGACAATTTAAGCCAAGTTAGAGTTATCTGGGGAGAGCAATCTCAGTTAAAAAAATGCCTCAACCAAATTTTCTGTATCTATTCCTCCAATGAGGGACATCTGGGTTCTTTCCAGCTTCTGGCTATTATAAATAGGGCTGCTATGAACATAGTGGAGCATGTGTCCTTATTGCATGCTGCCCCAGTATATCCTCTGAGTATATGCCCAGGAGTGGCATAGCACGGTCCTCCAGAAGTGTCATGCCCAGTTTTGTGAGGAACTGCCAGACTGATTTCCAGAATGACTGTACCATCTTGCATTCCCACCAGCAGTGGAGGAGTATTCCTCTTTCACCACATCCTGGCTAACACCTGTTGTCTCCTGAGTTTTTAATCTTAGCCATTCTGACTGGTATGAGGTGAAATCTCAGTGTTGTTTTGATTTGCATTTCCCTAATGACTAATGATGTTGAACATTTCTTAAGGTGCTTTTCAGCCATCTGAAGTTCTTCAGGTAAAAATTCTTTGTTTAGCTCTGTACCCCATTTTTAATAGGGTTATTTGGTTTTCTTGGGTCTAACTTCTTGAGTTCTTTGTATATATTGGATATTAGCCCTCTGTTGGATATAGGGTTGGTGAAGATCTTTTCTCAATTTGTTGGTTGCCGTTTTGTCCTTTTGATGGTGTCCCTTGCCTTACAGAAACTTTGGGAATACTACTCAGCAATTAAAAACAATGAATTCATGAAATTCTTAGGCAAATGGTTGGAACTGGAAAGTATCATACTAAGTGAGGTAACTCATTCACAAAAGAACAACACATGGAATGCAGTGACTGAGAAGTGGATATTAGCTCAGAAGCTCTGAATGAATGCCCAAGACACAACTCACATATCAAATCATTCCCAAGAAATAGGAAGGAGAGGGCCCTGGTCCTGGAAAGGCTTCATGCAGCATTGTAGGGGATTACCAGGACAGAGAAGAGGGAGGGAGTTGATTAGGGAACTGGTGGAGAGAAGAGGGTTTATGGGACTTAGGTGGAGAGGGGAACTTGGAAAGGGAAAATCATTTGAAATGTAAACAAAGAATATAGAAAATAATAGAAAGAAAGAAAGGAAGGAAATAAAGAAAGAAAGAAAGAAAGAAAGAAAGAAAGAAAGAAAGAAAGAAAGAAAGAAAGAAAGAAGGAAAGAAAGAAAGAGAAAGAAAAACAAAAAGAGAAAGAAAGAAAGAAAGAAAGAAAGAAAGAAAGAAAGAAAGAAAGAAAGAAAGAAAGAAGGAAAGAAAGAAGGAAAGAAAGAAAGAAGGAAAGAAAGAAAGAAAAGAAAGAAAGTGCCTCTATCATCAGATCACCTAGATGCAAGTCTGTAGACACTTTCTTGAGGAATGATTGAGTGGGAGGGTCAGCTTACTGAGGGCAATGGTCCCATGTGATATAAGAAAACAGGCTAAGCAAGTCATGGAGAGCGAGCTATGGAGCAGCATTGCTCTACATTGTCTACTTCAGTTCCTACTCTAGGTTCCTACCTTGAGTTCCTGCCTAGTCTTTTCTTCACGATGGACTATGATGTACAAGATAAAAGAAACTTGCCTCTCCAAGTTCCTTTTGGTCATGGTCTTTATCCCACAACTGAAAACAAACTAAGACATTTGCAACACCATTAGGAGAGATCTTGTGAATCTTGTAACTTTCAGGAGCTTCCTGAGCCCTATAGGTTTTATGTTTCCCAGGTCTTGAATGTTTTAATTAATTTATGACTGTAATAAAACTACCCCCAGGCAAAAATGTTTCATGGGATACATCTATACAACATTCTACTCCTTCCTTCAGTATTTCTGTTTTTTCCACTAGAGCATAGTGTTTTCCACTATGACCTCCCTAGTCATTAGTTTTTGTTTGAATGAAAGTATCTGATATAAGTTCCTTAATGTAGAGTAAGCCTTAAATTCAGTCAGAAATTAGTCAGTTGCACCTGTAACAGTTGAGTCACTATTTTACTAGTAGACATATCTTACCTGGCATTCTGGTTATATGTTATACACAATTCATAACTTATCATGTAATTGCCTGTGACAATTATTCCCCATCAGAAAAAATAGTGTCTCTTAGCATCATGAAAAATATCAATCAGGGAGAAATGCTCAAGTTTAGCTTTAGCCTAATTTCTCTGTTCATGATATGAATGTACCCATATCTCTTTAGTAATAAAGGCATGCCATTTGTTTCAAGCATGCAAACAATAGCGGTGTCAATAGTCTTTATGATTTGTAGAATCTCAAAAACTTTCCTGCTAACAACTTACAAAGAGGTTTCACACCCTTGCCCCTAGGATTTTCATTCAATAGCAAAGCCTTTTCCCACTCATATAGAATAATTCACTGAAACTCTTTTATTTCCCATTTTTCATTAAAACTCCTAACTGTGCTGTGTAATGTTATTCCAGATACTTGAAAAAATCTGAAAGACACTCAAGTATTAGCATTATATAATGAAACATTTCAGTAGAGGGAGCAGGATCTCTGATGGCATCCATCATTCATCTTACGTAAATGCCAATTGGACTCGGAGATACTAACAAAGAAATGCTTATAAATTTTGTTATGTTATGGGAAGATCACTTATCAATTGTTTCAGAAGGAATCAATATTATAGGGTTATACAGATGGCTTAATGGTTAAGAACACTTTCTGCTCTTGTATAGGACCTAGGTTCAGTTGATAGCATCCACATAATTATTGACAACTGTCTGTAACTCTGGTTCCAGGTTCATATCACTCAAACCTTCTTTGGCCTTCATTACACACCATGCACATAATAAATGTACATATCTGAAAACATACAAACAAAATAATAATCTATTAAGAAAAAGAAAAGCATTATTTGAGATATGGGGAGATTGCTGAGTTAACAAAGGACTAGCATGAGGATCTGAGATCAATTCCCCAAAACCAATGTTAAAAATCTGTGTGTTGAAACTTGATATTTTAATACCATAGCTGATGAGGCAGAGATTAAAATATTTCTAAGATTTTCTGGTTATCCAGCCTAGCCCATTTGATAAACTGCAGATCTCAATCAGAGACCTTGTCTCTAAAGAAAAGGTATATGGTTCCTGAAGAAAGACACCCAAAGTTGACTTTTCTTCTATGTGACTATACATACATGTTCCCATATAGCTGGACAAACATATACAAGCACATACCATCCTCTACCCATACATATAAAAGAGGAGTAATACTGGGATTCAATAGCACTAATGGGAGAAACTACCCTAGCCAGTCCTCCATAATCCACAGACTTGGGTGTGTGTGTGTGTGTGTTTGCGTGTGTGTGTGTGTGTGTGTGTGTGTGAGGCATTTTTTTCTTTCTCATGCTGGATTCCTGCTACTACCATGGCACTATTGTGAATCTACCCAGCCAGCTGTTCCATCGTAGTTTACTGGCAAGTCTTACCCTGCCTCAGGCTCAAGGCGCAATCCTGTGCCTGGCTCTGGACCTACATAGATCTTATACACTCTTGGCCAGGACTGTGGTCCTTGCTGTTTTATCAGTCAATCTCCATTTACAGTATGCCTTCTGACAAGACAAAAATGTACACCGAGTAACTCCCAAGCTCTAGAACGTTTATTGTTTTCATTGTATTCTTAATCATTTATTCTGTTTGGGTGTTAAAGACTTTTAGAACTTCAGCAGTATAGTATTTGGCTTTCTGTCTCCCCAAAATATACATAGACATTCACATCCCTCTTAGGAAGTCCAAGCTGACACAAGTGATGTTTCATTTTCCTTCCTTGGATTTCAACAGATCTTTTGTCTTCTCATCCCTCCCTAGTTCATGATCCCATTATGAACTAGGATCCCACTATTGGATCCCATTATGGTGGTCAGAAAAGCCACTAAAGCCACATATCAGTTCAGAGGTCCATACTGAGTTAATTTCTTTCTTAATTCTCCTGTATACACAGTCCTGCCAGATCCAGTGAGCTGGGCATCAAGTATTGCCTCTTCTATGTTCAACTCCTTCAGGAATAGGTGTCCTTCCTCTGTTATCTGCTGCTCCCTGATATTCATGGGTCTCTTATCCAGTGAAAACCAAGCGTCCTATAGCTCTTATGAACAGGTTGATATTACTCTAAGAGATGGCAAGCCATCACCTCCATTTTATTCTTCATTTTTCCAACACATGTTCCAACACAGTCTTATCAAAGTATGCTAATGCTGAAGTATAGTGGCTTTGCAAGAAAATAGCACTTACCTAGCATGTGAAATGTGCTAGACTTAATGCAAAGTTTAAAAGCCATTAATTTGTCAATTAAATAAGACAAGACAAGCAAACAACAAACCCTGATGCCGCCCTGTATAAGGAAACGTCATTCTTCAACTTCTGGAAACCCTGTTTCCCTAGAGGGAGTGTGGCCAAATGGGCAAAGTAATGGTTTATTACTTCATGGATCTAGCTCTAAAATTTATTCCAAAAATTGGCTTTCAAGCATTACTCAGTGGAACACAAGTGTAACTGAGCACATAGGAGGTAAAAGTGTTCAAGAAGGTCAAGAGTTCAAAGTCATTCTCAGCTCCTTTCAAATCCAAGGCCAGCCCAGCTACCGGAGAGAGAGCTTGTCTCAGAAAAACAATGAAACACTCCAGTTTCCTTGATGAATCTCATTAATATTTATTGAATATCAGTTTGATGACAGGAACTACAAGTACTGACATTCCACATGATTAAGATAACACTGTTCAAGGTTCTTAAATTCCAGCAGCTGGATGAAAGAATTTGAGTAAGGTCAAGCAGACAGACACATATAGGTACTGCAGATGTTAGTCTTGAGTGACTACTGGATAAGATTCAGAGATACCTGGGAGATCTTTGTGTCTGTGAGGATATTTTCAGAGAGGATTAACTCAAGGGAGATTTGCCTTGATTGTGAGCAGCAACACCCAAGAGGTCAGAGGCTCAGAGGACATAAAAATGGAAGAGAAAGCTGGCCCATATATACAGTCCTTCATGGTGAGTCTATCTATAGCCACTGTCATCATCTAGGGACTTGAGACTCCAGTTTCATCAGCCATTCAGTATTGCCTAATATCAGGGCCTCTCTAGGGAGTTTGCAGCCCATCAGAATCACAATGGGGCTGTATCATCCATACCCTTATCTCAGAGATTTCAGCAACTGGCTACTCCTTGATCTCCACTCTGCAGATGACCATCACAAGGTCATCTAGACTCTGATCATGTGAAACAATCTAATAAATCCTCTATTACAATTATATATTGGTTCTATTGGTTCTAGCTTCTAAAGAATCTCAATACAGATGTTTTAACAGTCATTAAAACTATTCTCAATAAGATGTAAAACCCTTAAAATGAAATTCATAAGGATACAACTGAAGACTATTAATCAGAAAAAAAATGACTTAATAAAACCTGAGGTTATTTTTTAATTGCTTTGGTTAATAGATAAATATTGGAGTGTATGCGAAAATGACAAGAATCAGAGGGAACAAATAAGAGTCAGCTATATTAACCAACATAAGAATTAGTCAGGCTTGGGAAAATGCCATAGGTATGATAGGTTGAGAAACGTTAATTGATTCAAGAGACAACTAGGAGTCATATTAAAATGCAGGAATCGACTAAGTATGGGTAAAGGGAAAGGAGTATTGGGCCTTGCTATAGAGATTAAAGTAATAATTTACAGTAGATTGGTGACAAGCTAGAAGTGGGATCAGGACATTTGTACTTAACCAACAGGTTCTGCTTGGGGCACATTGTGTGTCTGTTGGTGGGGCCAAAACAGACGGAGATATAGGCTTGACCTTTCTCTTGACAGTCAAGAGAAAGATCTGTCCAGAAAATGAAGAGTGACACATTCTCAGAGCACACACAGGGACTCTCACAAGGGCACTCACAGCATATCGAGGGACTCGGTTTCAGCCAAAGGGCAGAACAAGAGCAACATGGAAACTATACAATTCCTCAAGTTCTTTTTATTTTAACATTAAAACCAGCACATAAAAGATGCTTTAGTACTGAGTTGACATATGAACTCAATCACAAATATGTTAATTGAATCACTAATTGGATTCCAATAATTTATCACCACAGCTAGAGTCACAGTAACACACAGGGTTTTTACAGGATAGGAATTCTGCAAGGAACATAAAGACTTCACAACAACCTTCTATTAACATATTAAGCAATGTAGCTTATGCATAAAGTACAAAAAGCTTATTTTCAGATGGCTGTGCAAAGTCCAACAGAAAATAATATGTTTTATAGTTATCCACAGACACACTTCAGACAGTAGTGTATTAGGTTGACTTCCCACTCCACCTTACACCTATTTTTACTTCTGGTATTTTGATCCTTTTCAGTATTCCAGAAGAACAGTTCACTTTGAGACTAATCTTTTATTTCCACACTTAAAGATTTAATAACAAACATAGTATGAGTTTTAAATATATACATAAAATTAATATAATTAAGTATAGGACTATGTTGAATATTTTTAAAATGTGAGGAATATACTCACAGATTCTGTCATATTTACAAAAATATGCCTACACTGAAACTTCATCATCCAAAGACATAGAACTATTTTAACATCTCATTTTCTTACTTTTCTGTGTGAACAAAATAGAGTTTTAATTATCTTTGGTTGGGTACCTTTGAAATAAAAGCTATATTCATAAAACCATTAAGCAAAATTTGCAGATGCGACGCTATTTATAGATATGCATTTCTTGTGTATATATATCTATGTTACCAAAAATATAATCATTTTAAAATGAGAAACCTATTGAAATAAATATTTTTGTGAATAAACTCAGTTTTTGAGGTTTCTTACCAAATGTGTTCACTTGAATGAAACTATACTTTTACTTAACATAAGTTGGTCTACTGAGGATAAATTCCAAAGAAGATAATTCTACAGTGTCTATAAACACATTAGAGCTGTAGTTGGATGGGGTAGGTTTTTTACAACTAAACTCAAATTGTTACAAAATTATGCCTTAGTCTGATTAAATTTTTAATGAGAACTTTGTTTGCTCCCGTGCAGGAATGGTAACAGAAGCTGTATAGTTCCAAATGACTTTAACAATTAGCAATAAACAAAAGAACTGAGTTGCTTACTTGTTATCTAAACAGTATCTACATAAAACAGGAATGGCTCAAAACAAGAAATAAAACAATCATTTTCACTTCTTTTCAGTATGATAAATTCAGATTTTGATTCTGAATTAAAAAAAAAACTTTTAACAGTTGTACATTCGATTTTAAGAACAACTAATTGCTTACTGAGAATATAAGGATCTCTTCCATCATTGCCAAAATATTACTTGTAGTAAATGTGTTTATTCTCTTGAAGTTATCTTGAAGTCACAGTCTTAGTTAGCAAGTTACCTATAGCATTCTCATTTGGGTTTCATCTTAGGAAGGACAATAAAACCAAAACACTCTAACAGAGAGCCTATGGCTCCCTAGGGAAATCTGAATTGTTTAGCAGCTTTTCATCAAGTGATGAGAGTCCATAGAGTTCACAGCATCCCTGGATGCAGATCTTACTGTGCTCTCAGAGTTAACACTTCTCCCTTCGAATCACACCAATACCAATTTCTTTTTTGGGTTTCCTTCCCTCCTCTATTCATAATTCAACCTACCATCCAAGCATCTGTAATCAGAACGTTGTGCCACAGCAATCTGGTTATTTTAACCTCATTCTGCCAGCCAGTGTTCCAGGAATAATACCGCTGGGCTTCCATTCTGTTGCTTTTGAGTCAATACAATGGGAGGTCTGCAAGCACTGGACAGAAAACCTTCCATCACCAGGTGGGCATCTCTGGTCAAAATTCACCCATGTGCTTACACACCTGCATCCTTACACATTGGTAGCCTCTGAAAAAGAGTCAGTGGGGCCATTGTTCTTCTTGACTTCCAGGTTCTTTTTAGCCTTGAAGGTCATGGACACTTCCGAGTGAATGGCATCCAATCTCTGCTCACAGCGGAATGCTGAGAGGAAAGCTTTTCTGTAGTTGCTGTTCATCCAACCATAGAGAAGGGGGTTGGCAAAGGTGGAGCACATGGCAATAATGTGGAACACGGTGAAGATGAGTTTGTACTCCTTCAGATCCAGGACATGGCTGTCGATGTCCACAGCGAGTTGGAAGGCATGGAGGGGCAGCCAGCTGACTGCAAACACCACTACCACGCACACCAGCATTTTGGTTGTTTTGTGCCTTCGCTGATGGTAATGGTCACTTGCAGCTCCAGGACTGACATGGTTCTTCAGTTTACTCCAGATACGGGTGTAGGAGAAAGATATGATACCCAGTGGCAAAACATAGAGGATCAGCAGTGTGGAAAGGCTGTAGACTGTGCCATAAACACTCTTTTCTTCCCCAGGCCACTTCTCAGTACAGGCCACAATCTCAAAGTCAGGAATGATCTCAATCAGGGAGTACTCGCGGAAGATGGCCAGGGGACTTGCCAGCAGAGCGCTGAAGCCCCAGGCCAGGCCAATAATCAGGAAGCTGATTCGCTTAGAGATCTTGCTCTCCAAGTGGTAGACAATGCAACGATGGCGGTCCAGAGCAATGACTGTCAAAGTTATTGTGGATACTTGCACTGCCAGTCCCTGGGCATAGGGTACCAAATGGCACAAGACCGGACCCATTTTCCACTCCCCCATCAAGGTATAGGTAAGCGTAAATGGCAGGCACAGAGTGTTCACCAAAAGATCTGCCACAGCCAGGTTGGCAATAAAAAAGTTGGTTACTGTGCGCATGCTCTTGAATTTGATCACCACATGGATTACTAGGGAGTTGCCAACTACCCCCAGCAAGATGATGGAGCAATAGGCCACTATGAGGACCACCTGCACCTCGACCAGTTTGGTGCTGTCTATGAGCTCTGGCTCCGGATCAGGGGGCAACTCACCTCTAGGAGTGGTGTGCCCCAGCCCATAG
This sequence comes from Apodemus sylvaticus, assembly GCF_947179515.1. Lineage (NCBI taxonomy): Eukaryota > Metazoa > Chordata > Mammalia > Rodentia > Muridae > Apodemus > Apodemus sylvaticus. The sequence continues at coordinate 85,084,429 of NC_067475.1, read as the reverse complement.
GGCTCCACCTTCATTTCTACAGTTTGATTCTCCTCGGCGTCTGCACCTACTGGGCCCATCTTCAGCAACACTTCACTTTGACTTGGCCTGAAAATAGCACAAGAATTTATAATAAAAAAATGACATTTAAAACAAAACGTTAGTGAAACAGACAACTATTCTAAAGGGATTGATTTAGTTTAGACTGAGCTTTCCCAGATAGCTGTGTTCTGATTCATCACACCGAAGATCTCGTAAAAGCTTGATAAAGCAAATCTTTTGCATAAGTCTATTAACAACTAGGGATGGATGAACTCAGGAATTCAAAATATCTGTATGATCATGACAAGAACACATTTTTCTATCAGAGAGAACCAGTTCCACAATGAATGATATCAAATAAATTCCATTATAATGCAAAATGAATGCAATAAAATGTATCAATTTTATAATTGCTATGAAGTCAGCAAATTAACTTAAAGGAAAGTGTCACCTACTTAGTTGTTTGAAATGTGTAAGTATACAGCAACCCAAGATATAACAAAGGGGCAGATACCTGCCTGTGCTGTGCACCTGATCTTTGGGAGATTAAAATGAAGCAAAACAACTGGACTCCCCCCTCTCCTTCTGCTGTGTGTGTGTGTGTGTGTGTGCGTGTGTGTGTGTGTGTGTGTGTGTGTGTGTGTGTGTGTGTGTGTTTAGGTGCACATCTGTGTCTGTAGGCCAAAGTAATTCCTCAGGCTCCATCCATGTTGTTTTTCTAGACAGAGCTTCTCACTGGTCTAGAAGTCACCAACTAGGATGGTCTTTATAACCAATGAGTCCCACACAGATCTAACTTTCTCCATATAGTGTGTGTGTGTGTGTGTGGTGTGTTTATGTGCATGGTATGTATGAATGGATATGATTGTATATGTGTGAGTGTACCTGTTTTTATGTGTGTAAGTTTGTGAGTGTGTGTGTTTGTGTGGGTGGGTGTATGTGTGTGAGTGTTGGCATGAATGCTAGCATTACAAACATACTGTTCTTTTGATTTTTACTAGGTCAGCTGATGTTCAAAATGGAACTCTGTGCAGAGGTGTTGCTTTGTTTAATGGCGTGAAGGTAACTTCCCACACAAATAGAGCAGAATACTACAGAGGTACTGCATTAAAAATATGCCCAAGTTTAAACTTAAGCCTCAAATTCTCAATAGAGAAGTCTGGGCACCTTTCTATCTCTTCTACCATATACCGCTGAACTTCCCTGCCTGTGTGATCTGCTGTACCCAATAAATTAAAGTACTTGAAGCTTAAAGAAGAGATAAACATTCTAGGTTTTCTTGTTTCCTTGAGACCTCCAGTGCTTACAAGATCCCTGCCTTTGCAGGGGTGGGTGATGGAACAGAATTTATGGGAAGAGCCAACCAATGACTGGCCCAGGTTAAGACTCATGCCATGAGAAGGAGCCCGCCCCTGACACTTGGTAATATTCTTCTATACTTGCAGACAGCAGTCTAACATAAATGTAGTCAGAGCGGCTTCACCCAGCAACTGTTGGAAGTTGATGGACAGACCTACAACTAAGTATCGAGTGGAGCATGGGAAATCCTGTGGAAGAAGGGAAGGAAGGGTTGAGGGAGCCAGGGGGCCCAAGGACAACACAGGGAAGCGTAGACTCAACTAACCTATGCCCCTGAGGGCTCAGGGAGACTAAATTGCCAGCCAGAGAGCATGCATGGAACAGACCTAGGCCCTCAGCACTTGTGTAATAGCTGTGAAGCTGGGACTTCATATGAGATTCCTAAAATGGGAAAGAGGGCTGTCTTTGATTCCATTGCCTGCCTTTGGATCCCTTTCCCATAACTGGGCTGCCTTGTGCAGCCTCAGTTGACAAGGCTGTGCCTAGTCTTGCAGAGGCTAGATATGCCTGGGCTGGTGGATGTCCATGGAAGGCCTCCCCTTTTCTGGGAAGAACACATAGATGGGGTGTGAGGTGAGAGAGGGGGACTGGAGGAGACAAAGGAGAGGAAGCTGTGATCCAGATGTAAAGTAAATAAATAGTTTCATCAATAAAAGTTCTGAGAAGAGTTAGGCGATATAAAATATGTAAGAACCAGTTTCCTCTTAGAAATGATGAAGTTATTAGAAGTATTTCAGGAAACTGATGTTAAAGTTTCCTAATATGATATGATACAATAACATATAAAGGCTAAAAGAAAACAGATACCCAAATAGGCTGCCACTCTCTCTCCCACCTGTCTCTTAACATCTTTTCTACTGCAATGGTTTTGTTTGGTTCCGTTTCTTATCATCATTCTTGTAGCTATGCGCATGTTATTTGTAATTTTCCTTCCTCTTCTTTCTGCTGCTTTCATTCGTCAATTCATTAGCCTAACAGGTAAAGCCACACACAATTCACAGTGCCGGGACTGGGGGACTGGAACATTTACTGGAACACACATTCAACAAGCCTTTGTAAAGAAGGGAGAATCCTGCTGGGTGTTACCAGGAAATACCTCTACTAGAGTGCTTAAAGTAATACATTTGCTTTTGCTATGAATTCCCTGTTAAGTGTATAAAAATGCCCAGATTCAATATACTAGTGGTGATCCCTAGTGAAATACTCTCAAAAGACCTCTGCAGTTAATTCATGAGATCTTTTAGTAACTTTTTAATCAACCACAATAGCATCTACTACCGCTGGTAGATGAATCGTGCTTGTTGAGCTCACGGACCATGCTGACGCCCCATTGCCCCTGCTCGACTTCCCATCTTTCCTGCCTCCGTCTGCTCTGAGCCACTGAGCTGCACAGGGCCCTCCCTCACTTTCCCGCTCCCACTTTATCAGGGTCCTGGTTGGGTTGAATCAATGCAAGGTACTTGGAGGGAATTAAAAAGCAGGAGGCAGGAGGGGAGCTGCCTCAGTGAATAGAGGGCTTGCCTTGAGAGCGGGGAGATGTGCAAAGGGCCCAGGTAAAGCTGGAAGCTTAATGCACCCCTGTCATGCAGAGCCTTTGCAAGACGGGAGAATTCCCAGAAGCTTATGGGTGAGGCATCCTGGTGAAGGATGTAGGGACCCTGTCTCAGGAAGAACCAAGGTGGAGAGTAAGGAGATAGACCTGAGGTTGTGTCCTCACCCCTGTATGTATGCTGTGTCATACCTGCACTCACATGCATACATACATACATACATACATACATACCTTAAGTATACATCAAATATGCCCTACACACCTTCAAACATACCCTACACATCTACCACACCTGCACACATACACATACATATATCCACCACACCTGTACTTGTACACACTTATACATATGAACATGCATGTACATATATCATATATGAATAAACCTACACACACACACATACACACACTATACACATATAAATAATTCTAAAAAGAAAACTGCATGGATAGAAAGCAGAAAGAAGGGAGAATCCATGGCTTGCTCCTTCCTCTCTGTGCCCCTGGGTGGTGTTTCAGCCTTTCTTTTGCAGCCTTGATTTTCACAGGGTAGACCCCTTGTGATGGTTTCCTGTAGATGGAGCTGTTTTGAGGGCCTAGGTCACACTGCCTCTTCTCTATGTCCCTTAGGTTTAAGATAGTTACAAGGTATTGTCTTGCAATTTCAAATTAGCCTAACTTCAGTCCCCGTCCCCCTACCTCTTACATAACCATTTCTGTACATGGACTTCTCTTCCACATCTCTGAATGGACGTTTTTGTTTTATGATCTCCTCAAAACATATTTTAATTTATTCTATCACTAACATAAACCTCGGCTCCTTAGTATCATTCAAGGCTTGACGCCATCCCCACAGACGCTCTGTCCTGATTAGCCCTTGACACCCCAGTATACATCTGCTGCTCTGTCTTACTTAATGGCTACCAAATTGAGAACACCTCAGGCTTCCTCACATGGTGAACTGAGGATTCTGTCATTCTCCTGGTCATCCAGGTTCATTCTCACTTCAATCACTGCCCACAACACAGGCCACAGTGTGACTGACCAAGGACAGCAATCTCTTTAAAGATCCATTGTTTAATCTTACAGGGTACCATCTAGTACAGAAAAGCTACTCAATAATTGGACAAAACCAATACAAAGCTAAATAAGAATACAATTTTGCTAATAACAGCTGCTACCTTTTTAATACAAAGTATAATTTCAATCCCCTTCTTTACTGAATGTAACAATACAAAGGATTGCTTGCCTTGCTACAGCAGCCTCGGGTTTATTTGCTTGTTCTTAGTCCAGTACTTGCTTCTACAAGAAGTTGCCCTAAGACTCTATTAATTCAGTTCCTGATTACAACCTCTGAAACTGCCTGTCAATATACTCTTCCACATAGATTTTTTTCTCTCAAGTGCTCATATCTATTTCTCTCACTCCACCCCTCCACTGCTACACACACACACACACACACACACACACACACACACACACACTCTCTCTCTCCTAGGAGCCTGGTAACTGTGTGTTTTCCGGTTTTGCTATACTGGTACATTCTATACAAGCCAACAGGTTTCAAACAGAACACTCCGGGGATGCTAGCCCCACTACCCATTATGGAAACACGGCATTTGAACCCTGGCCCATATGACTGACTGTACCATTTTCTCTAGGCTAAGAAACTGACTTTGTAGAGCAGTTACCCAGACCATCCACATCAGTTGGGCAGAGTTCCAAAAGTCCAAAAGACAAACTGAATGTAAGCAGCAGATTTAAGGGCACTGGGAAGAGAAGCACATTTGATTTATTGGCTATTTCCGTTTTTTCTTTTCAATCACATTTTCTACACCCTGGACTCCTTTTATTGGAGTCCTACGGCTCCTCTGCAGGAATGGCTATCGATTGATCTGCAAGCTATTAGCCTGTGAACACTATGAGCTGCACGCAGGCACAGTACTAGCCCTGGGCTGGGGCAAGGCACTACCCAGAACACAGAATGTATCATTCGCAACAGCACTTCTGGAAAAGCAGAAGAGTGAGGGAGAACCAGAGTAGACACTGCTCCGCCTAACACTCAAGAGCCCCCGAATCAAGCCAGAAAGAGGCCAGTGGGAGAGCCTTTCCTTGAAACAAGGCAAAATGAGACATTCAGGTTATTCAAGAAATTCAAAACTATGACTAGTGCTGTTTTCTTGAACAGGTGCACCTTTACTGAATTTGTTATAGATGCACTTAAATGTCGAAAGGGAAATGACTCTTTTTTTTCCTTCTGAAGCTCTAGATCCCTTCTTTAATAAGTCGGAGTGCTTCTCCTGCTTTGACTACATGCTGAAATCTCTGGGTTTGCAAGTTATTTCTGCAATGGAATCACTCCGGGTGGGCAACATGTGACATCCCATCAAGACCTCCTTCCAGGATTGTTTTCCCAGGGAAAAACCCCAAGCACTGTGCCACAAATTATAGTTTTCTGTACCTGTTGGATCTTCTGTGAGGGGAAATGGGACTTTAACAAAGCTATACATACAAGGCGTGATTGTTTGCCTAAGTAGAGATAGATGGATCACTTAAAAAGTCAGCAAATGCTTTTCTTTCTTGTATTTGTGCTTCCTGTCTATGACAGTAGTATTGTCTCTTGCATGCCCCTGAGATTTTAATGACTAGTCTCTACTAAGAAAAGCATTTAAATTATTACTGTCACCTCCTGCCACACAACCTTAGATTCCTACTAGTAGGTGATCCCATCTTGGGGAAATGAATGAATATCTTGCCTATATAAATCTCTATTTTTGATCAGCCTTAGAAAAATCCTACATGATCTTGCACTTCAGAAAGTGTTTGAGTTTTAAAGAGGGGGACAAAATTATATCTTACTGTTTCATACTATAGCGCTCGACCAAGGAACAGTCTATAACCTTCAGCAGAAAAGAAAAAGTCCAACAAAAGAAGAAAAGTGAAGTGGTATTAACCCACCTAGTTCCAGTGTTCTGCTTAGTGCCTGGAGGGAGAGACTGGGTCCCCTTAGAAACACCTCCCCATGCCCTCTTACCCCTGACAGGACCCAGGGCTCCTTTAGGGCTGTTCATGATCTCAGAAGGAGAACTGGGTTTGAACTTACTGCGTTGGCCCTTGCGTTTCTTCTCAGATGAGGAATCCAGGAATGTTCAACCAAAGGATTATCGAGACAGCCAGTCCTGAGACAGTCCTGGGAGGCACCCAAAGCAAGTCCGATTCAGAGTGGGACAGCAGCGTGAGCCAGTCAGCGGGAGCAGGAGCGCTAAAGCGCAGCCGCTGCAATGCTGCCCCCGCTGGGCTTCTCTGTGGACCTCTAAGACCACTCGATCAGGGACCCCCGCACTGCACCGCGCAGAGCCCGGGGTAGGAGGGGTGGGGAAGGAGGAGGGTCGGAGATAGAGGTGGAGACGAACCCCGCCCTGGAAGGAAAGGACACGGGTACAGGGACTGTGGAGCAAGGGATAAGTTCCCGGTGGCCAGAGACTGGAGAATAGTGTCCTCCAACCTCGGTGGCACTCTATGCAGCGTAGCCCCTCTTCGCACGTCGTCGCCACCACTCCCTGCAGCTGCTACTCTCACTCCACTTCGGAGTTCATCTAATCTGCAAATGAAAGTGAGCAGTCCGGGCGGACCCGCTGCAGGGAAGGAGCTGTGGTCCCTGGCTATGTTAACAGGGGACTAACACCTCATGCTCCCTCGGGCTGGAGGGAGGTTCCACACCCCTGCGCCTGGGGGAGCAGAGGAAGGGGGCGGGAATCCCACTCTGGGCTGCGAGTTTCCTCGTGTCGAAACGAAGCAGGAAAGCCAGTTTCTCTCAGGAGCTGAATCCCAAGGGCAAACAGCCAGCATGCCCTGCCACACAGTGCGGGCACAGGAACTGTGCTATCACAAGTCCGGGTCC